>NC_141184.1:3732500-4357500 GCF_055505025.1 Bos grunniens | reverse complement strand
ATGTTCTAAACAACCAAGATGGCAGAATTTTAAAATCACCAGCCTGACACAGTAGTAGCTCAGGTGGTAAAGAATCCGCCTGCAATGCAGGAGACCCTGATTCGATTCCTGGGTCAGGAAGAGCCACAGGAGAAGGGATAGGCTATGCACTCTGGTATTCTTGAGCTTCCCTGGTGGCTCAGCTGATAAAGAATCCGCCTGCAATGCTGGAGACCTGGGTTCAATCCCTCAGTTGGGAATATCCCTGGAGAATGGAAAGGCTACCCCCTCCAGTATTCTGGCCTGGAGAATTCCATGGACTGTATAGTCCACGGGATAGCAAAGAGTCACACACAACTGAGTGACTTTCACAGCCTGACTTAATTGCTTTATCAAAAAATCAGTGTCTTCCCACACATAGCACTGAGTCATCAATAAAAGACTTTCTAATTACCCAAGAGTCCAAATGGATTGGTTTCATTTGTTCCTGTTGTCGCTTGCTAAGATTCCATTCTATCCAAATGGATTGGTTTCATCTGTTCCTGTTGTCGCTTGCTAAAATTCCATTCTATATGAGGTTGTTGGTCCATCTTTGCAAAAAAATAAGTGACTCATTCCAACCGCCAAGATTATTTCCCTCACGGCCCCCGAAACTCATCATCAAAACTTAAAGACATATTTTTAATGATATTTTAAAAATAGTTTCTCTCTTGTCAACCATAAGTGTGACAACCTGTCAATTACATAGTTTTGCTCATGGTTTAGAAACATGGAAATCTTTGCAGAAAGTCTCTCAAACAGCCCGAATGTGGGTGTGTTTGCATATTTGTACATCAGTTTTAAAATTACACAGATCAAAGACCAGAGGGATGCATTAAGGTCCCCAGGCCATTAAACAGGAAAAAAATGACATCAGAGAGATTTAATATAAGAGAGAGGCTCTCAGAAAAACTCTGCAGCCTGAACCTCCAAGACCCACGCCAACTCCTTCACATTTCCCTCAAGCCTCTTTTTTTTTTTTTTTAATTTACGCTATTGTGGTAAGAATACTTGACAAGAGACCCACCCCCTTAAATAAGCATGCAGCACTGCATTGTTGACTACGGGTACAGTGTTGTGCATGGGTCTCTAGAACTGACTCACCCTTCTTTGACTGAACTGTATGCCCCTTGGTTAGGAATTCCTTCATTCTGCCCTTTGAGTCGATGAATTTCACTATTTTAGACGCCTCATTTAAGTGCAGTCGTGCGGCATGTGTCTTTCTGTAACTGGTTAATGTCATCTAGCATCTTGTCCTCGAGATTCATCCATGTTGTCGCCTTCCACGGCGTGTACGGACCACATTTTCTTTCTCCGTTTATCTGTGGGTGGACTTTGGGGATGTTTCCACACCTCGGCTTCTATGAATAGTGCTGTGGGAGTGCCACTGTCTCTTTGAGATCCCGATTCCAGTTCTTTCGGATGAGTACCCAGACATAGGCTGCGGATCATACGGTAGCTCTGTTTTCAGCTTTCTGAGGGACCTCATACCCTTCTCCAGAGTGGCTGCACCGATTTGCATTCCCACCCACGGGGCACAAGGCTCTGTTTCGGGGACAATGCCTCAGTGCCAGGAGCCGGAGTAATGATCGTGGAGCAGAGCTGAAGCCTCTGACCTGAGTCTAGACTTTTCCTGAAGTTGACATTTCAGGTGGGGGATGCAGGCTGAGGGCATGTCACACGCACAGATACATGCACAGATACACGCACAGATACACGCACAGATACACTCTACATCCAACCTGGATCCATCTCTCCATGTAAGGGGTGGCAGTGTCAGTAAGTCGGTCCGCCAGGGAGGGTAGGTTCATGTCCTCCACCCACCGCTGGGAGGAATTCTCCTCCCACAGGGAATCCCTGCCGAGCTGTGTGCAGCCATTTCTAGATGCCAAGGACAACCGCCAACATGACCAAAAATTTCCGAGCAGCCTACCTACTGTCCTATAACAAAAGGGAAATGAAGAGTTAACCCAAATATATGGACACTTTTTTAAAAATTTTAGAACATTTCAAATATACAAAAAGTAGGAAAAAAGATAGCAAGCACCCATTTAACATTATTCTGCCAAGAAATATTAACTAGTTACCCCCATTATTGAAGATTTTTTTTGAAGAATCAATGTGTTTTATACCAGTTCCTATAACTGCATTCTGATCAATTTGTAAAAGTCGCTACTATTCTGAAACTATATGTATCATTCGTGACATTTAAATTTTTTATTTTATATTTTCATGTACATAGATAATAGAGTGGTGTTCTGTGTCATGAAATTTACTTGAATAACAAATTGTTCTGAATGTGTTCTTCTGTGATGTGTTTCTTCATTCCAATAGAACAGAAAAACAAATTTCTTCTTTTTCTTTAATTAAAAATTTGGCCAACCCTTGCTTCCCACTTCTGGCAACCAAAAATCTGTTCTTTGTATGAATTTGTTTTTTGAGGATTTTTTAGAGTATTTTTTAATATTCCATATATAAGTGAGATTATATAGTATTTGCTTTCTCTGACATTTCATTTAGCATAAAGCCCTTCATGTTCATCCCTGTTATCACAAATGGCAGGATTTTCTCCTTTTTATGGCTAAATAATATTCCAGTGTGTGTGTGTGTGTGTGCGTGTGTGTGTGCCTGTGTGCGTGTGCCTGTGTGTGTGCGTGTGTGTGTGCGTGTGTGTGCGTGTGTGTGTGCCTGTGTGTGTGTGTGCGTGTATGTGTGTGCGTGTGTGTGTGTGTGTGTGTGTGTGTGCCTCTGTGTGTGTGCCTCTGTGTGTGCGTGTGTGTGTGTGTGTGTGTGCGTGTGTGTGTGTGCATGTGTGTGTGCCTGTGTGCGTGTGTGTGTGTGTGTGCATGTGTGTGTGCCTGTGTGCGTGTGTGTGTGTGTGCGTGTGTGCCTGTGTGCGTTTGTGTGTGCCTGTGTGCGTGTGTGTGTGTGTGCGCGTGTGTGTGTGCCTGTGTGCGTGTGTGTGTGTGTGTGCGTGTGTGTGTGTGTGTGTTTCACTTCTCCTTTACCCATGCATCCACTGACGGACACTCAGTTTATTCTCTAACTTGGTTACTATAAATAATACTACAAAGAATAAGGGGGTATAGATAACTCTTGAGGTTAGTGATTTCCTTTGAATAAATAGGCAGAAGTGGAATTGCTGGATCATGTCTTGGTTCTACTTTTAATTTTTTGAGGAAACTTCATATTGTTTTCCCAAAACATGTTTTAACACTAAACTTTGTTTTAGAGAAACCCATGTTTATATTGTGTGTATATAATTTTCTCATCTCTTTTTTATTGTAACAATGTTTATTTTATTTAAAAAGACTTATGATTAGCTAATTATCTACTAATGAGGGCATAGGTATTTTTTTTTTAACTTAGACTTTTATAAAGGGTGTTGTGGAACACTGAGAGAAGGCTCAGCCCATCTGGATTAACTGCTCCATATAGACACTATCACATGAGAGTATCAGTATGTTTCAGTTCAGTTCAGTTCAGTCACTCAGTCGTGTCCGACTCTTTGCGACCCCATGAATCACAGCACGCCAGGCCTCCCTGTCCATCACCAACTCCCGGAGTTCCCCCAAACTCACGTCCATTGAGTCAGTGATGCCATCCAGCCATCTCATCCTCTGTCGAATAATGCCTAACGGATAGAAACTCAGGGTGTTTAAAAGACGTGATCATTTGTGAGCATAGCCATAATTCTCTAGTGTTTACCATGCTTCTTCTGTGATGCACTTTAAAGGACTATGTGTGTGTGTCTATGTATACACGTGAATGCATGCATTTTAAAAATTTGCTTTATGTATGTTTACTTTATTTATCATTTTATATTTCTTCATTACTGAGTTTGGTTCCCTAATGTTTTGTCTCAATGTTTACATCTACGATCCTTGGTGACGCTTTTCCTTGTCTATGTTCTCCAGGTTTCATTTAGAAACAAAAGCAAGGTTATCCTAGATTTATAAAAGCTATTCATACATTTTCCTGATCTTTCCGTGTTCAGGGACAGTTTGTACATGATAAGATTTATCTAGCTCATGAAGGCTTAGTAAAATTGCCAGTCTAGTCCACTGTTCCTGATACATTTTTTTGTGAGGAGTCCTGAGAATTAATTCAGGGCTTATTTAGGTTTTATCTTCTTGTATCAATTTTAGTTTTTGGATTTTTGTTTTTGAAGGGGTTTTTTGATCAATGCCATAAATTTTTCTGTTGATTTGGCTTATAATTTTTAAACTCTGCTCTGTATTATGTCCCTATCTTACTCTTAAGTTTTATGTCTTTGTCTTAATTGATTTTACATTCTTTGTAAGGCTTCAGATTTTTATGGTTGTTGTTGACCTTCTCTAAGATTATTTACTGTACATTTAGTTAATTTTTTCTTTTGTTTTATTATTTATTTCCATCAATTTATTCCACTAATTAATTTCTCTAATAAAAGTTCAACACTTGACTCATTAATTTTTCACCTTTTTTCTTTTGTGAGATATAGATTTGAGACAATGAAGTTCCCTATAGGAATTTCTTAAACTGTATCTTAAACGTTTCAGTATATACATTTCCTTTGTAGGTTGGTTTCAGATTTCTTAAGTTTCATTTCCTTTCCTGATCAATAAGACACACAATGCTGATTTTAATAGATATTTCTACCACATAGTTATTTTATCAGGGTATTGATCTTGAATTTTTCTGTTAGTCAGAGAGTCATATAATGTGTTTTCTATATTATAAAAAGTGTTTTTATATGCAGAAAATGGCAGGATTATTGATAATCACAGTATTAGTCTTCAAAGGCCTTGAAGAATGCCAAGCAACATCAGAATTTTTAAGGGTCAATGGAACTTAGATAGATCAAGTCATATTGGATGATGCTCGGAACCCACAACAGGACAAAATTTGGTGACATGAGTCATCATCAGGAGCACCAGGATGATGCCGTCTTGAGGCAATTTTAAAGTATTATCCTCAATGTTTTTCTTTTAAACAATTCTAAGGCCAGCTGAGAAATTCTGGAATAAAATATTTCATTGTAATGCAGCTCCAGAAAGATTAACATTTGTCTTCAAGTTCAAATATTTTAGACTCTGTCCAGTGTTTAATACTCACCAGTTAGTAAGTGAAGCACCGCCTGGACCACGTAACCAGGCAGTGTGTGTGAACCAGGCTGCAGCGTCTCCAAGACCCTCATCAGGTCGGTTCTGGGTCACAGTGCCCTGCTGTGTGACTATAGACTCAGCTGCTGCCCCTGGGATGGCGAAGCAGATGCAGCAGGACCACCGTCCTGCCCGAGGTGAGAACTGTGCAGGCTTGGTCGTTTAAGGCCGCCTGACTATAAGGACTCCCGCAAAGAAGGCCCCTGTCCTCCCAGGAGCTTTGGGGTCACCTTTTCCCATTTTCAGCACAAATCAGATGCCTTGTGGGTGACAAGGAGCATTCCTGGACTCTTCCTCAAAACAAATACAAGAGACATGGTTGATCATATCATCAGAGAAGAAAATGAGACCTGAAAATAGATGAGAAGCAGAACCATCCCCTCCACAGAAGGAAAGGAAGCCTGGGTTTATGATGAATTGTGAGGATATTCTTAGCCCGGAGGTACAGACCTGTCTCTGTTAGTCCCTGTGGACGCAGCAGCCTGCCTCCTTCCTAGAGCCCACCGCAAATTAAGAACTTGGTTGCACAGAGCAGGTTGCATCCACGAGCAAACATTCTCCAGGAAATATTGACATTTTAATTTCTTCCATTTAAATTATATTTACTATAAGAAGCTGCCTAAGAGTTGACCTATGAGAGTAGGCAAGAGGAGGGAAGGAAATAACCTTAAAATGAGCTACTGTTACAGGCAGCAACCTTTCCTTCATTATGTCATGTAATCCTCCAACAAGACTGCATGTCTGCACAAGGATCCCTGTTTTTGCAGGTGTGCTGTGCTAAGTCACTTCAGTCATATCTGACTCAGTGATCACGTGGACTGCAGCACACCAGGTTCCTCTGCCCATGGGGATTCTCCAGTCGAGAATACTGGAGTGGGTTGCCATTTCCTCCTCCAGGGGATCTTCCAGACCTGGGGATCGAAGCTGCACCTCTTACCTCTCCTGCACTGGCAGGTGAGTTCCTCATCTCTAGCGCCACCTGGGAAACCCATATTGCAATTCAGAAAGATCAGTGGATTTATCCCAGAAATAACCTAGATACAAACTTGCTTCCCTACCTCCAAAAGCCACCAGCCCAGGCTGATACCCCAAATTCAGAAGAGTGTGAGCCAAATCTAATACGGAGACATAGAAGATAAGATCTCCCAGGATGCCTGACATTGCTCAGCCTAAGCTCTGAGCTGAAGAGAGAAGCCATTTGGAGGGGAAAGCCTTCATCTCCACACCTTTCTCTCCTCATGGCCTCTGCATTCTCTGTGTGGCTTGCTCACAACATCTGCTCACCGCCTCTCCCACCTCCACCAGCCTCCCAGAGGCTTCCAGCTCAGCCAAGAGGCCACCTTCCTGGGAAGCCAGCACCTCCTGGTGTTCTCAGAGCACCCACATGCAGTGAGTGAAGGTACACCCCAGAAGGTATGCCCACAGGCAATCCCCGACGTAACCCTCATAAGGATCTTTGTGGACATAACCTAGATGAAGACATTGGCATGAGATCCTCCTGGATTGAGCTTCCCTGGTGAATCAGATGGTAAAGAATCTGCCTGCAGTGCAGGAGACCCTGGTTCAATCCCTGGGTGGGGAAGATCCCCTGGCAGAGGACATGGCATCCCACTCCAGTATTCTTGCTTGGAAAATTCCATGGACAGAGGAGCCTGGCGGGCCATAGTCCACTGGGTCTCAGAGAGTTGGACATGACAGAGAATGAGCAGGCACACCACATCCTGGATTAAAGGGGACGCTATGACAAGTGTCCTTCTAGGAGACAGAAAAGGAAAACACAGAAGGGAGGGCCATGTGACCACAAAGACAAAGCCTGGGTGAGGCGCCCTGGAGTCATGGCAAGCAGAGAAGGGGTGATGCATCCACAAGCCACGGCATGCCGAGCCCTCATCAGAATCCAGGGACAGTCTCCCACACGGCCCTCAGAAAGAACCCCTCACCAACACCTTGATCTTGGGCCTTCTGCCTCCCAGAACTGTGTGCGCATAAACGTCCTTGTTTCCTGCCACTCCACGTGTGGTCCTCTGTCCTGCTTGCTGCCTGGTTACACATGGCTCCCTCACATCAACACCCTTGCCTTCTTCTTAGACATCTCCCCAGAGTTTAGCACAGCATGTGGCACATCCTGGATGTTCAAAATGTCCATGGATGGCCACCTTCCCTGCCCTGGGCTCCATCACATGAAACCACCCTCTCCTGTAGCCTGCAGACCACAGAAGCAGCCTCTTCCATTTACTGGGAAATAGCCACACACCTGGTATTTTGCAGACAGTTTAGTGTTCCACTCTGTCCCTCAATAACTCAGAACAGTTATCACATTTGCCGCTTCACAGATGGGAGAACAAAGAGGCGGTGAGGCCAGACATCGGAGCCAGAGACTCCTAGCGCTGTGCCTGGGGGGTAGGGGGTCTGAGTCACTTGAGCCCAGTTCCTGACCATGTGGCTGCCCGGCTCTAGCTCACCCTGATGAAAGAGTTAATGAGTTGTCACATCCCCTCGTCGTTGGCCACTTTATCTCACATGGACTTGTCTGCCTAATAGGAGATGAAGGGCAGTGAAGGAGATGTTAGGTCAGTGCAATGCGCCCACAGGAGCCAAGGAGAGGCGACCACAAAGGGAACAAATGCCGCCCCTTCCTGACACCAACTGCTGCTGCCCTGCTGCTGCTGCTGCTAGGTCGCTTCAGTCGTGTCCGACTCTGTGCAACCCCATAGACGGCAGCCCACCAGGCTCCCCCGTCCCTGGGATTCTCCAAGCAAGGACACTGGAGTGGGTTGCCATTTCCTTCTCCAATGCATGAAAGTGAAAAGTGAAAGTGAAGTTGCTCAGTCATGTCCAACTCTTCGAGACCCCATGGACTACAGCCTACCAGGCTCCTCCGTCCATGGAATTTTCCAGGCAAGAGTACTGGAGTGGGGCGCCATCGCCTTCTCTGGCTGCTGTCCCTACCACTGTGTCAGTCTCTCAAAAGCCACCAGAACTGGGGAACGGATCTGCCCTACATACGAGGACACCTTGGCGTGCCCTCTAGGTACCTCGCATCCGGAACCAGCTGTTAATCCCACACTCCTTGGAAGCCCCTTTCTTTACTGTGAATGTGTCAGACTCTATCTAATGTGTACAAATCTCAAGACAGCTAATGGGATCCATTGCAGGTAAATCAATATGCTATTCATTGTTTGCACATCATTTGTAGGGAGGCAGGAACTAAAACAAAGCATTAGCCAATATTTTTTATGGGATGATCACCAGAGTGTTGGGAACATGTGTTTTCATTTCTCTTCTTTAAGGGTTTCCAAGGAGACCAGTCAGATAATGAAGGGCTTGTTCTATCAAGCAGGTGCCCCTCCACCTCTCTCGGCTGGCTCACGATTAATCACCGCCCACACGTCACTCTCGGTCTCTGCTGGTTGTAAATGTGTCTTCAGTGGTGCCCCTCAGACTGCCGAGCGGTCTGCTACGCGCTCTGCTACCCTGAGCTCTCAGCAGTGGCTCCGGAGGCAGCAACCACACTGTTCTCCAGACCAAATAAAAGGAGCCAAAAAAAAAAAAAAGATCAGATGAGGGGGCTATCACTGGGAGTCTGAGTTCCATGTGGTCATTATTTTGCTTTGACGTTATTGTTTAGTCGCTGAGTCATGTCTGACTCTTTTGCCACCCCATGGACTGTAGCCCGCCAGGCTCCTCTGTCTATGGGATTTCCCAAGCAAGAATCCTAGAGTGGGTTGCCATTCCCTCCTCCAGGGGATCTTCCCCACCCAGGGATGGAACCCGCATCTCCTGCACTGGCATGTGGGTTCTTCACCACTGAGCCATCAGGGAAGCCTAGTACTTTTGCTATTCACTATTAAAGATGCAAAGAGCTGACTCATTTGAAAAGACCCTGATGCTGGGAAAGACTGAAGGCAGGAGGAGACAGGGACGACAGAGGACGAGATGGTTGCATGGCATCACCAACTCAATGGCCATGAGTTTGAGTAAACCTCGGGAGTCATCGTGGACAGGGAGGCCTGGCGTGCTGCGGTCCATGGGGTCACGACTGAGCAACTGAACTGCACTGAACTGATTAAAGCAAGACAGACACTAGGCACATTTACTGACTCTTCTGTGCAAAGTCTATTTCAATGCTAGCCACAGACCAGAAAGCCTCCCCTCATCTCAAGTATACCTGCAAGGACCCATGTGGGCCTTGCTCCGCAGGATTGGTGAGCAGCTCTGGAGCCAGATTGCCGCAACAGACAGAGCACCTCCCCATGGGAGCTGATGCTTGGGGAAGCCACGTGGGCCAACCGTTCCAGCTGCCCTAAACCCTCTTCACACCTGAACATCTGTCCTGAGGCTCCAGGGCTCCTTTGGGGCTGGCCCAGAGTCCCTGCAAGCCCGCTGTCCCCAGGGCATGTCTACGGTGCACAGCAGCCAGTGCTTCTCAGACTTTCAGAGGCTACTCAGCCCAAGTATGGGATGAAGACTCTGGGGTCAGAACGGGCAATCTGAGTAAAGTAACTTTTCAACCCTACCCAGCAAGGGCTGGCAACCAAACTGTCCAAGCAAAGAATTCGTTGCTTTTTTTTTTTTTAAGTGGAAAAACATCTGTCATATGTGTATGTGTATTTCAGAAGTCTTTATTCTATTCGGATTAGGATTGGAATGCAGTACAGAAGGGAGTGTATCTCCTGACCTTCGGTCTCCCCAGCCAATGTCACTTTTCATGTCCTTTCCCTTCATCCACTTTATTTTAAATTATTCCTGTTGCCGTTTCCGACTTAATCTCCTTTGAATAAAAGAATCAAATTCTTTTTTGAGAAAAAGACAATGAGGATTAACCCTTGACTTCAAGTGTTGACTGTTTAAGGTGTCCCAGGAATGGCCATTACCACACTTCCCCAAGTGTGGCCTCTCCCCAGTGACCCGCCGTGGACCACCTCCTCCCTGCTCTAGTACGGTTGACCCCACGGGGTGTTCAGCCCACCCTGGTCCCTGGACAGTGGCCTCAGGATTCACACGCTCGCCCCGAGCCTCCCTCTCCTTAGCGCTGTGGCCTTCCCCCAGCCCTGCCACCTGCACACCTGTGATGAAGCCAACACTCAGCGCAGCCCTGACCTTGCTCCTTTTTTTTTTTTTTTTCTCACCTGGGAAGCATTAATGTTCTGAACTATTGGCATTCTCAGAAACAAGGCCACCGACCCCTTGGATGAGCCAAAGGAAGTGAGCCCTGTTTGAAGAACTTCTAACATAAGCTGGTCAAGTCCTGTCTTAGGGTCCTCTCCCGCCTCACATTCCTACCCCAAGTCACAACCTGCAGGACCTTCCCAAGGTCAGCCTAAACGGAAAGCATCTGCCTTTCCTCTGATCATGGAAAATTCCAGTCTCCTTTGTGCATGGTGGCTTTGGGGGATTACACCAAGATGGGGAGGTCACAGGAGGATTCTGGGTAATGAGTGTTTTACTCTTTCCAATCAGGCATTGTTGGTAAGAAGGGAAAGGGTACACACACCAGGAGGGCAGAGTCTATGTGTCATCAGCCCTTTGCCTCCACTCTCACTGAGCAGCAGTTCTTTCTGCCTCCTGGCTCCACTTCCATCTGCTTCACTCCATCACCCCTGTAGGCACCACTCTCTCCAACTGTCCTCTCTCCAACCAGTGCCAAGGCCCTCCCTGTCCTGGGGTTCCTCAGAGGGATGACCAGCCCCACACAGCTGACATTACAAACTCAATGACCTGAAAGTACAGTGCGTTTTCCCCCCGCCCTGTGCTTTGACTCTTTAAATTAATTGCTCATATTTAAAACCAAGAGCGTGTTCATTTCCAGCTTTTTTTTCATAAACAAAATACCTGGCAGTGCTCAGTCTGCTTTTCCACGTGGCACCAACTGACCAGAGCCGGGGGTAGCCACTCCGTGCATCCCACAGTTATGGGCTGAGTGTGTCCTCCCAAAATTCATGCACTGAATTCTAATCCTCAGTGTGAAGGTCTCTGGAGATGGCCCTTGGATGTGATTATGTTGTGAGGGTGGAGCCCTCATGAAAGGGATTAGTGCCCTTATAAGAGGAAGCCAAAGAGTAGGTGAGTTTTGTTTTGTTTTCCTCCATTCAAGGACACAGTGGAAAGCAAAATGTCTGCAACCCAGAAGAGGGTTCTTACCAGAACCTGGGAATGCTGGCACCTGATTTCTGACTCTCTGGCTTCAGAAATGCGATAAATGAACGTCTATTGTGTACGAAGCATCCAGTTTATTATGTTGCGTTACAGCAGCCCTGGCTTTTGTAAGACACTAACCAAGTAACCAACCAGCTCGTAAGATGATTGAGTTCCTCACCACTGAGATCCTGCATCACAGATAGAGTGCCCATCCACAGAGACATCTCTAAATCACTCGCTCTCTGAATTGACAGCTGCCCACTGGGACCATCTGAATCTTTTAAATCCTATTGCTCTGATTTAATGAGTCTGGAATACAGCCTGGGCACTGAGATTCTTAAGAGGTTCCCAGGTGATTCTAAAATCCAGACAAGACTAAGACTCATGGCCTTGTGGATTTCTTCTTGTCCTGGACAGAGAGCCAGGTGACCTCCTGGATTTCTTTCTGTTCTAAGACTCCACTATTTTCCAAATTCTTTCTCCAGTCTGTTGGGAATCATTTTTTTAGTTCAAAGAAAGCTTGCAAGAAACAGTCAGAAAATGTATCTTTTCCAGCTTCATTGAGATATAAGCAGCATATAACATTGCCTAAATTTTAAATGTACAATGTGCTGATTTGATACACTTACATATTACAAAATAATTACCATCACAGTGTTAGCTAACACTTCCATCCTGTCACATAATTACCATTTCTTTTTTTTTTTTTTGTAGTGAAAATGTATTCTTTTTGAGCTTCTCTAATTAAAGAGAAAAAAATCACTGAGGAAATTAAAATTGCAAACTGGTAGAAGTAGTATTTGTATTGCAATCATAACACTGAATTGACATTTTGGAATTAATTATTTGAGGGAGGGTATATCTTGCATCTTGAGGTAGCTACTGTCAAGGATGATGAGTTTAGTGAGGTTAAATAGCCATGTAGTAGAGCTTTATTTACATAGGTTAAAAAATAATCCATTGAAAATGACAGGGGAACAGTGAGTGGCAGATGGAGGCGAGTTAAAGGACACAACATTTTGTTAATGATACATGGTAGATAAGCATCTCTAAATGGATCATCTTATTTATCTCTAAACCACTACCAAGATAGCGTTAGAATTATTCTCAAATGGCAGGTGAGGAAACAAACCTTGAGAGGCTGAGGGACAGAATCGAGACTCACCCTTCCAAAATCCAGGCTTTTGACAACCATGCTTCCCCATCTGCCTGGGGTGGGGAGAGAGCTGGGTATAAATGCATGTGCCCAAAAAGCTGCCCAGCTGGCATCACTCAGTTCCACTTGCTCCCCAGTCGTGACCAGAAAGAAGCATATGAGTGTGGAGCCCATGAGGCAAGGGAAGGGGCCACCGGGAGGGAAGTCACCTAAGTTCACAAAACAAACTCATCTCCCACCAAGAAGACATCTGCTGTTTACAGTCCTACCACCTGCTTTCCAGGTGGTGGTAGTGGTAAAAAACCTACCTGCCAATGCAGGAGACACAGATTTGATGCCTGGGTTGGGAAGATCCCCTGGAGAAGGGCATGGCAATCCACTCCAGTATTCTTGCCTGGATAATCTCATGGACAGAAGAACCTGGCAGGCTACAGTCCATAGGATCGTAAAGAGTTGGACATGAATGAAGGGACTTAGCACAACAACAGGACTGGAAAAGGTCAGTTTTCATTCCAATCCCAAAGAAAGGCAATGCCAAAGAATGTTCAAACTACCGCACAATTGCACTCATCTCACATGCTAGTAAAGTAATACTCAAAATTCTCCAAGCCAGGCTTCAGCAATATGTGAACCATGAACTTCCAGATGTTCAAGCTGGTTTTAGAAAAGGCAGAGGAACCAGAGATCAAATTGCCAACATCCACTGGATCATAGAAAAAGCAAGAGAGTTCCAGAAAAACATCTATTTCTGCTTTATTGACTATGCCAAAGCCTTTGACTGTGTGGATCACAATAAACTGTGGAAAATTCTGAAAGAGATGGGAATACCAGACCACCTGATCTGCCTCTGGAGAAATTTATATGTGGGACAGGAGGCAACAGTTAGAACTGGACATGGAACAACAGACTGGTTCCAAATAGGAAAAGGAGTACGTCAAGGCTGTATATTGTCACCCTGCTTGTTTAACTTCTATGCAGAGTACATCATGAGAAATGCTGGGCTGGAAGAAGCACAAGCTAGAATCAAGAATGCCGGGAGAAATATCAATAACCTCAGATATGCAGATGACACCACCCTTATAGCAGAAAGTGAAGAGGAACTCAAACGCCTCTTGATGAAGTGAAAGTGGAGAGTGAAAAAGTTGGCTTAAAGCTCAACATTCAGAAAACGAAGATCATCGCATCCAGTCCCATCACTCCATGGGAAATAGATGGGGAAACAGTGGAAACAGTGTCAGACTTTATTTTTTGGGCTCCAAAGTCACTGCAGATGGTGATTGCGGCCATGAAATTAAAAGACACTTATTCCTTGGAAGGAAAGTTATGACCAACCTAGATAGCATATTCAAAAGCAGAGACATTACTTTGCCAACAAAGGTCCATCTAGTCAAGGCTATGGTTTTTCCAGTAGTCATGTATGGATGTGAGAGTTGGACTGTGAAGAAAGCTGAGCGCTGAAGAATTGATGCTTTTGAACTATGGTGTTGGAGAAGACTCTTGAGTGTCCCTTGGACTGCAAGGAGATCCAACCAGTCCATTCTAAAGGAGACCAGTCCTGGGTGTTCATTGGAAGGAATGATGCTAAAGCTGAAACTCCAATACTTTGGCCACCTGATGCGAAGAGTTGACTCACTGGAAAAGACTCTGATGCTGGGAGGGATTGGGGGCAGGAAGAAAAGGGGACGACAGAGGATGAGATGGCTGGATGGCATCACTGACTCAATGGACATGAGTTTGAGTGAACTCCGGGAGATGGTGATGGACAGGGAGGCATGGAGTGCTGCAATTCATGGGGTCGCAAAGAGTCGGACACGACTGAGCGACTGAACTGAACTGAGCACAACAACACACCACCAAAATATCCATCATCTTCTTTTGGCAAGAAGAGACCTCCACGGAGTAAGACCCTCCCGATTATACTCAGCTGCCCCTGTCTTGCCGGCAGCTGGAAGTGGCATTTACACAGATGGCTCTGCCTGCCTGCTCTCAGCATCACTCTGTTCTTAGTACCGAAAGTCTGAGATGCAGCCAATGGACATGACATACCACCTGGACATCCCCTGGCTGGTTCTGAGATCCCAGCCATCTGCATGGCTCTTCATGCATCCACAGGCACCCTGCTGTGAGCCTGGGAACAAAACGTGGTGGCCTGGCTCCTGTCTCTCCCACTATGAAGCAGCTACTCAACCATCACGTCTTCAGAGACAAGGCGAAATGTGACACTTAATGTCACGTGTGATAGAAGGTGTTGCGTCTCCGCATATGGTTTGCAAGTACAACACAAGGAATTTTGGAGGACATAGTAATTTGTCTGGGTCTTTGCACAATAATCGCATTAGAAGGATGCAGAAAGTACACAATGTAATAAACGCAGGCACAGCTTGGTGACCTGTTTTTCCCTTGTGAAGGCAATGCAGTAAAGTAGATAGGAAATTTCCATCTGACTAGTAGGAGCAAATGCTACCCATGGGGTGTATGTGTGTGTGTGTGTGGCTGCTCAGTGTGTGTTCAGTCGTGTCTGAATCTTTGAGACCCCTTGGATTGCAGCCCAGCGGGCTTCTTTGTCCTTCTGATTTTTCAAGCAAGAATACTGGAGTGAGTTGTCATTTCCTCCTCCAGTGTATCTGCTTGATCCAGAGATCAAATTGGCATCTCCTGTGTCTCCTGCATTGCAGGCAGGTTCTTTACCCACTGATTCATCTGGGAAGGAAACCCCAAATTTTAGGGTGTTTGAAACCCAGGATGCTTCTGGGAAACCAGAAGGAGATTGAAGTGAAAAAGTCAACAGAGCCCAGAACATGACATAGTGTATATGTCCTATTCCACTTGTTCATTCCTTGGTCTCCTTCTCTGTCTTTGCATGAATGGTTTCTGTTATATGACCATTCTAGCCTGACACGGATGCTATCTCCAGTTCATCCTTCTCCCCTTTTTTTTTTTTTTTAAGTGAACTGCGCAGGCGCGCTTTTGAATCCTTTCTCCTGTAGGGCAAAAAGCGGGAAAAAGTGCGCTCCATCCTTCTCCCTTTTATCTGGATTTTTTTTCAAGTAGAAAATTTTTTCTGATCACCTACTGTGTGAATAAGACCCTACCATACCATATGAGATATTTGTTTTCAGTTTCATTTTTTTCAGCAACCTCCTCCACTGATCTCAGCAACCCAGATCAGGTGGGAGGCTGGTGACTGTGCTGCATACATTAAGCACTCTAAATAAAACCGCACTGTTTTGAACCACCCCACACTTGTACGCCCTGGGCTCAGTACCTCCTAATCACGCCCAAATCCACTACACCTTCTGGGGAGTGAAAGTGCATCACGGCCCTCAACTACTGAATGGTACTCGATCCCAATTCTGTTGGGGGGAAGATAATCACAAGTATTGCTACTCATTCTGGTATTTATGTCACTTTAGCTTTTTCATACATAAGAGTAATATGAGAGTATTACTATAAAGTGTCGAGAGAATAAATTATAGCCCATCCCCCATGCAAATGCACTTACGAATCCAGAGTATTAGCCAGTTTTCAGAGAAAGAAGCACTTCACCTCAGAATAACTACAGATTATGAGAAGCCAGGAGAAAACATCAGAACCCCAACTGCTGCGAAGGCCTGGGGCAGTTTCCTGGGTCTGGGAGGGGAAAGCTCTGTCTCTGGGAACAGAGAATAGTCACCATTCAGGGGAAAAAGAGAAACCAGGTCCCAATATAGCACAGTCACCAATCTCTTGACTGAAGCTAAATTCTAGGAAGGTATCATTTGCTCCTGTGGGCTTATTGTTCTAAAACAAACAAAAACCCTTACATTCATAATGTCTTCTTTTCTAAACATAAAGACAAAATTTCATGCGAGTGTATCACACACAGGTGGGGAAGCTAGTTCCAAGCTCAGTTTTCCAAAAGGGTAATGGAGTCTAACCTATTTTCCTACTTCAGAATATTAGCAGAGCACCAGGGATCATTCCACAGATGATTTTTTTAAAAAGATCACTTGGGATCCCCTTCAAAGTCACAGAGCTCAACCACAGGAAAGAACTAATCACCACACCACAACAGGTGCACCAGTGCCCATGAACCTCGGCAGACGGAGACCAGGTCAGCACCTGGACAGCTCCTGGCCTCCCCGGTCTCTCTGCTCAGCGTGGCACCATCTGAATTTGCATCTTCGTGTCCCCAGAACCAGAACTGCACTGAGAATGTCACTGCATCTCCCAGTCCTTCTTCTGACCTACCCAGTGGCCTGTGCTGAGTCTTCACTTCTGACCTTCTCTTCATAACCAGGACATTCCTGGGTACTGCCTCTTGTCTGGCAGTTCTCTCTGGGTTCCTCTCTGCTTCCCTGTTGTCATGAAATTCTTAGCCTCTGCTCTTTCCTCTTTCCTCCAAGAGTTCATTCATTCATTCATGTGGCTTCAACCACTGAGTCAAAACTTAAATCTGAATACCTTCCCTTGGAATCATTCCTAATCATTAGTCCTCACCCCAAACTTTCACCTGCAGCAATGCTGCATAACTCAATAGGACCTGAAAGTTGAACTTAGCACTTCCCCAACTACTTCTACCTCCAGATATTTCTATCTTCTGCTCTTTTTGAATCTAATTGGAAGAGTTACCTTAATAACTCCCTCTCATTTTTCCACCAGACAACTTTCGCATCTCTTATTTTTCTCTCCTACCTGCATTTTGTTTGGATTTTGCACTGCCATAGCCACTCCTCACACACGGACTTTTGCAATTATATCCAGTCTCTATCCTCTTCCCCCTTCAGTTCAGCTTTTTCTATTAGTACAAAATTCATCATCATTAAACCATGCTTTGAACAAGTCACCCCTTGCTGGCAACCGCAATGACTATTCATTGCTTGTCAGATAATGCGTAACCCCTTAGCTTCACACGATAACACCAATGACTCTCCCAACCATTATATTATTTTCTTTTTATTATTCCTTCACTTTATGCCTTCAGTATATACTATGTGCCAGGCACAGGGCTATGTACTGGCCATTTATTGTTTCACTGAATTATCACAACAACCTGCTAAGGTTGATGCTAATATTCCTTTTTGCAGATGAGAGAAATGAGACACAGCAAAATAAAGAAGCTGCGGCATCTCAAGCATCAGCTCCACAGCTGTGGGCTTGACCTCGTCATCTGTGTCATCAGCAGTTTTGTCCTTATGACTCTATGGACACGGCTAAATAAGGGTTTAATGGATTTAATATATTCAGATTCCCTGCAAACTTCTACTCCACTTCATGTCATTTTTGTAACAATGCTCAGAGCAATAGCTTCACTAAGTTCATTAAATCGCAGTGTCAAGATTTTCTTCTTTTAAATGCTAATTAAGTGCCATCAAGTCCCCCACTTCTTATCATTAAAGGGACTATCAGGTAACAGACAACAGCGAGAACAGCACTTTCATATTGTCTTTGTTAAATCAGGTACTAGCCAAGGGATAATCCCAGGTCTTGGCTGCAATCAGCAGGGAGTACTGTCAGCGTCAAGGTTAGAGGTGGAGACCAGCCTCGGAATCCTAACCCGAATGACAAGGAGCTTGTTCTCAGAGAGAAAACACTGCTACCATTCATTTTCCAATTGTTCTCTTATTTCAAGCACAGACAAAGTAAAAAGTGAAAGTGTCAGATCCTCAGTCGTGTCTGACTCTGTGACCCTCTGGACTATAGACCCCCAGGCTGCTCTGTCCGTGGGATTCTCTAGGCAAGAATACTGGAGTAGGTAGCCATTCCCTTCGCCAGATATCTTCCCAATCCAGGGATCGAACCCATGTCTCTTGCATCTTCTGCTTGGCAGGTGGATTCTTTACCACTGAGCCACCTGGGGAGCCCAAGAATACTGGAGTGGGTAACCATTTCCTTCTCCAAGGGATCTTCCTGTCCCAAGGATAGAACCCAGGTCTCCTGCATTGCAGGCAAATTATTTACTGTCTGAGCTGCCAGGGAAGCCTTTAAACATAGAGAGGCATGATTAAAAGATATCAGTGGAACTTCTTTGCTCACAGCCCAAACATACATCCTACATCATAACAAAAGTACCTTCCCCAAATATGTATGTTTAAACTGTTTGTTGTACTTTTATGTTTCTGTGTAATTCAGTATCTGATCATGGGAGACTTAACTTAACCAGCAAGCCTGCTGACCTCAGTGTTAACCTAATCATTTCTCAGCGCTGCTCATTGGGGAAATCCTTGGGTGAGGAGAGCCCTCTCTCCAATAATGCAAACGTAAATTAGGGGCAGATTCTACTCTTGAGTACCTTAGATCTGAGTAGACAAGAGGATCTCCTTGTCTTGGTTGCAATCAAGTGGTACGAGAGAGGTCTTGATGCTTCCGAGGACTTGGCATGCAAGATGAAGTGAGACTCACTTGCAAAAGTCAAATGTCGTTTCCAAAATGTCTCTTTTGGTACCTTGATTAACAAGAAGTGTTTAGTCATGCAGATGGAAGGGCATAAAAGAAAAATGAGTCAGATCTCAGAGATGGGAGCCCACAGGACATGTGCAAAGTAATACGCTGTGTAATTTGACCAGAGCATGGATTAAGCATAAGGGTGAGATGGCAGAGAAAGGGGTAACCCACCCCACTAAATTAAGGCTGTCCTCTGCGGTCAGCTTAGAGGAAAAACGCTAGTGTTTCTAAACTTTAGATCCCGTTCAGACGTTGCTTTGTTTTTAAATAAGAAATATCCTTGAGCACCTTAAACACTGCAAACTGAACTTTGTTTTAAGAAAAAAAGTTAATATGTCACTTCCTTTGTGCTTTATGAATTAGTGCTTTAGAGCTTCAACAGTGATGCTAAGTGTCTATTTCTTTTATTCATGTCTTTCTATATTGTTTGACTTCTCTCAACCACTAAGAAATTACCATCAAAGGACAAAAACTACCCATTACATGGATCAGGGGGCATCATACTCCTCATGCAGACTGTGCCATACCTCTAACCCCCAGAAATGCCACACTGGCCCCTGGGACTGTCAGACCATCACTCAGTCCTAGAAGCCAGTGGTACCCACCATGCAACGTGGACACACGCGTTCAGTACTGAGCAGATTAGGGGCGTACAGACCAACTCCCGCCCTAGCTCTCTGAGTGGTTGGTCCCTGCATTGTCCCACACACTTACTCTCCTGCTTTCAACCTGATTCCATCATTAGACACGAACAGCAAAAAACTTGGGCTCTGTGTTTATAAATAAATATGTGAGGGGTATTCTCTCACTGTAATTGGATTTTAGTCTCAATCCTGAACTCTTAATTTCAGAATCTGATGTTGAGTTAAATTAAATAGATATTATTTTTAACAACATTGTCTCATTGAAAATTAATATGTGCTTTACCATAGAAAATTTGGAGACCAATGGCTCAGCTGGTAAAGAACTCGCCTGCAATGTGGGAGACCTGGGTTCGATCCCCGGGTTGGGAAGATCCCCTGGATAAGGGAAAGGCTACCCACTCCAGTATTCTGGCCTGCAGTCACAAAGAGCTGGACACGACTGAGAGACTTTCACTTTCTTTCATAGTAAACACACAGACTAAATTTAAAATCACTTCCATTTCCTATATGAACCATGGCTAGCAATTTAGTCTTCATAATATATATATATGAATATATATATATTCCCTGGTACTAAGTCACTTCAGTTGTGTCCATTCTTTGCAACCCTATGAACTGAGGCTCCTTTGTCCATGAAATTCTCCAGCAAGAATACTGGAGTGGGTTGTCATTTCCTTCTCCAGGGGATCTTCCCAACCCAGGGATCAAACCTGCATCTCCTGCATTACAGATGGATTCTTTACTATCTGAGCCACCAGGGAAACCCCATATAAACATATATTATTGAGCTATATAACTATAGTTATATATATATATAACTATATATATATTTATAACTTATATTTATAATTTATAACTTATATTTATAATTTATATATATATATATAAAACACTATTAAATAAATATGAAGATGAAACAATAAAATGTTAGCAGTTGTTCTCCTTATATGTGTAATACATATAGCACAACTTTGTCTGAAAACAGTATCATGTTTTGCTTATCAAATTATTTTCACTTAAACTGTATTTTTTCAATTCAGCAAAGAGTCAGCATCACCTTAATAACTCAGTCTTCAGTCACTCTGTTATGCTCTGTCTAACCAGCCATATCAACAGCAATGATGATGCAGGGCAAGCATTGGTCTCAGCACTTCACATGCATCATTTCATTTAAAGCTCAAAGCAACACTATCAAGTCACAAGTGGGTAAAATGAAGCACAGATTGGCCACTGGCCCAGGATTATATAGGTAATAAGCACTTGTTGTTCAATCACTCAGTCATGTCCAACTCTTTGCGACTCCATGGACTGAAGCATGCTAGGCTTCCCTGTTTTTCACCATCTCCCAGAACTTACTCAAACTCATGTCCATCGAGTCAGTGATGCCATCCAGCCATCTCATCCTCTGTCGCCCTCTTCTCCTCTTGCCTTCAATCTTCCCCAGCATCAAGGCCTTTTCCAATGAGTCAGCTCTTAGCATCAGGTGGCCTAAGGATTGGAGCTTCAGCATCAGTCCTTCCATTGAATATTCAGGGTGGATTTCCTTTAGGACTGACTGGTTTGATCTCCTACTGTCCAAGTCACTCTCAAGAGTCTTCTCCAGCACCAGAGTTTCAAAGTATCAATTCTTCGACTACTGATATTGTGACATATCGGGGTATATGTATTTGGACTTTCCCTTCAGCTCCTGGCACAGAGCTCCTTGCCACTTCATGAGTGGTAGGAGCATCTTTTGTTCTAATGTGATGACCCTGAGTGAACCCCAGATAGCTTCAGGATGCAGGCTCGTCACCAGAAAGATGCAACTTTGGTTGGAAGCCTGACTGCCCCTCCCTTCATCCTCTAGGAAGGAGAAAGGGGCTGGAGATTGAGTTGATAAT
The DNA here is from genome assembly GCF_055505025.1 of Bos grunniens. Taxonomy (NCBI): domain Eukaryota; kingdom Metazoa; phylum Chordata; class Mammalia; order Artiodactyla; family Bovidae; genus Bos; species Bos grunniens. The sequence continues at coordinate 4,336,097 of NC_141184.1, read as the reverse complement.
CAATCTGCCTTCGTGATGAAACCTCCCCCAAAAATCACTACCTGATGAGGTTCGGAGAGCTTCTGGGTTGGTGAATTCACATGCATGGAGGTGCACCCCAACTCTGCAGAGACCGAAGCTCCTATCCTCAGGGACTCGCCTAGTGTACCCCCTCATCTGGCTGTTCATTTGTATCTTCAGTTCTGCCCTTTATAGTAAACTGATAAATGTGAGTAAAGACTTTCTCTGAGTTCTGTGAGCCTTTATAGCAAGTTACCAAACCTGAAAAGGGGGTTGGAGAACCCCGATTTACAGCCAGACCACAGGTGGCAAATCAGGACCTGCGACTGGTGTGTGCAGTGGGGAGCCATGCAGGTCTGAGCCCTCCACTTGCGAGGTTTGCAAGCTCTGCCTGCTTAGCGCCAGAATCACAGTAAATTGTAGGTCACTGTCCACAGAGAACTGGAGAATTGCTTGGGGTGGAAAACCTATGCATTTGGCAGTTTTTGCTGTAAAAATCCTAAAATTATAGCTGTCTCCAATTTTTTGCTAAAACTCATATAATGAGTATCTTTACGGCCAAATATTCATGCATATCTGTGATTATGTCTCTAGGATAATGTTTTTTTATAAGGGTGATTGCTGCACTTAAGCACATGCTTATTTTAAAGACTTTTGGCTGTGTGTGCGCCCCATCCTGTTTTTTAATTTTGTTGGCTGGTGGGGGAGATGTTTCTATTTCTGCTCTAATCCTATCATGCACCAAAATAAACTCAGTTTTCATCCAATGTGAGGCTCCTCCCAGAGACACGAGGCTCCTTCTCTCCTTGGGCTTCTCAGGTGAACCAGGAGAACCTCAGCACTGCTGCGGACACCCTATGCAGTGCAGCGTAGGGTGCTTCTGTGGGGCTGGGGTGCTGCACCCCCTGAAATCTGAGCCGGGACCGTCAGCAGCGCCACCCTGGGAGGCTCCACACCATCGAGATCTGTCAACAGCTTTGCTGGAAGAGCCCTTTGCCCCAGAGCAGCTGCAGATTGCAGAAAGAAGTCTGGATCGATGCGTAAACTGACACTCAGTCTAATTTTATTCAGGTTCCAGCACGGAAGCGCCTTTTCAATTTATAGTTCTGCTCAGCAACTCTTTTCTCTCATTTCTCATTTACTAGAAGCTTCCCAGGATAATGTGCTCGGCACCGAGTTAAATCAATGCCCACCTTAACATGCTTTCAGAGGCAGCAGCCCACCATCGCTGTTCTCGCTTCACATGACCTTGCTCTCCATGAGGGCTCGGCACCATCCTCAGGATGGCCCCGCCAGCGCCGGCCGGTGTCAGCCCCAGACAATATCCAGGTTAATTAACCTTTAGGTGAAGATGCCCACTCACTTCCTTCTTGCCCATTACATTCAGTCCGAAAGGCAGCAGGGAGCTGTGATGAATGCATTAATTAGGAAAATGATTGAATGCAGTTGCTTTTATTACCTTGGCTGTTAATCTTCTCTTCAAGATGCCTAAAAAGTCATCCTCATCAGGGGGGCGTTGATGCAGGGGAGAGGCAGCCACTCAAAGCCCTGGGTGTCGCTGACCCACCGACTGTCTTGCTAAAAGATGAACTCGAGCTCCCATCAAGTAAATGCCACAAAAACCCAGCCAGGTGCCCAAAGGGAGTATGTTCACGTCTTCCCGAAGCCGCCCAGCCAAGGGAGCTTTTAGAAGAAGGCTGGAGCCACAGGAAGGACCAACCCCATCTCAGAGGCTGGGACACTCTGTGGCTGCCTAGGGTCTCATGATGCCTAGATGAATGGTTCCACATGTGACTTGAATGGAAATTAATAACAATATTCAAGGCCAATCAGATGCAGCAACATTTTGAAGAAGTGATTCATTGACATGCCCCTTTATCAAGGATGAAAGAAAGTGGAAGTGTTAGTCGCTTAGTCATATCCGACTCTGTGCGACCCCATGGACTGTAGCCCACCAGGCTCCTCTGTCCATGGGATTCTCCAGGCAAGAGTGCTGGAGTGCACTGCCATTCCCTTTTCCAGGGCCTCTTCCTGACCCAGGGATCGAACCTGGGCCTCCAGCATGGCAGGCAGATTCTTTACCACTGAGCCCCCAGGGAAGCCCATCAAGGATACATGATTAGAACTCAAAGGGTAACTCCTTATATTTCTGGCCCCAGATGGTTACATTGGAACCAGAATGGGTGTATTCATCTTGCTGACTTAGGAACATTGTTGGGGGTTGAGTTAACCTGCACCCACTGGATAAATGTCCAAAGCACTCACGCCCTCGTCTCTTGTCCAGGCAACCCTAGTGAGCCCATAGGATGCTTTGCCTCCCTTTCAGTTCAGTTCAGTTCAGTCACTCAGTCGTGTCCGACTCTTTGCAACCCCATGATCTGCAGCACGCCAGGCCTCCCTGTCCATCACCAACTCCTGGAGTCCACCCAAATCCATGTCCATTGCATTGGTGATGCCATCCAACCATCTCATCCTCTGTCGTCCCCTTCTCCTCTTGCCCCCAATCCCTCCCAGCATCAGGGTCTTTTCCAATGAGTCAACTCTTCACATGAGGTGGCCAAAGTATTGGAGTTTCAGCTTCAGCATCAGTCCTTCCAATGAACACCCAGGACTGATCTCCTTTAGGATGGACTGGTTTGATCTCCTTTCAGTCCCAGAGACTCGCAAGAGTCTTCTCCAACACCACAGTTCAAAAGCATCAATTCTTTGGCCCTCAGCTTTCTTCACAGTCCAACTCTCACATCCATACATGACCACTGGAAAAACCATAGCCTTGTCTAGACAGATATTTTTTGGCAAAGTAATATCTCTGCTTTTTAATATGCTATCTAGGTTGGTCATAACTTTCCTTCCAAGGAGTAAGCATCTTTTAATTTCATGGCCGCAATCACCATCCACAGTGATTTTGGAGCCCCCAAAAATAAAGTCTGACACTGTTTCTCCATCAATTTCCCATGAAGTGATGGGCCAGATGCCATGATCTTCATTTTCTGAATGTTGAGCTTTAAGCCAACTTTTTCACTCTCCTCTTTCACTTTCATCAAGAGGCTCTTTAGTTTCTCTTCACTTTCTGCCATAAGGGTGGTGTCATCTGCATATCTGAGGTTATTGATATTTCTCCCAGCAATCTTGATTCCAGCTTGTGCTTCTTCCAGCCCAGCATTTCTCATGATGTACTCTGCATAGAAGTTAAATAAGCAGGGTGACAATATACAGCCTTGACATACTCCTTTTCCTATTTGGAACCAGTCTGTTGTTCCATGTCCATTTCTAACTGTTGCTTCCTGACCTGCATATAGGTTTCTCAAGAGGTAGGTCAGATGGTCTGGTATTCCCATCTCTTTCAGAATTTTCCACAGTTTATTGTGAACCACACAGTCAAAGGCTTTGGTATAGTCAATAAAGCAGAAATAGATGTTTTTTCTGCCTCCCTTTACTCCCCATCAAACCGCAAATTAAGCATCATTCACTGTTCTTTTGTTCTAACATTCATGTATTCATTTGGCTGCACCAGGTCTGGGATCTTTGATCCTTGTTGTGGAAGGAGGGACTTCAGTTGCAGCAGGTGGGATCTGGCTCCTTGATCAGGGATGGAGCCTGGGCCCTCTGCATCAGGAGCACAGAGTCTCTGTCACTGGATCACCAGGGAAGTCCCATCCACTCTTCCTGATTCCGCCAAGCTCCCTGCTCACCCATGGGCATCATTCTCCTCTCTCCTGTGTCCTACTGACCTGCCTACAAATCATGCTGCTGTACTTGTCCCAATAAATCTAAGTCCGTCACATTCATGCCCACATCCTTACACTCCAGGAAGTCGCCTACTGCACCGCGGGAGCTCACGCATGTGTAGAGAATCTGATTTAGAAGCACATATATGATATCTTCTGTAGAGATTTAAGGAACGAAAACCAGGTATGCTACAGATGTGTGCAATGCTAACTAAGATGACTGGAGGCTCTCTGACCACCTGGTGTAGGACAGAGGAGAGAAAGCAGACAAGGAACCAAGGCCTGCTGGACAGCAAAGGTGCAGGATGCTTCAGGGAGGGTCTTGAGCTCCATCTCAATGCCAGCAAACTTCTTTAGGTAATGACCCCCTGCCCTCCGCAGGGCCCCTCAGCTCTCTGACTTTCTGTCCTAGCATCTGTATGCCTTGTTGAAAATACAACTAAAGCTCATTTAAAGTGAAGTCTGCCAGTCCAGGATTTTGGCATTTCCCACGTTCTATGAGGAAAACACTTATCAAATTGCTACCACTTAAAATATTCCCTACAGTTACTGAAAATCTCATTTCCCCAGTCAGTTCTCAACCTTTCCTTTTGATAGAAGTGTTATGAGCCCTTGTTCCTTCCTACTCTGTCTGACACCTCCCCACACCCAGGGCATCTGTCATGTGAGGCTGGGCTATGCCCAGGCTGAACAGTTAAAAGACACAGAAAAATCAGTTAAAAGTGATTTTTCAAGGAATTCCACCAGGGGACTCCAGTTCTCAGCACTGGCCATCCCTTTGACCTGACTGAGGAAGTTGCTGACATACTTAGCTCCTTTCAGAGTAACTTGCTACTCTATTTGGAGAATAGTTTGAAGTCCCAGAGTTCTCCACCCGCTCCTTAAAACCTGAAGCTATTTCACTTCCAGGAAGCTCCAGGAAGCCTGGGACCACACTTTTACTCTTAATGGGAATTAAACCTGATGTCATTTCTCTCTCTGCCAAGGCCAGTCCAACCAGTACACTTGAGAGTAGAAACTCCAGCCCTACCAGCTAGCCTTGGCGTGTTATGGGTTGAGTCGTGTGCACTGCCCAGTCTCTCAGCCGTGTCCAACTCTTTGCAGCCCCATGGACTGTAGCCCGCCAGGCTCCACTGTCCGTGGAAATCTCCAGGCAAGAATCCTGGAGTGGGTTGCCATTTCCTCCTCCAGGGGATCTTTCCCACCCAGGGATTGAACCTATATCTCCTGGGTCTCATGCACTGCAGGTGGATTCTTTATCAATGAGCCACCAAGGAAGCCCCATGGGTTGAGTCGTGTCCCTACAAATTCACTGATGTCATCACACCAGAGTCTCAGAGTGTGACCCCACAGGAAATAGAGTTCTTACAGACGTGGTCAAAGTGTGCCCTCATGGGGAATAGAGTCCTTGTAGACATGGTCAGAGTGTGACCTCATGGGGAATAGAGTCCTCATAGACGTGGTCAGAGTGTGAACTCTCTGGGGAAAGAGTCCTTGTAGACATGGTCAGAGTGTGACCTCACGGGGAATAGAGTCCTCATAGATGTGGTCAGAGTGTGAACTCTCTGGGGAAAGAGTCCTTGTAGACACGGTCAGAGTGTGACCTCATGGGGAATAGAGTCCTCATAGATGTGGTCAGAGTGTGAACTCTCTGGGGAAAGAGTCCTTGTAGACATGGTCAGAGTGTGACCTCACAGGGAATAGAGTCCTTGTAGACATGGTCAGAGTGTGTCCTCACAGACGTGGTCGGAGTGTGACCTCTCGGGGAATAGAGTCCTTGTAGATGTAGTCAGAGTGTGGCCTCATAGACGTGGTCAGAGTGTGACCTCTCAGGGAATAGAGTCTTTGTAGACACAGTCAGAGTGTGACCTCACGGGAAATAGAGTCCTCATAGACATGGTCAAAGTGTGACCTCATGGGGAATAGAGTCCTCATAGATGTGGTCAGAGTGTGAACTCTCTGGGGAAAGAGTCCTTGTAGACACGGTCAGAGTGTGACCTCACAGGGAATAGAGTCCTTGTAGATGTGGTCAGAGTGTGACCTCTCAGGGAAAAGAGTCCCTGTAGACACAGTCAGAGTGTGACCTCACGGGGAATAGAGTCCTCATAGACATGGTCAAAGTGTGACCTCATGGGGAATAGAGTCCTCATAGATGTGGTCAGAGTGTGAACTCTCTGGGGAAAGAGTCCTTGTAGACACGGTCAGAGTGTGACCTCTCAGGGAAAAGAGTCCCTGTAGACACAGTCAGAGTGTGACCTCACGGGGAATAGAGTCCTCATAGACATGGTCTGTGACCTCATGGGGAATAGAGTCCTCATAGATGTGGTCAGAGTGTGAACTCTCTGGGGAAAGGGTCCTTGTAGACATGGTCAGAGTGTGACCTCACGGGGAATAGAGTCCTTGTAGATGTGGTCAGAATGTGACCTCATGGGGAATAGAGTCCTTGTAGACATGGTCAGAATGTGACCTCACGGGGAATAGAGTCCTCGTAGACATGGTGAGTTAAATTCAGAAGGGGTCGCAGTAGAGTAGGGTAGGGCCTTAACCCAGTATGACTGATGTCCTTATAAAAAGAGGGCTTTGGGACATGGAGACTTCCATTCAGGGAGAACACCGTGTGAACACGAAGGCAGAGAGCAGGACGATGCTTCTACAAGCCAAGAAACATCAAAGACTGTCAGTAAGCCCCCAGCGTCTCGGGAGAAGCCTGGAGTAGACTCTCTTCATGGCCTCAGGAGGATCCAGCCCTGCCAACACCTTGGTTGTGCACTTCCAGCCTCTGGACGGTGAGACTATGCAGTTGTGTTGTCTAAGCTGCCTTTCTCTTGGATGCTTTGACCCAGCAGCTCCAGCCCTTCCAGAGATTCCTAAGCCCCTAAGCCTGGCTTCTCCTCTCTGTCCTGCATCCAGGTGGGGTTCTCCAAGATGGTAGGATGCAATCCTTCTGTGAGTTCACTGGGTCACTAGGGCTGACGTGTGACCCTGTCTTGAAGCTGCCCTGCAGGGTTAGCCAGAAAGGGCTCAGAGCAGGAAGATGGTGGGAATCCAGGGGTGAGAACTGCCCAATGTGCTCCCCCATCCCAGTCCACAGAGACTGGGGATCGAAACCCAGGCTGAGGGAGCAAGGTGGGCCGTGTGCTGGTTGGTACAGGCACAGAGCTGCTGGTGGGGCGGGCCCCAGGGTCACTGGCATCACCTGTACTAAGGCCCACCCCTCCAGCTCGGTCCACCCCACTGTGCCTATGACTCCAATGCCCATGAGCCCCTGGGACACCCTTCTGGCAGTGCTCAAGCTCAGCTCTGCCTAGTGGAGACCTGGCGGCTCCCAGCCCTTTGGGCAGTTCAAGTGTCCAGGACAGGCAGCAGCTGGGGTCCCAGTGCACCTGCCACCCAGCACCTCCCGAGTATGTGGTGGGGCATCACTACCAAAAAAGCCAGAGTTGAGCATGGCCACCTGGGCCCACCGTGGAACCCCATAGATGCTAGGAGGGTCAGCCATCGAGGAGAGCAGCAGTGACCCCTCCCAGCCCCATCAGGCCAGCCAGCAGAGCCACGGCTGCATCTGGCCCAGTCTCCCCTTTCTCCACGGTCCACCACCCAGCCCAAAAGCGGTCTTGTCTTTACTCCAGAACCACCTCCCTGGCAACAGGAGACCCTCAGGATCATGTTCTCTGTAAACCCATGTTGAGAGTCGGGTGGAAGCTCCGTGAGATGGAGAGTGAGAGCGTGAAGGAGAGGAGGAGCTGACGTCTGCTGTCCCAGCCGGAAGCTGTCCCCTGATGGCCCTGTGCAGCCAGCCTCCTGTCGCCTAGCCCACCAGGGCTCAGGGCCAGGGGCCAGGAGTGCTTCTGCCTTTGGCCTTCACGTTCCTGGCCCGAAATCTCCCTGCTCGGACATCCTCTCGGGAAATCTCTCCACCCAGGAACGCACCAGGGTGGGAACATCTCTGGCCCCACCTCCCATGGCGCTCAGCCAATGAAGATATCTCAAAGGGGCGTTATATCTGAACACGCAGGAAGTGGTCAGAGTCCACTTTGGCAGCCTTGGAGTGATTGTGTAGGCGACTACAGGATCTGGGAGGAGCCCCCACAGGGCCACGGAGCTGTCATGCCTGAGCTTGGAGGAACGGATGGAGGCCTCTCAGCCCTTCTCCAGGGCCCTGGTGTCACCCCGCCCTGCCATCTGGTGTCAGACACCCCCTTTGATGTCTCCCCACCTCTGCTGGAGGACAGGTGGGCTGCAAGCATGGAAACAAATGAGCTCCCTTCATCCTCATCGGCGTCAATGTCACCGCAATGCTGCTCTGACGTCCCCACACCGAGTTAACCTTGACAGGGAACGGTCTGCCCATCAGCTACCCTCTCTGCATCCTGGTTCCTTCTGCATCCTGGCAGTCAGGCTGTCTGCAGAAGACTTGCCCGAAGCGAGCACCATTTCCTCCTGGTGTTCACCCCATGCATTTCTGACATCTTAATGACTCTTAAATATGCACGACCATTTCCAAGGAAGGCATTCCACACTTTTTCCTCACTTGCATAAACCAACCGATTTTAAGAGCTCGCCCCTGGAAAGGGGCACCGGTGATCTGTAAATTTAATTTGCTCTCAAGCCTGCTGTCATGACAGCAGGGCCCCCTGGGCTCGGCGACTGTCCGGGATTCATATGTCCTGACATCTCGGGGTTTTTTTGTTTGTTTGTTTTTAATTAAAAGCACTTCCACCAAACGAATCACCATTCAGAATTCCAGCCAAGGAAGCCATTTTTTTCCTATTTAGCTAAAGTGAACCAAAGTACATTTGGGCAAGAAATGAGGAGGCTCAGAACGAATCCATTTCCAGAACAGTCACTGTCGGATACAGTCAGTGCCTGTGCGTGAATCCCAGAATTTTGTGTGCGCTCTGGGTCTCTGACCAGCATTCCAAAACTGTCACAGAAAAAGGCTCTCAAAGCTCTACATGCAAGTCAGTTTCAGGAATCCAAACGCCCCCTAATGTTATGCAGAGCCATTTCTTTTCTTGGAGGTCACCTCTTTGATCCAGGCTTTTCCCTATATTATTCTGCAGTTAGTTAATATCAAGGAGTAAGAAGGTGGGACTGCGGATGTAAATTGGCAACATGGCCTGTTCCTGAACCCCCTGTTCCATCCCAGACAAACCACGGGTGGGGTGATGCTACATGGCTAAGGTCCACCAGGAGAGAAACAGGATATGTGGCTCCAGGGACACTAATGCCCGGGCCTCCCAAGGCAGACTGTTGTTCAGTCGCTTGGTGGTGTCCGACTCTTTGCAACCCCATGGACTGTAGCATGCCAGCTTCCCTGTCCTTCACCATCTCCTGGAGTTTGCCCAAACTCATGCTGATTGAGTGGGTGATGCCATCCAACCATCTCATCCTCTGTTGTCCCTTTCTCCCCCTCCCTTCAATCTTTCCCATCATCGGGGTCTTTTCCAATGAGTCAGTTCTTCACATCAGGTGGCCAAAGGATGGAGCTTCAGCTTCAGCACCAGGCTTTCCAGTGTTTCCCACAGCAGATGCTCCAGGGGAAATCCAGGTGGAGGTGACTTTAGAGAAAGGATGAAAATGGAGGTGGGTGAGAGAGGGGTGGACAGAGCAATGAGAAGAATCATGAAATCAAATCGTCCCTGATCTCAGAACTCTGCCACAAAAAGTAGTCCATGCAGCCCTTTCATTCACCTAATGAAAACTGGGCTACTGATGGGCGCTGGCAGAATGGGTCTCAGCAGAGACACAGAGGACTTGACACAGTGTCCACTCCTGCCCAGGTGTCGAGTGTGTATTTCTGTGTCCTGGACAGACTCTGTGAGTTGACTTTTTTTCCTAGAAGCTGATCAAAAGCAAGAATAGCCCTGTGTGTCCCATGAGGGTGCACTTGAATCCTCCTCTAACCTGAGAGGCAGAAACCATGAATATTCTCTGGGGGTCAGACAAGGAGCCTTGGCTCCTAGAGGGCTTTGTCCCCCAGGGACCCCACCTGTGACCCCTCAGTAACAAAACCTTTCCCTCATCTCAGTCCCAGATCTTAAGCTTTCTGAGCATCAATACAGAGTTTGCAAGGCCACCCAATGCCACAGGAGGTGTTCTGAGCGTCTGAGTTTGGAGGGGCTCTGACGGTTTCCCAGGAACTTCCCCAGGGCTCCTGGATACTGGCCATTTGGCACTAGATCCTGACTTCACCTGCCAATGCAAGAGACAGAGGAGATTAGAGTTTGATCCCTGGGTGGGGAAGATCCCCTGGAGGAGGAAATGACAAACCACTCCAGTTTTCTTGCCTGAGAAAGACCATGGACAGAGGAGCCCGGTGGGCTGCAGTCCACGGGGTCGCAAAGAGCCGGACACGACTGAGCACTCACGTGCCTGCACGTGACTCGGTGCTTTTAACCCCCTCCTCCCCTTGTCACATAAGCGAGATTGTGTGCTTTTAAATCATGAGACCTAGACAGACAAGGCCCAGATGCAGCTCAGCAATCACAACCTGAACTCAGGACGAGAAAGTGGGTCTCTCAGCACCGGCTGCAATGCCACCACGGCCTCCCGGGTGTGCTTGGGGCAACAGGAGGACACACCCGCCCCGAGGGATGCTCAGCTGCATCGCTGATGGCTTGAGGCAGCTCCAGCCCCTGACTTGGTGTTAGAGACCCTGGGAGCCAGCACGCAGCCCAGCCTGCAGGGGCCCCAGTATTCTGTATGGTGCAAGGGGTTGATATTTTTCTCTAAGAACCCTGCTTCAAGGATTAGTAAAGAGAAAGGTGCAGTTTGACTTTTAGAGTAGCATCTGATGCTCCCACAGAGCCAGAATCCTGACAGAAAGCAGCCCATCTTTGTTTACAGTTACAATCCTTCATTCATGCTTCCTTCCCTGCAGGGGCCCTGGAGGCTCAAGGAGAGGTGGTGAGATGGCAGGAGCAGCAGCAGCTCTGGTTGGCAGGAGCACCGGGAAGTCTCCAGCAGAGTAAAGAGTTGGGATGGGTTTTGGAAGTGTGGAGCATGGCCATGTGAGTGGAAAGTAAGAAGACCTCACAGAGGCAGCTCTGGGTAGTAAAGTATGAGAGGATGGAGCAGGCAGAAAGTGACTGAAGACTTGGAACTCTGACCCATGCTGTCATGGATAAATGTGGGGTAGACTGGAAGCACTGATGCGTGCAGATCCAGAGGGTCCTGGAAACCCTGAGGCTGTGGAGCAAGGCATAGAGCGACGGGGGTGGCGTTTTCTATGTATGACACCCTTGCCCCCACCGCCGTCTTTACAGGGTATGGCTGGTGAGCACTAGGGGCTGAGGTGCTAAAGTGGGAGAAGCCAAGGAGGGATGCCCAGTGTGCAAGGGGCCAGGAGGGATGCCCAGTGTGCAGGGGCCAGGAGGGATGCCCAGTGTGCAGGGGCCAGGAGGGATGCCCAGTGTGCAAGGGGCCAGGAGGGATGCCCAGTGTGCAAGGGGCCAGGAGGGATGCCCAGTGTGCAGGGGCCAGGAGTCCACAGCAGGCACGCCCTTCAGGTGTGGTATTCACCTCCTCCTCCCCACAGAAACTCCGTAACAGGTGCTCGAGTCCCACACGGAGATGAGGACGCAGACAGTTATCAAAGTCAAGGAATTTGCCAGAAAATGCACAGGTAACACACCAGGACGTGTGCTTGGGTCTGACTCCAAAGACCGTGTGTGTCCATTACTTCATAGGGAGGTCTTAGAAATTAAAAACACACACACATGTACATACAACTTGGTGGCTGATTAATTGAAGTGGCAAAGAAAGAAAAGAAAAATGTCTTAAAATGGAATAATCACTCAGTGTATAAAGCTCGGGAAGTTCAGGGTGGGCATTTATTTGGGGAGAAGGTCGTGACCTGGATAGTAAGCATGTGGGCTTCATGACAGAAGAGCAGCATTTATCTGAAATGGACGGATCAGGATGAAGGTAAGGGCACATCTCGGCAGCTTAGGAAATAAATCACATCAGCTCAGGGGCTACACTTTGGAGACGGGGACACAGAGGTTAAGTTCACAGATCTGTGCCTAACAGGTCTTCCAGGGTCAAGGTCACAGGGGAGTTTCTGAAAAGAGGAACTGGTGCATTGTATCAAATGTCTCAGAGTTCAGGAAGATTTTAAAAGAATGTCCTTAACTGATGATTTTTCCTCTTTCTGAGTAGAAAGAATTCGTGACCACCCAAAGTATTTCTTTTAAAACAGATTTGTGGATCACAGAGAAAATCAACAAAGCCGACATGGGTTTCCAAAATTCCACCTGCAAATACTCCTCCTCCAGGAGTGGGTCTCAGGCCTGCCACCCCAAAGTGCCTTCCTGAGTGTGGGCTGCACCTCCAAAGACAGAGGATGGGCAGGGAGAGATCAGGTGTGGCGCCCTCCATGCCTTTGTCTTTGGGGAGGTCTCCATTCCACAACTGAGGCAGCAGTGGCCATGTTTGGTGGGTGGGCTGAGGCCCCATGGCTGTTTTGCGTGGGACCTGTTTATTACAGTAACTCATTCCTTCCCTCAACCCAAGGTCTCTGGATTACCTCCTTGGGCCAGGTGTCTCCGGGTGTCTGATTGACCCACGGAACAACCCCAGTTTCACTGAGCTATGACCAACCCAACAAGTACCTTCCGATAAAAACACAGATGACCAAAAAGTGATGTTCAGCACTGGGGAGCCTTTCTGACCCCCAAGAGAGTCAAAGCAGGTACGTCTCGGCAGCATCCCCATTGTGCAAAGAAATCCCATCTCCTGCTGGACCGGAGCTTCATTTCATCCTGCATCCTGCCACGGTCCACTGCGATGACATTAGGAAATGACAATAAGTGCCCTCCTCACCTCCACTTCCATCCTGTCTCCAGCTTTTTAACTTGACTGATACTGAGTTCAACTCTACAAATTCCAGGGACCCTTGAATGAATGGCTATAAGATGCTTAATCCACAACTGAGCAGAAGCCTTCCTTTCTGAATGTTCCATATCATCTGAGCATCCTACATGTGGAGGCACAAACGGTGCCCCAGCCTGACTCCCCAGACCTCTGTTTCTCTCTGCCTGGACAAGGGGACTTGTGGGTGGGTAGGCTTCCATCGGGCAGAGTGAGCTGGACGGTCAGCAGGCTTCTCAGGGTGGCGGTCTCAGGTCGGCACGCTTGCCCATGTCTGTGTCAGAAACGACACCCTGCAGACGCCCCTTCCTGATGCCACTTGTTCACCAAAGAAGAAATCAAAGAAAGCGATGTTCTGAGTTCTTCCAGCTTCTCCACTTCTTTGGGCGTGCAGCAGAGTCTACAAGAGGCATGGCTGGAAACAAAATCTTTAGTCCAAGGGGTCCCGGGAAGGAAGGATCTGGAGAAAGCTGAGACAGAAGACGGTGCTTCAGTAGGTTCCTCACCCACCACAGAAGTCCTCCAGAAGCAGCAGCTTCTAAGGTTCTAAAACAGCTTGCTACTTACACTGTCCATTTAAGGAAACTTTTCCTAGACTGGTCTCATCGTGAAAATCTCCTGGGAAAGTTCACAAATTCAGAATCCCAGGCTGTCTCATGAAAGATGCTGATTCAGTCTTCAGTCATCATGCGAAGCCATGTAGTCACATGAGGCTGGAAATTTAAGTCATGGCCCTCGTGTTTGGAAGGACACTGCTCAGACTGAAGATTTCATTTTGGGTTATTTTCCATATTCTTCCTGATATCGACTATATACTGTCAACTTAAAAAATAGTCATAACCTGAAAGTTGAGAGTTATGTTTTATTCAGTGGGATCTTTTAAGACCTCATGCCTGGAATGTCACATCTCAGGTGACCCTAGGAGAACTGCTCCAAAGCGACGGTGGGGAGGAATCAGGTTATCTAGAAGTTTTGTAACAAGGGGCAGGTAGTCTGAACATCAAAAGATTACTGTTGATTAAGGAAAACCAGATATCTTATTAAGTTACGGAATTTAGCGTTTTTCTGGGTTGGGGACGATGCAAGGGTCTGGGCTCAGTGAAATCATTCCTTCCGTGTGCATCTCAGCAATCCTCGGCCAGTATCCTGAGTTTTTATACATCCTGAGTTCCTCGGGGCTCAGTGTGGCGGGTGGCTGCAGCCTGATGGCTCTGAGATCATAGGTATCATTCTCCTCCATGGTTGCCCTGGAGGGCTGGAATCACTGATGACTGTAACATCTTTGTTTACTGAGATGCCAGGGAATACTCCACTTTTCAATACAAAGTAACAAAGGAAAAGGCAGAATCACATCCCTTCCTGTCATTCTCTGTGTGTGAAAGACTCTGCCTGGCCATGCACAGGCACCAGCGGGTGTGGGGGATGTCCACCGGGAAAGCAGGGACTGAGAAAGCAGGTCTGAGGAAGCAGGGACGCACCAACGGCCAGAGTGGAAAGGAGAGGCGGGCAAAAGCATAGAAGCGTCAGAAAAGGGGCCTGTGTCCCCTGAAAGGGCTGCGGGTGCCCTGACTGCCCACCCACAGCACCACGCTGACCCACCACCCGCTGAAATTCTCAGGTCTTCTTTGTGAGGAATGGTCTAAGAGCATCAGTGACTCAGAAGCCTATTGCCTAGCAATGGTTACCCAGCTAGCTCCATCTCATCCTCCTTCATTCAAATATGCCCATCCACTGCTCCTCTGTGCTGAGCCAGAAACTGGGGGAAAACTGTGAACAACTTGTCTGTTGAGCTTGAGCTCATGGAGCTTCTATTTCAACAGAGGAGGATTCATTGAGCAAAACTCAGTATCCATTTGAGCAAACTCCAGGAGATAGTGAAGGACAGGGAAGCTTGACGTGCTGCAGCCCATGGGGGTCACAAGAGTCGGACACGACTGAGCGACTGAACTACAACAATATATAACTAAGACCCTAATGAAAGCTGAGAGGGTCAGTGCTCCAGGGGTCCTAACTAAGGAGGCTTTGAAATGCCAGCAAGGGCACTTCACTTGCGGTCCAGGGACTGAGACTTTGAGCTCCCGATGCTGCGGGCCCGGGTTTGATCCCTGGTCAGGGAACTAGATCCCACGTGCTTCAACTAAGGGTTCTCAGGCTCAACTAAAAAGACTCCACATGCCACACCAAGATTCAAAATCCCGAACGCCGCAACTAAGACCCGGAGCAGCCAAATAAGTTAATAATTTTTTTTTCTAATTTTATTTTATTTTTAAACTTTACATAATTGTATTAGTTTTGCCAAATATCAAAATGAATCCGCCACAGGTATACATGTGTTCCCCATCCTGAACCCTCCTCCCTCCTCCCTCCCCATACCATCCCTCTGGGTCATCCCAGTGCACTAGCCCCAAGCATCCAGTATCATGCATCGAACCTGGACTGGCAACTCGTTTCTTACATGATATTTTACATGTTTCAATGCCATTCTCCCAAATCTTCCCACCCTCTCCCTCTCCCACAGAGTCCATAAGACTGTTCTATACATCAGTGTCTCTTTTGCTGTCTCGTACACCGGGTTATTGTTACCATCTTTCTAAATTCCATATATATGCGTTAGTATACTGTATTTATGTTTTTCCTTCTGGCTTACTTCACTCTGTATAATAGGCTCCAGTTTCATCCACCTCATTAGAACTGATTCAAATGTATTCTTTTTAATGGCTGAGTAATACTCCATTGTGTATATGTACCACAGCTTTCTTATCCATTCATCTGCTGATGGACATCTAGGTTGCTTCCATGAATAATTTTTTAAAAAAGAAATGAATTATTAAAATATCCCAGCATGAACCTGAGGGTTGTGGTGGAGCCTTCCAGACAAGGAAACCCCACTGGAAAGTCATTACTCTACAGCCATTATTTTTTAAGATTCAGCAGTAACTGCACATCTGCACTAACTCTCGTGTGTGGTGGGGAGGATTGGCACAAGCCTTGTTTTATGGTTCACTTCCTTATATCACACCAGCTCTGACACCCTTTCCCTCACTTAAGATCACCCCAGTGCCCCAACTTTGCAGGGCTGAGGGCTCCCAGCAAAACTTGTTGAAGAGACTACTTTTTCCCACATCGAATGGTCTCAGCTGCCCTAGTCGCTCAGCCGTGTCTGACTCTGGGTGACCCCATTGACTGTAGCCTGCCAGGCTCCCCTTGTCCATGGGGATTCTCCCGGTAAGAATACTGGAGTGTGTTGCCATGCCCTCCTCCAGGGGATCTTCCCAACCCAGGGGTTGAACCCAGGTCTCCTGCATTAGCAGGTGGATTCTTTACCACTGAGCCACCAGGGAAGCCCAACGAATGAAACAACCTACTATTAAACCATCTAAACCCACTATTAAACCTACTAAAAAACCTGTTATTTCTCAGAACAACGTACTAGTAGTGGAATCACTGGGTACAAAGATATGCAAAATTCCCAAACTTTGAGTAGAGATTACCAAATTCCATTCCAGCTCAGTTTCTGTATTCCACTCTCTTTTGGCCCCAGAGACCCCAAGGACAGGGATCTCATCTTCCCTCTCCAATTTTGTTGAATATCAACTCTCCTTCATCTCAGTTTTTAAACTAATTTCAAATTTGAAAGTGTAACACTCCCTTTTTCCTTCTTTGGTCCAGAGATTGAAAAGACGAGCTCCCTTGAAAAAGCCTGAAAACCCCATTCCTCATGTGATGATCCAGCAAGAAATGACCTGATTGTCTCTTGCCTATCGACTCCACTGAATGCAGCTGAGATGATGGTTGGCATCCTTTATCTCAACTGAGTGATCTCATTGCTCAGTAACAGCCTGAGAAGAGAGATAATAGATTGGTAATGAATGGTCAAAGCTATTCAGCATAAATACAATGACTCACCTCAACTGAATTGTGCTGGTAAACAAGACCGTGCAAGCCCACAGGGCAGGGACGGCAGGACAGAGAAGAAAGCCTCATTGCACACAGGAGCCTGCCCTGCCTCTGTACACTCCGAGGAAAAACAATTCTGGAAATTCCCGCTCTGTGGCTTCACAGCATCAGAGTCACATAGGCTGTGAAGTTTTACTGAGACGGAAACAGCTTTCTTTGCCAAAGAACTCAGATTTGTGGTTGCTGACAAGCACGCAGAGAAAAAGAAAAGCGACCAGGACAGCTGCTGGGCAGCATGTGAAAGGCAGTCAAACGTCGAAGCTTTAAATATCTGATTCTGAGATGCATGCTGCAACTCAGAGGGTGCCAACAATGTTTCCTAACTGAGGTCTTTTCACTGACTGGAAACACTTTAAAGTATTCTTTTTAAGCATTAAGAGACAAAAGAATAAATGTCCCAGGAAGCTTCTTATGTAATTGAATCATGAACAACTCCAAAGAGGAAATTAACTAAGGTTGGCTTGAGTGTGGAGACTAGAATTCTAGCGCGCATGCCCCCACCCCCAGCTCAACACGTGCTCAGACATCACTGATTAGTAAGCAAACGCCTCCTGAGCGAACCAGTGTTTCTCCGTGGTGCTCCAGGAAGCCAGAGCCACCATTCTGAGTGGGCACAGGAGTCCACTTGGCCATGTCAAGACCAGACACTGCCCACTCCAGGTCGCACAGGACTGAGACACTGCCCACTCCAGGTCACACAGGACTGAGTCTCTCCTTTCCTTCCTGTCTCTATCTCTCTCTGCTCATATCCATTCCCTGTTGTCTGTTCACTTGCTAAGTTGTGTCCAACTTTGCAGAACCCCGTGGACTGGAGCCCACCAGGCTCCTTTCTCCATGGGATTTCCCAGGCAAGAATACTAGAATGGGTTGCTGTTTTCTTCTCCGAAAGATGTTCTTGGACCAGGGATGGAACCCATGTCTTCTGTATTGGCAGGCCGATTCTTTACCACTGAGCCACCTGGGAAGCCCATCCATCCCCCTAGAAAAGGAATATAGGAAAATGAGAGCAAAAAAGACGAGGGCAGAGGCAGACAGCTTACTATATTTTCTTGGTGTGATCATCCTGCCAGGTGTCCAGGTGAGCTGTATCTGAAGGGAAGCTTTCCATGCCAAAGAAGGACCATCCATTTCAGTCACATGGGCACTTTTGTGTTCAAGCCATAAATACCAGGGGCATCAGTCGGTAGCAGGGACATTCCAGGGTGCAGAGTTTCTGGAGTTTGCATTTACTTCCACGCACCTTAAAGAATGTCACGCAGAAGAGAAATTGGAAATAAGCAGAAATGTAAAAGACACCAGAAGCAAGAAAGATAATGAAAAGGTGCTCAGTTCAGTTCAGTTCAGTCTCTCAGTCGTGTCCGACTCTTTTTGACCCCATGAACCACAGCAAGCCAGGCCTCCCTGTCCATAGCCAACTACCAGAGTTCACTCAAACTCACGTCCATCGAGTCGGTGATGTCATCCAACCATCTCATCCTCTGTCATCCCCTTCTCCTCCTGCCCTCAATCTTTCCCAGCATCAGGGTCTTTTCAAATGAGTCAGCTCTTCTCATCAGGTGGCCAAAGTATTGGAGTTTCAGCGTCAGCATCAGTCCTTCCAATGAATATTCAGGACTGATTTCCTAGACAGAGTAACAGGAGAAGTGGTCTGTGATGAGCTCAGGGAGCAAGGTAAGTACACAGAAATATAGATCGACTCTGTTTTGTACTTTCACTTCACAAAACACTTTAACAGTCATCTCACATTCTCCCGTGATGCCTTGGGGTCAGGTAGCGTCCGTCCTCCATGTCAGCTGAATCAGTGTGGTCTGAGCAAAAGTCACAGAGCTCAGAGCTCAGAGTTCAGTAGTGGCAGGTCTCTGACTTCCGTCGGCTCATCAGCTAAAAAGACAAAAGTACAAGGAAGCACCCAAATTGGAAGCAGAGCAGAAGGGAGTAGGTAGAACGGCTTGGGGTAGAGGCAATGTTTAAACATGGAAAGAAGCAATGTGGAAAGAATCTCTGGGCAAAGGGGGAAAAAGAGAAGGTCGGGACAGAAGCAGGTCTTCATTCTGTAAGTGAATGACACAGTTATCCTGCGGATGTCAGGAAAATGGCAGCTGGGGGATGGGAAGAGTTTAGAGTGAGCTGGTTTAAGCCACAGAAGCCCAGACTCAGAAGGAACATGACAAACTCAACCAGTGATGAGGAAACTTCCAAGGGACACATGAAAAACGCAGCTTTACAGAGGAGAACCATGCTGACTCAACACGGAAAACGAGTCAGAGGTGACTCACACATCCAGGACTTTGATGGCACTTTCTAATCCTATGGGTTAAAAGAGTTTGCTGGTATCCCTTATTTATCCTCCAAAGACATTTTGAGTCAAGGACATGAAAGTTAATCCAAAGTGAAAGTGAAAGTCTCTCAGTCGTGTCCAACTCTGAGGACTTCCTTAAAGAACCAACTGATTGGCCACAACCAACCACTTCTAGTATCTGTATTTTAGGGGATTGCATTCACAAAACATGGCGATTCATTTTCCTTGGAGAAATACCAGAACAGAGTGGCTTTTAGTAGCCATTAATCTTTGTGACCTCATTCACTAGTCTCTTCAGAGAGGGCAGAAAACAGAAACAGATTTCAAATGGGAGCTGTTGTAATGAGCAGTGACAGAGGGGCGATTTGGGAGCAATGATCCCTGAGTCTGTGATCAGGCGCTCCGTTAAAAAGTGTCCCCTGATAAGACGGCCCTTGGAATCCAAACAATCTGCCCTGGCTTGGCTTCCTCTCTCCAGATAACCCTTCCCTTTGCCTGTAATTTCCTGCACCCCTCTCTGTCCCTTCCTTCCCTCCAAGAAAAAGGCCTGGAGGTCTTGGGAATAATGAGTCTGTTTATTTGCTCTGACCCAGTGGTTCTCAAGCAGAATGATCTTGCCTCCCCGGGAACATTTAGCAACGTCTGGAGATGCTTCCCATGATCACGATGGCAGAGGCAGCCTGGTGCTCTTTGCATCTAATGGGCAGAGGCCGGGATGCAGCTGATCATCCTTCAGTGCTTGGACCCTCGGACAACAATCTGGGCCACAAAGCCGGCAGAGCAGAGGCTGAGAAGCCATGACTAACTGGAAGATATGTAAAAAATCAGAGCCATCCTCTGCCACCTCTGAGACAGGAGCTGGTTCACAGTCAGATCCTGGGGTCTGCCTTCTTTCCCTCAAATACTCGAGTGTGCAAACAGGGATGTGTGTGGGTGATGCCCGGTTGCTGTCTTCATCTACTGCTGAGGCACTGTCTTCAGTGTTCAAGGCTGTAATTACACAGGGATGTGAAGCAGGGCGGGCTCCAGAATGTGTAAACGGTAGGGGGTGGGAGGAGGGGTCGCACTGCGGAGAGTAACCTGCAGCAGAGTCGCGAGTGTCCATTTTTCAGCGGGAATCCCAAAGGCTGACATTCTTACCTACATCCTACTTTCCAGAGGCCTAAAGTCTTGCAGGACATCACAGAAGCCTGTGACCTTCTGGAAGTCTTATCTAGTCCTGACTGTCGGAAAGGAAAATGAAGGCCACTCTTTAACTCCAGACACCAGGCTATAGAGAAAGTGGAGTCCAGTATGAACCTAGAATAAGAATGAGTTATGTATTTTTTTAAAAATCTGTAGCAAAAACAACAAAGAAAAAAGTCTTAGAAAAAAAAAAAAAACTTGCTTTTGCTTACCACAAAGCCAAAAAGTGGAAACAAACTCAAGAATTCATCAACTAATTGATGGATGGATAAACAAACTCAGTAAACCCATATAATTTTGGCCATGAAAAGGAATGAAGTACTAACATACACTCCAACATGGAAGAGTTTGAAAATATTATGCTAAATGAAAGAAACCATACACAGAAGGGCACATGTTACATATAATTTTGCTTATGTGAGATGTCTAGAATAAGCAAATGAATTGCAGTGGAAATATCTCAGTGATTGCCGTTTGAGGTGATGAAAACGTGGCACTAGGTAGGGTGCTGACGGCACAGCACTTTGAATGTGCTATAATGTTTACCTTCAAGTTTGTTAAAAGTGAATTTCATATTATATCAACTTTATCACAAATTCAAAAAATATTTTGAAGGACTTTCACTTGGGAAATCTGATGAAATGTATTCTTTTGAGTCGAAAGGAAGTTAAGTATGAAAAGACATTCAAAATCTAATGACTTACAAAAAAATAAAGCCAAGCAAACAGCAAAAATTATCACCCCGCCAGGTGTCTGTGGATGGTAAATTAAATAGTGCGTTCCCGTGGGCGCTGGGCTGCACGACTCTGGGACAGGATAAATGAATACACGACACAGAACATAAGTCATCCCCTGCTCATTAGTCAGGCGCATTGTTCTGCCATCCCCATATTTAATTGTTCCATGCAGTTTCATTTCTCTGTGACTCAGAGAGAGTTGAATGCAATTATGGTCAACACCAGCCTTTGGCACAGGCTTCCTGTCCATCAGGGCACTGAGATCTTCCTCCCAAAGCCGAGCTCCACCACTAGCATCTATGTGTCCCCAACCCTGGAGTCAAACCTTGTGGTCCTGGGGAGAAGACAGAGGGTCACGAGATGTCATCTGTGAAGTCTGCACAACACTTGGCAAAGAGAACGAGATCTGGGATGAGAGACCAGTTACCTAAATTGCAGTGTGCTTCCTACACAGGCTGAAATCACGCTGGGGACCCCTGAGGGCGTGCAGACTGAGGACAAGAAGGAGAAAAGCACGACCATTCTAAAAGGAGGAGATTCTAAACAAAAGAAGGCTGAAGTGGGCTAGGAGTTTCCCATGAGGGGTGGTGCAGCTCCTACCATTGCTTCATTTGTTCCACGTGAGCTCAGCCCCCACCCTCCTGTGATTGACCGTGACCTTCACCTTCACCCACACACTCCAGAATCTCCTTTCTTTTCTGATGCCACTTAGAAGTGCCGACTTCAGCCTTCCAGAATGTTCCAGCTACTTGTCAATCCCACAATCAAATTCACAGGGTCAGAGACACTGCAGGGCTGGAAGTGTCCAGCCCAAGGTGCTCTTTGCAAAGGAGGACAGGTTCTCCCACACGGTCAGACTTTGGACAGTGTTGCTCCTGCTCATTTCTGTCCCTCAGTTGCATGCGGACATGTTCTTGGCATTTGGCAGTGTTAAAAGATCAACTGGAGCGTCTTAAAATTGTTGAAAGTTTGAGAAAAATTGATTTGAATCAGGAAGCCTCCAACTGAGCAGGAAGGCAGGAGCTCTGAGGAGCTGTACAGAATGAAACACTTTCATAGGTGGAAGAAATGGAAACAAAGATGTTATTCTGGGGGAAAAAGAAAGAGAAAGCAAGTGGGTTGTTGCCAGGTTACTTTCCTTGAGGGGATGTCAGGCTCCACCAGGCGGATTCCCTAACCAGCGCTGATCAGGAGACGCCTGCTTTAAGCTTCCATTTCTGGGAGAGACAAAACTGTAATTAAATTGTCTCTGTTTAGGGCTCAGCTTACGCAACTCCCTTTGGGGCCTGTTGTCTTGTTTTTAACAGCAGACTTGGGTGTTTCCTCCCCTGATTTGTATCAGGGTTTAAAAATCACCATGGCCAACCTGAAGCTTTCCAACCATGAAGAAAAAAAACGATTTCCATCTTAGGATTATTTTAGGTGCTGAGATGGGTTTTGTTTTCAGTGTTCAAACAACAGCATAAGGCTTCAATAAAATTGAAAACAAAAACAAACTGACTAATTGATAAAGTTCTGAAAACTATGAATTGATTTCTAGGCTCCCAAGGTGTGGACCCCATACTTGTCTGGAGACACGTGGAGGGGATACGGAGGGGATACGGAGGGCCATCTGCCCCTCGGGGTCGTTCGGTGGTCACATAAGCAAAGCTGTGGGCCTTCGATGTATTGAGTGCCTGGGTCTCTGTGCTTGAGAGTGAGCAGTCGTCCTGCACGCGCCCTCCGCTGTCTGTCCACACCCACACGGCCGCAGGGAACTTCTCCCCAAGTCTGCTACCTCCCCCTTAGAAGCCTCATCTGTTTGGTGTTTTACACTGAGTTGTTACTTTATATTGGGGTATGGTTGTTTTACAGAGTCCAGGCAGCACTAGTGGTAAAGAACCCGCCCGCCAGTGCAGGAAACAGAGGAGACACAGTTTCGGGCCCTGGGTCGGGAAGATTCCCCTGGAGGAGAATTCCACTTCAGCATTCTTGCCTGCAGAAGGCCATGCACAGAGGAGCCTGGCGGCTACAGTCCACGGGGTTGCGAAGAGCTGGACACGGCTGCAGTGACTCAGCACACACAGCCGTTTTACTCTGTTGTGTTAGCTTCAGGTGTACAGTGAAATGGTTCATATGTATATATTTGCAGATTTTTTTCCCATAAAGGTTATTGTAAAGTATTGAGTAGGGTCTCTTATGCTACACAGTATGTGCTTCTTGACTACCTATTTTATATATAATAATGTGTGTATCTTAATCCCAAACTCCTAATTTGTCCCTCTCCCTCTTCCCCTTTCTAACCGTAAGTTTGTATCCATGTCTGCAGGTCTATTTCTGTTTTGTATGTAAGTTCCTTTGTGTCGTTCTTTCAGGCTCCACATATAAGGGATATAATATTTGTCTTTCTGTGTTTGACTTATTTCACTCAGTGTGATAATATCTAGGTCCATGTTGCTGCAAATCGCATAATTTCATTCTTTTTATGGCTGAATAATATTCCCTCATCATATGTACCATGGGTTCTTTATCCATCCATCTATCGATGGACAGTGAGGTTATATGTCCTGGCTATCATGAACGGCTTCAGTGAACACCCAGCTCTCTCCTGGCAGAGCTGGAGTCAGAGGATTTCCTCCAGGGAGAGGATAGGACCACAGCAATGCCCTCAAGGAGGCCCTTGCTGGGGGCATGGTCAGCCCTGCAGGACTCTCATCACACTCGAGTCTGTTGGGACGGTGCATGCGAGGCAGACACTGGAGGAGGGCGGGGTTGTGCGAAGGCTGGGGCTGCCTAGGAATCCAAGGTTGCTGCTCTGCCTCGGGGAGGGAGAGCAAGAGGACCGCCAGGACTTGGGGTGTGGGGGGCACTGTGGGACTTTTCTGTGTTGGAAGACTCCCTCAACACGTCTGCATATGTGTGCGGCTCTCGTGCATGACATATTTGAATACGTATAAACATGTACACATGTAAATCAAAAGACACTTGCTCCTGGGAAGAAAAGCTATAACAAACCTAGAAACATCACTTTGCTGACAAAGGTTCCTATAGCCAAAGCTATGGTTTTCCCAGTAGTCACATATGGACGTGAGAGCTGGTCCATAAAGAAGGCTGAGAACTGAAGAATTGATGCTTTTGAACTGTGGTGCTGGAGAAGACTCTTGAGAGTCCTTTAGACTGCAAGGAGACCAAACCAGTCAATCCTAGAGGAACTCAACCCTGAATATTCATTCAAAGGACTGATGTTGAAGCTGAAGCTCCAATACTTTGACCCCGTGATGCAAAAAGCCAACTCATTGGAAAAGACCCTGATGCTGGGAAAGATTGAAGGCAGGAGGAGAAGGGGATGACAGAGAATGAGATGGTTGGATGGCATCACCGACTCAATAGACATGAGTTTGAGCAAACTCTGGGAGACGGTGAAGGACAGGGAAGCCTGGTGTGCCGCAGTCCATGGGGTTGCAAAGAGTCGGACAGGACTGAGTGACTGAACAGCAGCAAACACGTCCAAAGACGGATGCGTGTCTAAGATGCATAGTGTGCCTGCCCTAGTCAGCTAGGACTGCCACACAGAGAGCCGCAAGCTGGGCAGCTCCAACAGCAGAAGTGTGTTCTCTCACAGCCTGGAGGCTGGACGTCCACGATCCAGGTGTCAGGGGCGCTGGTTCCTGTCTTCTGAGGCTGTGTGGAAGGATCTGCTCCAGACCTCTTCTCTGGCTTCTGAGGGTTTGCTGGACGTCTTTGTTGTTTCCTGGCTTCTAGAGGCATCTTCCCGATCTCTGCTTTCATCTTCACACAGCCTTCTCCCTGGGTGCCTATCTGTGTGCAAACAAGGACAGCAGTCATATTGGATTCAGGGCCCTCCCACTCCAGGGGGACCGTTCGTATGTGCGTTAGTCGCTCAATCGTGTCCAACTCTTTGCGACCCCATGGATTGTAACCTGTCTAACTCCTCTGTCCAAGGGATTCTTCAGGCAAGAATACTGGAGTGGGTAGCCATGCCCTCCTCCAGGAGATCTTCCTGACCATTTCAGGCAGATTCTTTACCATCTGAGCCACCAGAGAACCCCCAGAGGGACCTTATCCTCACTAAATACATCTGCAAGGATGGTATTTCCAAACAAGGGCACATTCTGAGCTCTGTAGGTTAGGTCAGAAGCTCATGAATTCAGAAGGGATGTAATTCAACCCCCTGACTATAAACACACACGTGAGTGCAACACATACTCAGACACATTCAGCCCACATCCTGCCTGCTTTCTTTCTAAAGAGCACGTACCAAATCCCACTCTGGGCACATTACCCTTCTTGGCCCTGTGGGGTCTCCGTGCCATGTGGCTACAGATACAAATGTCACAGCGATGACAAGCCTACACAAATCCAGAGCACACAGCTCACTCCTTGCTTTCTCCTTCACTTTTACATGTGTGTGAGTAAAACTGCCTCCTTGACTCAACCACCAATCCTGGGGTTTCAGCCACCCCAACAATTCTTTGATTCCATGGTGATGGGGAGTTAAGGGAGGCAACTTGCAGCATTGGAGGGGGCCCAGACACACACTCTAACTCTATTATTAATTAACGTAAAGAGTCACATTCCAACGTTGTGCCTTGATTTCTTCACCTATTTATGCATTGAATGGAATTCATTCATTCTGTTAAACGCTCAAAAAGCTCTGATGCACTCACTACATGCCAGTTACTGGGCAAAACCCTGGACGACAGACAGAAAGGAGAGGCATCCTGGGGGCATCAGCCCTCCACGGTTCTCCGTCTTCCAGGTCCAGTAATTCTGAGCTGGCGAAGTGGGAAGAATGGGTTTCAAACAGTCTCGTCGTTTGGTGGATGTGGCCACAGGCATCCTCCAAGCTCTGCTGCTTTAAAGGCTGCAGATGTTTCTTTCAATGCCGGAACTGAGCTACGGCTCACACCCTCCCCGGGACCTGGCAGAGAGACCGGGTTCGTGGGTTGCCGAGAGGAAGAGCAGAAGGACACGTGTTCCAGGCCTCTGGCCAGCTGGAACCTAACGGCCTCACCTGTGCTGGTCTCCCCTTGCTCCCCCATCGCCAGACCCTCTGGGCTGCTTCGATGGGGCCCCCTGGTGGCCTGGCTTCCTCTCTGGGTGCGGCCATCGTGTGGCACCAGCAGGGGACTGGAGCCGGCAGAGGGAGAGGGCAAGCTGACTCTTTACTCTCTGTTCTCGGCCCGTGTTCTGGCAGGGACTGCAGTCCTTCCTTCACCACTCCTGCTCAGATTGGATAAAACCCCTTCCTTCCTCCCTCTTATTAAGGAAACATTTATTCAAGGCACTGTTAGGCAGACTGTGCTCAGAGGGACTGTGGCAGTAGCAGTAGAAACCACCCAGCGGGATTTTGCAGTAACGGAGGGGCTGGGCGGGGGTGGGGGGGAAGGTCAGGCTCAACTCTGAATATGATGGGGAAAAGTGGGAATTTATAGCCAAGGAGTTGTTGTTGTTGCTATTATTGAGTCGTGTCTGACTCCTGTGACTCTGCCAGACTCCTCTGTCTGTAGGATTTTCCAGGCACGAATACTGAAATAGCTTGCCATTTCCTTCTCTAGGAGATCTTCCCAACCCAGGGATCGAACCCATGTCCCCTGCCTTGGCAGGCCGATTCTTTACCACTGAGCTACTGGGGAAATCCCATAGCCAAGGAGGGGTTCTGGCTAAACTGAGCTGATTGGATTCCTGCTAAAGGCAGGCGGGGGGCTCACTCATCACTTTGGAGTGAGGAGCCTGATCAGACACACACCATGATCAGACAGTGGGGTGAGCCATTCCAGATAAACCAACCTAGCAGAATTGCTACTAAACTTGGGTGATGTTCAGGTGGACACGAAGGTCCAAAGGTCAGGGTTCAGTTGGAAAAAGGGCTCTGAGAACCCTAAGCAGAGTCTGATGAAAGAGAAACACTCTACCACGCTGGCCCTCTGGGTCTGGGAGAGAAACAGTAATCTTTTTCTGTTTCCTTCCTGTAAGCCCACACTTCTGAGATCAGACCTTTCCTTAAAGTCTCTTGAACCATCTGAGTCTGATTTTCATCTTCTGTTAAGACCCCGGCAGACACAAGCCTTGAGTCTGGTCCCAGACTGTGTGCATCATCAAAATTCTTGCATCTCCCAACACGAGTTAAACTGTTTTGCTTCTGATGTCACCCTTCTACAGAGATCTCTCCAAGATCTCCTAACAAGACACAGATCCCACCTTCAAACTGGGGCACGTGAAAGGCACAAGTTCCACTCTGCAAGGTGCTTGCAAAGCCTCTCAGATGAGCCGCATGTCAGTCAGAAGGCTGTGTCACTGCCAGTCCTGCCGTGGAAACAACGCTGCACCTCGCATCAGAGAGCCCCAGAGAACAAAGTCGGATGAAACCGGATCATCAAGACAGCTGGAAAGGTGCACCTCGCATCAGAGAGCCCCAGAGAACAAAGTCAGATGAAACCGGATCGTGAAGACAGCTGGAAAGGCGGTGCCCAGCCGGAGTGAGGGCTGCATGCGCTCCTCCTCTGATGAATGCTGATTGCTTTCAGAGACGGCCTCTCTGTTCCACACAGCGGTGCCCACACTCCCATTCTAAGCCTCTTTTTGTCGCTGAGAACAATGCAACATGAGCTCACTGCAAGCAGTGACCCATCTTTTCTTGCTGAAAGGGCCCATCAGGACACGCGCATTAGGTAAATCTGAATTGGGAAAAAATGTGAAGTTAGATGCTTGCTGGTTCTCTCACACCCAGAAAGTAAAATAACATTTTTCTTCTATTAATCTCTTTCTTCATTGACTCCTACAGCTAAACTAGGTTAAATACTTTTCATTATGTTTGTTCAAAAGCCACCAAATGTGCCTGAAATTTCATTATATTTGTTCAAAAGCCACCTAAGGTGCCACCTGTATTTCACAGCCTGATATGAACCCTGAAGTTTACTTTTTTTAAGAGGAGCAGATGAGGATCCAGTGTTTTTTGTCTCTCTGGCCCTTCCAACGCCCCTTCTGTCCCTGACACTCATGTCCCCTGGGTGGTCTGTCTCATTTTGCTTCATTTTCTGTAACTCAGAGTCAGGTGTCTCCTTCTCGTGATGGCAGCTGTTGTGGTTGCCAGACGAGAAGGCACTTAGCCCTCACCCTCTCTCTGCTGCTAAGTCACTTCAGTCGTGTCTGACTCTGTGCGACCCCTTAGATGGCAGCCCACCAGGCTCCACCATCCCTGGGATTCTCCAGGCAAGAACACTGGAGTGGGTTGCCATTTCCTTCTCCAATGCATGAAAGTGAAAAGTGAAAGTGAAGTCGCTCAGTTGTGTCCGACTCTTCACGACCCCATGGACTGCAGCCCACCAGGCTCCTCTGTCCATGGGATTTTCCAGGCAAGAGTACTGGAGTGGGTTGCCATTGCCTTCTCCAACCCTCTCTCTATGTAGTAAGAATTTATGCTGAGCATCTGATAGACCAATCACCTTTAAAATAAGGACACTTGGAACCCTACTGAAGTTATTTTGTGTTCTAGAATTCAAAAGCAAGGCTGAACAAGGCCTCTATTAAGGAAAAACATGTTTGCTCCAAGGAAGATTTAAGTGAATAAGCCTGGCGCTCTGAAGCCTATGCACGGTGTTGGCTGGATATTAAATATCTATCTGTGTTCTGGAGTTTAGCCTGCATTCATGTGTATATAATGTGTATTCCTACAGTAAGGAGAGGAAAGTATGCCAGCTCACGTCAACCATCCTCCAGAATGAGGTGCTAGATCAGGGATCAGCTAATTATGGCCCCTGAACTAGCCCGCCTCCCCCCTGTTCTTGCAAATAAAGTTTTATTGGAACACAGCTACTCCCCTGGGTCTATGTATCGTCTGTGGCTGCTTTCCCACTCCAGCAGTGGTGTTAAATGGTTGTAATAGTTGTATCTGAGCTTCAAGGAAGCAAGGAGGATGTGGTGGGGGCAGAGCCTGCAGAGTTTACAGGGCAGGTGGGGACACGGGAGGGGCAGCCGGGGGTCCATGCTGCATTTACGGAGCCACCATCTCCATGCTGACTCCACAGACAATTAACACAAAACCCAGCTAAGGTGGCGGGACATCCAAGTGCCCTGAACACTTCAGAGCAAAGGGGCTGCAGTGCTGAGAAAGGAACTGTCTTTTTTTTAAACGTAATCACAGCAGTGGAGAAGAGGTTGGTGAGAAAGGATATTAGCTTGGTGGGTAGATTTAATTACTTTCTCACACATTGCGTGCAAAATTCCTGTGAAACAGATCTCTCTAATATATGGTGAGGATACTGCTCTATGGGCAAGCTCCAGCTCCACTGGAACCAGACTAATCCTTCCCAGTGAAAACCCCCGGAAGATCTGAGAAAGTATTGCTGAGATGTAGTTAAAGATGTCAGGAAATTAATACAGCAATAAAAAAATTACAGAACCGAGGTTTTATGAAAAAATCAAAAAGTGCATCTGGCATTTGTGCCCGTTTTACCCCCGACGCTCTTCTTCAGCTGAAAGGGGCTGTGGAACAGGCAGAGGTGGGCAGAACCTTTGCCAGCTGCCCAGAGTGGACACAGAAGCCAGAGCTCAGGGCAGCCCAGCAGGGAGGCAGTTCTGCTAAACTGAGTCCAAACATCAGAGGGGGTGAACCAAGGAATAAGGAGGGACCAGAAGAAGACAGACCCTCGGAGACAAACTGCAGTCAAGGTCTGGGCCATGCTCGTCCCTCTCAGAGACAAGGTAACCCCAGCTTTCTAACCCCCCGGTCTAGTCACCTTCCAGAAGTAGACAAACAGCCTGTGTAGGAGGCGAGGTCATCCAGAGCGTTAAATTACCTCTGAAAGTGAAAGCATTAGTTGCTCAGTCGTGTCCGACTCTTTCCAGCCCCATGGACTCTTGCCACCAGGCTCCTCTGTCCATGGGATTCTCCAGGCAAGAATACTGGAGTGGGTAGCCATGCCCTCCTCCAGGGGATCTTCCCGATCCATGGGATTCTCCAGGCAAGAATACTGGAGTGGGTAGCCATGCCCTCCTCCAGGGGATCTTCCCGATCCATGGGATTCTCCAGGCAAGAATACTGGAGTGGGTTGCCATGCCCTCCTCCAGGGGATCTTTCCGACCCAGGGATTGAAGCTGTGTCTCCTGCATTGCTGGCAGATTCTTTACCCCTGAGCCACCAGGGAAGTCCTATGACTTTTCACATACAACCATGCAGCCAGTGAAAAAGGACCATTCATGGGGAGTAAGGAAAGCACGCTTTAAAACAAAGAGGAACAGTTGACTTATAAGGGATTCAGACACAGGCTTTAAAATAACAAGGCTTAAGATGTTTAGGGGGGAAAAAAGGCCAGACAAAATTTTTGTAAAGAACTGGGAAAGATTTTGGTCCAGAACCTTGTAAAGAACTAGAAATTATTTTTAAAAGCCCAGCTGGGCATTCTAGAACTGGAAAACCACAATGATGCCATGGTAATGGATTTGACACAAAGTCATAGAAAGTTGAAGATGGAATTAGTAAACTGAAAGATAGGCCATAAAGGATTATCCAGACAACGTAACGAAAATAGGAGAAAGAACATAAGACACACAGGGGTGTGGGAATACGGTCTGAATTGCCTACAACTGAAATTCCAGAAACACAAGAAGAGAGCAAGGAGCAGAAGAAATAACGGCCATCTCCCAAAACCGATAAAAGAGCTAAAGCCACATATTCCATAAGCTGTACAGATTCAAAGAGGGTAAACG
This sequence comes from Bos grunniens, assembly GCF_055505025.1. NCBI lineage: Eukaryota > Metazoa > Chordata > Mammalia > Artiodactyla > Bovidae > Bos > Bos grunniens. The sequence continues at coordinate 4,305,609 of NC_141184.1, read as the reverse complement.
CAAAAACACCACAGCTAGGCACAAAACAGAAAAATAGTAAAAGCAAACAAGAAAGCAGACAGAGAAAAGACAAATTACTTCCAAAGTGATGTCATATGAGTTAAAAGACACGTGCTCCTTGGAAGAAGAACAAGGGGCAGACCTAGACAACACATTAAAAAGCAGAGATATGACTTTGCCAACAAAGGTCTGTATAGTCAAAGCTATGAGTTTTCCAGTAGTCATGTATGAATGTGAGAATTGGACCATAAAGAAGACTGAGTGCTGAAGAACTGATACTTTCGAACTGTGGTGCTGGAGAAGACTCTTGAGAATCCCCTGGACAGCAAGGAGATCAAATCAGTCAATCCTAAAGTAAATAAACCCTGACTATTCACTGGAAGAACTGATGCTGAAGTTCCAATTCTTTGGTCACCTGATATGAAGAGTTGACTCATTGGAAAAGACCCTAATGCTGGGAAAGATTGCAGGCAGGAAGAGAAGGGAGTGACAGAGAATGAGATGGTTGGATGGCATCACCAACTCAATGGACTCAGAGCTTTGAGCAAGCTCTGGGAGATGGTGAAGGACAGGGCAGCCTGGTGTGCTGCAGCCCATGGGGTCGCAAAGAGTCAGACACGACCTAGTGACTGAACAACGACAAGAATTAAAGCTGACTGCTTGCTGGAAGTTATGAAATCCAGGAGGAAATAAAATTACGTCTTCAAATAACAACAACAAATACAAGAATTTTAGTTTCTTTTAATTCTAGAAAAGTGTATCTCAAAAATGAAATAGAAGTGGAAACATCTTAGATCAAAATGAAGAGAATATTCAACGTAAGAACCACAATAGTGGAGATGCTAAGGGCAGTTCTTCAGGTGGAAAAAGACTCCAGATGAAAACGGAAAGAAGCAAGAGTGCAAGCTTAAACATGTGAATAAATCTAAGAGAATAATCTGTAAAAAATAACAATAATGTAGAATGCAAACCAGTGACTACAACTCATGTGGTTTATTGTTGTTTAGTCATTCGGTCGTGTCCAAATCTTTGTGACGCCATGAACTGCATTCCACCAGGCTCCTCTGTCCATGGGATTTCCCAAGCAAGAACACTGGCATGGGTTGCCATTTCCTTCTCCAGGGGTTTTCCCAACCCAGGGATCAAACCCACATCTCCTGCATTGGCAGGAGGATTCTTAACTGCTGAGCCACCAGGGAAGCCCAAACGCATACAGCAGGAGGAGACTACATAGAGTGAAGGCGTTCTAGATTTCCTGCATTGGGTAGAAATAGGTAAAAGGGCTGATTTCTATTAGACTTTGTAAATCAAGACTGCCTGCTGCATTCCCTAGGGTAATCACAAGCTTAAAAAGATTACATACCTATGAAGATAATATGGGCAGGGAATAGAATGATTTATAAATATTTAACCAGCCCAATAAAAAAGACACTCTTAAGAAGGAAAACAAGAAAGGAAACTTTCTCTTCCAGACATCAGGACTTACTGTAAAATGATCATAATAAGACGCACTGGTATTGACAGAAGGATAAACAAATTTTTAGAAAATGGAGTAACTATCTTTGGAAAATCATTTCACATTGGCAGCTAAGTAGGTTCATTTTCTGGATAGCAGAATGGTACCAAGAGTAGCGGCAGGGAGAATAACGGTCTTTTCAGTAAATGAGTCCATTGGGTGGACACACATGAAAAATAGTGAATTTTAAGTCCTGCCTGACACAGTACAATAAAATCAATTCCACGTGATTACAGTCATAGCTGTGAAATACAAAGCAATAAAGGTTTTGGAAAATAACATAGAAGAAAGTAGGAAAAAATAAAAAGAAAAAGGGTGATAAAAAGAGATGTTAGCTTAGGAAAATGTTTCATCAAAAAAGATACGACTAAGGGCGTAAATGAAACAGGAGGGAGGGACCAGGGCATAACCTTCTAAAGAACGACATAGCCACGGGACACGACAAAAACTGGTCAGAACTAGCTAGGTCCCAGATGGCAGAGGACCCAACCTCCAGGGGACCTTGAGCCTCATTGTAATATATTAGAGGAATGACATACCCACAGGTGCCAAGACAGTTCTGAGACCAATCATAAAATGTCAAAAAGTGGGCGGCGGCCCAGTTCCCAGAAATCTCTGTCCCTGCCCTCAAGTAGTCGAATAAACCTCCCACACATCTACCTATGACTTTGCCCAGCCCATAAAAACTAACCACACCATATTTCAGAGCCCTTGCCTCCTGAGGTGGCCCACACTCTGTCTGTGGAGTGTGTTTCTCTCTAAATAATTCTTACCTTTCACTTTGTCTCTCACTGAATCATTTCTATGATGAGACATGAAAACCTGAGCTTCATGACATCCTAAGATCAGGTATGTGATCTCAGTTAAAAGTCCATGAGTTTGAGTCCCAATCCGGGTTTTGGCTGGGTTCAAGTCCTGGCACGTGGGTTCAAGCTCCAATCTGAGTTGCATGGTTTCAGTTTCAATAAGGCTGGAGCATTATCATTGTTGTTGCTGTTCAGTCACTCAGCCGTGTCCAACTCTTTGCAACCCCATGGACTGTAGCATGCCAGGCTTCCCTGTCCTTCACCATCTTCCAGAACTTGCTCAAACTCACGTCCGTTGAGTCGTGATGCCATCCAATCATCTCATCCTCTGTCGTCCCCTTCTCCTCCTGCCTTCAACCTTTCCCAGCATCAGAGTCTTTTCCAATGAGTTAGTTCTTCAAATCAGGTGGCCAAAGTATTGGAGTTTCAGTTTCAGCATCAGTCCTTCCAATGAATATTTAGGATTTATTTCCTTTTAAGGACTGACTGGTTTGATCTGTCAATCCTAAAGGAAGTATTATCACATAAGCGCCTCATTGTATTATATCACATATACCGTTTATAGCCTAACTGCTAATGACCTTCATCCTGCACTCCTAGAGGATAACAAGGAAAACCCCCATAGGAAAAAAAAAAAAAAACAGAGGAGAGATTTGAACAGGCAATGTCACACAACAGCATACGGAAAGGGTTAGTAAACACATGAGAATGCATTTAATCTCACTGCTGCTGCTGCTGCTAAGTCGAGTCAGTCGTGTCCAACTCTGTGCGACCCCATAGACTGCAGCCCACCAGGCTCCCCGTCCCTGGGATTCTCCAGGCAAGAACACTGGAGTGGGTTGCCATTTCCTTCTCCAATTCATGAAAGTGAAAAGTGAAAGTGAAGTCGCTCAGTCGTGTCCGACTCTTAGCGACCCCATGGACTGCAGCCTACCAGGCTCCTCCGTCCACGGGATTTTCCAGGCAAGAGTACTAGACATCTACAAAAATGTATATTTTAATACCACAATGGAACACCATGATACACCCTCCAAAACAAATTCCTGGATTGACAGTGACAAGCACGTTGCTTGGAAATGCTTTTGCATCTTTTGAACAAATGCTTGTCCTATGTCCCAGCCGCGGTATTCTTTGGTTTGTATCCAAAGGCAGGAATGATAATACTTGTGCAGCCTTGTTCATAAAAGCCCCAAACTGGAAAAAACTCTAATAGCCATCAATAGCAATAGTATAAATAAATGGTAGAATACTAATACAATGAAACTTCACAAAGCAATGAAAATGAGCAAACTGCATCCACAGGCCGCAACACAGCTGAATCTCGCAAATGTAAGTTAAATGGAGGGGAAAAGTAATAAAACAATTACACTGTGTGATTCCACTTACATAAACTCAAAAACAGGCAAAATGATCTGAGATATCAAAGTCTCATGGTGGTTGGTTGTGATCAAGCGGTAACGTGAATGGTGCTTTTGCATGCCTGGCAGTGTTCCCTATCTTGACCTGGATATTAACGACATGGGGGTATTCAACTGGTAACAATTCATTGGCTGCACATCTGTGACTTGTACATTTCATGGACATGTCTTATCTTTTATTTAAAAGGGGGAATTGTGTGCTTTCAAATGTCAAACTTGAAAGCACAAGAACTTTAAAATTTGATAGTTGGAGCTGGCAATGTTTCTTGGAAGCCTCTAACTTACCCTTTTGATCAGATTTTGATATGTGATTCAAAACAGGTTCTGTTTACAGTTACCAGCATTTGGTACTCTAAAAGACACAAAGGTTTATGCCATAAATAAATGGAACCTTGAACATTTAATGAAAGCAAAAGAGAATATAGCTATTCTTTGGGAGTAGAAGGCAGATCCACACCAGGGAAGCCTCTGAAAAAAAACAGGTCCTTTATTAAATCGGCCACTAGAACTAATATTGAGCAGGACCCTGTGGGGCTCCTGGGCACAAAGCCTTTCTGTGTCCCTGATTTCTTGGTTACAGGAAATAGGCTTCATTCAGCCTCCGTGATCTTCCTTGAGTTCCAATGGGCAGGTTCAGACAGTTGCTAATTGGAGAAGGGAGGGGCTGCAGAGACAAGGGAGGGGTAGTCAAAGCAAACACCAGCGCATCCTTCAGGTCGGGTCCTGGGCCTCCCTCAAGGGGCATATCTAATAATGTCTTTGAGTTATTTTGCAGATACCGAAATCTCCACCAGATGGCAAGTTAATCGTGTGCTGCCCACAAGCCTGCGGACCCCAGACCAGTTGGAACCAGAAGATTGATGCTGACACCCACTTACCTCACCACCAACCAATCAGAAGAACGTCCATGAGCTGATCACAGCCTCTGAGAACCACCACTATGAAACCTCTCACTACCCCCTCCAGGTGGGGACACAGTTTTGACGGCATTAGACCACTGTGGCCCTCTGTGTCGGACAAAGCAGTATAGCTATTCTTCTCTACTTCACCCGAAACTCTGTCTCTGAGTTGTAATTTGGTGTTGGGGTACAGAAGCCGGATTCAGCTACAGGACCTTGTGGACTGCCGAACAGGTGTGTCTTATGGCCTCAAGGCCAGCATCTGGTAAGAGGATCCCAGCTCCCTCATAAAGTTGGACTTCTTATCTTGACCTCTGCTAGAGAAGGGTCATCTTGAACTATGATATGAATATATATAAGAGGCAGATTTTATTTTCATGGGCTCCAAAATCACTGTGGACAGTGACTGCAGCCATGAAATTAAAAGTCGCTTGCTCCTTGGAAGGAAACTTCCAATCCTTTGGCCACCTGATGCTAAGAGCTGACTCACTGGAAAAGACTCTGATGCTGGGAAAGATTGAAGGCAGGAGCAGAAGGGGACAACAGAGGATGAGATGGTTGGATGGCATCACCAACTCTATGGACTTAAGTTTGAGCAAGCTCTGGGAGAAGGACAAGGAAGCCTGGAATGCTGCCGTCCATGGGCTCACAAAGAGCTGGACACGACCTAGTGACTGAACAAATGTGAATGTATTTATTTTTTTCATGAATTAGACAAAAGAATATGGAATTTTAAATCAAAACACCTACAGTTTAGTTTCAATGCAGACATTAAACTAAGTTTTTTAGAAGACCTAGAAGGTAAAATATAGATCATTATATTATTCTATAAAGTAAGCATGAAACAATACAATTCCAAGGCTTTTTTCACATAGATTTTAAATGAAGTGTAGATGGTTGTTTCATCAGAACTCCCACTGGTGTTGGGAGTGAATGAACCACAGAACTCAAATCTGATAAAGAATCAGGTGTGTCAAATGTCCTTCAGAGTTTGCTCCAGATGAGGCATTGCTGAGATCTAGAGTGATTGAGAGGTCTTCAGAGAGACCATAAGGGGTCCCAGTGCATCTTACAGCTCCAGACTTCTCAGAATAAGGATGTAAACCTGGCTCTGCTGGTATATTCTGGAGAATAAGTGCCCTGAGCTCGGACCTCTCCCTGTGGTCTGTCAGGAGAAGCTCTGTCCAATTCAGGTAACATTAAAATCATGATCAGCAATGATTCCTGCATCAGTCCACACCCTCACCATAACTCTGAACGGGCCCATCTAATCTTGGATGGCATAAAGCACTGTGATATTCTGGCAAAGGCTGGTGTACTAAGCCCTTTTCATCCATCCTCAACCTCCTCTTAAGATTTTGTCTTTAGTCTCAACCTCTGTAACTCACAGGGTTAGTGACAGGAGCAGTAGTGAGGGCCCTTCCAAAAACGCACATCATGGCTTTTCCAAGAGAATCATCCCAAACAGGAGGAGTAAGACTTCATTAAGGAGAATTTCCAAGCCAACCAAACCAGGCTAATAATAGGAACTCTGCCCTAGGGCTTGAGGCTTAAGTTAGATTAATTTAGAGGTAGGTGACTGAAACAGAGTATTCCCTATTAAGATAGGCCTCACCACCAGCATCCCTGACATCACTGTCCTCATCACCATCGATACCACCATCACCGTTGTCATCACATCACTGTTATCCTCACGTCATCACCACCACCATCACCACCGACACCATCATCGTTATTGTTATCACCACCATCATCATCACTCTCATTGTCATTGCAGACATCACCATCAGCGCCCCACCATCATCATCACCATCGCTGTCAGTGTTATCCCCGCCATCAACACCGTCTTCATTATTGTCGGCAGCAGCAGCACCATCATCACCATCACCGTTACCCTCACCGTCACCACTGACACCATCATCACCACCATCACCACCACCATCACCACTGACACCATCACCACCACCATCATCATCGCTCTCATTGTCACTGCTGTCATCACCATCAACGCCCCCATCATCATCATCACCATCGCTGTCAGTGTTATCCCCGCCATCAACACTATCTTCATTATTGTCGGCAGCAGCAGCACCATCATCACCATCACTGTTACCCTCACCGTCACCACCACCACCACCATCACCACCATCACCACCACCATCACCACCACCATCACCACTGACACCATCACCACCACCATCATCATCGCTCTCATTGTCACTGCTGTCATCACCATCAACGCCCCCATCATCCTCATCACCATCGCTGTCAGTGTTATCCCCGCCATCAACACCGTCTTCATTATTGTCAGAAGCAGCAGCACCACCATCATCACCATCACCTTCGCTACCATTGTCATCAACATTAATGCCATCATCACCACCACCAGCTTCATCCCGGAGCTGGTAGACTGCCTCTGCCTTCTTTGTGTGCCACGCCCCATACTCCTGGTGCTCCACTGCAGACGTGGATCTAAATGCCCCGACCACGCCCATCACAGAGGCACTGGTGAAGTAGTGTGTTCTCCCTTTCTGACCACGTAAAAATGGCAGGGATACATGTCAACAGCCGGCTCTGCAGTGTGTGGGACAGAAACCAGGAAGCGTGGCTTTGAGCTCAGTGGACACAGAGCACAGGGGCCCCGGTCCCGGGAGGCAGTGTGACTGGAAGGCTGAAAATAAAGATATTAGGAAACTGGCTGCCTGTGAGCTTGAAGGTGCAGTGACTTGTGGCCTCAGGGAGCCTTTCGGAGACTCTTCTGCCCTGATGCTTTGAATGAAGCTCATTGTGATGTATGCCTGTTCCGCTTATTTATAGCGATGAGATGAAACCCAGGTGAGTTATTTGGCAGCAGGGAATGCTGCTGTTTTTAATCAAAGCACCTAAAAAGACAATTTCTTTATTGAAAAGATGTATCCTCAAGGCCTTTTACAGATGGCAGATGTGTGCACCTTAATCTAACATTCCTTTGAAAAGACTACTCTCCTGAAAAGCAATCTATATGTTCCTAATGTCATGATAAAACACTCGAATAGGCCTGTCTTTCTGAATCAGGAAAGAAAAGAAAGAAAAAGAATAATTTCTTTGTGAGTCAGGAGCCACTGAAAAACACAGGCCCTTGGAATTGGTGATGTTGGTGTTCAAGGGTCAGAGTTGAACTCTCCAGAGTTTAAGACCACCAAGTCTGACACTGCTAAGAGGCAAATTTGATTTCCCAACTTAGACATGAGAAGCCAAGACAATGAATAAGACATGAAGGCACAAAAAGATGAATAGAGGAGCAGAGCCCAACGTGTCTGAGAAAGTGCAAGTGTCCATTTACTCAATGTCAGAAGACCTCACACCACGATTAAAGGAGAAGTCGCCCGCCAGCTGGTGTATCCCATGCAGCCACAATGGCGAGTCGAGGCAAGTCTTGAAGACCAGTGAGAAACACGTCCACCTCAGTGATTTCTTACGAAGAAATCTGAGACAACAATGCCAGAGAACAGCTCCTTCCCAGGCTGGAGTGGACAGGAACCAGTAAAACTTTTCATACCAACCAGCGAAGAGGGATGATCTGTTTGGTGACATTGCTAAAGAAAAACATTTGTGTTCTTAAAATATTCAGGTCGCATGATTTTATAGAAGACAGATAATGTATGGAAAACATACATTGTCTCTGGATTTCTAATAAGGTTTTTTCAACCAACTAGGTGAGGAAAAATAAAACATTTGCAAATTACTCTTTATTTTCTTTAAAACAAAGAGTTTTAAAACTCTTTTATTTAACAAGTTTTACAACTCTTTTGTTTAACAAAGGTTGTTTTGTTTAAAACTGGTTTGTATGAGTGCAGACATAACTTTGCCTTCTTCAATTGTTCTACTATTTTCAAATGACTCATGCCATAAAACCTATTAATATCTCAAGGAAGTATTCAAGACAAAAAGAATAATTCAGTCAGAGAAGAACATAGCTGAGAGGCATCAGAACCTGGGGTCTGAGCTTAAGAAGATAAATATTTATAAGGTATAGACGGGGTAGAAAAATGTCTCCCTAAGACCCCTGTCTACCCTAAATCTCCTACTGTGACTTTATTTGAGAAAGGGGGCCTCTGCAGATAGAGTGAGCTAAGAAGTCATTCTGGATTAGGCTGGGTTCTAGCTCAATAACTACTGTCCTTGTTGACTTAAAAATCAGTCACAACCTGGAAGTAGAGAGTTATTTTATTTAGTAAGAATGTTAAGGACTCTGAGTCCCAGAGACAGCGTCTCAGTAGCTCTGAGAAAACTGATCCAAAGAGGCAGGAAAGGAAGTCAGATTACATACAAGTTTGCAACAAAGGGGGCAGGCAGTCTGAACACCATCTGTATGCAGGTCAGGAAGTAACAGTTAGAACTGGACATGGAACAACAGACTGGTTCCAAATAGGAAAAGGAGTACGTCAAGGCTGTATATTGTCACCCTGCTTATCTAACTTATATGCAGAGTACATCATGAGAAACGCTGGACTGGAAGAAACATAAGCTGGAATCAAGATTGCCGGGAGAAATATGAATAACCTCAAATATGCAGATGACACCACCCTTATGGCAGAAAGTGAAGAGGAACTCAAAAGCCTCTTGATGAAAGTGAAAGTGGAGAGTGAAAAAGTTGGCTTAAAGCTCAACATTCAGAAAACAAAGATCATGGCATCTGGTCCCATCACTTCATGGCAAATAGATGGGGAAACAGTGTCAGACTTTATTTTTTTGGGCTCCAAAATCACTGCAGATGGTGACTGCAGCCATGAAATTAAAAGACGCTTCCTCCTTGGAAGGAAAGTTATGACCAACCTAGATAGCATATTCAAAAGTAGAGACATTACTTTGCCAACGAAGGTCCTTCTAGTCAAGGCTATGGTTTTTCCTGTGATCATGTATGGCTGTGAGAGTTGGGCTGTGAAGAAGGCTGAGAGCCGAAGAATTGATGCTTTTGAACTGTGGTGTTGGAGAAGACTCTTGAGAGTCCCTTGGACTGCAAGGAGATCCAACCAGTCCATTCTGAAGGAGATCAGCCCTGGGATTTCTTTGGAAGGAATGATGCTAAAGCTGAAACTCCAGTACTTTGGCCACCTCATGAGAAGAGTTGACTCATTGGAAAAGACTCTGATGCTGGGAGGGATTGGGGGCAGGAGGAGAAGGGGACGACAGAGGGTGAGATGGCTGGATGGCATCACTGACTTGATGGACGTGAGTCTGAGTGAACTCCGGGAGTTGGTGATAGACAGGGAGGCCTGGTGTGCTGCGATTCATGGGGTCACAAAGAGTTGGACACGACTGAGCGACTGAACTAACTAACTAACTAGTAAGGAAAACTGACAGAGGATGAGATGGTTGGATGGCATCACCAACTCAATGGACATGAGTTTGAGCAAGCTCCAGGAGGTGATAAAGGACAAGGAAGCCTGGTATACTGCAGTTCATGGTCACGAAGAGTCGGACGTGACTTGGGGACTGAACAACAAGGAAAACCAGATATCAAGCTAAGGAATTTAGTGAAGATACAAGGCTCTGGCTTCACTGAAGTCATTCCTTTCACACGCATCTCAGAATTGACTGGTTTGATCCTCTTGCAGTCCAAGGGACTCTCAAGAGCCTTCTCTATCACCACAGTTCAAAAGAATCAATTCTTCAACTCTCAGCCTTCTTTATGGTCCAGCTCTCACGTCCAGACATGATTACTGGACAAACCACGGCTTTGACTAGACAGACCTTGTGAACCCAATGACCAGTCTGAAAAGGCAAAGCAATAAAGCTCTTGTGTTCTACTCCATCCAAAACTCTGTCTCTGAGATTTAATTCTGTGTTGGGGTTCAGAGATGGATGTGGCCCAACACCGGAGTGTTCTTTATGTGTAGCAAGGGCAGAAGCTCCCAGAGTAGATTAAGCACTGCTGGCCTGAAGTGACCCCACTAAGGCGTGGGGTTCCGATGGACGCCGATTCCTTCTGTGCGCTCTGTCCCTCTTCCACGTGGGATGCGTTTCTTTTACTCTTGAGCAGGCTTAGAGAAAAACACTCTCTCTTTCATCATCCAACCTGCATTTTCAAAGGCCTGGGATGTCTTTCAGTTGACAGTGCAGGGTTTTCAGCTGAGAGTCTGGAAGTTCCGCCTGGTGTTTGAGGCTGCCCCAGCCATCCTCTGCTCCCTGCATCCCCTTCCTCCCCAGCCCTCCTCAGGCTCTGCCTGAGCTTCACCGAGGCTCCTCCCACATACACAAGGCCTCCTTCATCCTCGCGCCTTCTACCGTGAATATCCCTCCTTTACCTCTTCAGAGTGGGTGTGCCGGGTCCCTAGGGCTGCAGTAATGGTGCTGCAGACTTGGTGGCTTAAATCAGCAGAATGGTCTTCCCTTGTAGCTCTGGAGGCCAGAAGTCTGGAACCAGGGGGGTCAGCCGGTCCCCGGAGGCTCAGGGGGAGAATGCAATGCCTGCCCCTGGTTTCTGGAGTTGCCTACTGCTCCCAGCATCCCTTGGCTTGTAGCTGCATCCCAGTGACCTTTTCCTGTCACCATGGAGTCCTCCTGGTATGCCTCTCCATCCCTGTCTCTCTCCCCTCCTCAGGCAATGGGTTAGGGCCATCCTGTACCTATGTCTGGACCTCACCCTCCCTTCCACAGGTCCCCTATGACCTGAGCTCTCCACGGATCCCCAGGCCCTCCCTCCTTCCGGTCGGTCACTTGTCTGGGCATCACCACCAGGGGCCATCTCTCCAGACAGAGACCTGCTGACCACCTGCACCTGCTGGGCCTCCACTGACTCCTGCAGACTCTACAGAAAGCCCCCGAGTTTCTGAGCCCAGTTGGAACTGTTCTTCCAAATCTGGACCCTTCCTCCTGGCCCTTTCTCTTACTTTGCTCAGCACCCAAAATTTGCATCAGTCATTCAGGACAGCATGGGGACTGTGGCCCAGAGTGACATGTTTCATTGGACACTTTGACTTTTCATTTTTCTTCCCTTCTCACTAGGGGGAGAATGGTAGAGTTCTTCTTTCTGCCTTATCTCCTGGCTAACTGTTTATACTCTGCAGGGCCCAGTGGGGCTCCCAGGCACAAGGGCTTTCTGTCTCCCCGTTTCTTTGATTATAGGAAATAGTCTTCATTTAGCCTCCATGACCTTCCTTGAGTTCCAATTGACAGATTCAAGCAGTTGTTAATTAGGGAAGGGGAAGTCGAAGTGTTAGTCGCTCAGTCATGTCCAACTCTGTGAACCCATGGACAGTAGTCCACCAGGCTCCTCTGTCATGGGATTCTCCAGGCAAGACTACTGGAGTGGGTTGCCATTCCCTTCTCCAGGCAATCTTTCTGACCCAGGGATCAAACCTGGGTCTCCTGCATTGCAAGCAGATTCTTTACTGTCTGAGTCACCAGGGAAGCCCAGTTAGGGAAGGAAGGGAAAGTGAAACCAGGGAGGAACAGTCAAGAGCAGCCTTTAGGCAGGGTCCTATTTCCCCATCAGTGGATACACACACAACAAAATATTTGAGCTGTTTTGCGGATAAAGAAAACCCTTCCAGTGGGAGAAGTCAGTGATTAACGATGACATGCTGCCCACAAGCAGGCAGGCTCCAGAGCAGTTAAACTTGAAGGTTGATGATGCTGACCCTACTTACCTCACCACCAACCATCAAAAGAATGTTCACAAGCTGATCACACCCCCGTTCACTGTTAATACAAAACTTATCACTATCTTGGTTCTGAGGGCATTAGCCCTCTGTGTCCCCCCTTCACCTGACAAAGTAATAAAGCTCTCCTTTTCTACTTCACCCAAAACTCTGTCTCTGAGATTCGGTTCAGCACTGGTGCGCAGAGAAGCTGAGCTTTCAGCATCAATTTCATCATTCAAGCATTGAAGACCAAGTGCAAGGCCAGTCAGCAGGAAGCCCTCTTAGCTCTTCCCCCAACCCAAACTGGCAGCAGAGCTGTCTCTGGGCTCCAAGAACCCAGTGAGCATGGTCAGCTCTAAATGCCTGCCCGCCCACCCATCTCCCTCCTTTGTCTGGGGTGCCTTGTGGTTCCCAGGTGGGCAGACGCAGCCCCTCAGTGTGTGGACACTGGGCAAGGTGAGCTGAAGGACAGCCTATTTCTCCTCGCCCCCCATCCCCCACCGCCAGGCCAGGGCAGTGCACACAGCCTCCTCTGCTTGATGCCAGGCTCTGCTCCTCCTGGGGGCCTATACTTGTCTTCCAAATGAGGACTGCGATTATCAGCTCCTTCACAACAGTGGAGGGAACCCAGACCTCCCTCGCCACACTCGGCTCTCAGCCCCTTGGCCCCTCAGAAGACACAGGTGCCTGTCTTCATCAGGGGCCCACCTCCTGGGAGGTCAGAGTTCACCAGAGCCCTCAGCTTAAAGAGAAAGCACAGTGGGACTTTAATAGGATCGGGCCACAGGCTACACAGACCCAGCTTTAGACTTCTGGGAGTGAATATCCGTATCCATAAACAAAAGTCAGTCATCTGGAATGCTGACAGCCCCCCAGGGCCTCTCTGGGTGACAGCCGTCCCAGACCCCACGTGTCCCCAGCCTGAGCTGGTGCGGCCAGCATGAGGTGTTCAGGCCAGAATGGGAGCGGAGCTGGGTCAGCAGCAAAGTCGGAGCCAAGCCATGAGGACTTTCCATATGCTCCATATTCCTCCTTAGAGATCGTCCACCTCTCATTAAGGCATTGGCTTCCCAGGTGGCTCAGTGGTAAAGAATCCGCCTGCAAATCTAGGAGATGCAGGCAACATGGGTTGGATCCTTGGGAAGATCCAGGAAGATCCCCTGGAGAAGGACATGGCAGCCCACTCCAGTATTCCTGCCTGGAGAATCCCATGGACAGAGGAGCCTGGTGGGCTACAGCCCATGGGGTGGCAAAGAGTCAGACACGACTGAGCGTGCACACACACACACATACATTAAAACAAACTTATTTAAGTTTCAAGCAGTGATTGGGGCAGAATGAGGTATTTCAAGATGTACCTAACCTCAAACTTAAAGTGAAGTTGCTCAGTCGTGTCTGACTCTTAGCAACCCCAGGGACTGTAGCCCACCAGGCTCCTCCGTCCATGGGATTTTCCAGGCAAGAGTACTGGAGTGGGGTGCCATTGCCTTCTCCAATACCTCATATACCTTATACCTAATAATGTGTTTTCGGTAGGGGGGGAAACCTTTAATTAAGAAAGTAAGATGACAGATGACAGAAATGCAATCAAGCAAGTCACCCTTCAGAGCCTCATTACCATGTCCTCTCCAGATCCAACCTGGAGCATAGAGTTGCTGATAGGTGTGAATGGAAGGCTTGCTCGGGATTGACCAGCGCACAGCACCCAGCCCCAGCCTGGTCACTTTCTGGACCCCATCAAGCAACCTCCTCAAAGGGCAAAGAGGTGAAGAAGGGCAGCTGGCTGTCCGAAGTGGAGGGGCGGGGCCGGGAGCCGCCCCGTATGAACAAACAGAGATGTGCTCACAGACGCGGAAGAGCGGCAAGCTCTGTGCCCGGGGAGTAGCTCTGCTCACTCAGAAGCCACACTCCCTAAGACAAGTTTATCTCAGGGGCCGCCGGCACCGTGTTGCGAAAGATCCTGAGGCTGAATCAAGACCGATGACGACGGCCCGACTGTAAGGAGAGGTACCAGCCAGAGTGCGGGGTAGGGCGAGCAGCCTGGCAGGTGCTGTGTGCTTGCGCCCTCTCTTATTACAGAGTGTGCGCAATGACAGCTATTCCATACATTTCCCCGCATGTCAGGGAACATCAGCGTTTTCTCACTTGTTCCTAAAACAACCTCATGATGGAGGCAAGACAGGCAGTACCAATCCCATTGTTCAGGTGAGAAAGCAGCATTTTAGAAGGTAACAGGATCCGACACATCGCTCCCATTTTTATGTAATTTTCTCTCTCCTGCTAGGAAGACAGTTGAGCGTCTGGTGAGCAGGTTAAGATGTGGGTGATGCGACAATATTTATAGCATTGCTCTCGGAAAGCACAATCAATACTCCCTAAAGAACAGCAAGCTCTCCTGTCCATTCGTGTTAAGACGTGAGGCAAAACATAATTAAGGGGTAAAACTTATGAATGATCATGAGTATGAACTTCTTTGCAAATGAAATAGTATTTGAACTTATACACAGATTTTTTTTTCAGTAAATATGGACTGCAGTACTACACAACCCACGGTTGGCTGAATTCACTGATGTAGAACTGTATATACAGAGGGCCAACTGCAAAGTTATATGTGAATTGTTTACTGCACTGGGGGCCGATGCCCCAACCCCCATGTTATTCAAATGTCAACTGTAGGGCTCATTTATGTTGACGTTTGACAGAAAATTCTGTAAAGCAATTACCCTTCAATTAAATAAATAAATAAAGGTCAACTGAAGCTGATGCCCCAACATGAAAGGAAATATAAAAGAGATTGAAAATCCTGACTGCTAATTTCTGTGCATGCCCAAAAACAAGGCTGGAAAAGAGCAGTTAAACTAAATTAAGGGTATATATTTGAGTCACATGCTAAATGCATAGAATATGCTAGAACATAATCTAGTATGTGTTAGATTAATGTATGCATGCGTATGTGCTAAGTCACTTCAGTCACGTCCGACTCTTTGTGATCCTATGGGCTTCATCCTGCCAGGTTCCTCTGTCCATAGGATTCAGGCAAGAACACTGGAATAGGTGGCCATGCCCTCCTCCAGGGGATCTTCCCATCCCAGGGATTGAACCTACATCTCCTGCGGCTCCTAAATTGTAGGTGGACTCTTTACCACTGAGCCTCCAGGGAAGCCCATTAGATTAATGTATAAATAACTAAAATCCAAGACAGGATATGATACTTGCCATTGGAGAGACACAGAGAAAATACAATGGGAGATCATTGAGTCAGGAGATATGGATGTAAACATTCAGCATGATTACTGAATGAATTTTTATAAGTATATAAACTTTACTTTCAAATTTAAGAAACCAAAAAGAGCGTCTCTCTGAGTTTTATGGATTAACTCTGACTCTCTGTGGTTTTCTTTTTCCTGGATGAGGAGGTGGGTATGAACAAACCCAGTCTATAATGTATTCAAGTCCATTTCCTGAAACCTTTCTAGGATCATATATAATGAGCATTTGATAATAAACCAATTTAGCTTGGGACTCGTGACATGGATTTCAATTTCCGCTTATAAATTTTGAAAGGTTAGTAAAAGAGCAAATAGAGCTTCTACAAATGAACACAGAAATCAAGAATTTGATGTAATTCCTTTCACCATTAAATAGAAATGTTTTTAAACTATCCAACAGGGGCTATGACCCGTCCTATTCCTTAACTCTCCTGGAAATGAGAGACCCTCTGCTTATCTGGAGGCTGAGCTAGTCCACTCCAGGCAGAGGGTGAGGGTCTTCTATGTTATTAATTCCTAAAATCTCTGATCATGGACACTCTTAGGAGTGACATCTCCTCTATCTGCTATGCCTTGGTGCTCAGGTCCTTGTGGGCAAAAGAAAAAAGGTCCCAACTTCTTTGACTTTTGCCCCATCAAGGGACTGAGACTGTGTCCTCTCCCCTCAAGTCAGGGCAGGCTTGAGATAGCTTCGGTCAAGCAGTATGGTGGAAGGGACCCTGTGTCTTCTGGAACAAGGTCTTAAAAGTCATACTGCCTCTATGTGGTCCCCTGAAGCCAGTTCCATGCAGTGAGAAGCCCAAGCAGGGGGGAAGCCACATGTGGACACACCGCTCAACCGTCCCGGGGAGCCCGTGCTTCAAGCCGTCCAGCCCAGGTAACACATGTCTGGGTGAGGAAGCAACCAGATGGTTCCAGCCCCCAGCCTCGGGCCAGCCCAGCCATTCAAATCTTTCCAAATGAGACCCAAGATCTCCTTTCTGTGTTCCATACTGTTTCCTGACCCACAGTATTTGTGAACATAATAACATGATTGCTATCTTACCCCCACAAAGCCTGGGGTCATTTGTTACGCAGCATTCAACCAGAACGCCCACCATTACTTCTGCCCATGTGGCTCAAACTTGTCCTGAGTTCACCTCTCAATCTACTTCTATCCTGACTACGGGCTTCCCCAGTGGCTCAGTGGTAAAGAATCCCCCTGCCAGTGCAGGAGACACAGGAGACGTGGGTTCGATTCCTCGGTCAGGAAGATTCCCCTGGAGGAGGAAATGGCAACCCATTCCAGTGTTCTTGTCTGGAGAATCCCATGGAGCCTGGCAGGGTACAGTCTGTAGGGTTGCAAAGAGTCAGACATGACTGAGTACACATGCATACATACATACATACACACAACCCAACTATGAATTCTCTGCCAGTCCTAATACAAACTTTCCATCTTAACACTCACCCAACTTTACACTAATATTCTTCTCATCATAATTTTTTTTTGTATTTATTTCCAAAACATATTTGTAAAACCATTTTACTATCATGGGATGTTTTCATTCTTTTCCATTATAAATATGCCATCATAAACATCTTTGTATGTGATTTTATGCTTGAGTTTCAGATTTGTTTTGAAGGGTAAATTTTCAGAAGTTCAATTACTGGGTTAAAGAGGATTAACGACTTTAGGCTCTGGAGACATACTGGCAAATTTATTTTCAGAGTTATAACAGTTTAGAGTGACACCAATAATCTATGAGCATGTCTGTGCTGCTCTGCCCTCTCCAGTTAAATTAGGCTTTATAATTAAGAAAACACTAATTTGAAGTGTAAAATTCACGGTTTTGTTATCTCACAAATTTATTTAGAGGTGGGATGACAAGGGCAGCTAGAATCATAGGTATGTCACAGCACGAGATACAAAAACAGACAGAATATGGTTTAGAAGAGAAAAAGCAAAAGGAATGATTGCTGAGCCCAAGGTGGGGCAGAGAGAGAAAAAGATGGTACAAGAGGAGACGGAAGAAGGTAGCAGAAGGGACCCTCAGACCATGGCAAGACCAGATGCATGAAGAAAGAGGAAACCAAAAAGAAAGATGAATTCCAAGCAGCTGTGTGGGTCACTTTGTGGGTCAGAGCTCCCTGGGGGTCAGGTAGTAGACAGGTCTCCAGGGGTTTTCAGCTGTGTCTGAGAATCAGACCAAGGTATTGGAGAGACCCAGATGCAGACTCTTTTAGAGAATAAGAAAAAAAATTCTGATCAGCAGGGTCGTTATGATAAAATGTCCACTTGTTTATCACCGCACACTTTCATCAGAGAGAAGCAAGAGGATAGAACACTAGCTTTAGATAAACAGCAATAGGAAAAATGTTTCAATACTCAAAATATTCCAAATAATATTTGGAATGGGAGTGAATTTAATTCAAATACCCTTACTGTTATTTTCTGAAACAACTAACAATCCATCTTCTCCCAGTTAAATGCAGTTCCTTAAACTAAGAAATGTATAAGAAAATTCCAAACAGTCTTTTCAAAGAGTGTATTTTTTGAAATCGTGCTGTTTAATGGTCAGCTTGTTGCACAGTTTTATTTATTTCTTCCCAGATACCAAGGCTGGTGATAAAAGCGTCTGGTCTGTGAGCCTGTTTTTGGCAGCAGCATATTATGTAAATAAATATCTGCTTAAAAATGCATCACACAATTGCAACTGATATCATCAGCTATCCAGTTTTCTAAGAACAATATGAGATAAACCACAATTAAGTCTTCTAAACAAGGAGAGTGACAGTTAAAATAGTCGGTTTCATTTAAGCTCTGCTCTGGACTGGCATTAGGACCTGTGTAACTCAGGACACTGCAGGCTGCTGGACTTGCAGAAAGAAACATCTTTCCCCCAGACCACACTCAAGGGCTTGGCACAGACACCTCACATGTGCAAGCAAATCAATATTTTATTTCCTGCTGAGCCAGGAAATAGGTAAACTGAACACTACTTCATAGTATAAGTGATATTTACATGTCAGGTGTGATCGCTTATATTTGTACACTGACCTACAACACGCTAAGGTGATCCCCTTGTTATATCCCATTACATTATCACAACAATTCTAACAAAAAGCTATTAGTATCCCCACTTTTTTTCAAAAACTGGTGCTAAATAAATCCGGCCGCTTCCCTACATGTGGGGAGCTCAGTGCTGAGGGGAGAAACTATACAACTGCCATTTGATGCAACTTAAAACCAATGTTTCCTGTTGTACCTGGGCCCGCAGACCCACCACACCCGGGTGTTCAGACCCCATCACACCTGGGCCCTCAGACCCCCACACACCTGGGTGTTCAGACCCCACCACACCTGGGCCCTCAGACCCCCACACCTGGGTGTTCAGACCCACCACACCTGGGCCCTCAGACCCCACACACCTGGGCCCTCAGACCCCACCATACCTGGACCCTCAGATCCCACCACACCTGAATCCCCAGATCCCACCTCACCTGGGCCCTCAGATCCTAATCACACTTGAACACACCACATCTGGATCCTCAAAACCCACCACACCTGGGCCCTCATACCACCAGCCCATGCCGACCTCACCTCCCACCTCACAGCGGGGTCTGGGCCCTGCCTGAGGACCCACCAGGTGCCAGCTGCCCTGCCCTGCTCCGCACGGCAAGCTCTGCGTGACTCTGCGTGACTCCACGTGACTCATGTCCGACTCTGTGTGACCCCACGGACTGTGACCCGCCAGGCTCCTCTGTCCAGGAGATTCTCCAGGCATGAACCCTGGAGGGGGCTGCCGTTTCCCTCTCACAGTGTCCACTACAGTTACCAGGCGCCCCTCCCCATGAGCTCTACCACCTGCCTTTCCAGGAGCAGACCTACCACAGGCCAGTGACAGGCAGAAGGCCCTGTGTCTGCAGGGCCTCCGGGTCCAGGGACCACCTGCCTTTCCAGGAGCGGACATACTGCAGGCCAGTGACGGGCAGAAGGCCCTGTGTCTGCAGGGCCTCTGGGTCCAGGGACCACCTGCCTTTCCAGGAGCGGACATACTGCAGGCCAGTGACGAGCAGAAGGCCCTGTGTCTGCAGGGCCTCCAGGTCTGGGGACCGCCTGGAACACCACTTTCTGGAGAAGCCCCTCCTGCTTACACCAGCACTCCACAGGAGCAGCAGGCCTCCCTCTCATGTCCAGAGGCTCTTTGAAGAGAGGCCTGCTGTTCTCCAACCTGCTTTCCCGCCACGCGGCTGACACCCCCTCTTGGGAAACGAGGATTTCTCCTGAGGGCCTTGGGAAAGCACAGCAGGTGGCTTTTCTCACAGCTGTAGGGTGCTGCTTATGAGGCGGGGGCCCGGGGCGGCCCCCAGGGGTCCTGCAGTGGGTCCCAGTCTCTGCAGCTCAGTCAGTCTTCACAGACGAGGCTGGGAAATGCGATGTGGCAGGAGGGGGAGCTGGACTCAGGCCAGCAGGCAGGGTGGGTCCATCCTGGGGTCTCGGCTGGGAGCCCAAGGGCTTCAGTGATGCTCTCGGTCAGCAGGGTCCGTAGAAGCAGACCCAAGATGAGGGACAGAGGCATGTGATGGGATGGGGTGTGGGCGGGAAATGAATGGTGTGAGGTCCCGGCTGGAGGAGAAGTAGGAAGCCATGAGGCGGGCGCGGCTCTGGCCTGATCCTGAGGGGCCCCAGGTGTGAGTTATCCCCCAGCACAGTTGCAGCCCAGAGCCAGGAAGCTTCAGACCCAGAACCTGGCCACGTCTCCAGGGTTGTGGTGGTGGGGGGCAGGATGGCAGGACCTAACCTCTGGGCACTTTCTGTCTGTGCAGGTGAAGGAGGGGTCAAGGTCAGCGCCCCACAGAAGAGCCACAGCTCCACTGGGGAGGTGGGTGCAAAGGCAGGAGGGACCTGAGGGCTTTTGAATCAAGCACCAACATCGACCTCCTCAGGTAACAGGTATTTAATTGCTTAATACTCGGGCTTCCCTGGTGGCTCAGGCGGTAAAGAATCCACCTGCGATGCAGGAGACCTGGGTTCAATCCCTGGGCTGGGAAGATTACCCTGGAGGAGGGCATGGCAACCCACTCCAGTGTTCTTGCCTGGAGAATCCCAAGGACAGAGGAGCCTGGCGGGCTACAGTTCATAGGGTCGCAATGAGTGGGACACGACTGAGTGGCTAACACTAACATTTGCTGCCAGCACTGTTCCTGAGTGGATTCCCTTTGCCCTCCTGACAATCCCCACTGTCCTGACTTCACAGAGGGGCAACCTGTGCATAGAGAGGTGGTCATACTGCCGGTGACAGAGCCTGGCCCTGGATTATTAGGCCGGTATTAGGGCCTGTGTCTGCACGTCTCTTGCACAAGAGCCTGTTTCCTCCTCTAAAATACAGGAGCAGCTAGCCGGGAGGATTGGAGACAATCCTTATTGATTATGACACGGCCCTGCCTTATGCCGGGGCGGGAGCAGGGAGAACCAGGAAGGGGAGCAGATACCTGCAGCCTGGTCAGCTCCGTGTGGGGTGAGCCTCTGGCGCCCGCGTTCACTCTGATACTGGCTCACAGACAGAAGGGGCTCTCCAGGTGTCTCAGTGGTAAAGAACTCGCATGCCAATGCAGGAGATATGAGTTCAATCCCTGGGTTGGGAAGATCCCTTGGAGGAGGGCATGGCCACCCAATCCCGTATTCTTGCCTGGAGAATCCCATGGACAGAGGAGTCTGGCGGGCTAGAGTCCTCGGGCTCACAAAGAGTCAGACACGGCTGAAGCGAACTGCACATGCACTCATAGGTGGGAGCGACCACGTGCATTTAACGCCATTCTTTGAAGACCTCGGTACGAGGGCACCTACTCTATCCTGTTTCACAGGATGTAACCGACCACTCCCGTATTACATTTGTGCATTAAGTCACCTCAGTCGTGTTCGACTCTGCAACCCCATGGACTGCAGTGCATGCTCTATGCTGACTGGGCCCAGTAGCCCAGTTCAGCAAGCCCTGGTCCAGGCAATGATATCCTTGGTGCTCTGGTTTGTGTTTGAACCCCGGGTTCATGCCAGGTCAGTGCACCTGAGGAAATACATGGCCAGGTCCTGAGAGCCTCTCACCAACACGACTTTGTCAGCAGATCAAAACCGAACCTGTATTGTGTGTGTTTCTGTTTAAAGACACTTATTTAACATATGGTTGAGTTATGAGCATTGAATTCAAGCCACCATCTCTGGAGCTTGTGTCTGAGTGAAGCTCATCTAGCACGTGTATTTTCAGAACCTCTTGTTCTTAGGATCCTGGGCAGTGTTTCAGCATGATGCTTGAGGGAAATTTTAAACAATAAAGTCACCAACCAGAAGCCTAAAAATGGGGAAAATGTGTCACTAAATAGACTGTGAAAAGGCCGCTTGTTTAGTATGGGAGCCGAGACCAGGAGGCAGAGTGCCTTGGATCCCCCTCTGCTGGGACTGTGTGTGTGTCAGGAACTCAAATTCCCCACTGCTCTGGGGTTAGACGGATAAACGCATGAAAGCACCAAGACAATTGACCTGGGGCCACAGATGAATGTTAGCAAGTGGGTGAATGCACAAACACAGAATCTGCAGCTACCGAGGACAGGCTGTGTGTGAGGTTGGCCACCAGGTCACCTTCACGACGAGAGATGTCGTATTGGAAAAGCTCCGTGACTGTAATGCAGACATCACCAATGAGAACGGATGCAGGTCCTACAGAACCGATGCTCTGGCCCTGAATTGCTGCAGGAAACACCAGTGCTTCTACCAGCCGAGTGCCAGCTTCCAGCTGGAGAAGGGCTGGTGGACGACTGGTGCTGGCCAGGCCCTGCCCGCAGCCTCTGCCAGCATTGCTGGTGGGGATCCACAGTTCTGCAGACCAGAGGTTTATGACACGCTGCTCAGAGGAGCAGCATGTAAGTAGCTGTATTATCCACAGAACTGGGATCCTAAAAGCCCTGCCCAGGGCCCCAGGGGGAAACCTCATATACGTCAACACAGTGAGTGACCAAGCCTGGGCCCCTGAGGCCTAGTGTCCTGGGTAAGTGACCGTGGTTTTAGGGTGATGTGGCCTCTGGCAGGCTACTTAGCCACCCTGTGCCTCAATTTCCTGACCTCAGGCACCCATCCCAGGAGCGGAAGGGGAGAACCAGAGACCCCCAGCCTCCGAGCGTTGTGTGGCTGGTGCTGTCTGCCACCTTTGCTGTGACGGCCCAAGTGCTTCCTCTCTTCTCATCCTGTAAAATCCTGATTAAATGAGCTGTGTCTGCCATTCCTGATCTCCGTCCTGTTCCATTTCACACTCGGAAACCAAACATGCAGCACTTTGTCCAGTTATAGAACGCAAGCTGAGGAGATGCCGTTCGCGACAATACGCGTGCACCCAGAGGACATTACATTCAATGCAATAAGGCAGGCACAGAAAAACAAGTATCATGTGGTATCACTGATATTGAGAACCTAAAGAGGTCAAATTCATCGAGACAGAGAGTAGGTAGCTGGTTGCCAGGGGCTGGGAGAAGTGAGAAATGGAGAGAAATTGATCAAAAGGTACAAAGTTTCAGTTATAAGATGAATGAGTCCCAGTGATGTACTGTACGGCATAGCTGGCTAGAGTTAGCCCTACTGTACTATGTACTTAGAAATTTGCCAGAAGGATAGATCTCATGTTAAGTGCTCTTATCACACACATACAAATTATGTTAGGAAGGAGGAGGAGGAGGAGGGGAAGAGGCAAGGAGAAGAGCAAACTCTGGGAGGCGATGGCTATCTTTACACACAGATGGCGATGATGGCTCCATGGGTGTTTGTATACTCCAAACTCATCAAGTTGTGCACACTAAGTATGTACAGCTGTTTTCACGTCAATTGAAGTTGTTCAGTTGCTCAGTCGTGTCCGACTCCTTGTGACCCCATGGACTGCAGCACACTAGGCTCCTCTGTCCTCCACTATCTCCCAGAACTTGCTCAAATTCATGTCCATTGAGTCGATGATGCCATCCAGCCATCTCATCCTCTGCTCCTCCTTCTCCTTTTGCCTTCAGTCTTTCCCAGCATCCAGGTCTTTGCGATGGGGTTAGTGTCCTTCAAAGAAGAGACCCCAGACCTCGCTTCCTGTCTCTCTCACTTTCTCTGCCACGTGAGGACACAGCGAGAAGACCACCATCTGCAAACCAGGAAGGAAGTTGCCCTTGCCCAGTCTGCAGACACTTTGATCTCCAGAACTGTGAGAAATTAAGGTCTGTGCTTAAGCTGCCCGGGCTGTGGTGTAAAGGAGCAAAAGGCAGCCCTGGGGCCTTGCGCCCCATATAGCACCAGCATGTGATCCTTTCCCCAGGCTCTGATTTCGGGAGGATGGAGTGTTGGTTTCAAGTGTTCAGTTTTTAAGATGGAGATTGAAAGATCTATTTCGCACGCTTGTTGTGAGCACAAAATCAAACATATGGAGAGTGAAATTACACCACCTGCATAGTCATTGATTGGGCATTAACCGTTGACAGAGACTGTGCTAAGACTTTCACAGGCACAACCTCTGGTCTTCAAACGACCTATGAGAGAAGCCCTGTGGTCACCTGTTACCCAGATGAGGAGAGGGAGACAGAGTGATTTGAAGAGGTTTATCCAAGGTCAACATTGCAGTGAGGTCAGGAACTGTGAGGGACTTCGTACTTGGAGATCCAGCCTGGGGGTGGCACCTCCTTACCCGCTCCGCATGGTTAGTGACACTAGGAAGACAGACCAGCACAGGGAAGGGGTTTACAGACGGCAGCCTCTCTTTCCCTCCGTCTGTCTTTATAATCAGCGTGTAACATAAATGTCATTATTTCAGCATAGTTTTGTAACATGCTGCTGCTGCTGTTGCTAAGTCGCTTCAGTCGTGTCCGACTCTGTGCGACCCCATAGACAGCAGCCCACCAGGCTCCCCCGTCCCTGGGATTCTCCAGGCAAGAATACTGGAGTGGGTTGCCATTTCCTTCTCCAATGCGTGAAAGTGAAAAATGAAAATGAAGTCGCTCAGTCGTGTCCGACTCTTAGCGACCCCATGGACTGCAGTCCACCAGGCTCCTCCATCCATGGGATTTTCCAGGCAAGAGTACTGGAGTGGAGTGCCATTGCTGGTAACCCCAAAATGCATGTTTCCAGCTGTGGGGAGAATTAGTCCTATGACATCCCCTACAAGCACTGGGAACTGAGGTTCAGAAACAACAAAATGAATGGACTGTAGAGCATACACCGTAACGTTGTCCTGCAAGATCCTTAAAAATGCATGAGCACCCATCCTGATAATCACTTATCCTTGGAAGCTGGTGGCTGTTTCTGAAACACTTGCAGTGTTTTGATTTGTGATACAATACTGAAAAGTTATTCAACTGTATTATATTAGGTTCTTTGTGATGGTGATTGTGCAAGCAACTTTCTGATCCGCCTTCCCCCCTCACCAAAAAAAAAAAAAAAAAAAACCAGATGAAAGCTGGCTCTGGGTTTGGCACAAACCACACTTGAGTTTGGAGCCCCTCACCTTGTCTCCCCATAAGGTTCACGTGCAGCAGAAGTGCCGCACGAGGTGTGCAGTCCACCGACCACTTTCTTTTTTGGCATTAGAGGATGTCATCTTCTCTGAAAGGAAGCCAGCCATGGTGCGCATCTTGCAGAAAATTTGGAACCGTTATTGGAGAAAGCAGTGCTCTACTCAGGTCCTGGGCCTGCTCAGGTGCACACCTGGTGCACAGTCCAGCTGAGGCTGCAGGAGAGCAGCAGGTCCGGGAGGGGAGCAGGTGAGCCCTCCAGGCCAGAGCTGGGGGCCCAAGTGCAGGGTCTGGGGCAGGGCAGGAGACAGCCTCCTCGGGGCAGGGAGAGAAGAAAGCAGCAAAGAGGGCACATTTCAGCAGTGGATGGGGAAATCTTAGTGCTTGTCCGAGAGACAGAGGGGGAAGGGACTCCCTGGGTGATAAATCCGGTTGGAGCACACCCAGCAGGGTGTTTAGGACAGGTGAGTGGGGATGGGAGCTGGAAGGACAAGGCTGGGGATGTAATGGGCAAGTGACATAGCCTTCCCCTGGGCCTTTCAGTCATCCAGAATGACAGGTAAGACAGAGCAGGTGATGGTGGAGGCAGCCAACTAAACACAGTTATCCAGGTCCAGAATGAGGCTGCGGGCTCCCTGAACAGCAGCTCTGAGGCCAGGGTGTCAGTCCCACTTGGGTCCCTCCATGCCTGTGAAGAGGGAGGAGAGAGAAGAGGTGGCAGGGGGGCACAGGGCAGGAGCACTGGCGCCTCTGCCTAGTGGTCAGCAGTGGAGGTGAGAGCGGAGAGTGGACATCAAAGTCTGCAGGAGTGTCCTGATGAGGGCAGCCTCCTCCTCAAGCCCCCGCCTCAGGCTTCTGCTCTGCAGCCTGCATCCTATCCTAGCTTGGAAGCCGCCCCCTCTGATACACTGAGGATCACAGACTGCCGCTGAGACCCAAGGTGGGGTCCTAGGGTCTGCACCGCACACCACATACGAGACGGAGGGTGCCATGGTTTCAAAATTACATGGTTAGGTGACTACAGAAGGAAGCTGATCCTGGGACAGAGAAGCAAAGGGCTTAGTACACCCCAAGCAGTGGGTGGGGTGGGGATGCCTCCTTCCAGCATTGTGTGGTCCTATGGGTATGGTCCAGGAGGGGTGGACAAAGCCCCCTGCCCCCTCACCGCCTTCACTCTGGGGTCCCAGTCACACTCAAGCAGTTAATCCCACAGTGACTCTGAGAAGCTGACCTTCACCCACTGCTGAGTTCATGGTGGAGCCCTCAACAGCGTAACAGTCAGCAGAAAGAGGCACGTTTTGATTAAAAAGCCCACAAACCCCTGGAGAATAGATTGTGGTGTAACAATTTTGCACCTGACCACTATTTTTCATGGGGGAAATAATGAACAGGTACATCAGGAAGAATTATGTGATGAGCACTCAGCACCCCGTTCTAGGGAATCTGGATTCAGAAATATGAATGTCCTTGCCCCCAAACATGCCAGCTGGCAGACACCCTCATCCATCACTCCAGTAATGTTTTCTTCTAAATAAACGACCTTTCACCCTGGGCCACCTGCTTCCTCTGACTCAGGTTGTGGGGCTGGTATGGAGGGAAATACAGCCAGGAGTTAGTCTGGGTTCTCCAGGGACACTCAGTATAGGACACATTTGTCATGGAATGTGGTTCTGAGTCTCTGGAAGACCATGCTATGGTGATGGATGGATGGTGGATGGATGATGGATGATGGATCGATGGATGGATGATGGATGGATGGATGATGGATGGATGATGGATGGATGGATGGATGGATGGATGGATGATGGATGAATGGATGGATGATGGATGGATGATGGATGATGGGTGGGTGATGGGTGGATGATGGATGGATGATGGGTGGATGATGGGTGGATGCTGGATGGATGATGGATGGATGATGGATGATGGATGGATGATGGATGGATGGTGGATGGATGGATGGATGATGGATGGATGATGGATGGATGATGGATGGATGATGGATGATGGATAGATGATGGGTGGATGATGGGTGGATGATGGGTGGATGATGGATGATGGATGGATGATGGATGATGGATGGATGATGGATGGATGGTGGATGGATGGATGGATGATGGATGAATGGATGGATGATGGATGGATGATGGATGAATGGATGGATGATGGATGATGGATGGATGATGGGTGGATGATGGGTGGATGATGGATGGATGATGGATGATGGGTGGATGATGGATGGATGATGGATGATGGATGGATGGATGATGGATGGATGGATGATGGATGATGGATGGATGGATGATGGATGATGGATGGATGGATGGACAGATTGATAAGTAGGATTATAAATATGATCTCTCTCTCTTTATATTTATATATATATTTCTGGATACATAGATATATGTATAGATCTCTATATCAAATATCTATATATGCATGCACATGTGCTAAGTTGCTTCACTCATGTCCGACTCCTTGCAAACCTTTAGATGTAACCCACCAGGCTCCTCTGTGCATGGGATTCACCAGGCAAGAATAGTGGAGTGGGTTCCCATGCCCTCCTCCAGGGGCTCTTCCCAAATCAAGGATTGAACCTGTATCTCTTATGTCTCTTATGCCTGCATTGGCAGGCAGGTGTTTGTTTGTTTGCTTTTTTACCACTAGCACCGCCTGGGAAGCCCCTATCCACATATGTCTATATAATCTATGGGAATCTCTGGTGGCTCAATGGTAAAGAATCCACCTGCAATGCAGGAGCTGCAGGTTTGATCCCTGGGTCAGGAAGATCCCTTGCAGAAGGAGATGGCAACCCACTCCAGTATCTTGCCTAGAGAATATCGGGGACAGAGGAGACTGACAGGCTATAGTCCTTGGGGTTGCACGAGTCAGACACGACTAGGCGACCAAACCACCACCATGTGTGATCTATGCCTCTCTGTGTGTATGTGATCTCTGCTATTGGTTTCTTCTTTTTCATTTATTCCAGCTCTAATCTTTATGATTCCTTTCCTTCTACTAACTTTCGGCGCTTTTTGTCGCTGTTGCTGTCTTTTTATAAATTGCTCTATGTGTAAAGTTAGGTTGTTTATTTCAGGATTTTCTTGTTTCTTGAGGTAGGGTTGTATTGCTGCAAATTTGCTTTCTTAGAGCTGCTTTTGCTATGTCCCCCAGTTTCTGGGTCGCCATGTTTTCATTGCCATTTGTTTCTAGGCATTTTTTAAATTTCCTCTTTGATTTCTTCAGTGATCTCTTGGTTATTTATAACTCATTGCTTAGCCTCCATGTCTATGTGTTTTTTAGTTGTTTTTTTTCCCTTAATTGATTAATTGATACTTAATCTCTTAGTGCTGTGGTCAGCAAAGATGCTTGATACAGATTCAGTTCTCTTCATCTCTGGGTATAGATATAGCTATATAGAAACAGGGATTTATTTTAAGCAATTGTCTCACGTGATTATGTGGCCAGGAAGTCTGAAGCCCATGGAGCAGGCTGGGAGTTCAGGGAAGAGCTAACACTGCAACCTCCAGGCTGAGTCCCGCAGGGCCACCAGCTGGAACGTAAGGAAGAGTTTCTAAGGCTGTCTTGAGGCAGAATTGCTTCTTCTTTGGGAAATTTCAGCCTTTGGCCTTGGGAACTTCAACTGATTGGATGAGGCCTACTCACACTATTAAGTGTAACCAGCTTTAAAGTCAATTAATTGCAGATATTAATCACATCTAGAAAGGACTTTCACAGCAACACGTGGACTGATGGTTGATCAAAGAACAGGGCAGCACAGCAGAGCCACATTGACCCCTAAAGCGAACCACCCCAGATGGTATCAGCTTCCTTCTTTCTGGAACTCCCTTGGGATGAACAGTCATCTTTTCCCAGAGGCCAGCTGTGCTCTTGGATCAGCTACCTGGCCGTCCAGGGACCAGAGAGAACTAGGGTGACAGGAGATCACACAGGGAGGAGCAGAAGGAGTTGGGTGCTCTGTGATGCTCTCAAGATCAGCTTTTGTCCCCCTCTAGAGAGAATCCCAGGGACAGAGGTGCCTAGTGGGCTGCTGTCTATGGGTCGCACAGAGTTGGACATGACTGAAGCGACTTAGCAGCAGCAGCAGCAGCAGCAGCAGCAGCAGCAATTTCCTTGTGAAGGCAACTTCAGGCACCAGGTCTGCTCTCTCTAGGCATGGCAAAATGCCCCAAAGTCACACAAGTAAAATGCTTTTGAATATAATTTACACACATTGATGTGCTCAGACATCAGGTGAACTATTTGACAAGATTTCTATGAATATTATGAAGGCACATAACACTTTCACCAGCACCCACACTCCCTTCTCAGCGCCTCCCTCCCACCCAGAAACCGTGGGTCTCTGTTGCTTATTCTTGACTTTTTACCTATTGAATTATATAATATGTATGTCTGTGTTTGGTTTATTCCAGTCAGCCTATTATTCTGAGACTTGTATCTATTGTTTGTCTATCAGTAATTGATTCCTTTTTTTTTTTTTTTGTATGAACAAGCACAGTTCAATTCAGTTCAGCCACTCAGTCGTGTCCAACTCTTTGTCACCCAGTGGACTTCAGCACGCCAGGCTTCCCTGTCCATCACCAACTCCCAGAACTTGCTCAAACTCATGTCCATCGAGTCTGTGATGCTATCCAACCATCTCATCCTCTGTCTGTCGTCCCCTTCTCTTCCCACCTTCAATCTTTCCCAGCATCAGGGTCTTTTCAAATGAGTCAGCTCTTCGCATCAGTTGGCCAAAGTATTGGAGTTTCAGCTTCAGCATCAGTACATCCAATGAATATTCGGGACTCATTTCCTTTAGGATGGACTGATTGGATCTCCTTCAAGTCCAAGGGACTCTCAAGAGTCTTCCCGAGCACCACAGTTCAAAACTATTAATACTTTGGCACTCAGCTTTCTTTATAGTCCAACTTTCACATCCATACATGACTATTGGAAAACCATAGCTTTGACTAGACAGACCTCCATTGGCAAAGTAATCTCTCTGCTTTATAATATGCTGTCTAGGTTGGTCATAGTTTTTCTTCCAAGGAGTAAGCATCTTTTAATTTCATGGCTGAAGTCACCATCTCCAGTGATTTTGGAGCCCAAGGAATAAATTCTCTCACCATTTCCATTGTTTCCTCATCTATTTGCCATGAAGTAATGGGACCAGATGCCATGATCTTAGTTTTTTGAATGTTGAGATTTAGGCTAGCTTTTTCACTCTCCTCTTTCACTTTCATCAAGATGCTCTTCAGTTCCTCTTTGCTTTCTGCCATAAGGGTGGTGTCATCTGGGTATCTGAGGTTATAGATATTTCTCCCAGCAATC
The DNA here is from genome assembly GCF_055505025.1 of Bos grunniens. NCBI lineage: Eukaryota > Metazoa > Chordata > Mammalia > Artiodactyla > Bovidae > Bos > Bos grunniens. The sequence goes on along the minus strand of NC_141184.1, from coordinate 4,275,235 downwards.
TTGATTCCAGCTTGTCCTTCATTCAGCCTGGGATTTTGCATGACGTACTCTGCATATATGTTAAATAAGCAGGGTGACAGTATACAGCCTTGATTTACTCATTTCCCAATTTGGAACCAGTCCATTGTTCCCTGTCCCATTCTAACTGTTGCTTCTTGACCTGCATACAGGTTTCTCAGGAGGCAGGTAAGGTGGTCTGTTATTCCCATCTCTTTAAGAATTTTCCAGTTTGTTGTGATCCACAAAGTCAAAGGCTTTGGTGTAATCAATAAAACAGAAGTAGATGTTTTTCTGGAGCTCTCTTGCTTTTCCTATGATCCAATGGATGTTGTAATTTGACTTCTGGTCCCTCTGCCTTTTCTAAGTCCAGCTTGAACATCTGGAAGTTCATGGTTTATATACTGTTGAAGCCTGGTTTGGAGAATTTTGAGCATTACATTGCTGGTGTGTGAGATGAGTGCAATTGTACAGTCGTTTGAACATCCTTTGGCATGGCCCTTCTTTGGGATTGGAATGAAAACTGATCTTTCCCAGTCCTGTGGCTACTGCTGAGTTTTCCATGTTTGCTGGCATATTGAGTGCAGCACTTTCACAGCATCATCTTTTAGGGTTTGAAATGGCTCAACTAGAATCCCATCACCTTCACCAGCTTTGTTCGTCCAGCTTTGTTCATAGAGATCCTTCCTATGGCCCACTTGCCTTTGCATTCCAGGATGTCTGGCTCTAGGTGAGTGATCACACCATTGTGGTTATCACACCATTGTGGTTATCACACCATCGTGGTTATGAAGATCTTTTTTGTATAGTTCCTCTGTGTATTCTTGCCACCTCTTCTTAATATCTTCTGCTTCTGTTACGTCTATACCATTTCTGTCCTTTATTGTGCCCATCTTTGCATGAGATGTTCCCTAGGTATCTCTAATTTTCTTGAAGAGATCTCTAGTCTTTCCCATTCTATTGTTTTCCTCTATTTCTTTGCATTGATCACTGAGGAAGGATTTCTTATCTCTCCTTGCTGTTCTTTGGAACTCTGCATTCAAATGGGTATATCTTTCCTTTTCTCCTTTGCCTTTTGCTTCTCTTCTTTTCTCAGCTATTTGTAAGCCCTCCTCAGACAGCCATTTTGCCTTTTTGCATTTCTTTTTCTTGGGGATGGTCTTGATCACTGCCTCCCGTTGCAGTGCCATGAACCTCCACCCATAGTTCTTCAGGCACTCTATCAGATCTAGTCCCTTGAATCTATTTCTCGCTTCCACTGAATAATTGTAAGGGATTTGATTTAGGTCATATCTGAATGGTCTAGTGGTTTTCCCTACTTTCTTCAATTTAAATCTATCTGGTTTATAGGAGTTCATGATGTGAGCCATAGTCAGCTCCTTGTCTTGTTTTTGCTGTCTATATAGAACTTCTCCATCTTTGGTGGCAAAGAATATAATCAATCTGATTTCAGTGTCGACTCTCTGGTGATGTCCACGTGTAGAGTCTTCTCTTGTGTTGTTGGAACATGGTGTTTGCTATGACCAGTGAGTTCTCTTAGCAAAACTCTGCTAGCCTTTGTCCTGCTTCATTTTGAACAAGCACAGCTTATCCATTAAAAGATGCTTTCTCTTGGGACAAAAAGCTATGACAAACCTAGACAACATAGTAAAAAGCAGAGACATCACTTTGCCGACTAAGGACTGTATATTCAAACCTATGGTTTTTCCAGTAGTCATGTAGGGGTGTGAGAGTTGGACCATAAAGGAGGCTGAGTGCTGAAGAATTGATGCTTTTGAACCGTGGTGCTGGAGAAGACTCTTGAGTGTCCCTTGGATAGCAAGGATATCAAACCAGTTAATCCTAAAAGAAATTAATCCTGAATATTCATTGGAAGCAATATCGCTGAAGCTGAAACTCTAATACTCTGGCCACCTGATGCAAAGTGCAAGTCCATTGGAAAAGACTCTGATGCATTTCTATCAGATGGAGGGCAAGAGGAGAAGGGGACGACAGAGGGTGCGATGATTGGATGGCATCACCAACTCAATGGACATGAGTTTGAGCTAACTCTAGGAGATAGTGGAGGACAGAAGAGCCAGGTGTGCTGCAGTCCACGGGGTCACAAAGAGTCGGACACGACTGAGCAACTGAACAACAACAATTCATTGTGTTGATCAATAGTGAAGATTTCACTATTATAAAAGTCTGATAAAGTGCTTTGCATGGACACACACACACATTTCTTTTGCACACACACCTCGGAGTGGAGTTACTGGGGAGGCTTCCCAGGTGCTGCTCGTGGCATTCTTGCCCGAAGAATCCCGTGGACAGAGAAGCCTCGTGGGCTACAGTTCATAGGGTCACAAAGAGCTGCACGTGACTGAGGAGACTTAGCACACACACGCGCGCACACACACAGTAGATTGAACACTTCAAGAAACTGACACTTTGCCAAAGTGGCTGTACTGTCTCACTCTTCTGCCAACAGCGTATGCAGGTTCCGGCTTCCTCAGAGTTCTTTCAGATTTGCTATGGCCAATCTCCTGTGTCTTAGACTTCCTAGCAGAGCATGTATAACGTCTCACTGGGTTCTTAGTGTGCACTGTCCTGGTAAATAATGAAGCTGAAGAGTTTTTCATGTGCTTATTGACAACTTCATATTTTCTTTCATGAGGTGTCTACATGCCTTTGCCTCTTAAAATTGAGCTGTCTTCTCGTTATTGATTTTCAGGAGGAACACATCCTCATGTGTTCATAAAACAAAATATTTCTATCCAGCACCTACAAAGAACTCCTGAAAATCAATAAGAAGAAGACAGCTGAGCCACAAGGGAAGCCCAAGAATACTGGAGTGGGTGGTCTATCTCTTCTCCAGCAGATCTTCCTGACCCAGGAATCAAACCTGGGTTTCCTGCATTGCAGGCAGATTCTTTACCAACTGAGCTATCAGGGAAGCCTAATAAGTGAAAGTCGCTCAGTCATGTCCAACTCTTTGCAACCTCATGGACTATATAGTCCGTGGCCAGAATACTGGAGTGGGTAGCTGTTCCCCTCCCCAGGGGATGTTCTCAATCCAGGAATCAAACCCAGATCTGCTTTACAGGCAGATTCTTTACCAGCTGAGCCACCAGAGAAGCCCAGTTTGAGACTGATTTACCTTTATTTTTAAGGCTATTTTTGTAAGATATGGACTTCTAGGTTGACATTTGTTCGTGTATGAGTGAGGGGAATGTGTGTGTGTCTGCTTTATTTTTCCTGATTGGTGTTTTCTGAGCTCTTTGGATGTGTGGGTTGACATCATCAACAATTTCATACCATTCTCAGCAAATATTAAATATTTCTTCTTGTTCTTTTTTCTCTTTCTTGGGCTCCAATTATGGATATGTTGGACCAATTGATCAGTTCAGTTCAGTCGCTCAGTCGTGTCCGATTCTTTGCAACCCCATGAATCGCAGCACACCAGGCTTCCCTGTCCATCACCAACTCCTGGAGTTCACTCAGACTCACGTCCATTGAGTCAGTGATGCCATCCAGCCATCTCATCCTCTGTTGTCCCCTTCTCCTCCTGTCCCCAATCTCTCCAAGCATCAGAGTCTTTTCCAATGAGTCAGCTCTTCACATGAGGTGGCCAAAGTACTGGAGTAATTGATATTGTCCCATAAATTAAGAGACTCTTATTTATTCTGGTTTTTTGTTTTGTTATGTTTTCTTTTGTTCATTTATTTTTGATTTGCTATTTTTTTCTGAATTCACCTGTCCTCAGGTTCACTCATTATTTCCTCTGCTGAATCATTATGCTATTAAAACAAATTTAATTTTTTATTTCTTATAGTGCATATCTCATTTCTAGCATTTCTACTTGATTCATTTTTGTAGTTTCTTTGTGTTTGCTGAAATTATGAACTACATTCCATTACTACAAACTTACTGTTTTAAATTTCAAACAAGACTGTATGTTTTAAAGAACAATGCTTAACAACTATTTCTAATTTTACATTACTTGTTGGGCAGAAATATACACTTAAATAATGACTAGACATTGTCTGGTGTTAACTGTGCTTGCATATTTTTTGTAAAAGGTTGAATAAGTCTGTGCAAGCTTAACTTAGAAGGGAAGCATATAATCAAGCTGGAATTACACAGAAATGTTTTGAGATAGTCTGGGGTAAAATGTATCTGATAAAGTGGAAGTAACTGTGACATTCTTAAAACGTTCTGTTTTCCATTTCTGCAGATAAGTAATCTCACATGTTGTTCAGTCGCTCAGTCATGTCTGACTCTTTGAGATCCCAGGGACTGCAGCACTCCTGGCTCCTCTGTCCTCCACGATCTCCCAGTTTGCTCAAATTCATGTCCATCAAGTCAGTGATGTCACTCAGTCATCTCATCCTCTGCTGCCCCCTTCTCCTTTTGCCTTCTATCCTTCCCAGCACCAGGGTCTTTTCCAATGAGTCAGCTCTTCGCATCAGGTGGCCAAAGTATTGGAGCTTCAGCTTCAGCATCAGTCCTTCCAATGAATATTCAGGGTTGATCTCTTTTAGGATTGACTGTTTTAACCTCCTTGCAGTCCAAGAGACTCTTACGAGTCTTCTCCAGCACCACAGTTCGAAAGCATCAGTTCTTTGGCTTTTGGCCTCCATTACAGTCCAACTCCTACATCCGGACAAGACTACTGGAAAAACCTAGCTTTGATTAGACTCACTCCGGGGCAGTGAAGCCAGGCAGGCTCTAGATTGAAGCCAGAGACTGGTTTGCACCCTCCTGCTGCTGCCATCAGCTCTGTCCTGCAGGGTCCCCGACGCTGTGGACCAGGTGAGACGGGTCATGGAGAAGCCACTGCAGAGGGCCGCTGAGGGGACGGTGCCCTGGCCTGGCTCTTGCTGCCCTGGCTCCTCTGCCTCGTGTGGTTGGTCAGCTGGCTGTCTTGCTGTAATGGCAGGGGCTATGCCAGCCTCCTTCTTCTCTAGCCAAGAGACAGTGAAGTGCCTTTACACCAGTTCTAACCTTTCTGCCATCTTTCGTCAAATCTGCTCTCTGCTCAAGGTGAAATGCTCGATCGGGGATGTGGAAAACACACTTCATCCCTGGACGTTAGAGACCTCCCGGGATGCGAAGAGCAGCCTCGGGTTTCTAGGGTCCCACTCAGGGCTCCCTGCAAGCCCATACCCTATGGTGCTGAGGTCGCCGTGCCCTCCTGTGCCTAGGTATGCAGCACTGCCTGAGTTTCAAGCAGGCTCCCAGGAAGACAGAGATAGAGCATGCCTCTCTGGTAGAAGTTTTTCTTGACAAACTACCAAGTAAAACTTTTAAAGCTAGCCAGGTGAAGTTAGCAGCCCATCATTGCTTCGATAGTTAACAAAGAGTATTGTGATATTTGTGTAGGAACTTGAACACTTAAAGCAAATTCCTTCTCTCCCCTCACTCTAGCTAAAAAATACCCTTCAGAAACAAGAACATAATAAAGGTGAAAGAAAGGGATCAAAATGATTTTACTTCAAAGGTGAGCTTCGGTGTCAACCAAGAGAGCAGCAGGGCCACTACTGAATTACTGAGTGGAACGCGCTCTCAGCTAAGATGTCTCCACAGGCTTATGTCTCCTGAGCTCAGATCCTCATCACCTGCGTGGGCATTCATGCTGCAGGAAGGGGGACCCATCCCTTCCGGCCTGAGAGTGGGCTCTTGTCTAACACTCAGGAATGAATTAAAAGAGGAGACACATGAGCTGACAAAGCAAGAGGCTCTATCGGGAAGGGGCGCCGGGGCAGAGAGCAGCTGGCGAAGGGGACCCAGGAGGACGGCTCTGCCACGTGGCTCGCTGCCTCGGATTTTATGCCTAGGGGGTTAGTTTCTGGCCTGTCTCTGGCCAATCATTCCGACTTGGGGTCCTTCCTGGTGGCGCAGGCATCGCTCAGCCAAGATGGCTGCCAGCGAGGAGGATTCTGGGCGGCGGTAGGACGTGTGGACCGGCAACGACTCTCTTCTTTTGACCTTCCCTGGCTTCTTCCGGATGGTGGTAGCTCGTTGGTTCTGTGTTCCTTACCAGGACCTCCCCTTTAAGATAACTCACGCAAGTGGTAACTACGGTGCCTGGTCAGGGCAGGCAATTTCAATCAGTGGTTCCGCTAGCATTCCTAGGGGCATCTGTCTGTATTTTCTATAGGGGAAAAAAAAAAAAAAAAGTTTTGAAACCTCACCGACATTTCTTGGTTGACTTTAAAATACCATCTATGGGATACCTGGCTTGTTTCATCACTGCTACCCTGAGACAGGAGACAAGGCCCAGGGGTGCAAGGAGCCACGCGAAGCCACAAAAGGAAGGCAGATGTTCCCCACTCAGCCTCCACCCGAGAGACTCCGGGTCAGCGATCCCGGGTGAGCTGCCCTGCGATCGGGTAACAGGCGAGGGTGGACTTGCCCAGTGCTCCCCTAAAACCTGGGAGCTGGGGACCCCTTCCAAGGCCCCTCGGAAGCCTGGCCACCACCAACAGATGCAGCCTTTGCCTCGTGGAAACTTCTTCCTTGCAAGACACCGGGAGCATGTGAAATATGCCTTGATACCCTCCGGGTTTTTTCCTCTCCTAAACCTGTGTTTCTGTGTCTGAGTGGATGCGTGGGTGGTTCTGAGCTCAAGACCAAGGTGTAGAGCGCCACCTGCTGGGAAGGTTAGGCGGATGCAGACCCCAGCTTGAAGTAGAGCAAGGGAACCGATAAGGTCAACGTGTTTTCCATTGAAAACTCTGGCATGGAATGAAAAAGAAAAATAGGTATGTATCAACTCGAGCCGGGCACAAGGGTTTTATTATCTTTAGGTTCAGTTCTCTCTCTCCTTTCTCTCCCCTTGGTCAGATTGTGGAATTTGAATGGGAAGGAACGCCAGGTAAGGACAAAATGCAACACTCGACCTGTGAAAAAAAAAATCATTCATGATAACATGTCCCTTTTCTTAAGTTCATTGAAAGGGGGATATGCACAGTGCTATATTTAACATGGATCACCAACAAGGACCTACTGTACAGCACAGGGAACTCTGCTCAATGTTACGTGGCAGCCTGGATGGGAGGGGAGTTTGGGGGACAATGGATACAAGGATACCTGTGTCTGCTGTCCACCTGAAACTATCACAACATCGTTAATCAGTGATGTTGCTATTTAGTCCCTCAGTCATGTCTGACTCTGTGCAACCCCATGGACTGGTGCCCACCAGGCTCCTCTGTCCATGGAATTTCCCAGGCAAGAATACTGGAGTGGGTTGCCATTTCCTTCTCCAGGGGATCTTCCTGACCCAGGGATCAAACCTGTGTCTCTTGCATTGCAGGTGGATTCTTTACCACTGAGCCATCAGGGAAGTCCTATTAACCAGCTATTGTTGTTTTTCAGTCGCTAAATTATATCCAACTCTTTTTGACCCCATGGACTGCTGCATGCCAGGTTCCTTTGTCCTTTATTATTTCCCGGTGTTTGCTCAGATTCATGTCCATTGAGTCAGTGATGCCCTCTAACCATTTCATCCTCTGCCACCCCCTTCTCCTTTTGCTTTCAATCTTTCTCAGCATTTGGGTCTTTTCCAATGAGTCCGCTCTTTGAAATAGGTAGACAAAGTATTGGAGCTACAGCTTCACCATCAGTCCTTCCAATGAATATTCAGGGTTGATTTCCTTTAGGATTGACTGGTTTGTTCTTCTTGAAGTCCAAGGGACTTTCAAGAGTCCTCCAGCACCACAGTTCAAAAGCATCAATTCTTCAGCGCTCAGCCTTCTTTATGGTCCAAGTCTCACATACGTACATGACTACTGGAAAAACCATAGCTTTGACTATACCTTTGTCGGCAAAGTGACGTCTCTGCTTTTCAATACACTGTCTAGGTTTGTCATAGCTTTACTTCCAAGGAGCAAGTGTCTTTTAATTTCATGGCTGTGGTCACTGTCTGTGGTAATTTTGGAGCCCAAGAAAAGAAAAAACTGTCACTGTTTCTACCTTTTCCCCTTTGCCATGAAGTGATGGGACCAGATGCCATGATACTCCAATATAAAATAGAAAAGCTTTTAAGAATGTGATATTTAGCTAAAGAAAGCCAGAAAAAAAGGAAGCAAACCTAGTTTCTGAAATTGTATTTTTCATTTTACCTTAGTTTTTCCTATGCCAATATCCCTATTTAGAAATTAAAGTCATGAACTGCAAAATTGCATCCAAATCCAGAAAATTCATTTCCCTGTCACTAATCAAACAGTTTTATGAGGAGAAGACACATTAAAAATATTCTGGATGATCTGGCAAGATCATAGGAGCTAAATTTCAGTTTCTTTAAAAATATAGAATAGGAAAGGTCAAGAGTGAGTGCTTTAAAAATTCTATTTTCTGCTCCACTGCTGATTTAATAGACAGATTTTCAATGTGCACATCAAGGCTGCTTCCCAGTTGCAGATATTCAGGGCAAAGGCTTGACCCTGCAAGCAGCCCTTCGGTTCAACCCAGGTTCCCTGAGTCTCAGGCAGGAAGAACAGCTCTGACCCGACCTGCAGGAGGCGTGGACCACACTTCATCAAGCACTCCTGCAGGATTCTAAGGCAGGACACGGTCCAGTCTGGTTTTCTCCCTCGGCCGATGACACAGCTCCAGAGCAGATACCATCACCCTGGAGCAGGCTGATTCCACTGCAGAACCCAACCCTGCTTTTTTAGATGTTTCCACAGTAACAAGACTCCGGAGGAAGCAGACACCCTACATGGGCAGGTTCTCTCCAATATCTGAGGGTGACGGGAGAACAGAAGACCTGCCGGCCTCGGGATGACTGAGGGGAAGCATCTCAGTGACAGGGCTGGAGATCCAGGCCCCTTGGACCTTCCTCTGTCTGGTCGGGAGTGAGAGCCAGCAGCTTGCTTCACTTAACAAAACAAAATGCCTCCTTGTGAAAACTTCCCCGCACCCCCCCGTCCCCCCCCTCCCCGGTCCCCACCCCCCACCCCCGCAAAGTTGAAGTAAAGGTTGAAAAACATACAGGGCTACGGACGGGTCAGGAGACCTTTCTCCTGCAGAAACACACAGACACTTACCATGGTTCCCTATGAAGGATGCTTCTGGAGGTCAGTCATGGGTTCCAAGTCCAAACACTTGCAAAGGACTGCTGTTTTCTGGCAGGCCGAGCCGGGGCTTTGCCCATTGCATGTGGGGCAGGTCCTTGACCTCTGAGGGACAAATTGGGTGAGGTGCCCGGGGTAGGGCTGACTGCCTGGCACTCCTGTGATAGGCCTTGTCTTGTCAGTTGCCCCCCACCCCCAAGTCCCTCCAGAGTCCACATGACTAAGGTGACTTCAGTACAGGGGGAGCAGATGGGTGTAAATGGACAGACAGCATCTCAGCATCCCCACAAATAAGGTGACCCCACCAAGGACGCAGTGATTGCCTGTATGCCCTAACCCTGGAAACCTCACAGGGAGCTTTTCCGTAAAGACCTGTCCCCAAACTTTAAATGTGGTTGTTACTCAAAAATCCCAAGTATTACCTCCTTTCTTCCCTGGTGGCTCAGATCGTAAAGAGTCTGCCTGCAATGTAGAAGACCTGGGTTCGATCCCTGGGTTGGGAAGATCTCCTGGAGAAGTCCTGGCAACCCACTCCAGGACTCTTGCCTGGAAAATTCCACGGACAGAGGAGCCTGGTGGGCTGCAGTCCAGGGGGTCACAGAGTTGGAGACGACTGAGTGACTTCACTTTTTCACCTCCTTTCTGGTTTTGCTGCATTTTTTACTAACGATGGTTTTAAGGATCTGTTAACGACTGGTGTGGGCTTGGACTGTAGGGAACCATAAAGCAAACACCTACCGAGTTGGGAGCTGAGGTGTGCAGGCCGCCTGGGGTGACAGCTGGGTGGAGACCCGACAACACTGGGCTGGCCCCAGGTGCACCCCCAGCAAGCTGCAGGCTCAGGGGAGTCAGTGGAGAGCAGGGCCCCGCGGAGACCATTCAGGGGGCCAGTGGGCAGCAGCCCCAGGGCGCTCCGGGACCACTTCCCCAAGCAGAAATGCACTCTGGAGACAGCCAGTGCCTAGTCAGCTGCTAACCCCAAGGCCATCAGATGGAGCAGAGCAGAGCAGGGAAGGTCCCTGGCATCCCTAGTCCTCCACCGGAGCCGCGCCGGGGGTCTCTGGAAGGAAATCCAGAGCCTGCTCACAGGGCTGCCTGGAACTGCAGGACCTGGGTGACGGGGTAGACAGTGTATCAGCTGTTTCAATGGTTAATTCAACTGTAGTTGTAGGTTACAACTCTAACTGTACGCTACAAAACTAGCGTGGAAAGATGAGACACAACCAAAACACACTAGATTACCATTTAAACTATCAAGGTGGACGTTTAATAATGCTAATTTACTTATAAAACCATGGCAATCAAGAGGGGGCCTCCTGTGAACACTGAGGGTATGGTGGGGTCAGGGCTCACTTCTTCAGCCACAGTTTTTTTCCTCTTCATTTTTGTCATCTGAACACTCACAGTTTAGGGTGAGATAGTCTCTGAGTAGCAATCAATGATGATTTGTTAGGAACAAATTTTTAATTAGAAAAAATAATGTTCTTAAAAACAACATAAAGAATGAAAAACAAGGGTTTTGCTGGTGGCTCAGGGGCAAAGAATCCGCCTGCCAATGCAGGAGACACAGGTTCGAGCCTCGGTCCAGGAGGAACCCACAGGCCAGGGAGCAGCTAACCCATGTGTCACAACTACTGAGCTTGTGCCCTGGAGCCTGGGACCACCAGCGCTGAAGCCCATGTGCCCACAGCCTGTGCTCCACCCCCCAAAAAAATGAAAACAAAAAAGCCAGAGTCTGAAAAAAAGAAAAATGGGCAGGGACTAGATTCAGCAGATTCCTCTCAAGCTGGACTCAAGACTGCTGGGAGAAATATCAACCACCTTAGACATGCAGATGATACCACTCAATGGCAGAAAGTGAAGAGAACTAAAGAGCCTCTTGATGAAGGTGAAAGAGGAAAGTGAAAAAGCTGGCTTAAAACAACATTCAAAACAGCGAAGATTATGGCATCCATTCCCATTACTTCATGGCAAACAGATGGGGAAAATGTGGAAACAGCGTCAGATTTCATTTTCTTGGGCATCAAAATCAATGCTGATGGTTACTGCAGCCACGAAATTAAAAGATACTTGCTCCTTGGAAGAAAAGCTATGGCAAACCTAGACAGTATATTAAAAAGCAGACATCACTTTGCTAACAAAGGTCCATCTAGTCAAGGCTATGGGTTTTCCAGTGGTCATGTATAGATGTGAGTTGGATATGCTTTTGAACTGTGGTGTTGGAGAAGACTCTTGAGAGTCCCTTAGACTGCAAAGAGATCCAACCAGTCCATCCCAAAGGAGATCAGTCCTGGGTGTTCATTGGAAGGACTGATGTTGAAGCTGAAACTCCAATACTTTGGCCACCTGATGTGAAGAGCTGACTTATTTGAAAAGACACTGATGCTGGCAAAGACTGAGGGCAGGAGAAGGGGATGACAGAGGATGAGATGATTGAATGGCATCACCGACTCAATGGGCGTGGGTTTGAGCAAGCTCCAGGAGATAGTGAATGAAGGACAGGGAAGCCTGGCGTGCTGCAGTCTATGGGGTCAGAGAGTCAGACACAGCAACTGAACAACAACAAAGACTCATCTCCTGATGGTAGAAGGCGGTCAACGTGCTCACCTCCTCTTCCTCCCAAGTCCCCACTGAATGGGTCACAAGGGGGCCAAGGCGAGGCTGCCTGGAGAGTGGAGCTCTGAGCTGAAGGCAGCGTGGACGGGGCAGCAGAGGTTGCGCCTGGAGTCTGAGCTGTGGGTGTCCAGGGCAGGTTGGGCTCCTGGGCTGCGGACCACATGCCTCTCCTGAGGCTGGTGCACATGGGACAGCCCAGTCTGGTGCCCAGTGTGTTCCGGGTGAGGCTGTACCATCTGAGAACCACTGGTCTGGGGACCAGCCCGCCAGGCATCTCCTGTCCCATCCCCCTGGGCACAGACCCTCACAGGTGCGAGGTACTATCACCCTTCCTGGCTGGAGAAGCAGAGCCTCCCTCGAGGGCTGGATCCAAGCACAGGCAGGGAGCCCTGGTTCTCAAGTCGGGCACAAAAGCCCAGAGTCCTTCGTAAAAGCAAGAGGCTGCCATTTTCATAAACTGAAGCATCCCTCACCACCACTCTTTACTGGTAATTCTGTCTCTATCGACATCGTTAGAAGCACTTTTTCTGTGCTGAACAAATTTTTCATAAAACTGAACTGAAGCATCCCTCACCACCACTCTTCACTAATTCTGTCTCTGTTGACATTGTTAGAACCCTTCCTGTGCTGAACACACTGGCCGCAACACCGTGACGGCTGATTCATGAAAACAATCCGAGCACATAAGGACAGAAACGTCCTGCTATGAAAATAGGGCTTCCTTAAAACCCTTCCTTAAAAGAGGCAAGAAAAGGAACTTCCTGCCTGTTCCACCATGAAACAAGCATGCTCAATTTCTCTGAGAAAGCGTCGGGTGAGTGAAGGAGATGCAAGTGGGAGGTGTTTAGCTGGACGACTCTTCCTTTCCAAAGTCCCCTCAATTCCTAGAGCATTCCTCAGGGAGACTTGTGCGGCATCATTGGCCTTAATCAGGCAGGTTGACCAGATTCTGGGTCACGGCTCTCTGCACCGTGGTTCTTCACGAGAGGACGTGCTCCTGGAGAACGGAATGCATCCCGGGGGGGCAGGGGGAGTTATCCACCTTTATTCACGGATTCGGGCCACATCACACGACCCTCCACCACACCCATCATCAGCACCGCCCATCTGGCACATTTTATTTTTGTCAAAGTATTTTGGTTTAGGATCATTATAAAATATCCAAGAATCTGACCAAACTGGCAAATATTTGCTTCTTTTTTGGTTGTGGTGGTGGGAGGAGGAAGGAATTACTGTGATCTTGTTGTTATTCAGTAGACAAGTCGTGTCCTACTCTTTGCGACCCCATGAACTGCAGCATGCCAGGCCTCCCTGTCCATCATCACACGTCCATTGAGTTGGTGATGCCATCCAACCATCTCATCCTCTGTCGTCCCCTTCTCCTCCTGCACTCAATCTTTCCCAGCATCAGGGTCTTTTCCAATGAGCCAGCTCTTTGCATGAGGTGGCCAAAGGATTGGAGCTTCCGCTTCAACATCCGTCTGATGCTCTTGAATACCATCTATTTTACAAGTTATCCTTTCCACACGTTTTCCCCACTTAACTCCTGGAGAAAAGGGTCCAGGCAGTAAAACCACCTCCTTTCAAGGCCGCAGATGTGGGCAGCCGTCTTCAGGAGAGCTCAACGCAGCCCAAGGAGCCCTCTGTGTCTGGGGCCCTGCGGTTCGTGGTGGGGGCCACAGCGCCCTCTAGTGGCACCACACTGCTCCTTCCCAGCCAGGAACAAAGCCCCTTTCAAGTTTCTACAGGAAATTTGTGAGATATGCTGTCTCATCCTATTTAAAAAACCCAAGTAGGCAATGTGACCAAGCATTCCTCGGCAGGGGGATTACAGCCTCAAGTGTCACCTCCAGGCTGATTCTGAGCTCTGAATGAAAAGCTGGGGCCTCCCTAGGAGTTCTGGGGACAAGTACAGTAAGAGTGCTGGCCACCTGTAGGCGGGGTGGGATGGAGAGGGAGGTGGGAGGGGGTTCAAGAGAGAGGAGACATATGTGTACCTATGGCTGATTCACGCTGATATATGGCAGAAACCATCACAGTATCGTAGAGTAACTGTAATTAAAAATAAAAAGTATTCTAGTTTCATTCTTTTACAAGTGGTTGACCAGATTTCCCAGCACCACTTGTTAAAGAGATTGTCTTTAATCCATTGTATATTCTTGCCTCCTTTGTCAAAGATAAGGTGTCCATAGGTGTGTGGATTTATCTCTGGGCTTTCTATTTTGTTCCATTGATCTTATTTCTGTCTTTGTGCCAGTACCATACTGTCTTGATAACTGTGGCTTTGTAGTAGAGCCTGAAGTCAGGTAGGTTGATTCCTCCAGTTCCATTCTTCTTTCTCAAGATCGCTTTGGCTATTCGAGGTTTTTTGCATTTCCATACAAATTGTGAAATTATTTGTTCTAGCTCTGTGAAGAATACTGTTGGTAGCTTGATAGGGATTGCATTGAATCTATAAATTGCTTTGGGTAGTATACTCATTTTCACTATATTGATTCTTCCAATCCATGAACATGGTATATTTCTCCATCTATTAGTGTCCTCTTTGATTTCTTTCACCAGTGTTTTATAGTTTTCTATATATAGGTCTTTAGTTTCTTTAGGTAGATATATTCCTAAGTATTTTATTCTTTCCGTTGCAATGGTGAATGGAATTGTTTCCTTAATTTCTCTTTCTGTTTTCTCATTATTAGTGTATAGGAATGCAAGGGATTTCTGTGTGTTGATTTTATATCCTGCAACTTTACTATAGTCATTGATTAGTTCTAGTAATTTTCTGGTGGAGTCTTTAGGGTTTTCTATGTAGAGGATCATGTCATCTGCAAATAGTGAGAGTTTTACTTCTTCTTTTCCAATTTGGATTCCTTTTATTTCTTTTTCTGCTCTGATTGCTGTGGCCAAAACTTCCAAAACTATGTTGAATAGTAATGGTGAAAGTGGGTGCCCTTGTCTTGTTCCTGACTTTAGAGGAAATGCTTTCAATTTTTCACCATTGAGGATAATGTTTGCTGTGGGTTTGTCATATATAGCTTTTATTATGTTGAGGTATGTTCCTTCTATTCCTGCTTTCTGGAGAGTTTTTATCATAAATGGGTGTTGAATTTTGTCAACTAGAACACTTTCTAACACCATACACAAAAATAAACTCAAAATGGATTAAAGATCTAAACATAAGACCAGAAACTATAAAACTCCTAGAGGAGAACATAGGCAAAACACTCTCTGACATACATCACAGCAGGATCCTCTATGACCCACCTCCCAGAATATCGGAAATAAAAGCAAAAATAAACAAATGGGACCTAATTAACCTTAAAAGCTTCTGCACATCAAAGGAAACTATCAGCAAGGTGAAAAGGCAGCCTTCAGAATGGGAGAAAATAATAGCAAATGAAGCAACTGACAAACAACTAATCTCAAAAATATACAAGCAACTCCTCCAGCTCAACTCCAGAAAAATAAATGACCCAATCAAAAAATGGGCCAAAGAACTAAATAGACATTTCTCCAAAGAAGACATACAGATGGCTAACAAACACATGAAAAGATGCTCAACATCACTCATTATCAGAGAAATGCAAATCCAGACCACTATGAGGTACCATTTCACACCAGTCAGAATGGCTGCGATCCAAAAGTCTACAAATAATAAATGTTGGAGAGGGTGTGGAGGAAAGGGAACCCTCTTACACTGTTGGTGGGAATGCAAACTAGTACAGCCACTATGGAGAACAGTGTGGAGATTCCTTAAAAAACTGGAAATAGAACTGCCTTATGATCCAGCAATCCCACTGCTGGGCATACACACTGAGGAAACCAGAAGGGAAAGAGACACGTGTACCCCAGTGTTCATCGCAGCACTGTTTATAATAGCCAGGACATGGAAGCAACTTAGATGTCCATCAGCAGATGAATGGATAAGAAAGCTGTGGTACATATACACAATGGAGTATTACTCAGCCATTAAAAAGAATACATTTGAGTCAGTTCTAATGAGGTGGATGAAACTGGAGCCTATTATACAGAGTGAAGTAAGCCAGAAGGAAAAACACCAATACAGTATACTAACGCATATATATGGAATTTAGAAAGATGATAACAATAACCCTGTGTACGAGACAGCAAAAGTGACGCTGATGTATGGAACAGTCTTATGGACTCTGTGGGAGAGGGAGAGGGTGGGAAGATTTGGGAGAATGGCATTGAAACATGTAAAATATCATGTATGAAACGAGATGCCAGTCCAGGTTCAATGCACGATACTGGATGCTTGGGGCTAGTGCACTGGGATGACCCAGAGCGATGGTATGGGGAAGGAGGAGGGAGGAGGGTTCAGGATGGGGAGCACATGTATACCTGTGATGGATTCATTTTGATATTTGCAAAACTAATACAATTATGTAAAGTTTAAAAAAAAAAAAAAAAAAAGTAAAAAACAAGACCGCTGGCCACACTGCTGCACATCCTCCTTGCCCCACCGCCTGCCCCTCGGGCTCCGGAGTCAAGTGTGTGGCTGCAGGCAGAGGGCTGGGTGCCTGCTTCCAAGGGGCGCCCAGCACCCCTGTGCCTCCCGGATGCCCTGATCTAGTCCGGCCCAGAGCCCCATCCCACTCCAGGTTCAAATGTTTACCTGCATTTTTGCCTGCATCCTTTTTTTTTAGTGATGAAACTCTACAACTGTGTTCTGCCCGGGAACCAGAAACGATCAGTTTACCAACAGTTTAAAACTGCTTCCCCCTCTGAGGGGGTCACAGTAGGATGGGCCTGCTCAGGCATGTATATTCTCAGGAATGATGCCAGCCTCCTGTGGGCAGAGGGGCAGCCCTGTCAGCACCACCTGCTCCCCACCAGCTGAGAGCACATGGGACTGCGGAGCTCAGAACACGACCTGAACCGTGGTAGTCCAGTCACTCAGCCATGTCCGACTCTTTGCACCCCATGGACTATACAGCCCACCAGGGTCCTCCATCCATGGGACTCTCCAGGCAAGGATACTGGAGTGGGTTGCCATTGCCTTCTCCAGGGGATCTTCTCAACCCAGGCATGGAACCTGAGTCTCCTGCATTGGTGGGAAGGTTCTTTACTGTGAAAGTAAAAGTCACTCAGTCCTGTCTGACTCTTTGCGACCCCATAGACTGTACAGTCTATGGAATTCTTCAGAATACTGAGGTGGATTGCCATGCCCTCCTCCAGGGGATCTTCCCAACCCAGGAATTGAACCCAGGTTTCCTGCATTGCAGGCGGGTTCTTTACCAGCTGAGCCACCAGGGAAGCCCAAGTATACTGGAGTGGGTAGCAGTTCCCTTCTCCAGGGGATCTTCCCAACCCAGGAATTGAACCCAGGTTTCCTGCATTGCAGGCGGATTCTTTACCAGCTGAACTACCAGGGAAGCCCTCTTTGCTGTGAGCCATATGACAAACCATGTGACGCCAGACAAGTTCAACCCCCACTGTGTCCCCAGATCTGCCCTCTCCTCCTTACCCCCTTTTACTCTGCAACCCTCCAGGCTCAGCACGCCCCTACAAGCAGCAGAAACCACCCACCCTGGCTGCTTCTCCGGGACCACGGACCTCACGGCATCCAGCAGCTCAGAGGCTGCTGCCTGCCCTCCTGCTCCCAACTCGGGCCAGGGCGCATGCACCAATGCGATTCTCAGCCAGCCCCTCCTGTCCCACCTGGTGCTTCCTCCTCCGCCCCCTCCCAGGCATCTTCAAATCACAGGAGACGCTGAGAGAGGGAAGTGACTTGTCCTAGGTGACCGCTCGCTTTAAACACCCTCTGAGCTCTGTCACCTTTCTGACCTCCGACCCAGCTTGTCCCAGCTCGACTCCTGCTGGTACAGGCTCCCGGCTGCCTCCACGTGGATGTCTGCATCCCAGCACACGCCCAGGGTTTGTGGCTCCTATCACCAACCTGGAACCCCCGTCTCCAACTCAAAACTGTGGGACCCCCGACTCCTTTCTGTCCTTTATCCAACTCAGCACTGTTTTCAGCCGCAAGATCCGTGTGACATCCGCCCCCTGCCCCTGCTGATGGTCTGTGCCCACCAGCGTCAGCCCCCTGCCCCGTCACACCTGCTCAAACCTCCCTCGGAGTGTGACTGAGCCCAGGGCTGCCCAGGTCCCAGGGAGGGGCGGGGCATCCTGCTGACACAGGGCAGGCCCTTCCGCTCTCAGAGCCAGCACACCTGTCCACCAGGACCATTCCAAGGTCCCTCCTCTCAGGGCTTAACTCACGAGTGACCTCCTCAGGGGGACCCTCCTGGGCCTGCTACCCTGCTCCAAGTCCCCGTGTCCCCCTCACTGCATGCAACCAAAGTTTG
Source organism: Bos grunniens (assembly GCF_055505025.1). Taxonomy (NCBI): domain Eukaryota; kingdom Metazoa; phylum Chordata; class Mammalia; order Artiodactyla; family Bovidae; genus Bos; species Bos grunniens. Next base: position 4,257,240 of record NC_141184.1, on the reverse strand, counting down.
GGGTGACAGATCACAGAAGTCTTTGAAAACCTGGCCACTTTCTTTACCAGCTCCTCCCAGCCAGGCTCTGGCCCGGACCACGCGCTCCTGAGACAGAGGGAGAAAGAAGGAACACACAGACAAAAAGCATCCAAAGGGCAAGGCAGAGGTTTCTTTTTATAAATCTCCGTCTGTTATAATTCCTTTAAAAACAGGGGGAAGGAATAACAAAATAGTTGTCAGAGGTAATTTTTTAAGGGGAGCATCTCTAGCTAAACGAAGACATCCAACACTGAGCGCCAGGTAGCGCCGGCATGGGGTCTGCCATCCCCGAAAGCCTTGGAGGATGAGGCAGCGAGCACCCCCCGGCGTCCCTGCCCATGTCTGCAGAGGAGGCTCCCAGGCGGCGGCTCCCGTCTTTGGTCAGCACTGGGCACTCACTTCATCTTTGGCTGGAGTAGAAGGTGGGCAAGGGTCACTCTGTACTCACCAGGACTCATGTGCATGGCTTACTTTCACTTTTTATTATAAAAACACATACAAGAATTTTAAGAAATGATGACTAGCGGACAAATCAGGACCAGGGTGAATTATTAAACCCATTTTTCTCTGTACAAATACTAAAATTCCAAAAAGTGGAATATCATCAAATGTGAGACACATTGTCGGCTGTCCGTATATACAGGGCACACGCGGGGGCCTGCCTGCGCTGGGCTGGGTGCGGACCCTGGGAGCCTGGACTCTCTCTCCTCCCGGGGCTGAGCAGCGGGAGAGGCGCCCCAGGTCTCCACCCTGAGCAGCGGCGGCCCCTACCGGCGAGGACGCTGGCAGCGTCTTCAGCCTCCGCCTCAGCCGCGCTTCCTCCCAGTCAGTCGTTTGGGCACAAGGTCCAAAACTGGCTCAGGAACCAAATTAATGTTTTTATATTAAACTCATTACAAAAAGCCACTCAGTTTCAAAAAGCGACCAAAAAAAAAAAACCAAAAAAACCACGACACTTTCTGCAGCAAAAAAGGGCTAAGTTCAAGTTTCTGTTGTTTGACCAAGACACACAAACTCCAGTCCAAACGTCCGTGCTCACCACAGCTGGAAGGGAGACGTGCGCAGCTCGGGGCCAGCCCCGGTGTCTCGGCCTCGGCCCAGGGGGCGCAGCCCAGCCTCTCCCCGGGGCCCGGGGCGCATCCTGGAGGCCAGCTGCCCCGCGGCCCCGAAACATGTGAAGGCACTTGGGCGGGGCGCTGGCGCTCAGCCTCGCCCCTCCGCGCACAGTGCGCCCACCTCGTCCAGGGCGCCAAGTACCGCAGCGGGGACGCTGCGCGCCGTTTCCCTGCGCCAGGCCTCCAGGATCTTGGAGATCTCCGCTGGGTTGCTGGGGCTCAAGTCGCACAAGGCATACACGGCGGCCAGCTGGACCCCCCACGGGATATCTGAAAAGCATTTCCATATCAGTCATCACATGAGAAAAGCTCTGCTATTCACAATCTTAATGTTGTTAATCTAGTGAATCACTATTCATTTACTTTCTGCCAGCAATGAAAACTAATAATAACAAAAACAAAACCGACAATGAAAAAAAAGCTCATTTAAGTCCTCCTAGGAATGGAAGAAGCAAAACGGAGCCCAGTCTCGACAGGCCCCTGGTGATGCTGGCACCCCGGGAGGGCGTGCGGGGCAGGGGCACACAAGGAGTGCCCCTCCTCCGGACCGCAGCGAGCTCTCCAGGGGCAGCTCCAGAGGGACCACACTGGCACTTAAGGTTCGATAGAATGTGGATCCCAAAGCATCCGTCAAATAAACGACTCCATTATACCCACTGCGAGTACTGACACATGGACTTTGGAGAGGAAAAACATAATGAAATGAGAGCAAATGAGAAACTGGTTTTCAGTATGACCTTCTTTTTAGGTCGTAGTTTTTAGTTTTTAGTTTGATCTTCTTTAGTATGATCTTCAGGGGATCTTCCCGACCCAGGGATCAAACCTGGATCTCCTGCTTTGTCTGCATGCTCTTTACTGTCTGAGCCACCAGCCAAAGCCCAATATAGTACAGCAAACGCTCTTACACACTAGAGCACAGTGCACGATCACAGACACGGCATTTAACTGTAGGCTAGAGCTAGCTTAGATTATGGTATGTAAGAGTTCTCATTTAGCCTGCGTTTATTTAGGAGTTATTTAATTAAAGTTTAATTTAGTTCAATTTTAGTCGCTAAGTTGTTCCCGACTCCTGCGACCCCATGGACGGTAGTCTGCCTCTGTCCATGTGATTCTCCAGGCAAGGATACTGGAGTGGGTTGCCATTTCCTTTTCCAATTTTAGTTAAATTCACTTAAATTATTTAGTTTAAGAAATTTAGGAGTCATTTCTTTAAACTTATTAACTATACACTGTTAGTGATGCAGTGTGTTCAACAAGGCAAACAACAAGTGTTTACAAATAAACATCACAAAACCCACAGGTTCAGATGGTGATGCTGCAGATGCAGGTAGCGCTGCACCAGCTTAAGAGTCACTTTCCCGTTGAGAAGGGGACACAAGACTAAAACAAAAGGCCTAACAGAGGAGTCACACAGGGTGTGAAAGCCACTGTGATGAGCAGGAGTGCGTGCACGGCTGTGGCTCTGACCTCAGGCCTGGCTGTGAGCTGGCAGCACTATCCAGCTCGAGGTTTCTCCTGGGGCGTCAGCTTCCTGAGCATAATGCAGTCAGCGCCGCCTGGGAGGGCTGTCCAGGGACCCCGTGCTGCACTGGCGGCAGGCCCGAGTGAGTCCCCTCGAGCCTCCTTCTGCTAGGAAATGTCTGAGCTGGCGGCTCTGGGGACAGTCCCTCAGCCACTCTCCAGCAACTCTAAGATGACAACACCCCATCTAGATGGGAAGGGAACACGGTCCAGACGGGAGGGGAACATGGTCCAGATGGGAGGGGAGCACCATCTAGCGCAAAGGGAACACTCTCACGGGCATTATCTCAGCAGATCAAAGAGAAGTTCTCAGCAGCTCAACCTGCCAAGCCTCACCCTGAAAGAGGACAATCTAGAGGTTAAGCTCATCTGGGACACAGATTTCAGATGTCACTGTGCGCTCCTGATGGAATCCTGATGGAAGTGGCATCACCCCTTGATGGCACAGTATTCAAATAAAAACGAGAGGGACTCACTGCTTCAAAGGGTCACTTTTTGAGTTTTAAGCTCTTCCCAAATAAGACTATAAAATTACATGCTCTGCGGTATGCACATTAAAGGAATTAGGGAGCGTGAAGACTGGCTCAGAGGTTTCCAGTCTCCGAGCTATCCCGGGTGCTCTGGACGGACACCCAGGCCGCAGTGGAGCTGCTGCTTCACACGGGTGACCCCACTTATCATCAGGACACACCTTCAGCCGGGCACGTGGGGGCAGCGGGGGTCACGGGGCGGCATGAAGCCAGAGCCGACGGCTGCTGAGACAGAATGCCAGCACCAGGTCAGAAAGAGTCCCTTCCTCCTTAGGGGTTCACTGCCCAAGGGCATGAGCGGCGAACACGCAAACTGCAGGAAACCCACACAGGTTCTAATCCCGGTGCTGAGAGCACGGGCAGAGTCTGGCTTCGTCAAACTCATGCCCGAGCAGTGGGAGACGCGCAGAGCACGGCACATGGTTAAGAACACGAGAGAGACTGGATGAGAGGAATGCAAATGATCTGAAAGTAAGCGTGATAGACAGAAGCTGTACCTTCATCCTGGGCATGCTGGATAAACATACCAATCACCGTACTAATGTTCTTCACCGCAGACGGGAACCCTTCCTTCAAACCCAACTGACCTAAACGACCTAGAGGGGAAAAAAAAAAACGGTAAACAACCTTCGGTTAAATGCTAACTTTTCATAAGAATTTAAAACTTATGTTTTCTTTTGTTCAACATTATGTGCACTGAGCTTCAGGATCTGAAACCGGGTGGTTGCTGCTGCTGTTGGTTTAGTCGCTTAGTCGTGTCTGACTCTTTTGAGACCCCATGGACTGTAGCCCGCCAGGTTCCTCTGTCCATGGGCTTCTTGAGGCAAGAACACTGGAGTGGGCTGCCATTCCCTTCTCCAGGGGGTCTTCCTAACCCAGGGATGGAACCCGGGTCTCCTGCATTGCAGGTGGGGTCTTTACCGCCGAGCCACCAGAAAGCCCAGTGTCAAAGAAGTACACCCACAGTTACTCCAACAGGCTATTAAAGTACTCCTCTCATCAACTACAGATCTGTACGAGACCGGATTTTTTCCAAATATCTCCACCAAAATAACGTACAGCCACAAGAGAACGCAAAGCAGCTATGGGAAACCAGACAGTGAAGAGGCTCTCGACAAGATACGGTTCCATTCTATTTTTGTTTGGAAACAGCTGTTTTTCATTAAAAATGCCATTTACAACTACTAGTATCATTTTATTAATTTCCAATGAATAGCCAGAATTTTTTTAAAGTCTGAGCATGAGTTCTAATTTCAACTACAGTCACTGACACACAAAACCTGGGCTGACAACAGCTCTTTGGGGGTCTCACCAGGACAATGCTCCTCGCTGGGCCGCGACTCAACTGGGGGCACCAGCCTGCTCCAGAGCGGGACACCTCCCTCCCCCAGGGCCAGGCTGCATGGCCTGACCCCTTGCACGGGAGGGGGTTCTGGTGCACGGGAGGGGGTTCTGGTGCACGGGAGGGGGTTCTTGGGCGAGCCCTGGATGTCGCTGGGCCCAGGGCCCCTTCCCGCGCTCTTGTGGCTATGTTACCTTGCGCGGGCACCACTGTGCCCACCTGCTTTCTCAGTACTACAGACAGCCCGCAGGCTTGTACGTGAACCAGTCTACTTGCCCCTCTGTGTTAGACACGGAGAAACTGAGGCACGGGGTACCACAGGAGCTCTGTCACTCTGTATCCCCTGTAGGGGCTCACAGTGCTGGTCACATGCACCCTGAGCACTGCGACAGACACAGTCCTCCAGGAAATTCCTTCTACCAGGGACTCCCCGGATAAGGCCTAACCCGGGGTGAAACTGTAAACATCTGGATCATGTCTCAGGCAGTCTTTCACTGAGGCTGAAAAGTAACGGACTTCAGAGATGAGAAAGGTCAAGGCACCGTCACTCTTAAATACCTCCTTGCATGAGGTCAAAGTGCTAAGCGCCCGTCCCCAGCCCTGTCCTCTGAGGCCATCTATGAGGAGTGTTCAGTGCACGACTCACAGCAGAGAAAGGGGTAGGGTGCATGCCTCCACAGCTGTGGGACCATGTGGCTGTGTCCCCAGGAAACACATTGGCTTCCCTGGTGGCTCAGTGGTAAAGAATCCGCCTGCCAATGCAAGAAATGTGGGTTCAATCCCTGGGTTGGGAAAACTCCCTGAAGAAAAGAATGGCAACCCGCTCCAGTGTTCCTGCCTGGAGAATCCCATGGACAGAGGAGCCTTGTGGGCTACCGTCTATGGGGTCGCAAAGAGTTGACCACGACTGAGCAACTACACCATCACCACCAGATAACACCTGACTGCATTATATTGGATCCTTTTCTTTTAATTAAAGATGCTTAATGAATTGGGTTTTAGAAGCTATCTATCAGAGTAAATCAGAGATACAGTAAGAGGAACTCATGAGTCTGAGGTATATGGTTTAGGACTTAACACTTGCACATATGATGACCTGACAAAGACGATGGACAAATCTACTAAGAGATAGGAAGAAAAGTACCCCCACGGAAGGAATGTGGGTGAGTCCAAGGCAACTAGGCCACAATGAAATTCAAGTAAGAAACATGGAGGTGATCTCAGATCAAAGACAACATTTTCCACACTCAGGGAGGCCTGAGGAGAGCTGACGGTCACAGGGAATGTGGCCTAGTCTAAAGGGCAGGGCTCAGAGCTGGAGAGTCACCCAGAGCTCTCTGTCACGGTTTTATACGCAGGTATGGTAAGGAAAGGATGCATTCGTTAAGACAGTTCCACAGAAAAGCTGAACGACGTGGCAAGACCCTGGACAGAAATCAAGCGGGACTGCCTACTGCAGGAAACGTGCAACCCTGGCAGGAGGAACAGGGCCGTCTGAGCTCGGGGCTCCGCTGACCCCAGCCAGGCCGTTTAAGAGTCAGAACACTCTGGGGGCAGCAAGTGGTATAACGTGGCTCTATACGCCCCTGTGTCCAGCGGAGGCCGACTTCCGGCCTTGCTCCACTCCCTTTCGACTCAGGACCTCAGACGCGCTCACCTCTCCCCACACCCCAGCTCTGCCAGGCTCTCTGGTCCTCCAGAGCCCTGGGCTCCACTGGCATTCAGGCAGGTTAATAACCAGGCATGCCCACGGCGTGTGCTCACGGTGGTGTTTACACCCCAACCCTGCACCGATGGCTCTGGATCGTCCTGCTTTATTTCCCAAGGAGCAGAAAACCCACTGGGATTTACACATTTAGAGTTAAGAATACAGACGATTCCTGTTTCATGAACGCCTGCTGTGTGACTTCATTTATTATTATGAAGTCATACTAACCAACTTAATTATTCGGTAAATTCTTTAGTAAATGTCAGCTTCAGAAACTGTTAAGATGCTTCTCCAATGCTTTCTTCTCAAGAAACGGCTCAAACTCCACCTGAGATGAGTGCACGGGAAGGACAGCACCTGTCCCGCCCTCAAGCTCTCGCAGGATTCCGCCCCGTCCCCAGACTGGGCCTCACCGGTGCCCAGCCCCAGCCCCCAAGCTAAGGAAGCCCCCAGCACCCGCTGTGCACGGGGGTCAGGAGAGCCTTCAGTGCCAACAGACACCGAGCGAAGCTCACTGAGGTCCTCCTGGAACGGCCCGGCGGCCCCCTGCCCTCTGCACACCAGCCTTTCAGGCACGTGAGCTCTACCTGCGCTGGTCCTCCTGAGACACGCAGCGTTCACAGTGTTCGCAGGTAGGCTGGATTCTCTTATTTTCCACATGACACTTGCTTCCTCATTACCCTCCCTTTGAACTACATTTACTTCTACGTTATCGTTTTATTATACAGTACTGTTAACTACATATTAATTATACATTATTAATTACTCCTCTGGGCTTCCCTGTGCTCAGACAGTAAAGAATCTACCTGCAGTGTGGGAGACCGGGGTTCGATCCCTGGGTTTGGAAGATCCCCTGGAGCAGGGCATGTCAACCCACCCCAGTATTCTTGCCTGGAGAGAGTATTCTTGCATGGACAGAGGAGCCGGGTTGGCTACAGTCCATGGGGTCACAAAGAGACGGAAATGAATTATTCCTATAAGATACACAATTGCATTATACGTCACTTTTAATTATATAAATGTACATATATTACTCTAATATATCATCAAATCTTATGAACTATCTTCTCAAGTGTTAGTTGCTCAGTCATGTCCAACTCTTTAACCCCAAGGACTATAGTCCGCCAGCCTCCTCTGTGCATGGGATTCTCTAGGCACGGAGGAGAATTCTCAAGAGGTATGAACAATTCTTCTTGAATCCGTAAGAGAAGCTGCTACTGCAACCAGGGTTTCCAGACACACTGATGCCGTCATGTGACGGCTAGAAACGCAGCTACTGGCCTGTCCGTGTTCTGGTGGCCCCGCCTGGGACACTGATCTCACAAGCTCAGGAGAGCCGTGCCCTAAGAAGCCATCTCCACTCCCACACCTCCATGCTTTCCTATTTGGAATCTCAACTCCAAGTATATGTTGGGTTATCTCCAGTGAAAATTAGTAGATGTCCATGTTGAAACCAGGCTGTTGTCAGGACTCAGCTTAAATATTCATTTACAACGTTCCTATGTTTGCAGGTGAATATGCACAGTGCATGTTAGCAGACACAGCAACAAAATCAGTCGGAGCTATTATATTTCTTACTGTGATCCACTTACAAGACTGATTTACATGACTTAAAAATTCTTAAACCTCATTTCAAATGGTATTATCTTTGAGTTTTAATTAAATGCCAAAGATACAGAGAATGAGACTTCTTCAACTCTTTGTGACCCCATGGACTGCAGCACGCCAGGCCTCCCTGTCCTTCACCATCTAACTGAGCTTGTCCAAACTCATGTCCATTGAACCAGTAATGCCATCCAGCCGTTTCCTCCTCTGTCATGCCCTTCTCCTCCTGCCTTCAATCTTTTCCAGCATCAGGGTCTTTTCCAATGAGTCAGTTCTTCACATCAGGTGGCCAAAGTATTGGAGCTTCAGCTTCAGCATCAATCCTTCCAAAGAATATTCAGGACTGACTCCCTTTAGGATTTACTGGTTGGATCTCAGTGCAGTCCAAGGAACTCTCAAGAGTCGTCTCCAACACCACAGTTCAAAAGCATCAATTCTTCCGTGCTCAGCTTTCTTCACAGACCGACTCTCACATCCATACATGACCACTGGAAAAACCATATCCTTGACTAGACGGACCTTTGTCGGCAATGTAATGTCTCTGCTTTTTAATATGCTGTCTAGGTTGGTTATAGCTTTTCTTCCAAGGAGCAAGAGTCTTTTAATTTCATGGCTGTAGTCACCACCTGCAGGGACTTTGGAGACCAGGAAAATAAATCTGTCACTGTTTCCACTGTTTCTCCATCTATTTGCCATGAAGTGATGAGACCCGATGCCATGATCTTAGTTTTTTGAATGTTTTAAGCCAACTTTTTTACTCTCCTCTTTCACCTTCATCAAGAGTCTCTTTAGTTCCTCTTCACTTTCTGCCATAGGGTGGTATCATCTGTGTATCTGCTGCTGCTGCTGCTAAGTTGCTTCAGTCGTGTTCGACTCTGTGCAACCCCATAGACGGCAGCCCACCAGGCTCCTCCGTCCCTGGGCTTCTCCAGGCAAGAATACTGGAGTGGGTTGCCATTTCCTTCTCCAGTGCATGAAAGTGAAAAGTGAAAGTGAAGTCACTCAGTCGTGTCCAACTCTCAGCAACCCCATCAACTGCAGCCTACCAGGCTCCTTCGCCCATGGGATTTTCCAGGCAAGAGCACTGGCGTGGGGTGCCACTGCCTTCTCTGCTGCATATCTGAGGTTATTTATTGATATTTCTCCCTGCAATCTTGATTCCAGCTTGTGCTTCATCTAGCCCAGTATTTTGCATTATGTACTCTGCATATAAGTTAAATAAGCAGGGTGACAATATACAGCCTTGATTTACTCCTTTTCCTATTTGGAACCAGTCTGTTGTTCCATGACCAGTTCTAACTGGTGCTTCTTGACCTGCATACAGATCTCAGGAGGCAGGTTAAGGTGATCTGGTATTCCCATCTCTTCAATAATTTTTCAGTTTGTTGTGATCCACACAGTCAAAGGATTTAGTATAGTCAATGAAGCAGAAGTAGATGTTTTTTCTCTTGCTTTTTCTACGATCCAAAAATGTTGGCAATTTGATCCCTGGTTCTTCTGTCTTTTCTAAGTCCAGCCTGACCATCTGGAAATTCTCGGTTCACGTACTATTGAAGCCTAGCTTGGAGAATTTTGAGCATTATTTTGCTAGCGTGTGAAATGAGTACAATTGTGTGGTAGTTTGTACATTCTTTGGCATTGCCTTTCTTTGGGATTGGAATGAAAACTGACTTTTTCCAGTCCTGTAGCCACTGTTGAGTTCTCCAAATTTGCTGACATATTGAGTGCAGCACTTTAACAGCATCATCTTTTAGGATTTGAAATAGCTCAACTGGAATTCCATGACCTCCACTAGCTTTGTTCACAGTGATGTTTCGTAAGGCCCACGTGACTTCACACTCCAAGATGTCTGTATAGTCATGATAACTACCTTCAACGACCTGAAGGGCCCTGACACAGCAATTGGGTGAACCCAGTTTTGTTTGCTCCCAGGAGATGAATACATGGCAGAGAGTCAGTTCATAGTAAAGACAGCCTTCTAATAATGAATATATCGTATCAATGATAATGAAATAACATAAGGGATGGAGAGCAGTTTGTCAGAGATGTGGCATAAAAAGGAAGAAAATAAGTCAAAGTGAAAAATAAAGACTTGTAAGGTGCAAAGGAAGCAGCAGAACTAAAGGGTCACTGAGGTCCTCTTTAGACCTGAGATTAAAAACGATGTTTCATTTAAAATATTTTTAAGCAATGATTTAATTTGTGTATATTCAGCTTAGAATTGTAGAAACAAAATAAAACTAGTTCCAATCATGGAAGCACATCGTCATCCTTACTGAGCAAGTTCCAAAAAAAAGGGTGAAAGTAGGGAAGATATACTTATTTTATAAATCAAATTAGACTACAACTTATAGCAATTTATGTATCCTGCTATGTATATGTGTATATCTGTCTGTATATTAAAATTAGTATCTGAGAATCAAGAGTTCAATTATAAATAAAATGTACTAACAAGAAAAAGCTTGACTCTCTGACAAAGTTGAATAAAATGTTAACTTATAAAGAGAATGAGTAATGAAAATTAATTTAGTGCAAAAGTACCTACTCTAATGGCTATAAGGTCAGTCATAGTGAAGTTTCAGTCAACATTTATCATTATTCCACACGTACTCTCCCGCCAAGATAGCATCAATAACAAGAACAAATTCAGTACAAGAGACAGCTCACCGATGAGCCTCAGTACTGACGCTACGATGATATCGGGAGTGTAGGCGACGTTCGCATGTCCTTTCCTATACTTTATCCACTTATCCATTACAGGCCACAGCTCCTTGCTGCAAAATAAAAACAAATATAGACATGTATGTATGTAAGTATGCATGCCCACCATGGCTCAAATATTAAGAACCTATCTAAAAATGGTGCATAAGTGACAATCCCTGAAGAAGAGGAACTTCTAAAGATGTAGCATTTTTGGCTAACAATAGAACAGACTCTGAAAACTGAGACTTTCCAACTATTCAGGATCTCAGTGCGCAAAGTGGCTTTAAAAAAGCTGCAAACACCCGTGCTGGCATCTTTATTCTGTGTAAACCCTTTTCACAAGGCAAAGTACCCAGTATCGTCCCCAAGCTGCAGAACTGGAAGCAGCAGAGTCTGGATTTTTATGTGGACCATCTAGACATCAGGAGGACCTGTGTTCTAGAAGCCTTGTTTCCCAGTTAGGAACAAGGACAGGCTGTATTTCACAAAAAGAACTAAACCAGAGGAAATGAACCACAGTTAACAGGGATTAAAGAAACTTTCTACTGATCAGTGGCAATTTCTCTTTGCTTTCTCGTTTCAAAAATGTATTAACTTCTTACATAGCATTTATAACATTAGAAAAGTTTAATACAGACAAATGAAAGGAAAATGTAAATTAAAAGCACCCCAAATAACACACTGTCAGGTAACTATCATTCTTTTATTTTGGGGCTTTGCCTTCCACACACGTCTATGCCTACATTTATATAAAAAACACGGACAGAGCGACCACAGAGCTCAGGAATCAGGGTCACAAGCGGCTTAGGCAGAGATCCTGCTATCCGCCCCTCTGCCCACTCCACTAGTGGGGACCCTGGATGAGGCGCCTCTCCCTGGCACCGCCCGCAGTGGTCTCACCTTTCCCCGGGAGGAGGGCCCTGCCCCCAGCTCCTAGGAAGAGGGGACCGGGGGTGGCCTCTCGCTTGTCATCACACAGCACGGAACAGATGGCCCTGGCACTTTCTTAGTAACAGACTACAAAACAACTTTCATCTCAACACATACAGATCTATGTAGTACGGCTCTGAATTCTACAATGGCTGTACCTCATTATACAGACATCCCAGAATTAGTGATCTGTTGCTTGACATTTAGATGTATCATCTTTTTCCAGTATTAGGAGAAAACAAGAACAAGTTTCCACAGGATATCAAGATACATGCTATCAATCCTTTGGGGACTCCTTTTCAATGTCACAAGCCCCTTTAAACCAGCCTTTCTCAGTCAGGGTTGTAAGAAAATTAAGGTTATATTTAACCATGGAACAATTATAAATACTTGACTATTTTTCCATTCTCCAAATATGCTGCATAGTTGATGCACAGAGAAAAGTTAGCTCATTACGCAAAACAGATGCCTGAGCGTATCAGACTCTGTTCTCTCCTGCAACCCCAGTGAGAAGAGCCGCCAATGTAGAATCCTGAACAGCCTTGTTCCTATGGCCCTTCCATAGCACCTGAACGTTAAGACAGTGATCACGGCATTCCACCTACACGTACTCGCTGAGCGCCTCGCTTGTGTAGGCACAGGTCTCCACATGCTGGGGAGGCCAGGGAACCAAAGGCCCCCCACTCATGAGACTCATTTCCCATTGGGAGAGAGACAGTAATGAGAGAATACAATGAAAAGTAGTGAAAGGTACCGTAAAAAAAAAGCGAGGGGATGTCACAGCTACACTGGCATTTTACGAGCAGTTTTATTAATTCCTATCCAAATCAAAATGTGCATTCTAAACAGTTCAGCTGCCTTAAAAGCAAAAATGATTCAAACCACAACTCGGCAATCGCTGAAAGGACTGCTTGACAATACAAATAGTCCAGCCTGAGTCAGGAAAGCAGCCGTACCTGATGATGTTGTCGTGCGTCCAGACCCACTTCTGATGGCAGCAGAGCAGGTCGATGGCACATACGTACTCCCAAGTGCTGTCACTCAGGTCTTCCCCAAACCTCACACTGGGCTGAAATTCTGTTTTTGGACATAACTGTATGGTCAAAAGCAGCTTAGAAACCATGAAGCCAACATCTACAGGTGCATTCTGGCAAATAAAGGGAAAAAAAAGGGAATTTAGAATTTCAAATGCAATGCATCTTCTATGGGTGATCTTAAAGCACGTAACGAGCATCAGATGAATCATCATGTAACTTTAAAAGACACCCTTTGAAAGCTGGATTTTGAAGAGGGAACTGTGTTTACCTAGGCATAGCACCTGTCCTAAATGATTATGCAATAGCAGCAGAGAGGCCAGATAAAAAGCTCCAGGCACAATGCAGAAGCCAGCCAGGCTAGAAAAGACTCCGCAATCCACATAGGAATGCCAAGTTTCATTAACTCAAATCAGAGAATTAAAGTTACAAATAAAAAAAGTTTTTAATATTTAAAAAGTTCTTTAATAAACTCATTTGGCCATCTCTCTGACCGTATGTATCAACCTGCTTTTTCCAGAAATTAAAAAAACTGAACAAGACTGCTGCACTAGAGTCTTTCGTCTGCCTCCTTTTACAGCTGTGCGCTGTCCGGGTGTCTTTCCACGTTCTGAGTGCAGAGAGACTTTCAGCTTGCCTCTCGCTGCTGAGCAGGGTCACACCACGGTCTGGATACACCAAAGCACGGATACACCACGGTTTGTCCTTTCACCTACTGAAGACGTGTGGGTCACTTACAGCTTTAGGCTACAGTTAATAACGCTGCTTTGGACATTTCTGTAGAAGCCTTTTTGTGGACATAAACTTGAATTCCCTTAGGTTCACACCCAGCCGTGGATTTATAATGTTCTTCTCTTTCTTCAGTTTTTTTTTTTTTATTGGGTTTTGTGATTTAAACTGAACAAGGAGCTTTCAATCTCTGATGACTGAAAAAGACTGTAATTAATTGGTTCTTTAAAGATAAGATTTAATGTTCGGGTGACATCTATACACCCTTCTTGTATACTAAGTTTCCAATTATCTTTTCAGCCTTTTGTAACTGAAAACTGGCTTACTGCAGTGTTCGACCCTGAAGCCAACTGTGACGTGTGTATACCGCTAAGCGGCCGCCCGGGTCTAGGGCTGCCTCTGTGGCGCTGCAGGCAGCAATCTTCTCATTTTTCACCCTCTGTCTCTACTCACAACTCCTCTCATCCTGAAATCTTGAATATTTTTTGCTTTGCTCTTTTTATAGTCATCTGAACTGAGTTATCTGTTTTATTAGCATTTTTTTAAAGGCAGTGGTTTTTTTTTCATTCTCAACTTTATTACTGTTCCTTTATCACATTCTTTCTTCCCTAGATTCCTTCTCAAATTTTTAATTTTCAAGATGGTTATCAAAGAACTTTGTTTCTGTGTTTAATACTGAAGACATTTAAACTACCGCAGTGAGTGTGAGTCTTCCAAAAACGAGAGGTCTCTGCTAATGCAGGGTTCCAGATACTGCGATTTTACTTTGAGTTTCTGTTTGTTCACAGACCGTCCAGAGACTGTGCATCTCAATCTCTGGGAAATTTTTATACAATTTTTAAATCATTTATGTCTAATTTTACCAAATCATTACCAGACAATTTTGAGTGTAGAATATTTACTTTTTAAAAATTAAGGTTCTTGTGTGGCCAAATCTATGACTGCTTTTGCAAATGTCACAGACACGAAAAATAGCCTTCATCCAGTTTACTTTTTTGTTGTTGATTGTGCTATCTCTCTACTTACTTTTGAGTATCACACCTGTGGAGTTCTGTAAGAGAATATGGACGTCTTAGACTATAATGGTATTTCCCCCCCAGGTATTTCTCTCTCTTTTTTAAATAACTTTGAGTTTATATTTTTATTTGATATGATACAAATAAAATACACTTATTAAAATTCTCCCTTCTTCGTTAATCATGGCTTTTACCACCCTATCCTATCTAGCTTCACCCTGAAGGCTGGAGGAGGAGACCCCCAGGGCACAAGCGGGAGGATTCAGCAGGGGAGGGTGCACAGGTAACCACAGAGGGCGGGACGCACCCCGGAGGGCTCTGCTAGCCGCCAAGGGAGCACAATCAGATGGGACCTCACACAACACACTCTAGACTGTGGAAGTGGGCTGATGGAGGGCTGACTGCAGACCCGCTGTTTAAGACTTCCCTAACTTTTTATCCACCAAGCCCTTCCCTTTTCTAAGGAAACTGAAGTCTAGTTGACAGTAACACCAGAAAGCGCTGAAAAGGAAAGCATGATGGCACATAAGCACCGTCCACAGGCGTGAGCCAGCCTCCTTCTAAAAAGGACAGTAATACCGTCCTAAAAAAGGCAGAACAGAGTGAAAATCAACCTGTCACTGACTTCAGTGCCTCTTCAATACCTCTTCTTATAGTGTATCACTATCAATTCAGCACCCAGGGATTCTCATTAGAGAAAATCTATGAAAAGAACACCAATCTACATATTATATTAGCACATCAGTCACTAAAGAAAATAAAAGAAAGCACATAATACTCCAAAAACTACAAATTTCATCAATTGGGAAGAAGAACACAGATTACATTCAGAAAAATCATCAAAGGAAGGAGTTGGGATCTCAATTTTCTCACCTAAGTACCACGTGTAGAAGCAGCGGTCTGCATCTTCTCGGGGCCCCTACATATGTTAAGCACGCGTATGGATTTCACCAGCGGCAAATGAGTACCCAAGATAAACTCTGCTCAGTGGACATACTTAATGAACAAAATGCACAAGCTTAGACTAAAATGGTATTCTGAAGGATCTAATACGAAGAATAATAGCTCTAAAATGCTCACGAACACAAAACCAAATAAAACATTTATATAAGGTCTATGTGTACATTATTGCACAAAATAAAAAGAAACCTCACCTTCTCCCAATTGAGGAAGGCACGCAAACAGTTCAGAACTTCTCCCTTGGCGCGCTGCCTGGCTACCAACTGCATGGCCTTATTAATCACCGACTGAGAGATAAATACATCATGCCACATGTTTGCAATGAACAAAGTCAATTTCTCAGACTCTGGAAAATCTATGAGAAAGAAAACAAGATAATAAACCTTCACGTCTGATTAAGTGAGTAAATTACAAAGCAAGAACATATTTAAACAATGCCACGTGTGCGCAGCAAGGCCGCCTACACCTGAAGAAGAGGTGGCCCCCATGAGGCCGCAGCCCCAGCTGCCTCAAATCCACTCTGTCCCTCCCGCCTGCCCCTCCCGTCCTCTCCCCCAGCCTCCAGCCAACTTTACCCTTCGGCATAGTTTCTTTAATCAAATTTGAAACCCAGCATAAGTATACACCACTATAGAGAAGAGCAATAAACTCTAAAACAAGCAGAGAAAGCAGACGCCTTGTCTCAAGAGTCCACACCCAGAACCCTGCTACTAGATGAGTGTCCTTTCAGGCCATCCCCTTGATGGATCACAGCCTCGTTGTGGCGAGGGTGCAGGGCCACCAAGATGGATGGGTCATAACGTAGACTATGGACAAACCATGGTCCACTGGACAAAGGAAGGGCAATCCACTCCAGTATTCTTACCACGAGAGTCCCGTAACCAGTATGAAAAAGCACAAAGATATGACACCGGACGATGAGTCCCCTAGGTCAGAAGGTGTCCAATATGCTACTGGGGAAAAGTGAAGGGTAATTACTGATAGTTCCAGAAAGGATGAAGGGGCTGGGCCAGCAGAAATGGCGCTCAGCTGCGGAAGCGTCTGGTGGTGAAAGGAAAGTCCGAGGCTGTAAAGAACGATATTGCATAGGAACCTGGAGTGTTAGGTCCATGAATCAAAGTAAATTGGACATGTTTAACAGGAGATGGCAAGACTGAACATGGACATCTTAGGAATCAATGAACAAAGATGTACCAGAATGGGGAAATTCAACTCAGATGACCATTATATCTACTTCTGTGGGCAAGAATCCCTTAGAAGAAATGGAGCAGCTCTCAGAGTCAACAAGAATCCGAAATGCAGTACTTTGGTGCAATCTCAAAAACTACAGAACGATCTCAGTTCATTTCTAAGGCAAACCATTCAACATCGTAGTAATCCAAGTCTATGCCCCAACCACTAATGCCAAAGAAACTGAAGTTGAACGGTTCTATGATGACCTACAAGACCTTCTAGAACTAACACCAAAGAAGATGTCCTTTCCATCACAGGGGATTGGAATGAAAAAGTAGGAAGTCAAGAGATACCTGGAGTAACAGGCAAGTTTGGCCTTGGAGTACAAAATGAAGGAGCACAAAGGCTAACAGAGTTCTGCCAAGAGAAAGCACCGGTCAGAGCAAACACCCTCTTCCAACAACATAAGAGGTGACTCTACACATGGACATCACCAGATGGTCGACACCGAAATCAGATTGATTATATTGCAGCCAAAGATGGAGAAATTCTATATGGTCAGCAAAAACAAGACCTGAAAATGACTGTGGCTCAGACCATCAGCTTTATATTGCAAAATTCAGGATCAAATTGAAGACAGCAGGGAAAACCAGCAGGCCATTCAGGTATGATCTAAATCAAATCCCTTATGATTATATAGTAGCGGTGACAAACAGATGCAAGAGATTAGATCTGGTAGACAGGAGTGCCTGAAGAACTACAGAAGGCGGTTTGGAACACTGTACAGGAGGCGGTGACCAAAACCATCCCAAAGGGAAAGAAAGAAATGCAAGAAGGCAAAGGGGTTGCCTGAGGAAGCTTTACAAACAGCTAAGTAAAGAGGAGAAGAGAAAGGCAGAGGACAAAAGGGAAAAATATACTCAACTGAATACAGACTTCCAGAGAATAGCAAGGAGAGATAAAGAGGTCATCTTTAACAAACAATGCAAAGAAGAAGAGTTTCCTCTGAATGGGAAAGACTAGAGATCTCTTCAAAAATATTAGAGATACCAACATTTCATGCAAGGATGGGTACGATAAAGAACAGAAACGGTAAGGACCTCACAGAAGCAAAAGAGATTAAGACAAGGTGGACAGAATACGCAGAGGAACTCTACAAAAAGATCTTAATGACCTGGATAACCACGATGGTGTGGTCACTGACCTAGAACCAGACATCCTGGAGCGTGAAGTCAAGTGGGCCTTAGGAAGCATTACTACTAACAAAGCTAGTGGAGGTGATGGAATTCCAGCTGAACTATTGCAAATCCTAAAAAGTGATGTGCTGTACTCAATATGTCAGCCAATTTGGAAAACTCAGCAGTGGCCACAGGACTAGAAAAGATCAGCTTTCATTCCAATCCCAAAGAAGGGCAATGCCAAACAACGGTCAAACTACCACACAACTGTGCTCATTTAGCAGGCTAGCAAGATTACCCTCAACATCCTTCAAGCTAGGCTTTACAACCAGTCTAAACAAGTCAATCCAAAAGGAAATCAGTCCTGAATATTCATTGGAAGGATTGGATGCTGAAGCTGAAAACTCCAATAATTTGGCCACCTGATGCAAAGAACTGACTCACTGGAAAAGATCCTGATGCTGGGAAAGATTGAAGGCAGGAGGAAAAGGGGACGACAGAGGATGAGACGGTTGGATGGACTCCATGGACATGAGTTTGAGCAAGCTCAAGAGTTCTTGATGGACAGGGAGGCCTGGTGTGCTGCAGTCCATGGGGTGGGAGAGTCAGACATGACTGAGTGACTGAACTGAAGTGAACTGAATGGTGAACTTTCAGAGGTACAAGCTGGGTTGAGAAAAGGCAGAGGAAACACAAATCCAATTGTCTACATTCACTGGATTCTAGAGAAATGGAATTCCAGAAAAACATCTACTTCTGCTTCACTTAGTACACTAAAGCCTTTGACTATGGGGATTGCAACAAACTGGAAAATTCTTTAAGAGATGGGAATATCAGATCACCTTATCTGCCTCCTGAGAAATATGTTATGTGGGTGAAGAAGCACCAATTTGAACCTTACATGGAACAATGGACTGGTTCACAATTGGGAAAGGGGTAGGAGAAATCTGTATAGTGTCACCATGATTATTTAAACTCTATGCAGAGTACATCATACAGAATGCCCATCTGGATTCATCACAGTATGGAGTCAACACTGCCAGGAGAAATATCAACAACCTCAGATATGCATATGACACCACTTTAGTGGCAGCAAGTAAAGAGGAACTAAAGAGCCTCTTGATGAGGGTGAAAAAGAGTGAAAAAGTTTGCTTAAAACTCAACATTCAAAAAACTAACATTGTGGCATCTGGTCCCATCACTGATGGCAAATAGATGGGGAAAAAGTGGAAACAGTGACAGACTTTATTTTCTTGGGCTTCAAAATCAGTGCAGATGGTGACCGTAGCCATGAAATTAAAAGACACCTGCTCCTAACAAACCTAGACTGTATTAAAAAGCAGAGACATCACTCAGACACAACAAAGATTAGTATCGTCAAAGCTATATTTTTTCCAATAGTCATGTATGGATGTGAGAGCTGGACCATAAAGAAGGCTGAGCACCAAAGAATTGATGCTTTCAAACCGTGGTGCTGGAGAAGACTCTTGAGAGTCCTTTGGACTGCAAGGAGATCCAACCAGTCCATCCTAAAGGAAATCAGTCCTGAATATTCAATGGAAGGACTGATGCTAAAGCTCAAGTTCCAATTCTTTGGCCACCTGATGGGAAAAAGTGACTCACTGGAAAAGACCCTGATGCTGGGAAAGACTGAAGGCAAAAGGAGAAGGGGATGACAGAGGACAAGATGATTAGATAGCATCACCAACTCAATGAACATGAATTTGAGCCAACTCCAGGCAATGGTCAAGGACAGGGAAGCCTGGTGTGCTGAAGCCCATGGGGTCCCAGAGTGTCGGACATGACCTAGCAACTGAACAATGACGATGATAAATTAATGTTTAATTTTATAAGAAACTAAGTGTTTTCAAGTGGTTATACCAGTCAACACAAATATCTGTATCCTGTTTGGCATGAAGTCATATCTTTTTCATTTTTCTCTGTTCTATTTTATCTAATGCTGCAACGTGTTTGGAAGGAGAGTAACCCAAAGCATACACTCTCTAGGCTACTTTGACGTGTTATTCGGGAAACTGCTTATCCGGTCACACTTCCTCTTGTCCCAAGACATTACAGGTTGTTCCCTCCGCCTGGAATTCTCTCCCTCGCTTCTGTCTTCACATCAAAGCTCACAAGTCACTTTGACAAAGAAAGCGTCCCAGGCCTGAGACTCGCTCAAAGCCACCTTCCACTGTACCTGTCGTTCATTCAGTAGACACTGAGTGGGAGCACACAACACGTTTTTCCAGGGAGAGGATGTAACAGGAACAAGAAAAACAAAACCGGTACTCTGACGGGATCTAGCGGAGAAGAGACAACAAAGGGAAAGGAACAGTCTGACCAGCATCTAGTGGAGAGAGAGAAACACTTCCCAAAAGAGAAACGGTTACAAAGATCCGGAAGGGAGAGTGTGCTGGGTGCATCTGAGGAAGAAACAGAGACCCAGGTGGTCCTGGCCGCCCCGCAGGGCTCTCCTCCCTGCCGCCCTCACCGGGAAACTTGCTGGGTACTCCCGTGAGGTCATGGTCATGCGTGCACCACTGCAAGGCCGTACCAATACCTGGGCCGGGTCACCATCAAAGCCTTCACACTTATGTACACCCTGTAACTATTTGCTAATAAGTCAGTGACTGAAAAAATAAAGAAAAACAAAGTGGGCAACCAACACAGCAGCCTCACGCACAAGTCTACACGCGGCAGGTTCATCCCGATTCAAAAGTCCCATAAACATTGTGGTGACACAAGGTTATCAGCCTCTGCGATCTAGATAGGATGGATGCGATACTCAGTTGCATTTCGTATCACGTTGCTATTTAAATGTTTCCCTGACGACCTGATGTAAAGAACGAGGCCCGTCTGCTCCCCATCAGCAGACTGAAGACACAGCACTGAAGGGAAAGACTCGAAGGGCAGCACTCCTCCCCACATCTCCCTGAAACTGCTCGTGAGCCTGTGACTCCACCAGTTTCTGCCATTTCCAGCCAGGAACACAGCAGAGCAGTTGCTGCGTCACAATGACTCCGTCCTCTGTGTCGACCACGTCTGACTCCAAAGCAGCTGCACAAGGAATACCACCAAGAGGCAGTGGGGAGAGGCCCTCCCACACACAGCAGGGATGTACGTGCTGACCGAGGCAAGCGTCAGTCACGTAAATCCTCCCACTGCAAACCAGGGAGATGCACAAAAGACACACAGCAGCAACTCAGCTGGAAATCCAGAGGCACATGTAAGCAGGTAAAAGAGCAAGCCCCTGCTTCTGAGGCTAGACCGCCACCACCCACAAGTACCTTCCTTGAGCAGGCCGTAGCAGAAGAGGCGCGCCCTCTCCAGATCACCCAGCTGCCGGCAGACCCCCACGTACACCCTGCAGAGCGCGTGGATGTAATTGTGCTCCACGGACATCTTCTGACTCTTCAGCTCTGAGAGGATAGAGTGAAGCAAGCTCTCTGCTAAATGCTGAATTGGGGGGGAAAAAAAAACAAAAAGGCAATGTACATTCATATTTATCGTTAGCCTACTATGGAACAGCTACAAGTTACAAAATCAAGTCCTTGGGAAAGCTGGAAAAATAAAAGGGGCACTGTCTCGGACAGAGGCCAGCTGCCACTGCAGTAACCCCTCAGCAGGGAAGCCGGGAGGCTCTGCGGAGAAGGGGGCCCCCAGCGAGCAGACGGGCAGTTCAGCAGAGGTCAGCAGGGCACAGGGCCTATGGCTGGTCCAACTCTTGATGCTCGTCACTATCGCCACTCCAACAAGCTGCTATTTTTTGGCTTTTACTAAAATAATCTCTGTGTATGAAATCCACTCTAATTCTACTGCCATTCTTGTTTTCTGAACTGCAATACACTCTACACATTTATCCTGTTTAGATGTTAGAATACTGGGTAACAGTTTCCTTACTCAGGTAAAGAAGTACTAAATAACCTGATATACTCAATCACGTGAAAATAAACATCCTTCCAAAGTTACCTGCATTGCTCTTTATGCTTTCTGAAATGAACAATAAACATGTATACCACTGTGATTCCAGGCATATACAGACAACCAATAATGTTAATCCAGGGACACTGGAAGTCACCCACCCACTATCAACATGAACATGGAAAAGATAATAACCTAGCAAAGTCCTAAGAAACCTTGTATGCAAACCTACACACTTCTCTCTCCACCTCCTCTTGAAACTAAGTGTGTGTTCCTATTTGACTGGTGACCTGCATTAAGTGTGGGGGGCGAGGGGGAGACCCACACACTAACCCTCTCTCAAAATTCTCAAATGTGTATGTGACACTACTGACAAAAGGGCTCTATTACAGAGCAACTGATGCTCTGAGGCAAACCATTTTGAGCCATTAAACATGCCAGAACCAACAGGAACTGTGCAATTTAAGTCCTGACGGGCACCTTTTTTTCCCTTTAAAATTTTAACTCATCTAGTGAATATAGACCACCAAGTCTCCAATGTCTGACCGCTTCTCAGATGCACAAACTCCTGGCTAGAAATAGAGCACAGGTCCTGACGCTTACAGGGGTGACTGTCCATCCTGGACAATAACCTTCTATTCAGGGTCCCCCTCGCTGGCAGGAGGCAGCCTGTGTCTGGGGACAGGACCTTCTGTTCAGGGCCCCCCTCGCTGGTGGCAGGCAGCCTGGGTCGGGGGACGGGCAATCCCAGCGCTCTCTGAGTGGAGCCGCGTACCTTTTTTGTGGTGCTGAACTCATAGACAACGTCCTTCTCCTGGTCTCGCATCACCGGCTTTGTGGAGACGTTTCCCACGTACACGTGACTCCGGATGACAGGTAACAGGTCAAAGGTCGCCTCCCCGATCTTTCTCAGGGCCTCTGTGATGGCTCTGTCGGGGGACTCCGCGGTTTCTTCAGGGCTGGAGGGGGACTGCGAGGCCGGGAGAGGATGCCTGTTGTCCTCTGTGCTTGGGGCTGCAGCCTGGGGGAGGTCCGTCCAGGGGCTGCAGCCCATGCCCTCTGGGGTGGGCTCCGGCTCTGGGGACCCGTTGTCCAGGCGCAGCCTCTTGGCGCTCCTCGGTGCACTGGCAGATAGTGTCCGTTTCCCAGCCGGGTCCTGCGGAGGCCCCAGGCCGCCCACCTTGTCCTGCTTGCCATCACTGCCAGAGCTGCCCCCTGCCTTCACAAAGGCGGTGGAGCTGGAAGCGATGGCTTGGAAGCCTGCGAGGGCACCCACGGGCCCCGGCAGGCCCTTACGGTTCGCCGGAGGGCCACGTGTGAGCTGGATGTTCCCTTTGAGGATGTTGAGGGTGCGGGCCCGGGCGGACAGCTCTGGGTACATGGTGTCCAGGATCTTCACAGAGTTCTCCGGGGGCGCTGCCACCGCAGGATGGGCGGGTGCAAGTGGGGGCAGGCGGCCGGGCACTGGGAGGGCGTGCTTTGGGGTCGCTGCGCAGAACTGCAGCGGGGACGACAAGACCCTGTCCCCGGCCGGCGCAGACGACGGCGACGGGGAGGCACACAGAGGAGAGCAGGGCCCCGGCTCCTCTGGCAGCGGGGACGTCACAGGAGGCGCCGGGGGCTCGGACGACGGGGACGTTGGGCAGAGCGGGGACAGTGGAGAGGAGGGGCTGGAACTGGAGATGAGGGGAGATGCCAGGCGGGACGTCCTCGGCGGCGTGGCGATCAGGGGGGCCAGCAGCGGGGGCAACGGGGGCCCCACCTCCTGCCGGATCTTGCTCAGCGTGTCCACGCAGCAGTCTGCGGGTGTGGACGTGTCGGCGGTGGCCAGGATGGTGTGCGTGTGACTTCTTTGGGGTCTTCCATGACCTCTGTCCCCTGAGAACGACGGAGAGACTTCGCGCTCAATGGTCTCAACGCGGCCTGATGCCGGAGTCCTGACTGGCTTGTTGGACTGGTCTCTGTTTGAAACCTTTGATCGATTCTTATTTTTGCCCAGTGGCTCCAGTTTCGAGTTACAGTAAGTGTGATCGAACGGAGCAGCCTGCGACTCGAAGTTCTGATCATATATCTCGGAGCTGATCCTCACGCTGGGTTTAACGGGTCTGTTTCGCAAACGACTTTTATCAAAGTTACCACTCTGCCCGCTGCTTGAGATATCCTCCTGGGTTCCAGCCGCACTGCGGCCACATGGGGGCTCCTGAAGAGGTGAGCCGGGGCGACCAGCCTCTGGAGACCTCTCCACGGGAGGAACCAAAAGGAAACCAGCTGCCAGCTCTTCCGGATGGGTGGAAAGGGGGGCGGCCTCCGGGGCGTCACACAGGATCACCTGGCCCAGCTCCGGCATGAGCGTCACCCCATTGATGATGGTCCAGTTGTCCCCTTTCTCAATGACTAGGTTCTGATCCTTGTTGATGAGCACATTGATGACCTCAGAGGTCACCGTGGAGATCTGACATTGGAGCCTCACCTCTCCAGGCCCCGCCCCCGGGTCAGCGTTGGGGACCGAGGGCTCTTCGGGTTCTGACTGGACCTCTTCCCGATTGCCCGCCGGCCTTACCGCGTCCACGCGGCCCTCAGGAGTGCTTTGCGTGTTTTCGCGGCCAGGTTCAGCACAGGTGGGAGACCCGCCCTGAGTGTGCGCGCTGGCCCTCGGCGTGGGTGAGGCGGTGATGGCTGTGTCCAGAGGTGGAAGTTGCTGCTGGAGGTGCTCTGCCGTCGCGCTCTCAGGCCCTCTGAAGAGGAGCAGCCCCGCGGCCTCCTCCGCCTCGCTGTCCTCCTGGCTGGCCTGCAGCTCCTGCCCGAGCCTGGTGAGCACCTCGGACAGCGTCTCCAGGGAGCAGCGAGGGAGCTGACCCCGCAAAGGACAGTCGTCTTCCTCCGACTCCACCCACTCTTCAGAGGTCTCCAGTGCTTCCTCTTCACAGAGCTGACTTCCATACCCTTCTCCTGATGGTCCACTGGGCTTCAATTCCTCTTTCATTCCTCTATTCAGTGTTCCTTTGCTAGAACATTCTGAAACGGAGTCCGCTGAACTATAATCTCTCAGCTGACAGCTTTCAAGAAACATGACGACCTCGGACGTGGACAGTCTGTCCATCTCAGACAGCGTGCTGATGTTGAAGTCCTGCAGAGCTGAGGTCAGGGAGCCCACCTCGATGGAAGGCCCAGCCTCTGCAGGCCCTGCACCCCACCCGCGGGCCCTGGGGGCGCTGTGCAGGTCCAGCTCCGGAGCGGGGTCGGGCTCGGGCTCCCCCTCGCTGCTGCTGGGCGCCTCGCTCTCCTCCACCTCGGTGTCGCCTCCGCCTGCCTCCCGGATGCCGCTGTAACAGCACGGGGCAGGGCGTGGAGATGCGGTCTCGGCAGCACCCAGGCCTTCAAGAGGCGCGCAGCCAGGACTCTCAGACTCCAGGAGCAGGCGTTCCTTCAGGCCACGCTGTAGGGCAGGTGGGGCCTGTGAAACCGCCAGAGCCGCCCCAGGGCACCTGACTGCGTCTCCAGCAGGAAAACCTCTGGAGAGAGTCAGGTCCGTGTCTGGACATTTATCCACATCCAAGCTGGCCGTGTCCACGCCTGTGGCCAGGAGACCAGGGCTCTGCTTCTGCGCCTCTTCCTGCACCGCGGCGCCTGTCACAGCATCCCGGTTTGGGACCGGGATGTTCTCAGAAAAGAATGAGGATTTATAGTCTGTAGGATGATGGGAATTTTCTACTGGGAAAGAACCACTTGGAGCATCAAAATCTAACCTTCCCCAGGAGGCGGGGGCTCCTGAGGCAGGGCTCCGGGCGCTGCTCTTCGTGTCCCCCCTCTCCCCGCCATGCTGCGCTCCACACGCCAGCCAGCTGGCCCGGGCGTCACCGTGGGGCGCTGGGGGCTCTGGGCGGGCAGGCTGCGCGGGGCCAGGCCGCGCCTGCCTGGTGATCACTGATACTTGATTGGGCAGCACGGACGTGGGGGCCCGGGGAGCAGCGGGACCACGGTCCTCACTGGTGAACACGGACGCCGACCCGCCGCCCTCTGAGGACCATACGGCCCGGGGCCTCGCCTCACTGCCCCGCCGCAAGAGGTCACTGTGGTGCCAGGAAGCGCTCCTGCCAAAGCCGAAGCCGCTCCTGACCAAGCTGGACACAGGCCCCGGCGACGCTCTGAAACCTGTCCGAGCCGGCTCGAGCTCCACTCTCAGTGCCTGCCCAGCAGCCAGCCCAATGCCAGCGGCTCCTGGGAACGCTGAGCGCGGGGGGAACAATGAGCGTGAAGGGAACTGAGGCTGCGGGAGCAAGCGGGCATCACTCAAGTCCTTCACAAAGGCTGCGCATCCCAGTGGGCCGCTCCTCTGACCAAAAGGATCGGACGTGCCCGACGTGCTCAGAGTCGGGAAGCTGCTCTCGAGACGGGCCCCTCCTGAGGAGCACCCCGGGGGCTCGGGGGGCACCTCCACCGCAGTCACCCCGGCAGCGGGCGCGGTCTGCTCTGAGCCACAAGGGCGGGGAGGGCCAACTGCAGGGGGAATGGCGGGACCACCGCCATCCTCCAGCCCCGAGGGAGACGGGGGGTGGCCACAGCAAGGGGAGGCGCCTGAGGCCGAGGAGCAAGACCAGGCATCTCCCAGGCTGAGCCCCGTGGTTCCTGGGGTGGGGGGCCCTTCTGAAACACACCCCTGCGTGGCTCCTCTTTCCTTCTCCAAGGCTCTAGGCTGTCCCTGGAAATGACCAGAGGCTGACTGCCGCCCCGATTCAGAAGCAGTTCCATCAATGAGTGTCCACCTGGCCAGCTCTAACTTGGGTGATTCGATCCATGGGGACAGCAGGGTCTTCCCATCAGGTGCCCTGGGCTCCCTGAGCGGCTGCAGTCCCAGGGGAGGGGGACGCGGGTCTGACCGACCATGAGCCGTGCCCTCCTCTCGAGCTAGGCCGCCCAACAGCGTCTCAGCAGGCTCGCCGCCCGGGGCTCTGGGACGTGTCCACACTGTGGGCACCAACCTGTCCTTCTGTCCGACCTCTCTGTGTGTGCCCAGCTTGTCCACAACGCCCTTCTCTCTCCCACTCCCGAGCTCAGAGGACACGGTCCAGAGCTGCTCCCGAGCAAAGGCGAATGAAGCTGCGGGCTCCCGCAGGTTTGCTGCGAAGGTGCCAAAGCCGAGCGTGGTCCCTGCACTGAGAGCCAGGGTGGCCTCGTGGGTGTGGGGCTGCTCCTCCCAGGCTCCAGCTCCTTTCTTCTCTCCAGATAAGCCACAGCGGTCCTGGGCCTCAGGCGGATCTTCTTTGGACACAGGCTCCGAGTTCCTACATGGGGCTGACTCATAATCGCTGGAGTTGGCACCCTCTCCAAAGGGTTCCTTAAAAACAAAGGAATTGTATCCATCAGTTAAATACCACTTAAACCAACTACACAGTTACTGATTCAATGCACTGGACACGGACACGCTCTGGAAGCGTCTGAGAAAGGCAGGCCACCCTAGGCGCCCCATGGGTAGGTGGGCGGGGGTTGGGGAGCCAGGGCCCTCCCCCTCTCTCCTCAGAGAAACCCCCCAGCGCTCCACACACGCTCACTGCTGCTCCCCAAGAGGCGTCCAGGTGCTGCTGCACTCGCAGCTGAGGGCTTGCTCTGTCCTGACTGTGAACCGTCCTCAACTCAGAAGACCCACTGCAGGCAGCCGCCCAGCTGTCCTCTCAACCTCCACTCGCCCCTCCCGGTCCCCCCAGCCCGACCCGTGCTCAAGGGGCTGCCCTGTGAGCCCCTCTGCCCATACCTCTCACCGAGGCCACACCCCAGCTGCAGTTATCCCCGGACCCTTCAAGTTCCCCTCCGTGTACGGACTACTCCCCTTCCCCATGGCCCGTGACCTTCATGTCTGCTCTAAAAGCCCTCCTCGACTCCCAACCAGCCCCTCTCTTCCGGAGACCTTCCGTGACACCGCCGGCCCCAGGCCCCCGCTGCCCCCCGGCACCCCCAGGGAAGGCCTGCCCACCCCTAAGGTGGACCATTTCCCACCCAGAGAGGCTCTTCTCTGTGTTGTCTCCAGCGTCCCTGGCCGACCCCTCCTCTCACAGCCACACTGCAAATCTCACCAGGCTCGCTGCTCTCTCAGCCTGGAGACCTTTTCCAAACCAGTGTCTATCAGTTAACTCCAGTGCGGCTACTGGGTCCAGGGGTCAAGAACGCAGGACACTGGTGATCCCAAGATTCCAGTCAACGGTCCTGCCTCTCCCCGGAGTCTCCCACTTTCTTCCCATCCCCACCGCAACTCAACGGAAACTCTCACGTGGAACCCGACCTTTAGGTCCACTTCTCTGGACCCACTGACAGCTCCCCATGCTGTCAGGAGAAAATGCCAAGCCCTGAAGACTCACATGGGCTTGGGTCTGGTCTGGGTGCACGCTCCCCGTGTCCAGAGTGCCACACCTCTGTAAACAGCACCAGACACCCGGCACCTCCTCCACGGCTGGCCAGACGCCAGCATCCGGGGGCCTCTCCCACTAGGTGTACGCCGGCCTTCCACCAGGGTGAGCCCCTAACCCAGCCCCCGGCAACGCAGACGCCACCACGGCGCCCTCATGGGCGAGCACCCAGGACCCAAGCAAGAGTGACCAGGTCCTGTCACCTCTGTGCCCGCAGTGTCCAGCATCATGTCCAGAACATAACAGATATGCATTACGGTTCCTAAATGAAGTGATTCAAAGGAGCCATTAATTTCTTTCTTCCTTAAGTCAAAAAGCATGCAAATCTGCTCTGTCAAGACTAACTTCCCCTATATGTAATTTGGTTCTGTGTTTTCCAAGTCTCCTAGTAAGTGTGTTGTGAAGTGAAAGTTGCTAATTTGTGTCCAACTCTTTGTGACCCCTATCATTTTCACAATTTAAACAATAAAAAGGAAAGAGAAAAAAAAGACTAACTTCCTAAGAAATTACATAAACCATTCTGCAAATACACAGAGATGATGAATTCATTGCATGAAGGTGGAGAATGCAGCAACCTAAGTTAACAGGCGTGCATGCCATACACGGACCTTCTGTCTCTGAAACACTCCAGGCAAACACCTGTGTAACTCACTCATTCCATCCCTGTTACGTGTCTAAAGATAAGAGTAAACAACTAAGACACAGTCCTCCACAGGAGACTTAAAACACACTGCAGATGAAGACAGTAACAATGCACCCCCAGCACACAATGAAGGCCACGACATGTGCGCACGTGTGTGTGCGCTTGTGTGAGTACAAGATACGGACCCCGGGGCAGTGGCGTGCCTCACGAACTCCCGGCTTCCTCCCTGACACTATGCGGAACGCGCTCACACGTCAGGGTGGACAAGGTGGCCACCTGGGGAGGCCAGTGCAAAGTGTCCACTCACAGGTGCAAACAGAGAGGGTGAGACACCCAGGTGAGGCGGCGATGCCAGCGGCGGGGAGGGCACTGGGGACAGCAGAGGCGGGGGCAGCCTGAAGAAGTCGACCGCAGCCTGGAGGTCCTCGTCGAAACCAGGGCCCTGAGCCTCGCTCCTCCACGCCACAGCCTTGGGACTCGTGTCCTCTTGAGAGAGGCCGTTGTCGCGACCTGCTGCTCCACCCACATCCTCACAGGCAGAGAAGTCACCCTCAATCTCCATGGACAGTTCTGCCAGGCACGTCTGCACTGCCGAGGTGCGGATGGGACTGCCACCTGCTGCAGGGGGCACCCCATCTTCCCCGAACTCTATGGATCTGCAGTATTCTCGGGCAGGTTTTTCTGCAAGGGGAAAAAAGTGAATATCAAATTATTTACAGTTATCAATTAAAAAAAAAAACCACCTATTTTAACACTTCAAAATGCTTGTATTAAATCCAAGTAGAAACATTTTTAAAAGCCAACAATCCCTTCCTAAAGAATATCCTATAAAACTTAAACACATTCCACAAAGTACGCTTCCCTCAACAAGTAAACGAGAAGACGGCCGGGGGAAAGGGTGAGATGCCTTTGTCCACGGGCAGCAGGGTATGCCTGCCAAAGCTTCCGTCCGTGGCCAAGGTGACAGGCCTCGATGACACACTCGTTCTCTTGGGAAGTCAGCAGTATTGGGGAGAAACAGCCTTCTGCCACAAGGCGACAAGAAACAAATTTCTCCTTCTAAAATCAACTTATACCAGGCCTATTCCATGTAGGGCTTCCCTTGTGGCTCAGCTGGTAAAGATCTGCCTACAATGCAGGAGACCTGGGTTCAATCCCTGAGTTGGGAAGATCCCCTGGAGAAAGGAAAGGCTACCCACTCCAGTATTCTGGCCTGGAGAATTCCATGGACTGTATAGTCGATGGGGTCACAAAGAGTCGGACACAACTGAGCAACTCTCACCTCCACCCCATGAAAGTATTTGTACAATACTCTAAGGAACCTGACTACATCACAGAAATACTTTGCACTGTAACACAACTGAAAGCTACTATGAAATGCCGGTTCTCTTTGGGTTTTGATTTTGGTGAACAACAGCAATGCTAATTGTTAGTAAAAATACTGTGTCCTGGCAATTAACTGGAAACAACCACTTGTCATATTTGAAAGCTATAAAAATATATGAAAGCTACAAAAACACCTTTCGTAGAAGGCCTCAGGGCTCCCTGGAGCAGTGGCTGATTACAGGGCTGGGGAGGGAAAAAGACAAGCTGAGCCCGAGACAGTTTGCAGAACCAGATGTAAAGACGGACATGCCTAAGAGGCCCAGATGGTCCCAGTGACTGCACCTGGGGCAACCTGAGCGGTAAGATGACTAGTGAAAGTACCGGATTATGATGCACAGAATAAAACAAGTGTCTATGAGACCACACTGACAGAAGTGAATGCAAAGTGAATGAATGAGTGAGTGGAGAAAAATGACAGTTCTTCCTTACAGAAGAATTGCAGTTAATACCTTTAGGAAAACAAGGGAATTGCAAAAGCCACTATTTGACAAAGTAGTAATCGCAGCCTACAAGATGTACCAGCAGAGCTAAAATCAGTGGGCCAGGGCTAGAGAGAAACAGATATGTGCCATGTCACAGCGCCTCCCTCGGGGTGGTCACTGAGTCAAGAAGCAACAGCAGTTTCACAGGAGGAACCGGGCCGACATCACCTTCCACAGAGATCAAGGTTAACAGCCCCCAGGACAAGGCCGACCACACGCTCTCTCCCCAGCACACACTAGGAGCTCTAGTGGAAAATACACAGCCTCACTCTAATACAAGAAAACATGCCACAACCCACAGGGTTTCTACCCAATGATCTGTACTCTCCAAAAGGGTCAGGAGACAAGGAAAGATCTGTAACTGCCAGAGCAGGGGCAACTAAAGGCAGAAAAAAATGAGAGTGGAAGCATGAGTTGCTCAGTCATGGTCCAGCTCTTTGCAACCCCATGGACTGGGGCCCGCCAGGCTCCTCTGTCCATGGAATTCTCCAGGCAAGAATTCTGGAGTGCATAGCCAATCCCTTCTCCTGGGGATGTTCCTGACCCAGGGATCGAACCCAGGTCTCCCACATTGCAGACAGATTCCTTACCATCTGAGCCACCAGAATTAAAGGAATCCAGGGAAGGTGACATGGGCAGGGAAACGGTGAAACCCCGTCTCCACCTGCACCAGCCACACACACTCCCTCTACGAGTCCTTCTGGTTTCCCAGTGGATGTTCCCTGATGAAGCAGCTATTACAAAATTCAAAACCAGACGCATTCAACGAGACTAGAAATCATGCTGGAAGGAACAGGGTTTTGGATGATGGCAATGGCAAGCGCCCATCTCAGTTTATTTCACTCTTTCAATGAGAGATTCGAGAAATTAAAAACTAAAGACGTACAACGTCCACAGTAAACACCGCTGCTGCTGTATGAAATGAAGCTCTGGAAGCTTCCCCCTCACCTGGGATGTATCTGCCAGCCTCACCCGGGAGTCTGTGTGTGGTGTTGATGCACAGCCAGAGCTCCTTCAGAAGCAGTTTTACCTTCCCTGTGGAAGAGAGGCAAGTGTTAGTCATGTCATTTGGCTCATTCAGCCCAAGGCCAAAACACACTCCTGGGAAATCGGGATTTATCAGGGAATTAGAAAACTAGGTAACTTAAACCCCCTTCCCCTCCTTCCATCACTGAACACAATTCAGCTGGCTACTAATGTGAAAGCATGTTGACTGAAGGCTGAACACAAGCCTGGGTTTTGCTTGGAGGGTGCGGAGCACACAGGGCAGGACTCAGAAAACCCAGCGTGCTTGTTGGGAAAGGTCTTCACCTCCATTATGCACGCACATGACAAACAAATCTCTGGTCTCTGCATTTTCCACAGACAGTGACGTGACTGGGGAGCGCAGGGAGGAAGCCCAGCTAGAGGGACCGGTATAGATCACCGCTCCACAGATTCTACACAGAAGAAACAGTATCAGCTCAGTTCCATGAGGTCATCAGAAATGCCACCAGAGGTGACCAGGCGGTAGTTAACTTAGGGGCTTCGTGGGTCTTGGGAAATTCTTTTATGGCCTTAAGGGGAAATGAGAGGAGATCAACGTGCGGGTATAGACATATGGAGAGGGAGAGAGAGTCACCCACGTGAGCAGACACACAGAAGGAAGCATCTACGTCTATATAAGCAAAGTGAGAGCTTTGTAATTTTTGAAAATTTTTTTCAAATGGGTCTGAATTTCTAAAGTGGTTAAGAATCACTGGTTCAAGTTGAAAGGCAAAGGACAATTGTAACTAAATGAAAGTCATATAACATTAAGAATATCACACTGTGGTTTTAAAGTAAATTTAACATTAAAAATACAAATTCCTCAAAATGTTCCAAGCAAAAAACATTCATCAAAATATAAATATGAATAGTTTGTGTCAAATACATATAAAAAGACAAGCCACATTACTTAATATTTAACTGAAAATAATTATTAAGTACCTGGTAATTTCAAGTCACCTCAAAATTCTGTTGTAGCTCACTTGAGGTTATTAAACAGAATCATGTCTTGAAAACACTGAAATCTTTAATCCAGTTCTAGAGAAGTTAAAAAGATCAATCTTCTAAACTAAAATATCTCCAAGGAATCACAAATTTTGGAACAGGACAGCCCTATTTAATGGCAAACTACATCTATAGTAGAATTCCATAATGAATAAATTAATTCCACAGAAAAAGGACCAGGACAAACGGGGCAAATGTACAGAACTTGGGAAATGTGGGCATTTCCAGCCTCTCCTGACCCACATTAGCCAGTCGCTGGTGAGGTGCATCCATATTCAAGTTGCAAAGTTCTATAATCAAGTAGTTTATCTACACTGTAGTTAACGCACCCAAAGCCTGCTTCCAAATACCATGACACCCTTTGCTTAAATGACCTGACCAGGATCTCTGCTTATTACAAATACCCAAAGCAGCAAACAAGGAACCTGAAAAAAAATACACAAGAAAGTTCCTTCTCTGTTCTTACAGAGGCTATTAACCAGAGCTATGCCTATTCCAGCTAAGCGCCTTCATTACTTCCAGTCTGACACGAGAACTATCCGATACCAGCAAGCAGAAAACAGCCTACATCCTGGCACTTTCGGGACTTGGTCGTGAAAACCTTTCGGCTGAACCACACGCCTTCCCCTGACCCTGTGACAGACGCCTCCTTTATCAAACGCCAGGCGTCTCCGAGGACAGCGTTTCTAGACTTGCCTACTCCACTGACTTGTCAGTGTCCACATGAATGGCACGCATCCTTAATCACAACAACCTTGTAACTATATTTCAGTATCTGTGCTAGCATGACCCTGGCTCAGGATTAAATTGTTATTACGGGTCTATTGCTTCTGATAAACCTTCCCCATCCAGTCTTAAGAATATATATTTATACATACATGGGGGTAAAATTCCCATCTCTATGCCTTCACTGTTTACATCCAGGAACACAGCATTTGTGTGCATGTTCAGTGGTTTTAAAGCTGTCTTCACAGAGGCAGGCATGCTGCCTTCAGGTACTTCCCTGGGCGTCAAACCGATCTGCGGCCACCTGAGAACGGACTGTTCTTATGCCATCTGTTCTGACAGACTAGTGAAGACCCACCGTGCGTCCTCACTGTAAGCACCAGCGCTCGCCCGAGCTCCAACACTGCTATCTTCCTTTCTCCACCTCGTCAGTGCCCTCATTTCCAATGACAGCAATCTGACAGCTCCTGCGCTGTGAGTCCACTCGGGCGCATGGCTCAGGTCCCCAGCAGACACAGAAGGGTGGAGGAGCAGGCTCGCCTCGTCTCTGATGCAACGACTAGGCTCTCAGTGCTTCACATTTCTCAAGTGCGAAGTGCTTTTTCCTATTATTATCTCGTCTTTTTTTTTAATGAGGAATGGATGCTGAATTGAGATGACCCTATCATGTCCCTCTTAACCAGCTGTTGTGGTAGTCCTGAGATAAATCCTCAGTCATACTTTGTCCGTATTCTATATTACTAACAGATGTGAGTTCTTACAGTTTTAGTATTTTCACAGCTTCACTGCTAAGTGACAGTTCTGAGTGCTGAAGACAAGTGTGCGCATTTTCACGCACACAGTTAGTTTTGGCACACGGTTCTGCTAGTCAGAAGAACAAGACAGGAGCAGTCCTAAAGCAAAAACAATAATAAAGACATCAGGTTTTCACTGAAGATCTGCTCACCTGCAAGCCATCCAGAGCTTCCATAGTATTATCTTTAATTTTTAACTTTCTTACGAGTTATTTCTCTGTTCAGGATATTCCAACAACTGCTCTATGTCAATCTGAGTGTGTTTTCCTACAAAACAGTCCATTTTACAAACATGATAAAATCTGAAATTTGTGAATTCAGAAATTCTCAAGATGTAGTTTGACAGCTTCCTCAGTCCTGGTGCTATGAAGCTTTTCTGCCTTCCTTTCTTGGTCAGCTTCACCAGCACTGCAGAGACCCAGCTGTTCATTTCAACGGCCCTAAGTTAACTGCTCTGTTTCCTATTTCATTCATTTATGTTTCCTTCTTCATCAGTTCCTTCCTCCTATTTTCCTTGGGTTTCTGTTGTATTTTGCTACCTTCTTAAGTCATTCATTTTCTGGAATTCTTGCTTCATTTACGGTAATTCCTGCGTCCTAGCATGGCTTACCAGGTACTGCTAGCGGTAAAGAATTTACCTGTGAATGTAGGAGACCTAAAGAGACTCTGGGTTCGATCCCTGTCTTAGGAAGATCCCCTGAAAAAGGGCAAGCCAACCCACTCCAGTATTCCTGCCTGGAGAATTCCACAGACAGAGGAGCCTGGCGAGCTACAGTCCATGGGGTCACAAGGAGTTGTATGTGACCGAAGCCACTTGGCACACAGGGTGTGTCTCCGGGACCCTTCCTCCGAGGCTGCCCTGTGTCTATCCTCACATATCCTCACAACATCGCTTACAACCATGGATCACTCACTGAATACTGGCAATATCTCAAAGATTTTAATAAATGCTGCCTTGCCACTGCTGCTAAGTCACTTCAGTTGTGTCTGACTCTGTGCGACCCCATAAACGGCAGCCCACCAGGCTCCCCCGTCCCTGGGATTCTCCAGGCAAGAATACTGGAGTGGGTTGCCATTTCCTTCTCTAGTGCATGAAAATGAGAAGTGAAAGTGAAGTCGTTCAGTCGTGTCCCACTCTTCGAGACCCCATGGACTGCAGCCCACCAGGCTCCTCCGTCCATGGGATTTTCCAGGCAAGAGTACTGGAGTGGAGTGCCATTGCCTTCTCCAAAATGCTGCCTTATTTTTGTTAATTTCCAAAACTGCTTAGTATTTCAGCTTTTATCTTTTCTGTTATCCAAGAGCAGTTTATTATGTGTGTTCGGTTACCAGTTTTTCAGGAAGGAGGTAGGAGAGGTTTTTATTAATATCTTTTGAAATATCTATAACCTAATCTCAGATTGCAGCTTTTTATTTAGTAGTCAGCTTTTAGGCATGTTTGACAAGTAGTTCACAGAATTCCCCGGGCTTTGAGAGTCAATGTAAATCACCCATCCTGCAGTCATTATTCCCATTCCATCTCCCATTTGTTTGCTTTTACTCTCTGTTTCTAACAAACACACTGAAGTCTTTCGTGAAGTCAGATGTGGCTCTTTCCCCTAGAATGCCCAGGCACTTCACCTAGTGCACTTTTATGCCTGAAGGTCACAAGAGCAGGATCTTCTTGATGAACTGTACTGCTGACCATTCTAAACAGTTCCTTTTAATCCAGGCAAATTCATTCCTAGGCGTGAATTATTCTTTTGCATTATACAGTTGGTTTAATTGCTAAGTCGTGTCCAACTCTTGTGACCCCATAGTACCAGGCTCCTGTGTCCATGGGATTCTCCAGGCAAGAATACTGGAGTGGGTTGCCATTTCCTCCTCCAGGGGATCTTCCCAACCCAGGGATCGAACCCAGGACCCCTGCATTGCAGGCAGATTCTTTACCAACTGAAATACAAGGGAAGCCCTTTGTGTTATATGACTGCTTTCAAGTTAGAATTTGCTTGAACTGCAATTTCTATATCCATCCCCCTCTATTCAATCTTTCTGTGTCATTTGTTTTTAAATTTATTTCCTTTGAACAAGTCAGGGATGGAGACTGTACATAAAAATCATGCTCTACAGTTGACAGGCTTTTCTAATGTAACTATCACATCAGGGTCTTGATCTGGGAAATTTTCTATCGTTTCTTGATCACACTCTCTCTGCAAACAGTAGCTCTGTTCTCTGCTCTGGGAAGTCCTAGGTGACCATCACAGCACCTGGCTCTATACTCCAACATCTCAGATTTTCCCTAACACCTTTTATTTCCTTATCTTTTTATACCACATATTGAGAGATATCCACAATTAAATCCCTTGGCTCATCAAAGCAATCTTCTACTTGCCCACTCAGCAATCCAGCCTTTCCAGGGGGTTCACCTCTACAATCATGTTTTTAGTATCAGAGAACTGACTCAGACGTCACAGCAGTGGCCCATGGCTATGCCCTCAGATGCTCTCTAAGGACACGACTTGGGCTGGAGACATTTCTCCCTGCTCACGACTGACCACTGTTCCCTCGGGGCCTGCTCGCTCCTGGTGGTTTTCTCTCCTGTCCCTGCCCTTCCCCAGGACAGGAGCACCGCGCACAGCCAGAGCACATCTCCTCAGCCTCCATCTACAGTGCTCTTCCTCTGGCAATAAACGCAGGTCCTTGTGCCATGAACCTGCAGGACATGCCTTCATCAGGAGGGCAAGCGAGCAAGAACAGTGAGGAGCCACAAGGTGCACACATACCTCTCTCTCTGGAAACAGGGGGAGCTATCCTTCAAAGCGGCACCATTAACCCAATTTTCTGACACCCACAGCCACCCTGGGTTCTCCCGTGTCCTAACTCATCAGAAGACTAAACTTGGGCCGTGGCCTGCAGCCAGTCTGGGTCACAGCCTGTGACAACGTGCAGCCAGACAGCAGCAGCCCTCCCACCCCATCAGTCACACTGTTCCTCCTCGCCCCCACACCACCCCCAGTCTGGGGATGCCAGGCTCCTGCAGTCAAAGCCTGCTTTTGGAGGGCTGCGATTTTCTCTGTGACTGGGGATTTCATCACCAATTGCCACCATCTGCTTTATATCTTCCTCAATAATTGTTAGCACTTTTTAGCTATTCTTTTTTTTTTTTTTAATCTTCTGCCATCTTTAGATAAGGAACATGAAAGAAAGACAGGCCAACACAGGACTCAGGCAGTCTTTTCAAAAGTGAAGCCGGCCCAATGCTCTTTCTAACTCATAATGTCCTTCAGAAGTCCAGTATTAACAGAGGAAACTGTTAAAAGATATACTTAAGCATTGGGAATTAAACCCATCAAGCTCCAAGCTAAATAATCAGCAGATTCCTAAAGACTTCATTTGGAAAAATTAAAATAAACAAGATCCTTTCCCTTACAGAGAAGATATGTTAAAAAAAAGATTTTACTAGTTCTAGTAAAACTATCAAGTAGTTCTTTGACGAAAAATCAGAACGTGAGGCTAGTGAGCAACTGTGGAAGGGGGTGAGGGTTCTGTTTTAAACAGGAGGCCTGATAACGGCTGACTCCTAAAACTGAGACGACCAAACCCAAGAGCTGGCTGTCAGCTGGCAAAGCCAAGCACTGCCCAGCCTTCGCTTTCTCTCAGCAGCACCAGTACGCAAGAGTCTCCACACCTCGGAGCAGGAAGAGCCACAGACACATGGAACCATGTATCAATGATGATGACAAACGGGGAATCGGGGCCCAGGCGGCTGAAATGCGCCAACTGTTAGTCTAAGCTGAAGCCTTGAACTGCAGACTAAAAAAAATAAAGGAAGGAAAAAAGGTAGAGGAGACTTCTGAAGACACACTACATACCTGCACAAAACGTGTTTTTAATAATTTCCATTTGGAAAAAACATGGATGGATGACATGAAAATACCATTACTTACTTATTAATCATTTTGAACTTATCTCTATCAAAAAAGTATGAGCTAGCACAGCAGAAATTCATACCTTTTTCAAAACTGAGAATGAAAACACACAGACGGGAAGTACACGGCCAAAGGTCCCACGAAAGGTGGAAGTGGTGATGTGAGCCCCAGGTCTCCACTTCTCGCATCGTGCCTCCACCCACGTGGTGGTGGGCACAGCAGGCAACGAGTAGGGCGTGGGGCAACCCTTCTCCCAGAGGACAGCCGCACCCTCCGTGGGACGCCCGGCCTTCCCCAGGTCTTCTGTCTGCCAAAACACCCTGGGGGTCTCGGACTCCATGGTCTCCCTGCCTGCCTTTAGCCACTTCCATATACCTGGCACCTAAGAAATCGAGCGTTAACTGGATAAACTGTTGCCAAGTGTGGAAGTTATACCTCTCCCAGCTTTTTGGCTCTTTCATTCACTGGACTGTTTTATCCGACAGCAAGGTTACAGATCTAATCATGACAGGAAACAGGAGGGGTCTCTTCTAACAAAAATCATCTATGAGCCCTAGAATCCCCATCATTATAGGTGACAGTAACAATCAACCTCCCAAACCACTGAAAGAAATGCACAGAGATTAAAACCAAATTTGTAATATACTCACTTTTATCGATGCTTCCATAAGAATCACTTGAAATTTGTGTTCCAATATGTCTCAGTTCTAAAATGTGGGGGAAAAGAGTTAGAATAATGTGTGTTGAAACAGCATTTTTAAGTAAGCATTAACTGAATACTCACCCCTTTCATTTTTCTGTTTAGAAAATTCATCAAGTCTTTCCTGTGAAAACAAAACAGAAGCAGTGTATGCAGTGGATGGGAGGGCAGCTGTTTTGGACGGGATGCACGGGGGCAGCCCGGGGCACCCCTTACTGCCCTTGCATCTGTGGGGCCTCTGACTCTGCATGATGGGGACCCCCTGTGCTGAGAGAGGACACGAGCAGGCCTGGAGAGAAGACCCGAACACAGGCGGCACTGCTGTGATCTATTACCTGTGTCTTCTTAAATTCCTTTTCAAGTATTTTCTTTTCATTCCTTAATTGCTTGAAGTCCTGAGTTTGCTTGACAGCAGCCTCTTTATTTAAAGAGTACAGTGAAGTAAAAGAAAAAAATTATTTACCAAATTTATAAGTACCATTGATAAAATACTCAAAAAACCTACTGAGAGCTTTTCTCATTTTTTTTCAAATTTGAAACAGATTTTGTAAAGTTGTCATTAAAGTATTCTGTCAGAATCAGGAATAAAGGCAGAAACACTTTTGATTGAACTATTATCTACAGAAATGAAGAACTGTCATAGGCCTTAAGAAACCTTTCCAATCCCAAACAAGCCAACCCAATCCCTTCAGTCAGGCAAAAGGCCCACACGCAAGACCTGCAGAGGAGAGGCTTGATGTGCACACTCTTCAACAACCAGCAGCACTCTGGAGCCAGACTCGGGCGTATGATTTGCTCGGCAGAGGTTCAGACCCTGCTCCTCGTCCAGGGGAGGGACAGCCTTCCTGGTGTTCACTACTCTGCTGTGCCTGCCTGCTCGGAGTTACCCTGCCTCAAGTCACCTCACCCCAAGTCCCGTAACTTTATCACAGAGGCACTTCTAACACGTTTGTGTAGCTCCCCTGTGGACCAAGAGCAAACTCTTCACTCAAGTTTTTGGCTCTGAAGCACTGAAGGGTTCAAC
The DNA here is from genome assembly GCF_055505025.1 of Bos grunniens. Lineage (NCBI taxonomy): Eukaryota > Metazoa > Chordata > Mammalia > Artiodactyla > Bovidae > Bos > Bos grunniens. Next base: position 4,217,662 of record NC_141184.1, on the reverse strand, counting down.
TACACTATGAAGAACCTGACCAGTACTGATTGCATCCAAGTATGTTCACAGACAATTGCTATGAGAAGTAAAATCCTATAAACACCATAGAGACAGTCCCCTCCTGATTCCTCTAACAAACTTGTCTATTTCTTCACCTGATTTCTATGTCCTATCACTGAGAGAGTCATTTCCTAGGCAGGTTGATAAGGAGTCTAGGGGTCCCCAAGGAGAGAGGGGTCTGGAATTCTCAAGGAGGAAGAAAGGACAAACCTTTTTTTCCTTCTCTACATTTCTTAGGATTATATAACAATAATGTATCCTGCCTGAGGACAGTCTCTGGATTAAACCTTTTGGCTAATTCTGTTATCTTAAAATGTAAATTATGGGAGTAGGTCTGGTGAGGTCTTTATAACCTCCAGACATTCTTTGGATTCATTGCAGAGTATATAACTTCATTGCTAACACTAGCAAGCGGGTACTCTTTCTGCCCCCTTCTGATGCCCATGTCAGAAGCCTTTTCTATCTCCTTTATATTTTAATAAAACTTTATTACACAAAAGCTCTGAGCGATCAAGCCTCATCACTGGCCCTGGATTGAATTCTTCTCCTCCGGGGGCCAAGAATCCCAGTGTCTTCACGATTCAACAACAACCTTTCATCACTTACTAGAAACATGTTTTTGTCACATGAAAAATATATTTTTGATTCAAAGGAAGTTTGTTGTAATAGCTTCATACACTCTCATAGGCACTTTGGATCCCTTTAAAACATGTCTTTAAATAGACAGTTATCCCCACACACTAGCGAGAGGTCATCTGGGAAGGAACACAGTGATGTTGTACTTACTGCCACAATGCTTTTGCAACAACCAAATCAGGGGAAAAGTTGTTACCAAAATACTTAGAGCTTAAATCTGAAAAACTGGGCTCAATTTAGGCAAGTTAATAATTGGAAACATATTCAGCAACGTCTATTCAAATTCTCAATTCACACTCGAAACTAAGCTGTTCTCTGACGGACTCCTGGTTGCCAAAGGGGACGGAGAGAGAGGCGGTGTGAGTGTGGGGTTAGCAGATGCCAACCAGTATACACAGAACGGACACCAGCAAGGTCCTACCACACAGCACAGGGACTAAACTCAATCTGCTGTGTGAGCCGTAATGGAAAAGATAAAAAAGGATGCTTATTTTAAAAAGAATGTTTATATTACGTGAGTCACTATGCTGTATGGCAGAGATTAACACAATGCTATACATCAACTATACTTATAAAAAATTAACTAAAAAAAGTAAACCGTTCTCTGAAGCAGAGCACTAGTGGTGTGGAAACAGGGCAGTGCAGGCTCAGGAAGGCCCACAGTAAGAGGGCAGCCCGGCCCACACCGGGCTGAGCGCGCAGGGGACCAGGGCCAGGGAGGGTCTGCAGGGCCCCCTCGTCTCTACTTGATGCTGTCTCCACATCACAGCCACTGAGTGAATGGGGAAAAACAGAAGGGAAGATCTCAAACTCGACTCCTGAAAGGGCTCTTGGTTGCCACAGGAGGACAGAGCAGACCCCCCTGTGTGGCGTCCGCACCCCACCTGCTCAGTGCAGACACACGGCCCTGACCATGTGGTGGTGGGGCGGGACGGGGGTGGGTGGGTGGACTGTCAGGGACAAAGCGGAAAGCCCCGGTGCAGGGAACCTCACAGAGATCTCTCCATCACGGGAGTCATGAACATCCAAATACTCTTGAGTTTCTGAGTATTAAAAGGAGTATCTTTTCCTACTAACCACTGATTTCATCACGAAAAAATGAGAAGGCCCCATGAGATTCAGCTTTCAAAATTAACTCCTTTGAATGACTGCTGCTTCTTACATGGAACTTGTGAGCTGTGTTCTGAGTGAACACGACAAGGACCTGCACGTCTGTTCAGGAACTGAGAGGAGCGTGGTGCTCACCCTTCTGCCTAAGGGTACCCTAAATGTGCTCTCCCAGGGATACGCCGTCACAACCAGGACGGGACCGGCTGACTGAGAACTGCAGCCCTGCACAGACACCAATCGCTCGCACAAGGGTGATGGCTCCCACCAGCGGGGTAACAGGGTGCCAATTACCTTCCAGCTTCTTCACTTTGGCTTCTAGCTTCTTCTTCCTGATAACACAATTGTACATATTAACATGGTTAGGGAAGTATTAACAGAAAAAACGTATTACAACCTCACAATCTGTGATACATGTTTTTTTAAAGTACTGAGATTTATGTAACAAAACGTTAGCCACAACAAGCATCACACACCCACCACTACCACCACCAACTGTTCAGAAGGCAGAGCAAACCACAGAAACAACGGTACGCTATTTTCACGCAGTGTTTGGAAAATGGATTTAAAATTCTGTTTATCAGGCATGCCACGCCTCAAACTTAGGTGAGCGTGGTTCATCTAAGTCACGCTCATGTGTCCAGGTGATGTACTGATCAGGTGAGGTTACTTTAAGAAGCATGTCTGATGGAAACAGTCACACCACCATTTTATAGGAGACAGTGGCTAGAAAACTACAATTTTTCAGTTTTAGGAAAGATTCCTGAGTCAGAGAAGGTAGGAAACCCTCTGAGAAAGTGTCCTGAGTTACTGTGAAATAACTGTACGTGTAGTTCACAAGCTTTGTAAATGATGTGAACGTAGTATTAGACTTTAAAACAGTTAACTGACATTTTGGAAGAGCCCTTTGCCTTAATGGGACAAAGAGACCCATTCCACATAATACATGTTAAAGGACTGGTTAAAAAAAAAGGAGATGACAATTGTTTTCTCCATGAAAACGTAGCACAGACACACACGCATATAGACATAAAACTTTTATGGAGTTCCTTCTTTGTGTAAGCCCGCAACATACGACAGGGTATTTTATCCTATTAATCCTTTAACACAGAATTTCCAGACATGCGGAAATCAAGGTTGCGAGACTAGTTCAAGATCACCCCATTAATTATGGCGAATAAACCCAAAGACAGAGAGAAGACAACACTACTCATATAAGCACTACACAGTTTCCAGTTTGGACGCCTTATTTTCACAGTAATTTTTAAATACGTACTGAGCATCAGTTTTTAAGCATTCTTCTTTCACACGAGCATATTCCTGATGAGTGTCCTGATACAACTTTAGAGAACTCTGGAAAAGAAATTTTATATATTGAAATGTACATATTGATTGACATTCACCAATGTGAAAGTCACTGACCATGAGTGATAACTGATTTTGACTTTGGTAAGCTAAAGCACTATCATTTAATAGTATGAAATTAACCAAATGAATAAAATGTTTAGGCAGGAAACCAAAGTACAATTCATTGAACACTTTAACAGATATAGCCAAACTCTCAATAGAGGTATCATGATTAACAGTCTAGTCAAACAGAGCTATAAAATTTAAAATATGCTAATTTTAAGGTAAATCCAAATCTTCGTAAATTTGAATAGCTAGTATTTTTGTCTCAACCAATTAGAATTCAACAACCCTAGAGCAATTTTCGAGCTTAATAAATGTAAGTTACTATTGCCACTGGGCTTCCCCAGGTGGCTCAGTGGTAAAAAAATCCACCTGCCAATGCAGGAGATGCAGGTTCAATCCCTAGGTCAGGATGATCCCCTGGAGTAGGAAATGACAATACACTCTAGTATTTTTGCCTGTAAAATCCCAGGGACAGAGGAACCTGGCAACAGTCTATGGGGTTGCAATGAGTCAGATACAACTGAGCAACTACACAACAATTATTACCACCGTGCAGAAATATCAATCATTACCCTACCTGGTAACCAAGGGGGTATGTTCACACCAACCACAGGCACAGCTACAGGCATCATGGGATGGGAAAGGAACATACTGAGCCTAGTCACATAGTCCTCCTGTGCACACGGTTCTTCAACGGCCAGAGCTCGGAGAGACAGTCTTCATGACCCCTTTTTTACAGATGAGGGGCCTGAGGATTCAGAAGCTGAGGAATTCTTTGAAAGCCAAACTAAGGGATTGACTGTTGAGGGTTTATTATTCAACTCTGACTCCAGTATTAATGTTTCCTCTCAGGTATGATTGATGACATTACTTTGTCATCAGGGGCAGACAAAATTCAGCACGATTGTTTTCTTTCACCACGTAGATAAATACATAATACTTTCTAAACGAACAGGAAAATCAAGCACTGTTAAAGTAGAAAAACCTCAAGGAGGCACACGGCATGACCTTACGGCACGACTTGCAGACTAAGAGGCACAAGTGCTACCAGGTCAAGGAGACAGGCAGCAGCGTGGCTACCACTCGTCTCACACTAAACACCTACCTATCGGCTTCAGAGTTTGTAATGTGGAAAAGCCATGAATTCTCTTCTAGAGCTCCAATAAGAGTAACATGAATTTTATATTAAAAAATAAGTTTACAGCACTTAAAACTGTTTTATTGAAACCGGGTTTTGAAACAGAGAACCTAATTTTTTTCCTAAGTTTAATAAAGTTTGAACTTTTGCATGTTATTTTACACTTATGTGCTGTGCTTAGTCGCTCAGTTGTGTCCTATTCTTTGTGACTCCATGGACTGTAGCCTGCCAGGCTCCTCTGTCCATGGGATTCTCCAGGCAAGAATACTGGAATGGGCTGCCATGCCCTCCTCCAGGGGATCTTACCAAACCAGGGATAGAACCCAGGTCTCCCACATTGCAGGCAGACTGTTTACCGTCTGAGCCACCCCAATGGCAGAAAGAAAAACAGAGAAAGCAAGCTATGCAGGACACAAAGTCATACAAATTCACAGCTAAAAGGTGGTTCTACTAAATCTCTCAAAAAGCATAAGCAACTAATACTGCTGCTGCTAAGTCGCTTCAGTCGTGTCCGACTCTATGCGACCCCATGGACTGCAGCCCACCAGGCTCCCCCGTCCCTGGGATTCTCCAGGCAAGAACACTGGAGTGGGTTGCTTCTCCAATGCATGAAAGTGAAAAGTGAAAGTGAAGTCGCTCTGTCGTGTTCAACTCTTTGGGATCCCATGGACTGCAGCCTACCAGGCTCCTCCGTCCCTGGGATTTTCCAGGCAAGAGTACCGGAGTGGGGGCCATTGCCTTCTCCAAAAGCAACTAATACAGCATTACATTAATCACTAATAACTACTGTTAAGGACTGAGCCATCAGTCAACTAGTTCAGTGTTCTCTAAGGATAGCAGCACACTTAAGAGTCTTAGCACCTCTCTCTCCTTGTTAAGTAAGATACACAACGTCCCCTTATCCCAGTGACAGGAAATAAGCAGATCTTACTTTACCAAAGATAAACCTTTATAGGAAAATTACTTTAGGTACCTTTTTCTCTTCTAATTCAGCTTTTAAAAATCCCAGTTCTTCCTGACATTTCTGTAGAGGAGATATTTTCTGAAGCATCTGCTCCACTTGGTGATGCAAAGTACTATTCTCTCTAAAAATGGACAAAGCATTAACGTTATTATGAGAAGTATCTATGATGAATTATTAAATATATCTACTGGTGAGTTTCAACTTTTTTTTTCTAAAAACAAAAAAGAAAATAAGAATCTCTTTTTAAACACGTTCTATTTATTTTGGTATTTTTAAATACCAAAATTATTTACATATCACTTTTTATTTCTTTGACATGACTCTATTTCTAATAAAAGTACATCAAAAGCCATCTGAGAAGCAAACACCACAGGCTCTCAATCCACTGGAGAACATAAGAATACTGGGACTGTCTATCAAGTGATGTGGCTTTTCCAATAATAAACTCATCACCACTGATTTAAATTAAACGACAGGCAACTTTTTGATTCATTTTATAACTACACTTTGCCTTCTTCTAATTGGTAAGTGTAATCAGTAGCATTGTATACAACACTACTAAATTCTAAGTAAGATTATTTTAAATTGTTTAAAATATACACAGTGAACCACATTAAACTGTCAATTCAGAGACAGTAACTGATAGCAATAAGCTTCAATTCAAGCCACATGGTCAGTAAAAGTAACTGAAAAGCCAAACCCTAGGCTGTAATTTAAGACCTCAGTAAGAATTCATTTAGACAATTTAACAGGAAGGAAAATGTACATCTTTTATTATGAGCACTCAAAAAAGCCTACATGATGGGTCAATGCTATGTGGCACTTTGCTGAATTTGTGTAGAAATCCAGTTCAGTAAATGTCTACCCTGCATTGACTGTGAAAACAGGTAGCTTACCTTCTTGCAAACTGCAGCTGTAAAACTGGTTAAAGAAAACTGTGACCACTTTATCTACAGGTACCAGGTAGTGGGTCTGAAGATAAAACTCCCTTTAAAACTGTAATAATCTGTGTTCAATATACATACAGGTGATCATAATTTCTAGAAAACAACATTCAAAGTTCCACCTATAACATATGATAAAAAGCTTTTCACTGAGCTACTCCTAATTTACAGCATTACAGTAAGTCGAAATATATATTTCTCTAAATTAAAAGATTCTTGATTAATTGTATGATTAATATGAAACTCCAGACAAAAGCAAAGACAAAGGAATAAACAACTAACAAAAACGACCCTGAATCCCCACATGTCCTGCCTTTCCTTTCTCAGAGTCCAGAGCACAGTTCCAGCAAACAAGAGTTCTGTACTTACTAAAATCGTATACATATATGTATCTATATGTTTAATGAATACAGTTGGCTCAGATGGTAAAGAATTAGCCTGCAATGTGGGAGATCTGAGAAAAGAAATACAGGCAGAACATAAAATCTGAAAAACCTTTCACTTTTACAATCTGCACAATTTGATAACATCATTTCCCATCATGCTGCCAGTAAAATATTACCGAAGACAGCAGTTTCATCTTTAAGTTTCATTTCTGTAGAACCCTACTCTCATATCACAATATAGAAATGCCTATGGGTCATAACATGTCTGTATCCTCCTCTATTAGAACATAAACTTCTAATGGAGTATATGTTTTTCATCCTAAATTACTGCAGTCTTTGCAAGACAGACAAATTCACAAAAATTTCTGATGAAATAAAATATACTCTCTGCCCTATAGAAAGAGAAACTGATAAACAAGAAGATGGCCAGAATGACACAAAAGAGTACAGAAAAGAAACTAAGCGAGGTGAAAAGACAACCCTCAGCATGGGAGGAAATAACAGCGAATGAAACAACGGACAGAGGATTCATTTCCAAAATATACAAGCAGCTCATAGAACTCAATGCCAGAAAAACAACCAAGCCAATCAAAAAGTGGGAAAGACCTAAACAGACATTTCTCCAAAGACATACAAATGGCTAACATACACATGGAAAGCTCAACATCGCTCATTATCAGAGAAATGCAAATCAAAACTTCTATGAGCTATCACCTCACACTGGTCAGAGGGGCCATCATCAAAAAGTCTACAAACAATAAATGCTTAAGAGGGTGTGGAGAAGAGGGAACACTCTTGCACTGTGGGTGGGAATGTGAACTGATACAGCCACTGTGGAAGACGGTATGGAGATTCCTTAAAAAACTAGGAATAAAAACTAGGTCATACGATGATATGACCCAGCAATCCCACTCCTAGGCATATACCCTGAGGAAACCAAAATCGAAAGAAACACATGTATCCCATTGTTCACTGCAGCACTACTGACAATAGCTAGAACGTGGAAGCAACCTAGATGCCCATCGACAGTGACTGGGTACAGAAGCTGTGGTATATATACACAATGGGATAGTACTCAGCCACAAAAAGGAACACATTTGAGTCAGTTCTAATGAGGTGGATGAACCTAGAACCTGTTACACAGAGTGAAGTGAGTCAGAAAAAGAAAGATAAATACTGTATTCTAACACGTATATATGGAATCTAGAAAAATGGTACTGAAGAATTTATTTACGGGGCAACAAAAAGAACGAGACAGAGAACAGACTTGCGGACACGGGGAGAGGGGAGGAGACGAGTAGTGGGAGTCCACTGCCGCCGCTGCTGCTGCGTCGCGTCAGTCGCGCCCGACTCTGCGACCCCAGAGACCGCAGCCCACCAGGCCCCCCGTCCCTGGGATTCTCCAGGCAAGAACACTGGAGTGGGCTGCCATTTCCTTCTCCAGTGCGTGAAAGTGAAAAGTGAAAGTGAAGTCGCTCAGTCGTGTCCAACTCTTAGCGACCCCATGGACTGCAGCCCACCAGGCTCCTCCGTCCATGGGATTTTCCAGGCAAGAGTACTATGACTCGGCAGTATTTATTACTCTCTACAAATCACAAAGCTAATGAACAAAAGTTAACCTCCCAACATTCTGATACTCCTACAGTTTATTTCTTACAGAAACTCCCAAATCTTCTCGCAGCATCATCTCAGCTTCACATTACTCCTAAACCTAAAGAATATATGTGATGTCCTCAGTGCAAATGAAAAAGACCGACTCTTTAAAAAGCTTACAAAATCTGAGAAAATCAGCATTAATGACAAAACCAAAACATTCTGTAAGGAGGAGATGAGCAGCCTTGATTTAGCATGTGTCTAGAGTAGAAGACAGCTGCTCACTGAGCTTATTAGAGGCACTTTCTACTTTGAATCTGTAAACAACTGCTTCCCAAAGGATAACCATGAAAATTGTCACATTTGTTTATTCTTAAAAATTCAAAGGAAAAAGCCAGTAAAAGGATATCATCACATTTCTTCTGATATTCTGTTAACAAATTACTGCAACAAAGAAAAGAGTTATGTTAGTTTTCAATCTAGAAAACATACGTTTCAAGCATATTTCAAAATATACAAAGCACTCTTCTTCCTAGGTTTCCTGCAACATATTTAATTCATTAAATATATGTGCACACGCATATACACCACCTTAAATTCCTTAGAAGCTCTGCACATATATGAGTTTTTAATTTAAAATTCCTTTGATCTAAATATTATCTTTGCCCATAAATTCCTGTGATTTTTAAAGGATTAAAAAAACAATCTCACACCATGACCATGAACTACCACAGGAAATCTATCCAGTCCTAAAGCTAAGAAAGCTTTAAAGAATTTTTAAAGTTCTTAGAATTTTTAACATTTCCAGCTGAGCAGAAATTATGTCCTAGCCCCTGAGCTTTGCTGTAAAGGTCTGAGAGCACTGGGAGTTCCCTGGTGGTCCAGGGAGCTAAGACCCTGCAAGTCACATGGTGTGGCCACACAGCAGAGAAGTGTGCACACCCGTAAGACCAGAGGCCTCCCCGAGGCCAGGCCAGGCCCCGAGGAGCTGCACTGCCCCACAGGCCACGCAGACCCCGGGCGAGCAACCCCAGGTCTACCCTCAGGCCAAGGCGCTACCACCACCACCCGCTCCAGTTTGTATGGCAGGTTCATGGAGTTCAGCCAAACACACGAAACATACTCACTCTGTGTTAATAATTTTTTGCTTCAAGGTAATTAATGCGTCAACGTATTCATTCAAATTCTGCAAGAAAAAAAGCTGCAGTTAGCCATTTGTTTTTATAATTTAAACTTTTCTGTAACATTTATGATAAAATACACACATACAGCTCACTATATTCTACAAACTCAGAAATATGTGAGTCTATTATCCACATTGCACATAACCCCCCAGGGATATTCTGTGTGACCCTGGGCCCTTGCTGCATCGCTTAGAAGCTCCTTCTTTACCTGAACAACCACACACCAACAGCAAGATGCTCTGACTGGGTGTGCTTTTTCACTGCGAGAGCTCAATAAGTAGTCAGTTTTAGTTCACTCACACACTTCAGTCTGCATTATTTCCAAAAGGACTTAATCCAAAAATACACATAAATTCTTAAAAACAGCAAACAATGAAAAATAACATGGAAAAGATGAATAGGAATATTAAAATAGGGTCAAGAGTCAGTGAAGTTTCTTCTTACAAGGATCTACTTTATACTTTTGGGACAACTACAAATTTGGCTCTAAATTATTGCTACCAATTTGATGGAAAAAATTAATTGACTGTTCAAAATGTTTCTAATACTTAAAATTGAACAGATATTTTTTAAGTCACTTTTTCCTTTAATGTCTCCTTTTCTCATTAACATTTCAGAAATAAGAACTTATTTTTCATTAATTATTCCCAAAATGTCTTTACTAACTTATTTTGAGAATTGCAGGACAATTTCCCTTTACACTAACATGTGCATTTTCTTTGCAATCATACATGTAACATTTACTGAAATAAGAAATTAACACATTAAAAAGTATGTACCTTCTGATAATCTCAACACCTGTTGAAAGTCACTCTTACTTTTTGCATATATCTTTTCAGAACTGTCACTGTATATTTAAAACATGTTTGGATGTATTCAATTCACCATTTTCCTACTGAAGACCAGGCTGGGTCCTTTTCAGTCTTTACCGTATTGTTAATAACACACTGGGCAATATATTTCTTGCCCAGTCTTCTGGTAGACACATCTATTTTCAAATCCAAACAGGCTCCCTGCATTAGTGATAGCTGGAAGCGCGATCATCTCAGAGCCGTGTTTTTCATTTATATTTCCTCACGAGTGAAACTGAGAAATCACCCTTGTCTCTTGTGGCCATTCTTAGAAAAAATTTTAGAAGCTCTTAAAAATCAGAAACAGATAGCCACTAGGACGGCTAAAATCAAAATTACAGAAAATAACAAGTGCTGGCGAGCACACAGAGAAGCTGGGATTCTCCTAACACTGCTGGTGGAACAGGAAATGTACAGCTGCTCTGGAAAATAACTTCACAGCTCCTCAAAATGTTGAACAGCTGACTATATGATTTAGCAATTCCACTCCAAGGTATACACCCAGAAGTGAAAACATATGTCCAGGCCAGTTTGTACACTCTTATTTAAAGCACCTCCCAGGTGGTGCTAGGGGTAAAGAACTTGCCTACTAATGCAGGAGACATGGGTTTGATGGTTTAATCCCTGGATAGACAACGTATCCTGGAGGAGGGCATGGCAACCCACTCCAGTATCCTTGCCTGGAGAATCCCACAGACAGAGGAGCCTGGCAGGTTACAGGCCATGGGGTCACAAAAGAGTCAGACACCACTGAAACAAGTTGGCATTTAAAGCAGCATTTATTCACTAGCCAATAAGTAGAAATAAACTAAACATCAATTGATAAATGGATGAATCATCATCTGATGAAGGAAAAAATAAAATGTGGTACAGCCACACAATGTCAATATCTGACAATGAGCAGAAATGAATGGCCCATGCTACATCATGGATGAACACTGAAAACCTGCTAAGTGGAAGAAGCCAGTTACAAAAGGCTAACGCGGTATGCTTCATTCATGTGAACTGCCCATAACAGGCAAAGCCAGAGAGCCAGAGAGCAGACTAGAGACCACCAGGGGCTTGGGCTGGGGAAGCGGGATGACTGCTAGTGCTTAACGGGTTCTTGGAGAGGACACACGGGCAGGAAAGACATGTTTAACAAGTGGTAACCGGTTTCCATAACTGTGAATATACTGAAAACCACCTAACTGTACATATTAAAAGGATGAATTTTATGGTATGTGAATTATACTTCAACAAAACTGTTACAGCTAAATTAAAAACAGGAAAACAAAATAAAAGACTCAAAAAATTTGGTGGTAAAACTGGAAAAAAAAAAAAATGTCCTCCAAACCCCTCCCCCCAAAAAAAGCAGACACATAGGAAAGAATTCAGAAAAATAAAAGCAATCGGTGTGTCAGTGCAAGAAATGTCACCTGCCTGATAAGAGTCTCAGGGAAGAATGGAAAAGATAGGGAGATCATTAAACACTGAAAGTCAAGAAAAACCCAGAACTGCAGCCAGAGTTGCCAAACTGAAAGGGTCCAGCACACGGATTCCAACTGGATCCAAACCAGGAAACAGAAGCACACACTTTCAGAACACAGTTCAGTTCAGTTCAGTCCTCAGTCGTGTCCGACTCTTTTCGACTCCATGAATCGCAGCATGCCAGGCCTCCCTGTCCATCACCAACTCCCGGAGTTCACTCAAACTCGTGTCCATCAAGTCGGTGATGCCATCCGGCCATCTCATCCTCTGTTGTCCCCTTCTCCTCCTGCCTCCAATCCCTCCCAACAGCAGAGTCTTTTCCAATGAGTCAACTCTTCGCATGAGGTGGCCAAAGTATTGGAGTTTCAGCTTTAGCATCAGTCCTTCCAATGAACACCCAGGACTGATCTCCTTTAGAACAGACTGGCTGGACTCCTTGCAGTCCAAGGGACTCTCAATAGTCTTCTCCAACACCACAGTTAAAAAGCGTCAATTCTTCGGTGCTCAGCTTTCTTCACCAGTCCAACTCTCACATCCATACATGACCACAGGAAAAACCATAGCCTTGACTAGACGGACCATTGTTGGCAAAGTAATATCTCTGCTTTTTAATATGCTATCTAGGTTGGTCATAACTTTTCTTCCAAGGAGTAAGCGACTTTTAATTTCATGGCTACAATCACCATCTGCAGTGATTTTGGAGCCCCCCAAAATAAAGTCTGACACTGTTTTCACTGTTTCCCCATCTATTTGCCATGAAGTGATGGGACCGGATGCCATGATCTTACTTTTCTGAATGTTAAGCTTTAAGCCAACTTTTTCACTCTCCACTTCCACTTTCATCAAGAGGCTCTTTAGTTCCTCTTCACTTTCTGCCATAAGGGTGGTATCATCTGCATATCTGAGGTTACTGATATTTCTCCAGGCAATCTTGATTCCAGCTTGTGCTTCTTCCAGCCCAGCGTTTCTCATGTACTCTGCATAGAAATCAAATAAGCAGGGTGACAATCCACAGCCTTGACGTACTCCTTTTCCTATTTGGAACCAGTCTGTTGTTCCATGTCCAGTTCTAACTGTTGCTTCCTGACCTGCATATAGGTTTCTCAAGAGGCAGGTCAGGTGGTCTGGTATTCCCATCTCTTTCAGAAATTTCCACAGTTTATTGTGATCCACACAGTCAAAGGCTTTGGCATAGTCAATAAAGCAGAAATAGATGTTTTTCTGGAACTCTCTTGCTTTTTCCATGATCCAGCGGATGTTGGCAATTTGATCTCTGGCTCCTCTGCCTTTTCTAAAACCAGCTTGAACATCTGGAAGTTCACGGTTCACATACTGCTGAAGCCTGGCTTAGAGAATTTTGAGCATTACCTTACTAGCGTCTGAGATGAGTGCAATTGTGCAGTAGTTTGAGCATTCTTTGGCATTGGAATGAAAACTGACCTTTTCCGGTCCTGTGGCCACTGCTGAGTTTTTCAAATTTGCTGGCATATTGAGTGCAGCACTTTCACAGCATCATCTTTCAGGATTTGAAATAGCTCAACTGGAATTTCATCACCTCCACTAGCTTTGTTCATAGTGATGCTTTCTAAGGCCCACTTGACTTCACATTTCAGATGTCTGGCTCTAGGTGAGTGATCACACCATTGTGATTATCTTAGTCATGAGGATCTTTTTTGTACAGTTCTTCTGTGTATTCTTGCCACCTCTTCTTAATATCTTCTGCTTCTGTTAGGTCCATATCATTTCTGTCCTTTATCGAGCCCATCTTTGCATGAAATGTTCCCTTAGTATCTCTAATTTTCTTGAAGAGATCTCTAGTCTTTCCCATTCTGGTGTTTTCCTCTATTTCTTTGCATTGATCGCTGAGGAAGGCTTTCTTATCTCTCCTTGCTATTCTTTAGAACTCTGCATTCAGATGCTTATATCTTTCCTTTTCTCCTTTGCTTTTCTCTTCTCTTCTTTTCACAGCTATTTGTAAGGCCTTCCCAGACAGCCATTTTGCTTTTTTGCATTTCTTTTCCACGGGGATGGTCTTGATCCCTGTCTCCTGTACAGTGTCACGAACCTCAGTCCATAGTTCATCAGGTACTCTATCAGATCTAGGCCCTTAAATCTATTTCTCCCTTCCACTGTATTATCATAAGGGATTTGATTTAGGTCATACCTGAATGGTCTCGTGGTTTTCCCTACTTTCTTCAATTTAAGTCTGAATTTGGCAATAAGGAGTTCATGATCTGAACCACAGTCAGCTTCTGGTATCATTTTTGCTGACTGTATAAAGCTTCTCCATCTTTGGCTGCAAACAATACAATCACACAAGTCACATACAAAGAACCTGGAATCAGAATATCTTCCGACTCCAAAAATCAACTAGAGACCTGAGAAAGCAAGCCTTTAGCATGTTGGGGGAAAACGAATTCCAAGGTAAAATTCCACACGAGCTATAAATCAATCACGATGGAAAACAGACATTCTAACACTTGCAGTCTCCGCAAACTCACTCCCCAGGCGCCCCTGCTCAGGAGGTACCCAAGGACGTGAACAGAGCCCACCCTAATCATGAGATAAAAGAAGAGAGGACGAGGCAGGCACAAAAGAGAGGTCCAGAGAACCCCACAGGGGAGCTGTACACCAGTCTGGGGCAGGCCCAAGGGCTCAGAGGGGATGTTTCTCCTTAAGGATAAAACGACAGAAGACCCGGTAGAACGAAGGCATTAAGCTGTTCTGACTGACAGAGAGCTGCAAGGGAACACGGTGTCATTGCGCACTGAGATGGATTACTTTTTAAAATAACCTCTTTCCACCCACCCCCAATTCTCTTTCAAGTTCTTTGCAAGTCAATCTCATCTTCCCAGCCTTTCTTCCGGGGGCCATTCTGTAATGTCCAGAACTGTGCCAGACACATTCCAGAAACCTCAGGCTCTGTGGTTACACACAGCTGGGCTTAAATTCCTCTTACGCCACTTTCTAGAAGGGTGCATTGGGCAAACCAACTTAACTTGCCCTGCCTCAGTACGATCTCCAATTTTACAGGCAAGGAGACTGAAACCCTGGTTTGTGTGTGTGTTTGGGGGTGGGGCAGGTGATGTACCTGGCATGCTATCAGGATTAAACAGAAGGAGTCATATAAAGCATTTAACTTCATCTCTGCCATATTAACATTTTCAAGATTAATCCACTGAATTAAGGATATAGCTATTAATCAGGGAAAACACTAGAAAACACACAAATGAGGAAAAATAACTGCAATTTACCCCATATTTGGCTCTAACAAACAGTCATAATGATGTCAACTCTGAATAGTGACCTAAGGGGCATCACAACTACACTGAGAGGATTGTTTTTTCCACTGGGGGTGCGGGGGGTGATGGGTGCAGCTCCAGCCTCACCCTCCAAAGGCAGAAATAGAAAAATATGTCTGAAACTGAAAAACAAGAAGTAGCCACATACCTCTTTTATTCAACAATATGCAAGAGTGCAAACAAAACTGGTGTCTCTTGAGAACACGGACAGGCTGGCTGGGGGCTTAACAAATATGGTGCGTCTACCTGTCTTTCTAAACTATGCTCACACAGATTTTAAAAACTTAACATTTTAAAAGCTTAAAATCACAAAGCACAGCACTACCCAGGAAAGCAGCACACAGCGGGTGAGGAGTGCACCGTGGTGGCCGCCGCGCCCCAGCCCCTACCTCCTTCTCTGCCCGGCCGGCGGGTCTGCCGCTGCCCTGACCTCATGGAACAGTCTCCGGTGCTTCTCCAACCCCGCCCGCGGTCAAGGCCGCGAGTGATGCGTCTGGGAAGAGTGACCGCGCGTGAAGCAGAGGGCGGCAGGCCCCGCTGACCGATCGCCCGCGTGCGCACGCCGCACCCTCCCGGTGCCCAGCCTCCAGGGCGGACGCGGTCCAAGGTGAAGGCGGGGGTGTCCTGAGACCACTCTCCTTCCGCGGCCCGTGCTCTCCTTCTGGGACCCCATTCCCGCTGTCTCTGTGCTAACACAGCTTCCTCTCCTTCGGGGACTGCTGCCCCAGCGTCCCCTGGAAACCTCAAGTCCCCGCAGTCCCCTCTGCTGTCCTAACTCCCTCCTTCGGCTTTCCTCGGCCTCCAGCGCGCGCTCCTCCGGCTCCATCGTGCTCACTCCCGTGCTCGCTGACCCAGCCCCCAGAGCAGCCCCTTGGGTCCTGCAGCCTGCTCCACAGTGAGCGGTTCCCATCAGCCAGGTCCCAGCCCTGAGAGTCAGTGAGGACACAGAGAGCCAAGGGAAAGGGGAGAGAAGCAATCCTCTCCAATTCCCGTCTTCCCTCAACACAGCAGCTGTGCACGCGGGGCGGGGGGCACCGAGGGCCCGGGGCTGAGAGGCGGGCGGGGGATGGCCCTCGAGTTAGGCAAGTGGTGTTACAACACGCAGACATCAAGCAAATAAGGAAACACACGGTTGACAGCGGGCTAAGTAAACTGCCTGAGTCAGCCTGTGAGCACTGATGCTCGGGGAGGGAAGGTTCTCAGCTGACTCTGGAGTGCCCTTCCCGCCGTGGGAGGCCTGCCACCTTCGCGGTCACTCCTCACCCCATGGCCAGAGGCTGTCCACCCCCCAGGGCTGGTGCAGACCAGAGCCCACAGGGCAGGCCTGAGACTGCGGTCCTCAGAAAGGCCTGCTTGCGAGGAGGGGGGCCTTGGCTGGCATCTGGGAACCTAGCTTTCTGAAGGGCTCCCACCATTCCCCAAACCGTTAAGAGTGGTACCTAGTGGCCCAACGATGCGACATGGCTGCTGCTGAAAACTGCTTTCCTCCCGGGAGACTGGCACCTGGGCACGTAGGCAGGCACGACCACGTGGCCATGTGACCACAGCAGCCTCTGGGCTCGGAGTCTCTAATGAGCAGCCCTGCCGGACAATACTTGACATGCGTCACAACACACAGCTGCACAACCCTTGAATCAAGCGCTCAGCTGGCTTCCTCCACTGGCATCTAGCTCGCCTTTCCTGGGTCTGCTTTCACCGCAATAAACCACTAACCTAACCCTGGATCAGCCCCTTATGGGCGTCACCAAACTCGGGGCAGTTGTGGAGCTCGCTAATACAGGGTAACCGCCCAAACGTCTCCAGACCCGGCCAAGTGTTTCGCAGAGAAGACAAGGCTGTACTGGAACTTCCCCGCACACGAGAGAGAGACTGACGGAAAAAGGCAGAAGACACGACAACATAACGATACACCTCCCTGATGGGCTCTAGCACCAGGAGGGGAAGCCACACCTGGCCTAATGCAGGCCCCTCGGAGGGGTCTACAGATAGTGACCTGAGGGAAATCACAGCTACATGGAGAGGCCAGAGGGAAGTGGGCATGAAGGCTTCTGGCCCGATGGGAGAGCTGAGGCTCTGCTGGAAAGCGCTCAGATCTTGAGGAAGCACACTGAGTGTGGAGCGGGGAGAAAGTGTGTGTGTGTGTGTGTGTGCACGTGCGTGTGTGTGAGGGAGTGTGTGTGTGTGTAGATCAACGAGAATGTGGAGCGGGGACAAGTGTATGTGTGTGTGCACATGTGTATGTGTGTGAGGGAGTGTGTGTGTGTGTGTAGACCAACGAGAATGAGGAGCGGGGAGAAAGTGTGTGTGTGGGGAGTGAGTGTGTGTGTGTGTGTAGACCAACGAGAATGTGGAGCAGGGAGAAAGTGTGTGTGTGTGCGTGTTTGTGTGTGTGTTTGTGTGTGTAGACCAACGAGAATGTGGAGCAGGGACAAAGTGTGTGTGCGAGGGAGTGTGTGTGTATGTGTAGACCAATGAGAATGTGGAGCGGGGAGAAAGTGTATGTGTGTGTGCGCATGTGTGTGTGTGTGAGGGAGTGTCAGTGTGTGTAGACCAACAAGAATGAGGAGCGGGGAGAAAGTGTATGTGCGAGGGAGTGTGTGTGTGTGTCTATGTAGACCAACGAGAATGTGGAGCGGAGAGAAAGTGTGTGTGTGTGTGTGTGTAGACCAACGAGAATGTGGAGCGGGGACAAAGTGTGTGTGTATGTAGGAGTGTGTGCGTGTACAGACCAACGAGAATGTGGAGCGGGGACAAAGTGTGTGTGTGTAGGAGTGTGTGTGTGTGTGTGTGTGTAGACCAACGAGGACCTGAACACAAACATCCTGACCACCTGTGAATAGGATGAACAGAATATCAGCCTTCTCTGTACTCTTCTGGCAACTTTCCTGGAAGTTCTAAACTATTTCAAAATAAACTCTTTTTAAAAACCACAAATCTCTCTGATTGCTGTGCTGTGGGTGACTTCGCTAAATGACCAGCTTGAATCCTCTCCAATGAGCTGTGTTTCCTCCTCCTGTTTGCTACCTTTTTACCAACTGCGGCTGAATGGAGTCTGGTCGAGCTTCATGAGGGCTGAGCCTGTCCCCTGAGCGGTCAGCCAGGGCCCCAGGTGATGCCCCCTGGCACAGTGGGAACACCTACCCCTCCACCTGCACCCACCCTCGGGGGCCGCTGAGCGGCTCTGGCTCTGGGGAGGGCAGGCTTCAGCCTCGAGGGCCTCTTCTTGGGGCTTGATCATTCAGAGACTCCGCCGTTCCCCTCCTAGTCTCTGCCCAGGATGCCTCCTCTGCCCACACCACTCCCCTTCCATCTCTTCCCTCTCATTTACCACAAATGGTTCTTCAGGCCTAGACTCACTTCCTCCATGAAGCCTTCAGCTGCCCCTCCTGGATGCTCCCAGAGCACCTACCCTGAACGTCCCCTGGAAGAGAACAGTTGACCTCTGACCAACACGGTCTGAACTGCGTGGGTCCCACCTTTTACTCAGATTTTCTCAGTAAGCACTCATTACAAGACACGTACGCTGTGGACGCTGTTTCATTCATCTGTAACCTCAACCACTACACACACTCTACGCCTCCTCTGTTCACACTCAATTCCAACACACACCACAGTCTCACAAACATGGTGACGCTCGAAAAACATTCACTGACCGAATCTCGACTCTGAGAATTTGCTGTGACCACTCACACGTCGGTATGTATAGATGCAAGCACGTTTCAAGTCGCAAGTAATGGAAGCCGGAAGCACTGGCGATTGTCAGCGGGGGTCCAACGCCGATTCATACAGACAGCTGGCTCGGCCGCTCCAAGGACGGCCGAACACCATTTATTCTGAATCTATTCTGGTTACACAAGCCGAACGGTGTAACTATGCGCTTCAAACTCTCATCTGGATTCTCCAGAGAATTAAAATGTTTTGCTCTGCAATAACCAAAACTGGTTAAAAAAAAAAAAAAAAGGCAGGGAGGTGGGTGGAGAGGCCCTCTCCTTCACCAGAAAAAAGGGGCTTCCGCCAGCTTGAGTTAAAACCTCTCAGCGTAAGATCTGTTTAACGGTACATAATATCACCAGTGTGAGGATCCACACAGGTTTAGGATTTCCAAAGTGTGGCAACCCATACGGACACTGGGCTACAGGTCAGTGATCAACCATCGTAACCAGTAAGGGTGAGAAGACAGATGACGTGATGTCAGAGGCTAGGGAAAAACGTGGTCCATCTATAAACTTCTACATCAAGCCACAAAAGCAGTATCTCTGCACCTGCTAAAGAAAAAGAGGGCAGGGAATTCCCTGGCAGTCTAGTGGTTAAGACTCCAGGGTTTCAGTTCTGAGGGCTCGGGGTCAATCCCTGGTCAGGGAACTAAGATCCTGCAACCCAGAGGCATGACCAAAGTAAGAAAGAGAGAGAGAGAGAGAAGAGGGCCGGGAGGAGTGAGACGGGGAGGAAGCCGAGCAGCCCACACAGAGCACCGCTCCATGGGGACAACCGGCCTCCACGGGGCTCAGGAGGGAGCCACAGCGCTGGCTCGGGGGCTCCTGCAGGCAGACACCCCTGACGTGCGTGGTAAACTTCTGCAAGACCCAGGAGTCTCGGTGCACCAGAGCTCACAGCAAAGTGTGCTCTCTACATACCCTCTCTCTCTGAGACACACAACGAGCTGTGGTACTACGCAATCCTGCAGAAACGTCTTTGCTGCGGGGCCGACCGCAGGCCTGCTGACTGGCAAACGCCTGTTCTCACCCTCGGGGCTCCCCCATCCTGATCTCCCACACGCGTCCTCTTTACCTCCGTCTGTTTGCTGCTCCTGGCCTCATGACCCCATATCCACCTTAGAGACCAGCAGGCATGGACAGCACACACTCCTCCACTCTCCTGTCCCCACTTCTCCCCAACTACGGTTCTCACAGTGAGCTCAGAGCCCATCTGACCTAGCCGCTTTGCTTTTTCCCCGGAGGGGATCGTGGTACCTGGAGGCTCCACGTCCAGACACGAACACAGCTGAAACCCCTTGGGGCTTCAGTCCACACTTTCAGTGCCTGTCCCATCCCACAAACAAGGGTTCCCCCGAGCATAACCACACCCATCCCTCCAGTGCTACCCGTGGGTGTCTCTACACTACACAGGCTGAGCTGAGTGTCGGTGAAGGAGACCACAACACCTAACTATTTACAATCCTGCCCCTTTTGGAAAAGTCCTGCAGACTCCTGTACTTAGAGACCTCAGAGGACGACCCCTACGGCTGCTGGCTGGCTTGAGAACCAACAGAAGAATGTGGCGCAGCAGGAAGGAGGGAGGTGCCCAGGAGGCGACTGCAACAGCTTCTGGGCCAGAGATCACAGGGGTTCACATGAGAGGGGAAGCAGTGGGGAAAGGGAGAAACGGGTGGACCAGGAGAAGAACTGACAGTAAGCTGATAGGCTGGACACAAGGTGTGAGAGAAAAGTGAGGAACCAAGGGGGACATCTAGTTTCTGCCCGAGCCACCAGGAGGATGCAGTTGCTACTCTGAATGAAGACCAGGTCTTTGAAGGAGATTCGAACCCACAACTGGACAGTGGGTTATTTACATTCATCGTCCTCCTACAGAAAAGCCTGTGACTCACTGTCCTCTTAGAAGAAGAGCCAACATCCTTATGACAGTCTCGAAGGGCGTCCCCGGTCAGCCTCTGTTCTAACTTCATCAAATTCTGTAGGTCATCGTGCCCCCACCAAATTCATATACTGACGAATAATCAGCAATAGGACGGGCACAGCAGGGTGGTCCTCTGCTGGGTAAACAGGTCAGAACGGCACAGCCTTTGGGGATGGAATCTGTGCTCTTACGAAGGAGACCCCAGAGCACTGCCAAGTGAGGGCACAGCAGGAAGGAATCAGAGAGCAGATCCGCCAGTCCCTGGATCCTGGACTTGGCGGCCACCGTGACTGTGAGGAGTGAATCCCTTGTCACCTGGCCAGGGCGGCCCCAAACCGACCAAGACCCCAGCACACGCTCCACCCCAGCTGCTGTGCCTCCACGTCTTCCCAAGCACATGAGTGAATGGCCACCACAGCGACCTCTCTGCCGTCTGGGGTGCTCCTCTCCAAAGACATCTCCAGAGCTTATCCTCACCCTCTCTGCCCAAAGACAACCTCCCTGAGGCCTCCAGGACTCCCTACTTAAATTCTACCAGATACTGGCCCTTTCTTCAGCCTTTTATTCCTCTGCCTCCTTTCTCTGCTCAATTTATTTCCAACATGTTTATTACCTTCTCACATAACTTGTTGACTATCTCCTCCCCCTACCTCCTAACACAGAGGCTCTAAGAGATGAAGAATATTTGCCTTTTCACCCACTGCTGTACCTGTACTTCCTAAAACACAGGAGGGAATCAAAAAACATTTGCTGAGTGAGTAAACAGCCCAAAGAACAAATACAACTTACAAAAGATTCAAGAGAACTTCCCTCATGGACCTGGGTTTTGAGGGAAAAACAAAAGCACATTATGAATGCCTCCATGAGACATCTCAGCTCAGACAGTGACTTTCCCATTAGTTCCTCCTCTATTTCAGAGTGCCAGGGCAGGACTTTCTTCTCTCCCTCCCTGCTCCCAGCCCTTAAAATGTCTGGTATTAGCTCATAGATGATGCTGTTAGAAAAATAAAACCCCAAACCCTCAGCTTCTCTGATAGCCTCGGGGCCTACACTCCTTCCTGCCTTCACAGAGCTCTGCCTCTGCCCCAACCGGAGCTCCTCCAGTTCCTGACACCTCGCTCCTTTTCACCCCAAAACTCGATCACCTGTCAAACCTTCTACCTAGGAAGCTCCTCCCACACCTTTTCCAGTCTGCTTCTCATCATTCACGTGTCCGAATGTCACCAGCTCAAGAGCAACCTGCCCTCCGGGCAGCCCCCAGCGGAGGAAAAACCACCACTCCAACTCCTCCTCTATTTTCCTAACACTTCAAACCTTACGTCCACACATACACCTTATCTACAAGATTACTGTTCACCACTACTTTATTCACCACTATGTCCCTAGTGCCTACACCACCAGGTAGAACAGGAGTAATTTAATTACGTGTCAGTACCGTGCTGGACTACAACCTTCAGATGGTAAAGAATCCACCTGCCAAATGCAGAAGACACAAATTCGATCCCTGGGTTGGGAAGATCCCCTGGAGAAGGAAATGGCAACCGCCTCCAGTATATTCCTGCCTGGAAAAAAAAACCCCACGGACAGAGAGAGGAGCCTGGAGGGCTACACACACAGCCCATGGGGTCACAAAGAGCTGGACGCGACTGAGGACACAGGCACAGGCGGTGCACAGCACTGCTTTACCACTGAAAAATATTGATGACAGCAGCAAAAAGAGAGACTCCTGATATCAGACAGCTGCGAGAAGTCCAGCTGGGGAGGAGCACTCCGCAGGACCTGAGGCAGACGCTGGCAGCGGCTCCTCTTCTGCCAGGGGCACGCACACTCCACGCTACACTTCAGAGACCTGCATTGTCCGCCTGCCTTCGGGGAACGAATGACCCTCCTGGCCAACCCGCAGGCCACATGAGCACCCGCCCCCACCACCCCCACAAGCAAGAAATACGGAAGGACGGCCCGGCACAGTAAAAAATCAACCACCTTCTCCTGGGAGAGATTAGCTTCCCTTGGCATTCTGACCACCACTCATCTCCCTCGGAGTCAGCCTTGGGGGAAACACCGGGATTGGAGAAGGGAATCTCGGGGGGCCCCCCAACCCTCCACCAGCGCTGCATCTAGGAAATGAATCCCGGATTCTAAGCCTGAAGAACGCAGCGGAAAATCGCTAAGACATGCCCAGTTCTTGCAAGCCCATGGACTGTACCCTGCCAGGCTCCTGTGTCCATGGGATTCTCCAGACCAGAATACTGTAATGGGTAGCCTTTCCCTTCGCCAAGGGATCTTCCCGACCCAGGGATCGAACCCAGGTCTCCCGCATTGCAGGCAGATTCTTTACCACCTGAGCCACCAGGGCAGTCCAAGAATACTGGAGTGGGTAGACTCTCCCTCCTCCAGCGGATCTTCCCGACCCAGGAATCGAACCAGAATCTCTCCCCTGCATTGCAGGCGGATTCTTCAACAGCTGAGCCACCAGGGAAGCCGTAGCCATTCCCAATACGGGGAGGGGGAGGGGGGCTTCCGCCCGACCCTCACCCCCACTCCCGCCCCCGCCCCGCGCCCCGCACGGCCCTGCCCAACCTCTCCGCGCCCTCGGCCTGAGGGGCAGACGCCTCACCTGCTGCAGAGAGGCGCAGCCCTGACAACGCGAGAGGTCCGCCGCCGTCCCCGGCGCCGCCGAGTGGGTCTCGCCCGGCATCATGGTGCCGCCGCCGGGCCCGCGGAGCCCGCGCGCCTCAGGGGCCGGCGGCCTCGGCCCCGTCCTGCCTCTGCTGACGCCGTCGGGGCCGTCCGGCCCTATCGGGCCGCTTCCCGCCGAGTCCGGGCGGGTCCATCCGTGCACCGAGGTCCCCGTGGAGCCGGGAGAACGGCTCTCCGAGCCAGAGCCACCTCAGGCGCTGCAGACAGAAACGATACACCCGGCGCGGCCCCCCGAGCGTGCGACGCCGCTCAGCCAGGACCCCGCCCCGCCCCGGCTCGTTCCGCCCCCATGCCGCGGCTCGGGGCTGCCCGCGCGCCGCCTGAGGAAAAACAGGGCGCGGGGCTGCGCCTCGGCGGCGGGGGTACACCGCCCGAAGAAACGGCACAGGGCGGAGAGGCGTCGGACGGGTCCCCTCTTTCGCCGTGTAGGGTTTAGTCTTCCTTTGCCGGCTTGCTTTGTAGACGGCTTTCGATAGACGCCAAAAACCTTCGCCGAGGGGGGAGGTGACCTGAGGTGACGTCACTGCAGGCGCCTCCTGGCCCTGAAGGACCCCGCACGCTGACGGGCCGGTGCGCGTGTTTTAACTGGAGCGGCGCGCTCCGTCAGACTGCGGCCGGGCCCAGGCGGAGACCCGAGGACTACATCTCCCGGCGGTCCCCGCGCGCCGGGCGGACCCCGAGCAGTTCTTCCGGCCGCCGCGGGCGCGCCTGAGGGGGCGGTTCGCCTCCTTAGGCGTTGTCGTCGTCGCCGCTTACCAGCCCTTCTTCTCAGACGTCTTTCTTCTCCGCAGCTCCTTCTCCTTCCGTGTCCACTTGCCTTCCGGCCCCGCGCTCCTCGGCCTCTTTCCCCTCCACCCCCCGGAAGTCCAGCCAAGCACAGCGCCTGGCCGAATCCTGAGCGACCCCGCCTCCCGTCAGTGGCCGGCTGCTACCAAATCTTTTTAAAATCTCTTCAAAGGGGAAAAAAGAGAAAATCTTCACTTTACAGCAATTCCCGGATACCCTGAAGTCCTCATCCTCTTGTTTGAATCGAAGTTTTCCCCAATATCCGCTGCCACCAGAATCTTTTTGATAATCCCAGCTTGCCATCGGTTACCTTGCTCGGAAGCCTCAGACGTCGGTTCTCGACGTCTGGTTAGGAACTCCGAATTCTTAGCGTCCCATACAAGAACTGCATGCATTAAGGAGGCGTCCCAGACCCTATCAGCTCCTTCCTAAATCTTCAGGATGGAAATTGCAACTGAAAACACGTCCCCTCCCTGTCCGCCCGGCCCCCCCCCCCCCCCCCCCCCCCGCCTTCCAAGAAAGCAGTCTGTGCTCCTCTCCAAACGCCGGCATCCCTGTCCTTGCTTGTACACGCTCTGCGGTTGAAGCTGGCTGTGAAGTGGAGGGACCAGGTGTCCAGCAGTCGCTTAGATCGCCTGTCCTTGGCACTGAAGACACGTCTGTACTCGTCCGAGGGGCTACTGTGGGATGTGCAGAAAACAGAAGTAGGGTTAAAAGTGAAAGGAGAAGCGAGAAAGAGCAGAGGAACCCCTGTGGTCCTGATGACTTTCCATGTCTGCCTTCCAACCTCGGACAAACAGGTCTTAACAGTAACTTCCTTTTTATCTAAGGTTCCCCAAATGTAGTCCCCCCCCCCCCCCAGGGTATCTTAGTTAGGGAGGCACCAGCTTATACTCCAGCATTGGCTCCCTCTGCACTGTCCACCCGCCTACACGACATCCCTACCCCTGCAGGAACTGGGAATTCACTGCTGCCTTCCTGTCCCCTGCACCTGCCTGGAACGCCCTTCCTGCCAGCTTGGCATTCTGTAACCCTCCTGTCCTTCCAGGCCGCATGTTTTACCTCCACGACCACAATATGTATGTCCTTTTTTGTCCGCTTGTTGTTGTTTACTTACTATGTCATATCCTAACATATGTGACCCCATGGACTATAGCCCACCAGGCTCCTCTGTCCACGGCGTTTCCCAGGCAGGAAAACTGGAATGGGTTGTCGTTTCCTTCTCCAGGGGATCTTTCTGACCCAGGGATTGAAACTGTCTCCTGCCTTGGCAAGCAGATTCTTTATCGCTGAGCCGTCAGGGAAGCCTGTTTTTGTCCCTTAGCACTAATTTTTTTTTGAAATTAATACCACATTTTGACTTGGATAATGGTGGTCTTTATGTCTTAGAGGTGAGTTTTCCTTTGAAACTCTGCAAAGTGCTGTACACAGTAGGTGCTCCATGAATGTCAGAGTGAGTCAGATTTGCTGCAGCTAATTGAAAGTGAAAAATAATAAGCACTTCCGCTCAGAAGTGAAAGTGCATTTGCTCCATCTTCTCCATTTCTCATAAGATATTCAAAGGGGGAAAAAACCCAATAGCAGCAGTCCGTTTTGTGTAATGTAGTGTGGGCAAACTTTCCATAAACGGCCACACAGTAAATATGTTAGGATTTGGGGAACATACTGGTCTTTACTGCATATGTCATTTTTTTTGTTTGTTTGTTTTTGAGGAACCGTCTACAGGTGTAAAAATCATTCTTACCCGGCAGGCTGTGCATAAACAAGTGTAGTTGTAGTTCATAATGGAAATTGGTGTTGGCCACTGGTTAGGGAATGCTGGAAATGACATTTTTCCTCTCCTGTAAGAATGGCCACCCGTACTGTGTCATACTGTAGCCCCTGATGTGAAGAGCCCACTCCTTGGAAAAGCCCCCGATGCTGGGAAAGATTGAGGGCAGGAGGATAAGGGGACCACAGAGGATGAGATGGTTGGAAAGAATCACTGACTCAATGGACACGAGTTTGAACAAACTCGGGGAGATACTGAAAGACAGGGAAGCCTGGCATAATGCAGTCCATGGGGTCACAAAGAGTCCAACAGAACTTAGCAACTGAGAGACAGCAACATTGTGTCATTGTGATGGAAGCAAACAAGCATATGTCTACATTGCAGAAAACTGCAAGCAAAGGCTTTGGAACCATGCACCTGGCTTTAAACTCTGAAGCAAGTGATCTCTTTGAGCTGCTATTTCCTTACAGAGGAGTAGCTGTAATTTAAGGGTAAAATGAAAAGGGCAGGGCCAAGCCCATAGGCTCTACCATACAGTGAAGAGGCATTCACAGTTTATTGATGGTGTCATCTAGTTTGGAAAATAGATAATATCTCCATCCAACTCACATAAAAAAAATAATAGAAAAGGGAAAAAAGAGGTTTGGTTTGGGTGTGTTTTTTGGGTTTTTTTTTTTTTTTTTTTGCAATTTTTTAAATTTTGATCAAGCTTCCAAGGAAAACTGTTTTTCTGTCAGACTGTCCTAAGACCTGGAGGATGTCTAGATTCTGGTTCTGATTTTGGGGACCCCTGTGCCTGGAGTCCAGGAAGCTACTTAGAGAATCCAAGTATAATAGTCTCAGTTCTTGGCCCACACCCTCCTCATCACCCCCCATATCCTTGGTAGCTTCTCAAAGTTAATGCTTTGAAGAATAACAAAATAAAGTTTAATTGAATTGATTATTTAATTTATTAACATGATTCCACTGAAATGGCTAATAGGTTTTATCTAGAAGTCAAGGCTTATATCACAAGAACTCAAAGTGCAAAGCTGTTTGTTCTTTGAATGTTCTGATATTTTGCTTTATGGAGAGCTATTCTTTCACCTGCTGCATTTGCCCATAAGCAAAATAAACTGTGTTTCTTCCTTCTTCTAAATTCCTGAGAGGTGTGTTAGGGAATAATGGCAACTCTAGCAGTCTGCAGTTCAGTGGTATTATCTAAGTTGTGCCAGTTTCTGCATCTGCAATGTAATGCTACCATAAGCCCACAAGATGGCTGTCTTTCCCTGTCTGTGGTTTAGACCCAAATGGAATTTCCAACCATGTTTATGACTTACTAGCAGCAGCAGCAGTACTTTGGCCACTTGATGCAAAGAGGCAACTCATTGGAAAAGACCCTGATGCTGGGAAAGATTGAAGGCAGGATGAAAAGGGGATGACAGAGGATGAGATGGTTGGATGGCATCAGGGACTCAATGGACATGAGTTGAGCAACTCGGGGAGACAGTGAAGGAAGGGCAGCAGTTCTGCAGTCCATGGGGTTGTAGCGAATCAAACATGACCGCGGTTGAACAAAGCAACAGTCCCTTCTGGGTGGGGAGGGATGTTTGAGTTTTCTCCGGGGATCAGTGGTGGGCTCTATGCCTTTGCTGCTTTTTTAAAAACTATTTATCTATTCGGCAGCAGTGGGTCTTAATCGCAGCACACGAGATCTTCGTCACATTATGCAAGATCTTTCGTTGCAAACAGACATTCTTCAGCTTTGGTGTGCAGATTTAGTTTGCTTTGCAGCACATGGGGGTCATAGTTCCCTGACCAGGGATCAGACCTGTGTCCCCTGCATTGTGAGGCAGATTCTTAACCTTTGGACTACCAGGAAGTCTCTTTCCCAGCACTGGGGTTTTTTCCAATGAATGGGCTCTTCACATCAGGAGCTACAGTATGACACAGTAGGGGTGGCCATTCTTACAGGAGAGAAAAATGTCATTTCCAGCATTCCCTAACCATCGGCCAACACCAGTTTCCATTATGAACTACAACTACACTTGTTTTTGCACAGCCTGCCAGGTAAGAATGAGTTTTACATCTTAAGTCAAGGGGTCTTACCTGAAAGATTGAGTTTACTCAGAAACCTGAAGAACCAGTTTTTGGAAGACACCCTGAGGCTGGGAAAGATTGAAGGCGGGAGGAGGAAGGGACAGAGGACAAGATGGGATAGACATGAGTTTGAGCAGTCTCTGGGAGTTGGTGAAGGACTGAGAGCCTCTGCAGTCCATGGAGTCACAGAGTCACACATGACTGAGCGACTGAACAACAACCTGGAAACCTGAAGAACCAGTTTTTGCTTTAAAACAAGCGTGATTTGGAATAGAAGGCAGAACTGATACAGCTGATACAGATGAAGCGCAATTTAAAGGACTTTCCTGGTTGCTAAAGCCCTCTGCAGGGGAGTGTGAGGTGTTTTGTGAACATCTGGCAGCTGTAACTCCTGGTCACCTAGGACTCTTCTGTGGTCTCCAGGATTTGCTTCCTGAAAGTTCCCACCCTACAGACCCAGTAACTTCTGGCCCCTTCCAGCACCAGGATCATCTACACAGTTTTGGGGGCCAGATATAAGATGAAAATGCCAGACACCTTGTTCAGAACTTCTGATGAATTTTAAGATGCAACAACAAAGCCTCAAACAGGGGCGGGCCTCTTGTGAGCGAGGGTCAGTCTTGACAATGGGTAGCGCACTGAGAAAGTGGCCCCGCTGCCTCCCTGTCTGGAACCAGACCTGCCCCCAGCTCCCCTCGCCTCCCGCCGTGGTCCACCCTCCCACCCTTGGAGCACAGAGCTGTGTCCTCCCTGCTCCCACACTCAGCCCACCAGGTGGTCCTCCCTTCCTGTCCTAAGAGACAACAGAGTCCGACCAGTCCAGAGACATCATGTGTGGACCTCTTGCTTCGCCGAAGGCTCTCATCCCAGGCCTCGCATCTCTCCTCCCTGTCTGTCCGTCTGTCCAGGCCCTTCATGATCCTGGTTGCACATGGTCTCAGCCACCTGTGTTGTGGGTCACTCCTGTCTCCTATGGCTGTGATTGTAAGACTCCACGGAGCCCTGGGATAACTGCAGGGCGACCCCAGGAAAAATCTGAAGGAGGGCTCAAAATGTTCTAACTGTCAAAGAAAAAAAACATGCTATTTCCGACACTTGGCAAAGAACAGCAAAGCCCTTATTTATGCCCTGGTGACAGCCATAGGGAGCCCTGCTGGGCTTTTGAGGCAGGAGAGAGGGCTTGGGCTCTGAGCCAGCGACCAAGAGGGAAGGTGGGGATTTGCAGCCGCAGCACAGAGCGGTGGGCGGGGTGGGGGTGGGGCAGGGGGCAGAGCATTTCTAAGAGAAACATCCAGCCTGGGGGTGGGGGAGTGGGGACAGGGATCCTGGCTAAAGCTTCCTGACAGGACTCTAGCTGCAGGCAGGCAGGGTGGTCAGACCTCATGTCGGGGACGTGGAAGATGGCGAACGTGATCACACGTCTCCGGGTCCTGTGCCCAGGGTGGGGCCTCCTGGTCCAAGTGACTGAACAAGACTCTGGCTCAGATCCAACCAGGCAGGGATGAGCCCTGAAGCCCGGGGGTCAGGGCCACACTGAGAGGACAGCTCGGAGGAGGCCTATGCAGGGGAGACCTGGTGGGCAGCAGCAGCCGTGCTCCCGGGGTCTGCTCCGCCCGCCCCTCCACATGTCACCTGAAGCGAAGCGCTCTCTCCCGGAAGAAGCCTGGGGACCTGTCTCTCAGAGCCACCACTCAGCCCAAGAACGAGGGGAGCTCTGTTGAGGCCATTCCGTGTCATGTTAGTTGCTCAGTCGTGTCCGACTCTTTGTGACCCCGTGGACTGTAGCCCGCCAGGCTCCTCTGTCCATGGGATTCTTCAGGCAAGAATACTGGAGTGGGTGGCCATTCCCTTCTCCCGGGGATCTTCCTGACCCAGGGGTCGAATCTGGGTCTTCTGCATTGCAGGCAGATTCTTTACCACCTGAGTTACCAGGGCAAATCCACCAGGGCATTTCTGAATGAGAATAGCCTTCCCTGTTAGCACTTCAAGCCTGCCTGCCAGTGGGTCCCAGCACCAACGACAGCAAGGCTGGACGCACGGTGAGAGAGGGAAGACAGAGGTCACCACAGGCCACCCGTGGCGCCTTCTGACCCCTGATCCTTTCGGGCAGATGAGAGGGAGGAAGGGTCTCTGGCAGACACGGTCTGAGGGTAGTGGTGCTCCTTTGAGACAGGCTTCCTTTTTCCATTTCATGGGAATCAAAGCTGATGCGGATGCAGCATCCCCAGGCCCTGGGAGGCTGTCCTCCCAGCTGGACGTGCTGCGGGCGCCTCCCTTCTCCCCCTGGCCCTTCACACTCGACTGCTGGCTCAGTCCTCACCCTGGAGTCCTGCCGGCACCTCCGTAGCAGGCACGTGAAACCCTCTGCCCCGATTTTTGCTGCAAGTCATACCGTGTCCCACTGTTTTATGGAGACAGTGAGGGATCCACCCCCTCCTGTGCCTTCTCTAGGGCCACAATTCCCTCCCGCCCTCTTGAGAGTCTGCTCTGAGCTGAGGTTTGGTCCTCACAGTCCCTGCTGGCCTGGCCTGTATCCCTGAGCAATCGGGGAACAACTCTGGGAATGGCGTGTTATGCCTGTGATCCCCGTGGCCCCTGTGCTCTTAGCATCCTCGTCACTATTTAAAGGGGCCCATCCTTGCTAACATAGCCCGAACCTCTCCTAAACTGGCATGTGTGTTCAACGATGTTTCACCATCATCTTTTCGTGGTTATTAACTATGAGGTCCGGTGAGCCCCACTCGAGCTTTGACGTGACACTGCCCCTTGGTGGCCTCAGTCCCATCCTGGGAAGTGTCTTTACGCATCTGTGAGCTTGCTCTGGGCCTGGGTCCCAGCTGGAGCCTGCTCTGAGGGGCACTGGGTGTCAGCTTCACACACTGCAAATTCTCACTCTACGTCAGAGTTTCCCAGCCTCACCAGCTGCTCTCTTCTTTAGTTGCTGAGTCATGTCCAACTCTCTGTGACCCCATGGACTGCAGCCCTCCAAGCTTCCCTGTCCTTCACCATGTTCCAG
This sequence comes from Bos grunniens, assembly GCF_055505025.1. NCBI lineage: Eukaryota > Metazoa > Chordata > Mammalia > Artiodactyla > Bovidae > Bos > Bos grunniens. Next base: position 4,186,646 of record NC_141184.1, on the reverse strand, counting down.
AGCTTGCTCAAACTCATGTCCATTGAGATGGTGATGCCTTCCATCCATCTCATCCTCTGTTGCCCCCTTCTCCTCCTGCCTTCAATTTTTCCCAGCATCAAGGTCTTTTCCAGTGAGTTGGCTCTTCATATCAAGTGGCCAAAGTATTGGAGCTTCGGCTTCAGCAACCCTGGGGCTGGGTAATTCTGGAGAGTTGTGATGGTGGGGCCTTCCTGTGCCTCAGGTTATTAAATGGCAGCCCCCAGGCTGTATACCAGAAGCCAGGAGCCCCTCACCCTCTGTCACCCTTGAGAAAACCAAAACTCCCTCCAGACCTTGCTCACATCCCCGGGGCGGAGGTGGGGGGCGGTACAAAACCACCCCTCCTTGAGAACCACTGCACTACCTCACGGAAGTTGTGTCTTTAATTTTCTTGGTGGCTGGAAGGGAAAACGTGGAGATGAGGGAGCGATTTCTTAAAGACGGAGGATGCGCATCTCAGCCTGCACCGCTTTCCTTTGTCGTAGCTGCTGGTCACCCTTTCCCCCTTCCCTGGGGTCTTACTGGGGTCCAGACACCCTCTCCCCTGGACACCCCCCATCCCACAGGCTGCTCCTCGTCAGTCTCTCTTACTGGCCCCCCAGACTGCCCCTTACAGGGTGTCAGTGTGGGCACACCTGGAGTGGTCCGCCTCCTCCCCTCCCTCCACATTCACTCCCTGTGCGGTGAACTCCTCCATCTGCCCGGCTTCCAGTCCCAGCTGACACCACGCAGCCTGGTCCGCTGGCCTGAACTCTACAGGAGCAGGTCCCCTGCCTTGGTGCGCTCTCCCGCAGCGGGGAAGGGGCGTCCTGACCATCTGGCCGGGTTAGCTGCCACGTGTTCTCCACTTACAGGCCCAGAGCCGAGGAGGCCCCTTCCCTCCTCTCCTCTCTCCCGCACGTCCAGCTCGCAGGCAGCCGGGCAGTCCAAGCGCATGCATCCCAGGCTCCCATCGTGCCCACCGTCCTCCCCCGCGCCTGTCCCCCTTTACTCATCCCAGCAGAGCTTTGACAGATGAGTCATCTCAGATTCCCCAGCGGACGGGTAAAGAGTGAAGTCACGGCCAACCTTGCTGCCTCTGTGTTCTCACTGTCCCCCGCCCCTCCCAGACATGCCCTGAGAGGCTCCAGGCACCTCTGACCCACTTCGAGAGGCTCTTCCTTCCCCTCAACATCTGTGGGCCCCCTCCCCCACCTCATTCACTTCTCTGCTGCAGAACCCCCCTCCCCCAAGCAGAGGGTCTGCCAGGGGAGTCTGTCCAGACCAGCTTGGCTGTCAGTCTTTTGAGCTCTCATCACCACCCGACATGACCTGCCTGTGTGCTGATAACTTCACTCGGCTGGAACTGGCACTTCCTGGAGAAGCACTTTGTATTCATTCTGGGTCCCCTGTACCTAGAGCTTGCCTCATGTGCCTAACATGCCTGTTATTCAACAGGTCTCACTGTGGAAAGAATTAATGAGTGATCAATTAACAATTAACTAATCACTAATTAACAAATGAGTGATTAATTAACAAATACCTGGATTTAAAAATATAGGTTAGATTAAAAACCAGGAACTCCACAGTTGTGCCCCGTGACACTCAGCTGAATGAGCTGAAAAATGCATGTCACCATGTGGGTATTCGTAACAGCTTTGTTCGTAATTGCTGAGACTTGAAAGCAACTCAGATGACCCTCAGTAGGTGCATAAATAGATAAACTGCGGTCCATCCAGTCAGTGGAATACTATTCAGTACTAAAAAATGTGTGTTAAGCCATGAAAAGTTCAGTTCAGTCGCTCAGTCCTGTCTGACTCTTTGTGACCCCATGGACTGCAGCACTCCAGGCTTCCCTGTCCATCACCAACTCCTGGAGCTTGCTCAAACTCATGTCCACTGAGTCAGTGATGCCATCCAACCATCTCATCCTCTGCCATCCCCTTCTCCTCCTGCCCTCAATCTTCCCAGCATCAGGGTCTATGAAAAGACATGGGGGAGACTTAAGTGCCCATTACAAAGTGAAATAAGCCAGTGTTAGTGAGCTACATCCTGTATGATTCTGACTCTTAAAACATTCTGGAAAAGGCAAACTATGCAGACAATAAAGGCTTCCCGGGTGGTGCTAGTGGCAAAGAACCAGCCTGCCAATACAGGAGGCTTAAGACATGCTTCCATCCCTGGGTCGGGAAGATCCGCTAGAGGAGGAAATGGCAACCCACTCCAGTATTCTTGCCTGGAGAATTCCAGTGACAGAGGAAGCCAGCTGGTTATGGTCCATAGGCTCACAAAGAGTCAGACAATACTGAAGTGACTTAGCACGCATGCATGGAGACAGTGAAAAGATTGTGGTTTCCAGGGCTTGGGGAGAGGGGAGGTGAACAGGTGGAGCACAGAGGATTTTTAGAGCAGTTAAAATATTTTTATGTGTTAGAGGATAATAACGGTCAGATGTCTTATGTTTGTCCAAATCCGTAGGCCGTTCATCACCAAGAGTGAACACTCACGTAAAGTACGGACTTTCGGTGATGATGACTCATCGGTGTGGCTTCCTCAGTTATAACAAATGTACCACATGGAGGGAGGTGTTGGCAACGGGGGAGGCTGTGTGGAGGTGGGGCGGGACAGGGGATACATCTGTACTTACCACTCTATTTTGCAGAGAACCTAAAATGTCTAAAAATTAAAGTTTAATATATATATGTGTGTGTGTGTGATACATATATGCAAGAAGTTTCGGTAGGACTCACAATAAGTCTCCGAGTCAGGGCCTCTGGAGTGCAGTGAGCCAGAGACCAGCAGTACTGATTAACTGGAGTGATGGTAGGGGCACAGACACACCATACAGAGTCTGGTAAGCCAGGGTAGAAATGCTTTAGATTTGAGGTGCAGTGGTCAGCCACTGGGCTTCCCTGATGGCTCAGATGGTAAAGATGTCAAGTTGCTTCAGTCGAGTCTGACCCTTTGTGACCCCATGGACTATAGCTTGCCAGGCTCCTCTGTCCACGGGATTCTCCAGGCAAGAATATTGGAGTGGATTGCCATGCCCTCCTCCAGGGGATTTTCCCCACCCAGGGATCACACCTGCATCTCTTAGGTCCCCTGCGTTGGCAGGCAGCCTCTTTACCTCTAGTCCCACCTGAGAAGCCTGATGAAAACACAGATGCTAAAGAGTCTGCCTGGAATTCAGGAGACGTATTCAATCTCTGGGTGGGGAATGGCAGCCCATTCCATGGGAAGTCATTCAGTTCAGTTGTGTCTGACTCTTTGCAACCCCATGGACTGCTGCATGCCAGGCCGCCCTGTCCATCACCAGCTCCAGGAGCCTGCTCAAACTCATGTCCATCAAGTCAGTGATGCCATCCAACCATCTCATCCTCTGTTGTCCCCTTCTCCTCCTGCCTTCAATCTTTCCCAGCATCAGGGTCTTTTCCGGTGAGTCAGTTCTTCACATTAGGTGGCCAAAGTATTGGAGCTTCAGCTTCAGCATCAGTTCTTCCAATGAATATTCAGGACTATTTTCCTTTAGGATGGACTGGTTTGATCTCCTTTCAGTCCAAGGGACTCTCAAGAGCCTTCTCCAACACCACAGTTCAAAAGCATCAATTCTTCAGCACTCAGCTTTCTTTATGGTCCAACTCTCACATCCATACATGACTATTGGAAAAACCATAGCTTTGAGTAGGCAGCCATTAAAGGTTTTAAGAAATGGAGTGGCCTGATAAGATTTACATTAAAAACATTTCATTCTGGCTGTCAAATAGAAATAGCTTAGGAGACTGGGTGTCCTTTCCTGAGTTGGGAAAGAGTAATCAGCTTTGGGCAGACAATCAAGTATGCGTTCCTGTAAAGACGCATGTAACTTAAGAAGTTGTTTATGGCTTTCACAAGAGAGATCACACGATAAAATTATCTGGGCCCCTGAATGACAAAAAGATTTTGAAAAGTAATATCTTGAGTTCCTTATGTGGCCTTTTTGAGGCCTTTACGTGGCTTCCCTGGTGGCTGAGCAATAAAGAATCCGCCTGCCAATGCAGGAGACATGGGTTCAATCCCTGGGTTAGGAAGATCTGGAGAAGGAAATGCCTACCCACTCCAGTATTCTTGTCTGGGAAATCCCATGGACAGAGGAGCCTGGTGGGCTACAGTCCATAAAAAGAGTCAAACACGACTTAGCGACTAAACAGCTACAACAAACTGGCCCTAAGAAGCCGTGATTCTCAAAACTTTCTTATTTCTGAACCTGAAGGTCCAGATTGTGAGTTGGGATGGTTTTATTCTAAGATCATGAGAATATAGCACATTCTGTAATTTATCCAGGCAGGAAAGGATTGCCAAGGAGGGAAAAATATATATCTTTCATTTAGAATAAATGTTGAGCAATTGTTTGAATGTTAGATAAAATGATACCAAACATCTTTGGCCAGAAATTTTCCTTTGGCCTCATCCTCAAGCCCTGACATAAGGAAAAATGGTGCTAAACTCTAACAATACATTCCAGATACATGGTAGAGGCTCCAAGTCTTGGAGATAATCATTCAACATATACTAGAGTGAAAAAATAGCTACATGTTCTTCCTTAAAAACTAGGAAAGTGTGAACTCCAAATGCCTCTAGGACATATCCTATTGAATTTGTTGTTACATTTTGAATTCCTAGTTAAAAAAGAACTTTTGTAGCCAGTAAGGAACTTTATAGCTTCTGAGGAAAAAAATTTTAAATCTGTTTAAGCACAGGTTGAAATTTCTTTGAAAATTCAGAAGTAAAACCTGAGAAGCGCTGTTATGAAGACAGATTACAGCCTATCTAACTCTGGAAGTAGAAGTTGCAGGCTGTCAAGTCCACCCTTGTTCTCAAGAACTAGGACATCCATTTTTTGTGGAAGGCAAGAGGCAAGGAGAGGGATGATGCTTCCCTTTTCTTTGCAGAAAATATAAGCAATTCTTTGGACTACAAGGAGATCAAACCAGTCAGTTCAGTTCAGTTCAGTCACTCAGCTGTGTGTGACTCTTTGTGACCCCATGGACTGCAGCACACCAGGCTTCCCTGTGCATCACCAGCTCCCAGAGCTTGCACCAGTCAACCCTAAAGGAAATCAACCCTGAATGTTCATTGGAAGGACTGATGTTGAAGCTGAAGCTCCAATTCTTTGGCCACGTGATACGAAGAACTGACTCATGGGAAAGACCCCATTGCTGGGTAAGATTGAGGGCAGGAGGAGCTGGGGGGCAACACAGGATGATATGGTTGGGTGACATCACCGACTCAGTAGGTGTGAGTTTGAGTAAACTCTGAGAGATAGTGAAAGATGGAGGCCTGGCATGCTGCAGTCCATGGGGTCACAAAGAGTCAGACACAAGTTATCGACTGAACAACAGCAAACAAACAACCACGGGCCTTTCAAGTAGGCAAAGTGATTCAGTGAAAGTGTTGAAAGTGTTAGTCACTCAGTCGTGTATGACTCTTTCCAACCGCATGGACTGTGGCCCGCCAGGCTCTTCTGTCCATGGGATTCTCCAGGCAACAATACTGGAGTGGGGTGCCATTTCCTTTTCCAGAGGATCTTCCCAACACAGGGATCGAACCCAGGTCTCCTGCATCATAGGTAGGTCCGTTGCTATCTGAGCCAAATGATTCAAGGCCCTGCTAAAGCCAGGTAGCTCTGTCACTTGGAAATGATTCAGTTGTAAGGAACAGGAAATGTAATCTCATTTGACTTTTAAAGGAATGTCTTGGCTCCTGTCAACTCGTCTGATCCAGGGTTAGCAGATCTGAGCTTTTAACTCTGTCAGTGATCAGACAGGCCCTCCCCGCCCAGGCACATGATAGGCTGTGTCCTCAGGATTCTCCTGCACTAAGAACGAAGTTGCTCCTCCAACAAACAAAACCTTGGCTACCTAAGGCCAGGTGCACGCACCTGAACCAGCCTCTGCGGCTGGGAGAAGCTTAGGTCTGGGTCACACGCCTTGCTGGACAGCCAGGCAGGCCCACCTGCCTGGGGTGTGTTGTTGTTCAGTCGCTCAGTCATATCCGACTCTTAGTGACCCCCTGGACGGCAGCCCACCAGACTTCTCTGTCCTTCACCATCTCCAGGAGCTTGCTCAAACTCACATCCACTGAGTCGGTGATGCCATCCAACCAGCTCATCTTCTATTGCTTCTTCTCCTCTTGCCCTCAGTCTTTCCCAGCATCAGGGTCTTTTCCAGTGAGTGGCCATGGTGTGTGGGGCCAGATATTGAAATGGACTCAGATGCTTCTACGCGTGTAAGAATACTGGATGCTGGCTGTCCACCCCTCCAGCACAGGTGGTGATTCCAGGGGACCCTGTCTGACTGCACTGCCCTCCGTGGGTTCCCACTTTGTGGACCGGACTGAGATGTAGTCTCGTGGGTGGGCAGTGACTCCTTTTATTCCTCAGGTGACTAACGGTAGCAGGGGCTTTAGTAAAAGGAAACCAGATTTGAAAGGGTGATTATGAAAGCAGACTTTTTTCATCTGTTCATTTACTGGGTATATCTTGGAGGGCACCACCCTCCTCTGTGGCAGGCACTGTGTGCTGTGCTGGGATAAGGAGATGCAGGCTCATCTTACCTTGTCCCAGGAGCTCACCTCTGGGTTACGTAATTGAGAGTTAGGAGGTAAGAGTGTCTGTCATTGAAACCATACAAGAAAAAGGATGTCTTGAAGAAGCCCAATGGTCAAATAGCATTGGGAAATTGAGTTATACCTGGATATTTATTTCAAGAGGCTTATATGAACATCAAATAAAAACCAAGGGCTTGGCCCTTTACAGGCAATTATTTTTAAAGGATAGGCAAAAATGCTTGCTCAGCACTTGTTTAGCTGACTGCCCAACAATGATTAGTTGTTCAGATTAAGAAGCTATAAACCAGGACACCAAAACTTACATCATGGCGATTTAATCAGGTTGTAGACTCAGTAGTAGAGAAGAAAACAGCAAAACTCCCCAGTGGTCCTGCATTTGCAAATCTTTATATGGAGTCGAGAGAAAAATGATACATTATAGTAAATAAATTTAGATGACATGCAAGGAAATGGATTGCATAAAATGAGAGTAGATGCTGTTTGTTTAAAGGTGACTTCACGTGGTAGAACGAGGTGATTGGCCATCACACCCTCTCGTGATCTCCCTGGTGTGTCTTTCGCAGATTAGAGGGTCTAGAAAGCTAACACAACTGTACGTGTATGTCCTTGCAGCTAGGCTGATGGATGTGAATTAGCGTCTGCCAATTAAAAGTGGCCACAGAAGAAGGAAGCAAGGGGGAGGTCATGTTTCTGTTGCTGTGACTGGGTAAGGTTTGTTTTTTTTTTATTTTTCTCCAGCAGTATTCCAAGATGCTATGACTAGTTTCTTAGCTGTTGAGAACCCTCTGCAGCAGTGACGGCGGGAACATCTTTGGACAGCTAGGGAAAGAGGTCCCTGGATACACCAGGTTGACACTGTCCCTCTGACCCCGCACCTTCCCCAATGGGCACAGGTGGCCGCTCCTGGTGAGTCTGGGTCTGTGGTGCACTGGGCTATTCCTGAAGGCCCACCCAGCCTGGAGACACTTTTCCAATTTAGTGTGCAACAGCTGTATGGATTCGTTGTTTTAAATCCTTTCATGCTTAAAATAGTTGCGGTGTCTTTTATTCCTTGCAATTTAATTCTCACTCATCCAGAAGTTGGCAATCAAAGTCGTCATAGGCAACAGACCCTGGGGGACTGAGATGGTGAGGTGATCTGTCAGTGGAATTTGAGGGCAGTGAGGATTCAGTCACTGTGACAGAAATTGGACCTGTGTGGCCGACAGTAGGAAAAGCTACATAAATTCTCACCCAAAGGGTCCGGGAGTAAAGAGCCTGTTGAAAGCAACGCACTGGCGGACCAAGCGGCCGCTACAACCTCGCGGCAGAATGAGCAGCATGAGGTGGTGGGCGGGCTGGCAGCGTGTGGCTAAACTGGAGATTTCAGGGAAAGAAAGTGTTAAGCCCGGGTTTTTACATTCTGTGCTGTGGTTACAGTCGGACAAGGAGCTCCTCAGTCTGGCAGGTAGAGCTTCTTCCTGGTAGTCATGGACATGGCTGAAATGATCACTCTCGTTGCTGAATTGCAGAGTCAGCTGAATTCAAAGCCTTGTCAGGGCTCCTTTGAAATACAGGAGATTGTTTGGTTACGAGTTAGAACTGGAGAACTTTGGTTGAGAGATTTCCTTGCTAAGAGAACTTTCTCCTTCTTTGTCTGACGAGGTCAATCTTAGCAACATCTGACATAGTTTCCTGGAAAGGAATGCTGGGTCTCTCCCTGCCTCTTCCTACTTCCTCATCAGCCCTAGACCTGTAATTAGAATCAGATCCCCACATGCTTCAGAGGCAAAGAATAGAATCTGACTCAGGAAGAGAAGACATACTGATCAAAAGAATTATCATTTGTTTATACAGTCAGCCTTCTGTATCCGTGGGTTTCATATCCATGCATTCAACCAACCACGGTATGAAAATATTTGGAAAAATATTCTAAAAATTACCAAAAAGCAAAACTTGTGTCACTCACTGGCAGCTGTGTACATAGTATTGCATTGTATTTAGAGCTCTTTGTGTAGAATTTACATTATACTTACAGTTATTTACATTGCATTAGGTATTAGGTCTAGAGATGATTTAAAGTATGCTGGAAGATGTCTGTAGCTTATATGGCAAACACTAGACCATTTTACATTTACCATTTTACTTGAATATCCATAGATGCTTCTGTATCCTGGGAGGGGTCCTGGAACCAATCCCTCTTGGATATCTAGGAAGTGTTAGTCACTCAGTCATGTTCAACTCTTTGCGACCCCATGGACTGTAGCTCTCCAGGCTCCTTTCTCCATGGAATTCCCCAGGCGAGAATACTGGAGTGGGCTGCCATTCCCTTTTCCAGGGCATCTTCCCGACCCAGGGATCAAACCCAGGGTCTCCTGCATTTCAGGCAGATTCTTTAAAGGGAAGGGAAGGGTTAGATATCTAGGAAGGATTGTATTTAATGACATGAGAAGCCTGGGTAATATGTTTTGGAATAGTCTGGCAACACGCTACATAAACTAGAGTAAAAGGAGTATATCTTTAGTTCGGGCAAAGTGTATCAGATGTTCTAGTCTCTCACTTTTGATCTGTGTCAACATTTTCATTCTCTGACAATTAATCACAGGAAATTTGAGTATCTTACCATCCTGTAGGGACAGAGGAGCCTGGCAGGCTACAGTCCATGGGGTCGCAATGAGTTGGACATGACTTAGCAATTAAACCACCACCACCGCCATCATCCCTTAGGGTACCATATTTATTCAATTTGTTGATGGCATTGTGCTCATTGAACTTGGGGAGCCAGAAATAGCCTATCGCATGTAGGAGCAGGCAAGAGAGAACTGATGAAAAGTTCAGGGGTCACCACCAGCAGTGGACTCGCTGCAGGTGCTCACACAGCCTACATGGGAGGGCAGAGCATGATGTGTGGGTGTTTGAGGCTCTACCACGGAGAAGAAGCTCAGGGCTTGGTCAGACTCTTTTTTTGTTTTGAGGAAGAATACACTACGTGTGGGTATTTTGGGGAGCACTTGTAGGAAGCAGATTCCCTTATATTCGGTGTCAGGGCCTCTGCTGCAGACCCCTTGGCCCCTCAATACAGCCTTGACCCGTTTATTTGAGTAACCTGAAAGACAGCCAACTTTTTAGGAATACAAAGCAGAAGGCAAGATGCTCTGGTACCTGGCTTCCTAGCAGACGTAGAAGGACTGACCAGATGTGCCGTCAAACCTCCTGCAGACCTTCCTGGAGGAACTGGTGAGGCCCTTAGACTTTTGGCACAAAAGGTAATGCCTTTTATGGAAATTGTTGTTCACTCACTAAGTCGTGTCTGACTCTTTGTGACCCCAAGGACGGCAGCATGCCAAGCTTCCCTGTCCCTCACTGTCTCCTGGAGTTTGCTCAGACACATGTCCATTGAGTCGGTGATGCCATCCAACCATCTCATCCTCTGTCACCCCCTTCTCTTCCCACCCTCAATCTTTCCCAGCATCAGGGTAAGGACTGGAGTTTCAGCACAATGTTTTTTCTAAAATATCTCTTCATTGCTACAGGATCACGGAAGAGATCGTGGGACATCGTATGTCCTTATGATCTAACAGATTCGGTCATGAAGTGTGGATTCCAGAACAGCACTGGGTCAAAGGGAGATGACATTGGAGAGCTTGAGCATTAGCAGGCCTAGAAGGTCAATTAAAATTGCAAAACCATTAAACCAGTTAATAGAGAGTCAGGCATAGTATGCCAGGAGCAGCCCAGGGTAGGTCTTTGCAGACTGACATCTCCTCTCAGGTTTGTTCCTGTTGATGTGTAGCCAAGGGAGTTTCTCTCCGGGGTGGAAACCAAGCAGTTCATGTAACATCTCAGTTTTATTGGAAGGAGCTGTGGCTGCAGGTGTAGACCTTAACTGATCCATGGGAAGTTGAGGGAGTTTGGCTGCTCAGGGACTTGGAAGGAATCAGATTGGAGGCCTGGTGACAAGGGGTCGGGAGCACAGGCTCGGCTACGGAATCTGCTTCTTACAAAAGCTTTGCTCCCAAAAGTTTTCAGTATCCAGGTAGCCCAGATGACCTATCTGTGTGGCTCATTTACCCTCTCCCCACACCACCTTGGTTTTCCAGCAGCAAGCTGGCCATGGTATCTTGGATGAAGATGAGTAACAGCCTGGGCTTTCCTTCACCAAGCTGATCTGTCAGCCTGCCATGGGCTTCCCCGGCCAAGAGCTGACAGGGCTGAGTGTCAGAGACAGTGTCATTCCACGGGGAATGGGAAATGGAATGTTGCCCGCTGTATCAGAAAACAAAGGATGTGAGAGCCATCAGCGATTGAGGCCACCCCCCAGGGAGCCTTGAGGGAACTCAGGATGGAAACTCAGGAGGAATGCCGGCCAGTCCTGTCACACTGAATCAACCACCAACCCCCACCCACCGGGCGGCCCGCGGAGGCTCGGGATGAGAAAGCACGGGATCTTGGCCCCAGACAGCTGAGGTGCAGATCAAAGGACTGGCTTCAGTGAGCCCAGACTCTTGCATCTTGCCATACGTAGGAAACCACTGAATTCCTTAACCTGAGATGTCTGGCTTCCTTTAATTAACAATAAGCTTTTGATGTTCAGACTGCCTGCCCCTTGTTGTAAAACTTCTATATAACCTGGAAACCCCCTTCAGGCAGGAGAGGTTAACAGTTAACTGCGGTACGCTGCCCACAAGCACACAGACCTCAGACCCTTGGAACCTGAAGGTCGATGATGCTGACTCTTACTCACTCACCATCAGCCAACCAGAAGAATGCTCACAAGCTGATCATGTCCTCTTTGAAGCATTTCTATAAAACCCCACACTCGCCCCTCTGGTGGGGACACGCCATTTTCAGGGCTTTGTCCCCTGGGACCCCCTTTGCCCTGGTAAAGCAATAAAGCTGTATTTTCTATTTCACCCAAATCTCTGTCTCCAAGATTTATTTCCGTGTCGGGGTGCAGAGGCGAGATTTGACCTCAACATCCCTGTGGAGTTATGTGGTCTTCCCTTCCTGCCCAAACATCCACATGCAGCTGGATGTTCAAAATGCTGGAATAGTCTATCGAGTACCCAGACAAGACATCCATCGGGGGCATTACTGAAGTGGGAGTAATGTGAGAGTGGGTGATGCCCTGTAGAAAGCACTGTTTGCTTTGAATGGTGCCTGGTACTTGGTGCTGTTTCCCCAAAGGCAAAAATATATGTACCCCAGGCCCTTGGAGGTAGGGCTGGGTCCATTTGTTATTACCCATAATGACCATCGCACAAAACTGCTTCCTGCTGCCCCAACTTTCAGGTTTCCTTGTTTAAAGGTTTTCATTTCCGGGTAGGAAATGCTGAAACCCGGTTATCCTCAGGGACGGCTCTTAGAACCGCCGAGCCAGTGGCAAAGGCTAACGGAAAATTCAATCAACTGACCGAAATAGGACCCCAAAGAGCTCAAGTCTGCTAAGAGGAAAGGTGCGATTGACCAGGTAAATAGCTGCAGTATTTTCCAAGTGGAGAAAAGGAAGTCATTTGTAAATAATTTCATAACTAGAAATAATATCTATGGCTTTGTGTGCACTTGCAGGAGTGAGCACCATAGTAATGACGATGTTTCTTTCCTGCTCTGTGAAGGTGGCTTAGCCAAGTCCCTTTTCCGTTGCTTGCCCTTCTGTTTTTATTTTACACGTGCTGTGTTGGCCGTGGTCAGTGCCTTAGTCTCCAGCTGCAGAAGGGGAGATTGTGACTGCTGAGGCCGTGGTCTGATGACGGACGTGCTGATGGACAAGAGTATGGATCTCTCCTCTTGTGCAGAGAAGATGGAGTTAGTTTTCATTTGTATGAAGAATAAATCCATTATGTTGGGAGGGAGCTTTCTTGTCCTTCCAGTGGCTGAGAAGATTCCTTGTGGGTGGTGGGCACAGGTCCAGGGCTGCCAGAACGGGTTGCTATGGCACGTTCGGGGTGCCGCTCTCAGCGTCCATCCTGAACCCCAGCTGTGCCTTCCTAGAGGGCCGAGGTTGGGACAGAGTTTCTCTGCGTCCTCTCCAGTTACAGTCTGGATGAAACTGGCTTCTGAGAAGCAGCTGTCTTCCCAGGACCACTGCCAGGCAAGAAGGGCAGAGAGCTCGCCTTGTTGCCGCCGTGGCCACATCAGCTGACACTCAGGACCAAGACGCTGGCTTCTGCAGCCTTGGTCCACTGTCTAGACGCTCACTTCCTGCACCTGCAGGGTGAGTCTTCTGGTGCCTGGAACACAGAGAAGGCCACAGGTTCCTGAAGTCACGATTCCATCGCGATGCCCCCAGTCCTCTTTGTAGCAGAAGTGCAAGCCAGAAAGGACTTCGAGTTATTCTCCAAGCCCAGTTGGTGAACAGACCCCTTCTCCTTTTGACCCTACTGGAAGCACATGATTCGTTGCACTAAATCCCTTTTCATTTAAAATACCTAGTGATTCTTGGGGACTTCCTGATGGTCCAGTGGCTAAGACTCCACACTCCCAATGCAGGGGGCCGGGGTTTAGTCCTTGGGCAGGGATATAGATCTTCCCTGGTGGCTCAGCGGGTAAAAATCCACCTGCAAGGCAAGAGATGCAGGTGTGATCCTTGGGTTGGGAAGATCCCCTGGAGGATAAAAGAACAACTTACTCCAGTACTTCTGCCTGAGAAATCCCAGGACAGAAGAGCCTGGTAGGCTACAGTCCACAGGATCGCAAAGAGTCAGATACAACTGAGTGAGCATGCACGCGTTTATCATGCATGCAAGGAAATAGATCCCGCATGCTGCAATGACATCCCACGGGCTTCAGCTAAGATCCAGTGCAACCATATATGTGGTTCTCAGTTGCTAAGTCATGTCTGATTCTCTGTGACCCCATGGACTATATAGCCCTTCAGGCTCCTCTGTCCATGGAATTTCCCAGGCAAGAATACTGGAGCGGGGTACCTTTTCCTCCTCCAGGGGATCTTCTTGACTCAGGGATGGAACTTGTGTCTCCTGCATTGGCAGGTGGATTCTTTACCCCTGAGCCACCTGGGAAGCCGCAACCATATAAATAAATAAAAATAAATATATTTAAAAGAAATACCGAGTGGTTCTGGTGTCTGGTTTGTTAGCATGAGGGTTGACTTTGGAGGCAGAAATGCAAACGGCACCTGAACTCCTAATTCCTGAGCTGGTTTCTCAGCCATCTTTCTTATTTTCCTCAAAGATCCCTTGTCCCCCCCCCACCGGCTTGCAGTCCCTCCCACTTGCTCCACTCCTCCTCACCGCCTCCTCACGGCCTGGCTCCTGCAGGCTCCATCATCACACATCTACACCCAGATTACTGCCGACTCACACAGCCTCAGACATCTCCTTCCACTCATCTTTAACAACATTGACGCTTTTGTTCTCATAAAGCGTTTTTTTTTTTTTTTTTTTTAAATCAAATTATTCTCTTTCCCTAAGAACTCTGTCGCTAAGGTCGCCTACAAGACAAAGTCTAGGTGTCATAGAACGGGATTCAAGCCTGCTCCCTCCCCCTCCCCACACATTTCCCTCACCTCCTTGAAGCTTTATTACCAGTTGGTACGTTTAATCCCCCCCAGGTCTCCCAGCCACGCTTTGTACCTGCATGCCACATAATTCCTTCACGGGAGTGCCACCCGCCCATAATTTCATCCACCCAAATGCCACCACCTTTGATCTCCAGGCCAAGCCCATCCCTTCCACAAGGAATTCCAAATTTATCTAGCTCGGGGGAATGGCTCTGTCCCGTGACTCCTACAGGACTTAGAGTGCGGCTGGGCCATGCCCCCACCCGCAGTGCGCTGTGCTGCTTTTGTTTTATCCTGGGTCTCTCTACCCTCTAACAGGAGGGTCCTCCTGCTTAGAAGTCCGTGCTATCACCACCTTCCACAAAGCACATCACAATCCATTCATAAGATGGGCTCTAATCCATAATGACTTAACTGACCTCAACACTTGAAGATAATGGATGGGGAACCGTGACTCCTGCCATCAAACTTGGAGGGTGGTGTTAAATGCTTTATGTTCTAATAGCAACCCGGGTATGCATTGCGTGTGTGCTTAAAACATTTTTTTTTCAATGTGTGTTTTAGGTTTTCTGCCCCCAAATGGAGGCATGTATATGGACTCACTTAACAGGAATCCTGCAAAATGCAGTGTTATTTGTGAAGTACCTTGTTTCTCATTGCTAAGTAGCAACATGGAAAGAATGGTGTCATTTACTTTATGAAGTGTGTTTAAGTCATAGATCTGAAATTTGAGAAAAGTAAAAGTGTTCCAACAAATTTTAAACTTGACAAATATGATCCATTGTCTTTGAACCAAGTGGTGCTAATTTGGCAAAGAAAAAAAAAAGAATCCTTATTGTTGCCAGCGTATATGTTTTCAACTCCCTTATCCAAAAGTCTCTCTCATTCTTTTTGAGGGGAATTCCTTTTTCACACTAGGTTTGATGAAACTTCCACTTTTTACAGGAGTAGATTGCATGATTTCCTCATCTAAATATCTCCCCAGGAAAGTGAGGGTCCGTGTTGGAAACAGCACGTTTGCCCCACTTTGGTCTGCTGATCAAGCATGGACTGAGCATGTCTGCTCCAGGCTGGGCCCGGCTCTGGGGTGTGGGGGTGGCTGGGGCGCACACCTGGCCAGGTGAGCACCCTGCGCGCTGGGATGCTCTGTCCCCCGCACCCCAGGAGCAGAACAGGGAGGAGCAGCGTTGGGGGGTGGGGCAAGGATTTTTACTAGATATTCAGGAACCAGCACGGAGGAGATGAGCTTAGAATTCAGGGATGGACGTTAAAAAAGGATTTTACCAAGAACAGAACCATTAGGGCCAGCGCATCTCCAGGGGAGGAAACAGCTTTGGCCAAGTCACTGGGTATGAGAGTATCGGCTTTCTGAGCGGAGATGAGTAATAGCACGTGGCCGGAGGGAAGGCGGGTAGGGCCAAGTGAAGGAAGACGGAACAAGAGGTGGGTGGTGGGGTGCTTAAGTTACCAAAAACTGGTCTGGGCCCCAAGGATTTTGTGTGTTGTCGAGAGTCAGGGAGGAGAAGGGTTTTGTCTAACTTGCTGGACTGGGAAAGGAGGAACTTCTCAGGTGGATTTCTTCTCTCCTCTGCAGGACAGACAAAAGCACGCACAGCATCACGGATGCTTGATGCTGAGCTGCACAGGTGCCTCAGCACACATCAGGTGCACAAAGTGCCCAAAACCCTGCAGAGTCAACAGCGACCCCTACAGCAGCTTCTGAGGAATGCCGGGGGCAGCGTGGGGTCATGCAGACTCGCAGCCTTAGGACGTGGTCCCTCACTGAGATGCCTTGGCCGGCCGCTTGAGCTCTGAGAGAGGACCTTTCTTCATGCTTCTCTAAGCTGGGGCAATGAGACTTCCCTTTTGTCCATGATGTAGGAGCATGCCTAAGACCTGACCTACAAGTGGATGCTTAGTATGTGGTAGATGCTATAACATGGAGATCTCGTGTTCACAGGTCCAGAACTTGGTAATTTCTCTCTACTCCTCGGCCACACAGCTGAGCTCTCATTGGGAGCAGATCTACCTGGTTAACAAAATGCTTGTTTTGTTAACAAAAAAAAAATTCAAATAAAACTCCTTGTTTTATTCGAATTTTGCAAAAAAGCCTCCCACTTTGCCTTCATCTGGAATTCACCCCGGTGTTGGGCTGACCTGCTCACTCCTCAGAGCAGAAAGGCACCCAGCAGGGCGTCCAGCTCTGTGCTCATCACTTTCAACGTGTGTGGCTGTCACATAAGGAATTCTTCCCCCTTGTCATGCCCGTGTCCACACTTCCCGTCGTCTTCACGCACCCTTGGAAGCCATCTGGCTGCGGGTTTTGGAACTCATGCAGAAAGAATGTTCTTCTCTGACCACTGACCTTGCTGCCAATGACCCAGGGGACTGCCTCCTGTCCTCACCACTGGTCTGACTGTGTGTCGAGGGGTGCCTTCTGGGTTTTCTATCTTGTGGGGGCTCCTCAAAAGCATGCTCTGCTTGAATCTGGTTCATTTAGGAATTTGTGGTGGGCTGAGTGTTGGGAAACTGAACTGAGTGTGGGAATGCATACCCACAGAACTGACTGTCTACATTGTAACAGATTACCACCCCATGGTCTCCATCAACCTGACTTCTTCTCTCCAGATAGGAGTAAGCTTGCAAATAATTTGACTACCAATCTCAGGAATTTCCACAATATTAATTTAAATGAACATTCATGTACCCAATCTGGAATGGATCGTAGTGTATATGTTCTCAAGACTTGCTGAATCTGCTTCTCCCAAGATATTTTATCACGAACTTTAAGCCATCCCAATCCCACTCCACTCTGCTTTGAAAGACCAGCCTTAACCCAGACACCAGAAATCTCATAAATGTCCCAGCTTTGCCCCACCCGCCTCCAAGACGAGTCCAAGGCCTTCACAGTGAAACGGAGCAGCGCCCCATGGTCCTTCCCACCCCCATGTGCCCTGCCTGCCCTTTGTCAGTGGGAAAACTTTAGGCAAAGAGCAACTGTAATGTGAATGAGTCAGTCAGTCATAGCTGACTCTTTTCGACTCCGTGTAGCCCATGTAGCCCAGCAGGCTCCTCTGTCCATGGGATTCTCCAGGCAAGAACACTGGAGTGGGTAACTATTCCCTTCTCTAGGGACTCTTCCCCACCCAGGGATCCAGCACGGGTCTCCTGCATTGCAGGCAGATTCTTTACCATCTGAGCCATCAGAGAAGCCTACTATTAAGAGACATTTCCAAGTATAAAGACAGATCAACTTAAAAAGCATCAGCAGATACATGCTTGATTTTATCTTACAATCTATAGACAATACATTAGAATAGGTAAAGAATTCATATACCTTTTCCAAAGGAATACCTGAGACAGAAGCGGCAATAAAGTTATAAATGACAATCGTCAATCAGATGAAATAATTTAGATGAACATTATCTCTCTTGAAGAGATGGGGACTGGGCAAGTGGTCAGGAAGGAGACACAATGTGCTTTTAACTTTGTATGAAAAATAATGTTCAGTTCCATGTTGCTGAACATAGTTCTGTTTTTGCCAAATAAATCCTCTACTTCGAATTACTGTCCGAATGCTTTATTAAAATTCTGCTTCTGGCAGAAATGCAGAAACAGAGGAACACAGTCAAAGGAGACCAAATAGCAATTGCTTACTCATTAAGCAAAGTCAAAGACTTGTAATTCCAGAAAATTATTCTGGACCACATCCTGTGAGCTGTCTTACAGATACTGAAAACTCCACCAAGTGGAGAAATTAACTGCATGATGACCACACTGCAGCCATGATAGGAGTTGCCACAGTTCTGAAAACTGGCCTCAGAGAAATTGGAAGAAACCAACTCTGGAACTGAAGGTAAACTGTACCTAAAACAATCAAGATGATGCTGGTCAGACCACTGATGACCAACTTCAAGATGACCGTCAGAGCTGACTGCTGTTCCTGCAAGTAGCCCCCTCACTGCATCTACAAAAGCTCTAGCCTACTTCTTAGATATCATTTATAACTATTATCATGTCTGAGACAGATTTGAGAAGCCAGGTGATATGCGGAAGAGGATATCAGGCACAGAAAATGTGAGCTAAAGCTTTGGGGTTGACCCAGTAGAATCTTGCAAAGAGCCACTGTCTTCAGACTGATGGCCAATCAAGGCCAAAGTCCTATTTGAGGAAAGTCCTGCGATACTCACTGGTGTGGGGACAGAAGAGGGAGACTGCCTTCACGGCTGACTTCCAGAAGCCATGCTGCCTTCATTCTGTCGGGCTTTGGACTACAGTCTGCCCTTCCCCGCCCCCCACCCCCACCCGCCAGCATCCAGAATAAGGCAAATTTTCCTTTCCAATAACTTAGCGCCTTGTTGGCTTGTGAACTGCGATCAGCCGGACCCCATTTCCAGTTACATAAGTAGAGTCCTCCTGCTCTTTGGCAAGCCACAAACTCAGCCTTGCTCTGCCAAGAGCCTGCACTGGTGGGACTTTCAAGGAGCGGGGGTTCAACTGCACGGATGCTCCTGTGCCCAGGTCCATCTGGTCGCCTCACTGCTCTGGGCTCTATGTTGAAGACGTGTGTCTCCGAGGACCACTAGGAGCTGTAAACATGGTCATTGCATCATGTCCCGACTGCACTGCTCACCAGCATCGTCATCCTTGACGAAGCTCTGGGTCCCTGGCTATCGTGTTGGTGCAGAGTGCTGAATAATGGCTCCTAGAGTTATCCATCTCCCATCCTTGTTACTTCGCATGGCAAAATGGACTTTGTAGATGTGATAAGGTTAAGGATTTGGGGAGAGAAGATTTTCCTCGATTACCCAGGAGGGCCCTAGTAACCTCAGGTATTCTTATAAGAGGGAGGTTTGCTGGTGAGGGGAACGCAGGCAGAATGAAGGCAGCGTGACTTCCTGGAGTCAGCCACGAAGGCAGTCTCCCTCTTCTGTCCCCACGCCAGTGAGCGCCGCAGGACTTTCCCCAAATAGGACCTTAGCCTTGACCGGCCATCAGTCTGACGACAGTGGCCATTCACAAGACTCTGCCGGGCCTTTAGCTCACATTTTCCGTGCTTGACACCCTCCTCCACATATCACCCGGTTCCTCAAATGTATCTCAAACATAGCAGCAGTTATAAATGATCTCTGAGGATGCATGGAATCATGGGATTTTATAGCTATATTTTTTCTATCACAAAGTTCTCCTTTCTTGAGAAAATTCTTCACAAAATCCTCTCTAATGAGTCATTTATATACAATCTGATTTTGATCCTACACTTTTTTTTTTAGTTTTAGAAAAATTTGATAAATTTTCTGAAGATCTAAAATTTTCTAGGCTTGAGTACATTGTGCTAATTACTGAAATTGTTTAATTAAAAAAAGATGTTCTCCAAAGCAGGCTTCCAGAATTCTATTTCCCTATGGTGTTGTAAAAAGACCCATCTCCTCTCCGACTCAGTAAGACAGAGACTTCCCACCATTGTAGGAACAACCAGCATTTTAAAATCTTTACTGAACGCGTGCTTTGGAGTTACTGGGGACGTCTTCCGTCAGTGCTACAGGCGGCCCTGGGCTGGGTGGCCACCCACCCCCGAAGACGTGCCTCTGGGAAGGGGTGTGGCCCTTATCTTCCCAGGCGAGACAGGCTCCTTCCCTGGGCACCTCTTTTCTTCCAATGGTGAGCAGTTCTGAGCCTCCCCCAAGCACAGCGGTCAACAACAGAGACACGGAACACTGAGTGAGCTGGACTGGGACAGCAGGAGGCCAGAGCTGGAGATGGCCCGAGTCTCACTCGTCACTGGCTGACCAGGCCGGGGAGGAGGGCGTGCGGACAGTGTGAGGAGCTGGAGCCAGTGAGGGGGGGTGATGACTGACGCCGAGACAGCAGAGGGGCAGCGCGGACTTGGCAGTGGGGAGCAAGGCTGTCCCTTGCAGCCCGGGAGTGCTGGCCCAGGGGCAGGGGGGCTCGGGGAATCCCTGGAATGTGTGAACAGGGAACATCCCAAAGCAACCACAAAAGGTCCTCTTGCCTGAAGATTTAGGCACAGCTGGTTGTCACCACTGCAGAGAATTTAGGTGGGAAATAATGGATGGAGCCGAGGTCCAAAATCCACGAACAGTTTCTGTGTAGGACACCACGTTCCTGACATACTAACATGCTTGGGCAAGTGGCGATCGTGATAACAATCCTCTACCTTTCCTCCTTTTACAGCCCAAATCTTTCCAAAATACACAGTACAATTTCCTGTTTTCCACAGTGCATGCATGCATGCCGAGTCACTTCAGTCATCCGACTCTGTGAGGCCCCGTGAACTGCAGCCCACCAGGCTCCTCTGTGCATGAGATTCTCAGGCAAGAATACTAGAGTGGGTTGCCATGCCCTCCTTTAGGGAATCTTCCCTAACCAGGGATCAAAACCGCTTCTCTGATGTATCCCTGCATTGGCAGGTGGGTTCTTTACCACTAGTGCCTCCTGGGAAGCCCTACTTTATGCAGTCAGTTCAGTTCAGTTCAGTCGCTCAGTCGTGTCCGACTCTTTTCGACCCCATGAATCGCAGCATGCCAGGCCTCCCTGTCCATCACCAACTCCCGGAGTTCACTCAGACTCACGTCCATCGAGTCGGTGATGCCATCCAGCCATCTCATCCTCTGTCGTCCCCTTCTCCTCCTGCCCCCAATCCCTCCCAGCATCAGAGTCTTTTCCAATGAGTCAACTCTTCGCATGAGGTGGCCAAAGTACTGGAGTTTCAGCTTTAGCATCATTCCTTCCAAAGAAATCCCAGCGCTGATCTCCTTCAGAATGGACTGGTTGGATCTCCTTGCAGTCCAAGAGACTCTCAAGAGTCTTCTCCAACACCACAGTTCAAAAGCATCAATTCTTCGGTGCTCAGCCTTCTTCACAGTCCAACTCTCACATCCATACATGACCACAGGAAAAACCATAGCCTTGACTAGATGGACCTTTGTTGGCAAAGTAATGTCTCTGCTTTTGAATATGCTATCTAGGTTGGACATAACTTTCCTTCCAAGGAGTAAGTGTCTTTTAATTTCATGGCTGCAGTCACCATCTGCAGTGATTTTGAAGCCCCAAAAAATAAAGTCTGACACTGTTTCTACTGTTTCCCCATCTATTTCCCATGAAGTAATGGGACCGGATGCCACAGTAATTATAATATACGTATAATGTACAGTATATACACTAAGGGCTTCCCCCATGGCTCAGACAGTGAAGAATCCGCCTGCAACGTGGGAGACCTGGGTTCCATCCCTGGGTTGGGAAGATCCCCTGGAGGAGGATATGGCCACCCACTCCTGTATTCTTGCCTAGAGAATCCCTATGGACAGAGGAGCCAGGCGGGCTCCAGTCCATGTGGTCACAAAGAGTCGGACACGACTGAGCCACTGAGCAGAGCACACACAGCACGTATATGCTATGTGGATAGAGTTTATTGGCTGATTCTTTGATATTTGATGACATTGAAGTTCATTAGCTTCGTATTTTAGCTGATCACTTCATTCCAAACATCAGTGATGATAGGAAGCACTGACAGGTAGCTGACTTCACCAGCTACAAGTTGCCCTGCATTTTACTTTTATTTTAGGAACACTCTGATGGAGATAATAAGCCTCTTCAGTTCAGTTTAGTTCAGTTCAGTCGCTCAGTCGTGTCTGACTCTTCGCGATCCCATGGACTGCAGCACGCCAGGCCTCCCTGTCCATCACCAACTGCCGGAGTTTGCTCAAACTCATGTCCATCGAGTCGGTGATGCCATCCAGCCATCTCATCCTCTGTCGTTCCCTTCTCCTCCCGCCTTCAGTCTTTCTTTTTATTTTTCTTTTCAATCTTTCTTTTCATCATCGTCTTTTCAAATAAGTCAGCTCTTCTTATCAGGTGGCCAAAGAATTGGAGTTTCAGCTTAAGCATCAGTCCTTCCAATTAATATTCAGGACTGAATTCTTTTAGGATGGATTGGTTGGATCTCCTTGCAGTCCAAGGGACTCTCAAGAGTCCCAACAACACAGTTCAAAAGCATCAATTCTTCGCACTCAGCTTTCTTTATAAACCTCTTACAAAGGTTATTTGGTTCATATATTCACAAAAGAGAGGAAGCTGCCTGTACCAGTCATCACTTGCTGGTTAACGACTCACCTCAATCAGGGTTTTGTTTCTTTTCAAAGGTGTCCCTTTCTCTCTCAACCATACTGCACAGCTCTACCCAGTGGAAGTAAGGAGTGAAAGCCACCTGGTTTCAGCGCATTTGCAGAATTCAGCATTCTTTAAGTCACACGACAATCTCAGGGAGATAGTCGCATGCACTCACAGATCAGGCAGAAATTGTATACTCCCAGAATAAACTGCTGGAGGGTGGGAGAAGATTTATTGGGCTTCAAGGAAAAAAGGGAAAATTACGTTATCAAGTGAAGATTCGCAACCCACAAAAAATTGGAGAACACAGGACACGGCCAGCCTCCTCCCCAGGGAGCAGCAGAGCTGGCCGACCCTCCAGATCTCCAAGGTCACAGGACCTTGAGAAGGCTTCACAAGGAGGAAGTTCTGGGGGCATTTTTGGGGCCCAGAACTTGGAAAGAGGTTTACCTAAACTCTCCTCCCTGAGGTCTGTGATCATTCCAAAGTAACAGAAGAAAGTTGTCAAGACAAGGGAACAATTTCAACAGGCACGTCAGTGTTCAGGGTGGACACCACTCGTTGTGAAATCGCAGGGACAGATGTGTGATGGGGAATCCAGAGGACCAGAGCCCTGGAAAACTGCAGGAGGCTGCTGGTTAGTGCACTAATTTCACAGACAAGGAACCCGGAGTCAGTGACAGAGCCAGGGCTGGCGGCCAGGTTTGGGATGGACAGTCCTGCATGGCCCCATCTCACTGGGCCTGAGACTGTCAGGCTGGCTCAGTGAGTGGATGGAAGAGGCTGGCCTAAGGGAAAGCGACAGGACCCTTGTCCGCTCCATCTGTGTCCTTTCCCTGGGCTGCTCAGAGGTCCACCTTTCTAAGAAGTGGTCTTGCAGCTCAACACCCGAGCTGTCTGCTCCTCAGGTGAGTGACAGGCAGGCCACCCGATTTAATCAAGAGCTTCCTAGGCAGGGTTCATGGCTTATAAGTGTCAATGTGCTATCTGTCCAGACACATGCATAATAACAGCTTGAACTGTCTTAGAGACGGGACTCCTTAGTGAAGGACTCTCGGGCATCATCACACCACAGAGGAAGCCAATCAATATAGAAGTCAACTGACAAAAGATACAGAATAATAAATACTATAATATGTACACATGGCTTCCCAGGTGGCTTAGTGGCAAAGAATCTACCTGCCAGGGCAGGAGCCACAGAAGACCCATGTTCAATGCCTGAGTCAGGAAGATCCCCTGGAGAAGGGAGTGGCTACCCACTCCAGTATCCTTGCCTGGAGAATTCCATGGACAGAGGAGCCTGAAGGGCTACAGTCCACGGGGTTACAAAGAGTCAGACACGACTATGCACACACACACGCACGCACGTGTTCACTCATATGCCACTTTCTATAGACCCATATAATGAATCTATTCTGTCCGTGGGAAACATGAGAGACAATAGTCTATAAATATATAAATATCTTATTAATACATTTATATTTCCTAACCTTATGATGATTCAAGTATATTTTTATAAATATTTTTTTCACTTAGCAACGAGTTCTAAATATAAATATGAATCTAGACCTGCAATATCATAATTTTTCCCTACGCTTGCAAAGCACTGCACTTTGATTCAGCCTCGTCCCTGCAGTTGCACAGTTTGGTTAGGGTTTCTCAGGCTTGCCACCGCTGGCATTTGGGGCTGGATCGTTCTCTGCGGTGGGACACTGAGCAGATCTCTGGTCTCAGGCCACCAGATGCCAGTAGCGGCCCTTTGAGTTGTGACAATTAAAACTGTCTTCAGACATGGCCCAAAATCTGTTAGAGGCAGAATCACCCTGGACAGAGAACCAGTGATGTATGTATTTTTTTTTCCCCCCAGCTCTCATTACACAAAGTTGCCTGAACTTCCTTATAGCTGTCTTTCCATCTCTATCCAATTCTATCCAGAGGGTAAATTCCTCAATGCTAAATTACTGTCTCAGAGCAGAAACATCCATCTGAGAACTTTAATATCCTTTTGCCAAATTTCTGTCAAAGTATCATTTTTTTTTTAAGTTAGAAACACAACTCTCAGACAAACGCACAGTGAACCTGTGTCAGAGATTTCTTTGTCTCATTTAGTAAGACAACCAGCAGGCTGGGAAGGCTGGTTCAGAAGGAAGTGAAGAAACGGTGCCCCAGAGCATCGCAAAAATGCTGGAGAGGGAGGTTATTCAATCACGCACACAAGTGAGCTCTAACCTTGGGCTGTAATCCTTTCCAAGGCTACCAGCATCATTCATTGCTTTGTGTGGATGCGGACTCTTCCAAGGCTGTGAAATACTATAATCAACAGATTCGTGTGTGCTAGGTCAGTTCATTCGCGTCCTACTCTTTGAGACCCTCAGGACTGCAGCCCTCCAGGCTCCTCTGTCCATGGAATTCTCCAGGCAAGAATACTGGAGTGCAAAAGACTGTTCTATACATCTGTGTCTCTTTTGCTGTGGGAGATGGAGGGGGGGATGATTTGGGAGAATGGCATTAAAACATGTATAATATCATATAAGAAATGAATCTCCAGTCCAGGTTCGATGCAGGATACAGGAAGCGTGGGGCTGGTGCACTGGGATGACCCAGAGGGATGGTATGGGGAGGGAGGTGGGAGGGGGGTTCAGGATGGGAACATGTATACACCCATGGCAGATACATGTTGATTTATGGCAAAACCAATACAATATTAAAAAATAAAAATAAAAAATAAAAAGAAAACTTTCACCAAAAAAAAAAAAGGAATACTGGAGTGCATTGCCATTTCCTCCTCCAGGCATCTTCCCCACCTGGGGATAGAACCTGTGTCTTCTGTGGCATTGCAGGTGGATTCTTCACCACTGAGCCACAGGGGATGCCCCAGTCTACAGGTAATAGTAGGCAAACCAAAGGTATTTATTCCTAGTGAATCAGGTGGGTCTTACCTGGCTACTGGCCATTTCTGATTCTGACTGTTCTTCCCCTGACATTGCCTTCCTGCAGTTTTGTAAAGCGTGCTCTCATCTCAGTTGACCCAGCTCCCATAACCATACCCAGCATGAATGGGTAGGTTCTCAATCTTTTTTTTACTGTATTCAATCATATGAATATCTCGTTACTTTCCCCCCCTTTATTTCACTGCCTTTGAGGCCAAATAGTTCCACATACTGTCCATTCACGATCTAATTTATTTGTCTGTTCAGGTCCTTTGTCCATTCTCCTTTTAGAGGAGTCAACTTTTTCTCGTTCGTTTGCAATCCATCAGTTATGTGTCTCTTTTAAATGTTAGAGATATGTTTCTAAATGTTCCTTTGCCTTTTTGTTTAGTTTTTCTTTATTGCAGAAATGTCTGTAGGGGCTTCCCTGGTGGTTCAGTGGTAAAGAATCCGTCTGCCAGTGAAGGAGACGCAAGTTCGATCTCTGATCCAGGAAGACCCCACAGGCCTCAGAGCAGCTAATCCTGTGTGACTCGACTACTGAGCCTGTCTCCAGAGCGGGGAGCTGCGGCTGCTGAAGCCTGGGCACCCTGGAGTCTGTGCTGCACTGCAATGGAAGCCCACGCCCTGCAACGAGAGAGTAGCCCCTGCTTCATGCAACTGGAGAAAAGCCCTGGCAGGAACCAAGACCCCGTGCAGACAAAAGTAAAGAAAAAAAAATTATAAAGAGATGTATGTATAAGTGGGTTGATCATTATCTTTCTTATGATTGAACTCTGGGATTATGTTGAAACAGCCTTTCTTAAACGTGGATAAAATACAGTTACCCTTAGTACCACTGGCTCTGTGTCTGCATTCAACCCACAGTGGATCAAAAATATTTGGGACAAATAGTCCAGAAAGCTCCTGAAAGCAAAACTTGAATTTGCCACACATGGACTGCAACACTTCACATAGCATCTGGTTGTATTTGCAACGACTTTCATAGAATTTACATTGCATTAAGTAACACAAGTAACCTAGAAATGATTTAAAGTATAGGGGTGTATACGCCTGAGAGAGAAAGTGTTAGTCACTCAGTCGTGTTTGACTCTTTGCAACCCCATGAACTGTACCCTGCCAGACTCTCCTGTCCATGGAATTCTCCAGGCAAGAATACTGGAGTGGGTTGCCTTTCCCTTTTCCAGTGGATCTTCCCCACACAGGGTCTCCCGCATTGTAGGTACATTCTTTACCTTCTGAGCCACCAGGGCATGTGCCTAGGTTATATACAAATACTGTGCAAATTTAAATACAAATACTGTGCCAATTTCACATAAAAGACTTGAACATCAGTGAAGTTTACTAGCAAGAAAAAATAGTCCAAGAATAAGATCATGGCTCATCTGACTCCGTTTCATAAGGACTGTCATAAGTATCATCATAGATATTCTCACAATTACCCTCAGAAGGATTTGCGTGGGATGAGGGGGTGTCCTGGAACCAGTAACCAAAGGGCGTAGCAGGACAGCTGTATTTATCTGTGCTTTCTTTCAAAACATCTAGCAGTTATTATTTTATATTTAAATTTGTATTCTACTTACAGTTCATTTTAAAATAGGATGAGAGTTGGAGATATAAGGTTTCTTCCCCAAGGAGTTAGCCAGATTTCTTGACTCCAGTTCAGTTCAGTCACTCAGTCGTGTCTGACTCTTTGCGACCCCATGGATTGCAGCACACCAGGCCTCCCTGTCCATCACCAACTCCTGGAGTTCACTCAAAGTCATGTCCATCAAGTCCGTGATGCCATCTAACCATCTCATCCTCTGCTGTCCCATTCTTGACTCTAGAAACTGTAGTAGTTCATTTTTTTAAGTCCTATTGCTCATATGTGAAGGCCCGGTACAGGAGGGCCTGTTTCTGGACTGTCTGTTCCGGCCTCTAGATTTGCCTGTGTCTTGGCCCCAGACCATAAAACGTAAGTCACTGTTGATATATAATAGACTTCTTCATCTGGCAGAGTAGGTCTCATTTTAAATATCAAAACATTTATTTGCAAACGATAGAGTGTCTACTTGTATAGGATTTAGGTAAGTAAAACAGCATTCTTTAGTTTTTTTCTAAGGACAGTGATTTTTCATTTTCTTATCAAGCTATTTTCCCATTAAAAAGATATTTTCACTTAGTGAAATTTCTTCCTGTGCAATATAAGGCAATGAACCCTGTCTTAAATATTCTTACCAAAGCTCCCTTCCCTATGCCTTATTGTCTGAGAATGTTTAGGTTCAAGGTCATGGTGTGATCAGTCACTCAGTCATGTCTGGCTCTTGCAACCTTATGAAACGTAGCCTGGCCAGAGTCCATCCATGAAATTTTCCAGGCAAGGATACTGGAGTGGGTTGCTATGCCCTCCTCCAGAGGATCTTCTCAACCCAGGGATCGAACACAGATCTCCTGAATTGCAGGTAGGTTCTTTATTGCCTGAGCCACCAAGTTTTAAGATCAAGGGGGGATGTCCAAAATCTGGCCAAGTGAAGGCCCCTCACACATTCATGATCACACACAGCACGATCAGATTGCACACAACACAGGGTCTGTGCATCTTTGTCTATTACTTATTTGCCTTTATTAATCTCTGAACCAGTTTTTTCATACTAGGCTCCTCCCACTAATTTATCAGAGTAGCTGGAGGAAAGGGCTTTCTGGAGCAGAAGGATTAGAAGATGCCTGGTTAAATAAATCACGTCGAGCAAATTCCTTCATAGCCAGACTTCTCAGGGCTTTTAATCTGCGAACATCCTGTGACTCTCTGAGAGCATGATGGTCAGCAGCGTTGGCACCTTCTCCAAGCAACAGCCATGAGCACGCCTGTGAACACCAGCTATCTAAGCTGAGCAGCCCAGGCAAAGCTAGTCTCCCGATACCATAATTTTTCAAGCAAAACTGTAAAAAAAAAAAAAAAAATGAAATGGTATCTCCAAGAGTGAAAATGAAAACAAGTGTAATTAACGATGCTCATTGACAAGAAGGCAACAGGCTCTGCTCTGTCTTGGAGGCGGTTTCCAGTCTTCCGAGCAAGCTCTGTGCATTCTCTGGGCGGCCCCCACTCTCCCCCAAGGGGGCTGGAGGACAGGAGCTGTCATCCTTCTCTGCTGAGGTCGTTGACATCCTGCAGCTGTGCGGTGGGGGCCTGCTCAGGAGTCGGCATCTGAACATTACCCAGCAGATTCCGTCAGTTTTCCTTTGCTGTGTAAAGTCACCAAAAGCTGCTGGAAAGAAAGTGAAAATGTAGTCACTCAGTCGTGTCCAACTCTGCAACCTCATGGACTGTAGCCCGCCAGGCTCATCTGTCCATGGGATTCTCCGGCTGAGAATACCAGAGTGGGTTGCCATTTCCTATTCCAGGGGATCTTCCCGACCCGGGGATTGAACCCAGATCTCCTGCGTTGCAGGCAGATTCTTTACTGCCTTAGCTCATAATTTTGCAGGTCAGAGGGCCATTCTCTGCTCAGGGTCCCACCTGGGGAAATTGGGCTGTTGGCTAGGCTTCCTTCCTTTCCAGAGGCTCAGGGAAGATTATGATTCCAAGTTATGCAGGCTGTTGGTGGAATTTGTTTCCTTATGGCTGTAGGACTGAGGACTCTGGGTCCCAGAAGCCGTTCATATTCCCTGCCATCTGAAATGCCCTTCCATCTTCAAAGCCAGCATCAGAGGGACCCCCTCATGTGAGTCCCCCTGATGCTTCCAATCTCTTTCTTCAGGAAGAACCTTATCCCTTGTATGGGCTCACCTGATTAGGTCAGGCTCACCCTGGATAATCTCCAGATCTTGAAGTCAATTTATTTTGACCTGAATCCCATCAACAAGATCCAATCACAGCAGTACCTAGGTTACTGTTTGAGTAACTGGGAGCCTATGTGTGTCCACCACAGGGTCGGGGGGCTGTGGTGGGAACCTGGGGCTGTTTCAGAGCTACCTCCACGCTCATGCCTTTTATTGGGGATACCAAGAATTTGGGCTTCCCAGGTGGCTCAGTGGTAAAGAATCCACCTGCTGGTGCAGGAGACGGCGAAGACATGGGCTTGCTCCCTGGGTCAGGAAGATCCCTGGAGAAAGAAATGGCAACCTACTCTAGTGTTCTTGCCGGGGAAATCCCATGGACAGAGAAGCCCTCGGCTACAGTCCCTGGGGTCACAAAGAGCCAGACACAACTGAGCATGCGCACAGCTGGACTGCACTGGCTTTAGACATTTTCTGTGCTGCTGAGATGTCCCACGTGTGACCGGGAAGATAAAAATGAGTCAGGACAGACCTGGGTGCCTGTGTGTGCTGAGTTGTGCCCTACTCTATGTGACCCCAAGGACTGTATCCCACCAGGCTCCTCTGTCCATGGGATTCTCCAGGCAAGAATACTAGAGGTAGTTGTCATGCCCTCCTCTAGGGGATCTTCCCAACCCAGGGATCGAGTCCATGGCCCCGGCACTGGCAGAAAGATTCTTTACCACTGAGCCACATGGAAAGCCTTTGCTCTTGGCTAGGGGTAGTAGAACACACAGGAAACCCAGAGAGCCGCCCAAGAGACTGATGCTGACAACCTGGCAGGGTTCTGCCCGTGTCTGGCAAGGCCACGTTCCCCACAGCTGTTTGGCCCTGTTGTTCTGGGGATGGAAAGAATCTGTGTGTGGGCCCTGAGGTTGCCTTTTCTCTGAACGCTTTAATCAGAGTCTATTTTAAGCTTCACTGTTATTTGTGGCTGATGAACATGCTTAATATATTGAGGCTGATGAAATAATCACCAGCCATGGCACTGATGTCCTTTACGCGGTGCTGACGCAATTCACGTTTCGTCTGCCCTCAGTGATGCTTGGAAAGAAAGCACCCACCCCAACCCCCCAGCCAGAGACTTGCTAACCTGAGAAGCATCCCATGCTCCAACCTGCTTTTCTCCCCAGGCTATAACCTGATCTCCTCTTCTGAGTTCTGGACCTCAAGTTTGTGAAAGTCACTTGGTAAAGTTTTCACAAAATCTAGCAAGTGAAAGCTTTTAGTCAAACCAGGCTCCATGGGGTTGGTGATCGGCTGGAAGGAGCTCCCCATTTTCAGCCAGGGTAGCGGGGAAAGTGCTGACCCCCGAGGATGCTACAGCACTGTCCCTGCTCCCTTCGCCTTCACACCAAGCTCCTCTCTTCAGGAACCGTCAACTTCCTCGTCGGCTGGAGGAAGCTGCCATTTCCCACTTCAGCATGAGACAAGCTGGGCTCCTGTGGGGCAGATGAGACAAGCCCGGCTCTATGGTGTCCTCTGCTCCAGGGCTCCCCGTCCTGGCCAGCCCCTCTGCTCTGATGTCATTGGTACGACGAGACTGGAGACTGGAGTCGGGATCTTCCGCTCAAGCAGGACTCACTAATGTCATGGAGCTGCCTGGTTTTAATTTTCCACCACCTCCCAACTGTCTGTTTAGGAGTGTTAAAAGCCAAGCTCATTCATTCTTTACGCCATTTACCGATGACGGAAGCAGTATCATGATCATCTTCTGAGGAGGAGAAAGGAATACAGACAGGGAAGAACTGCAGGGTGATGAGAAAGAGGGATTCTAAGCCTGGAAGAGAAATACAAGATAATAAAAGTGGAATTGAAAACGTCAGCCTATACAATCGCCCTGGTGCTGGGCTTGCTTAATGGGGGGAATCTAAATTTATCTCGTTGCTGAGAGTCCACCGTGAGAAATATAGTTTAGGGAAACTTGGGGGGCATTCCAGGATTTCTCAACAACTTCATCTAGCAGTTTGAAACATGGGAAGCAGAGTGTGGGGGTGGTTTAAGGGGCTTCAGCCATCCCCTTGCTGCTAAAGAAATGTTCCAGCCGCGGGACAGGCTGCTGTGGTCTCCGCTGAGTGGCCCATAGGACTTGCCCAGTCTTCGCTGACCAGAAAGCAGAAGCGTTCCTGGACCACCTCTGATGCGGTGTCTTGTCCCATCTGCAGACTTCTTATTCCAGAGGAGAGGGTACTGGCTCAGCAGTCAGTCAGCGCAGGCTCTTCCCTGCTTGTTTACCCTTTAGCTGCCCACGTGGGTATCCCGGGGGCATCTCATCCAGGCAACCCGAGCACAGCTGGAACCTTGCCCTTCTCCGCCGGCAGCTCCCCTCGCCGAAGACCTCACCCCAGGCGGTGTCCATGGGTCACTTGTGTCCTCAGTGCCAATGACAGGATGGCCTCTCGGCTCCCCCTCTTTTGTCTCTTCTTCTGACCAGGCTGCTTCTCCTCCCCGCCCCCGAAACCCCAGCATCTCTGCTGTCCTTCTTGCCCTCTGAGACCTGGTGTCCTCAGAGGCGTCCAAGGAGGAAGCTTGAAACCTAAATAATATCATGTTACGCCCCTGCTCATAGGCCTGCAGCGACTCCCCATGATGCTTGAAAGGAAACTTAAATATTCCGATGGCGGGTGGGCCTGCGTGCTTGGGTGCCTGTATCTTCCTACTCCTGTCTGCTGAGAGCACAGGCTCCCTTTCTGTTCACAGGCTGGTGTGGGTCCCGTCCCCCCACCTGCAGCTACTTCCTCCAGATCACCCCAATGACGCAGGTGTCTGTTCAAGTGTTTCCTCTCCAGGGAGGCTCCTTCCCACCACTGACTGTGTGTGTGGGGGAGCCTGCAGGGGCCCCCAGGGAAGGCGGCATCTAGTCTGGTACAGGTGGTCCTGCAGAGGTTTGGTGAGAAAATGGTAAGTAACTTCCCTGATGTGTGTGTCTGTGCTCGCTCAGTCGTGTCCAACTCTTTGAGACCCCATGGACCGTATCCCCCCAGACTCCTCTGCCCATGGGATTCTCCAGGCAAGAACACTGGAGTGAGTTGCCATGCCCTCCTCCAGGGGATCTTCCCGACCCAAGGACCAAACCCATGTGTTCTGCATTGGCAGGCAGAGTCTTTACCACTAGCACCACCTGGGAAGGCTTTTCACTTCCCTGATACAGTCAGGAAGTTTAACCACTCAAGCCTGAACTCAGGTCGGTTTTCATTCCCCAGTACCCATGCACGCAAGAGATCCTGGAGCTGTGTTGTCCAGTGTGGTTGCCACTGGCCATGTTTGGCTATTGAAACATAAACTTAAATCAATTAACATAAAATACAATTTCCACTCATCTTCTTGGGCTTCTCTGGTGGCTCAGATGGTAAAGAATCTGCCTGCAATGCAGGAGGAGACCTGGGTTCGATCCCTGGGTTGGGAAGATTCCCTGGAGAAGTAAAAGGCAACCCACTCCAGTATTCTTGTCTGGAGAATCCCATGGACAGAGAAGCCTGGCGGGCTACAGTGCATGGGGTCACAAAGAGTCGGACAGGACTGAGTGACTAACACACACACACACACACACACACACAGAGGCAGGTAAATATTCAGTTCCTCTACCACACTGAGCACATTTCAGACACTCTGCAGTCACATGTGGCTAGTGGTTGCCTATTGTGGACTAAATGGTTTTGTTCTTCCCTGCACACACCCCCTCCATTCACATGTTGAAGTCCTAACCCACTGGGATGGTATTTTGAGGTGATTAGGTAGAGACGAGGTCATGAGAGTGGGGCCCCTGTGATGGGATTAGTGTCCTTGTAAGAGGAGAAGGCAATGGCAACCCACTCCAGTACTCCTGCCTGGAAAATCCCATGGACGGAGGGGCCTGGTAGGCTGCAGTCCATGGGGTCGCTAAGAGTCAGACACGACTGAGCGACTTCACTTTCCCTTTTCACTTTCATGCACTGGAGAAGGCAGTGGCAACCCACTCCAGTGTTCTTCCCTGGAGAATCCCAGGGACGGGGGAGCCTGGTGGGCTGCCATCTACAGACAGTCGCACAGAGTCAGACACGACTGAAATGACTTAGCAAGAGGAGGAAGAGAATTCCTCTTCAAGAAGTTCAGAATCTACCAGGGAAGGACAGATGGCTGGATGCCATCTAATTATCCCTGAGAGACGTGGGCACAGGTGCTGAGGACTTGAGCTGTGCCCAAATCCTGAGGACACAAAGGTCACAGAGACCGTGCCTTGCTGACTCCGAGCCGAGTTTTCAAGAAAGAGGAGGAGCCGTCGGGTAAGACTGAGTGTGGAAACGAGGGGCTAACACTACCGAGTGTCCTGGAAGCAAATGGAAACATCGAGGACCTCAGGAGGGCGTGCAAAGCCCTGACTTCTGTGTTTGCTGCCTCTCGTCCTCTCCCCACTTCCTTAAAGGCAAAGAGCAGTATGCTTTTGTTCTTTGGCGAGATCGACGTATTCAGATGGTTCCTGACTTATGATGGATGGTTTGACCTATGATTTTTTTGACTGTATGATGGCACAAAATGTCTCTATGTTCAGTAGGAACCATACTTTGAACTTGGATCTCTTCCCTGGCTGGTGATCTATATCGCAGTACTCTCTTGTGATGCCGGTCAGCGGCTGCAAGTCATAGCTGCCAGTCAGCCTCAAAATCATGATGGTCAACAATCTGACAACCATCCTGTGCCCAGATAACTTCCAGCACAGAGCTCAATAATTACCTGAGACAGTCCACACTTTATTACAAAATAGCCTTTGTGTTAGATGATTTTTCACAGCCATCTTTTAACGTACGTGATCTGCTCACGTTTAAGGTAGGCTAGGCTAAGCTGTGTTTGGTAGATAGGAGAAGGGGGCGACGGAGGATGAGATGGTTGGATGGCATCACCGATTTATGGACACGAGTCTGAGCAGGCTCTGGGAGATAGTGAGGGACGGGCAAGCCTGGTGTGCTGTAGTCCATGGAGTGGCAGAGTCGGACAAGATGAAAACAGCCCAGCACACATGTGAGTGGGGTGGCAAGCAGGTGGGAGCCATCTGAATGTAGGTGCTTCTTGGAAGCTGCTGAAGAAGGAGGAAGGGGCATGACAGCTCAGAGATGCTGAAGCTGGTCTCCTGGAGAACGGGCTCTGTACCCAGCTCCCAGAGGGGTCCGTGCTGCCCACAGGGAAACCAGGGCAGTGCAGCGGGCTTGTGCAGAGCAGAGGGCTTCTCCTTGCCCAGTCTGTGGGCAGCTTTCCCAGCCCTGTGGGAGCGGCTCTGCTGCCACTCCGTGTTGGGCTGGAGACGATACGGCAGCTGGGCTTCGTGGGGAGGAAATGTTGGCAGTGACACCAACTTTAAATTGATATTAATGTTCAGGGTTGCTTTTTATAGTTTCCCTGAAGGATTTAGCAACAATAGACATGAAGGCAAACTTCGTGGTACCTGAACTCGAATCAAGTTTGCATTTTTCAAACGTGTATTTAATTTGGTTTTGGCACAGAGTCCCTGTTTTCTTGGGTTTTACATCACTATGAGGTTGCATGGATACACTCTAACAAAACATCATCTATAATCAAATGAGGCTCACAGAAGAACAAAATGCATGCCAATTCCGACTAATCTTCGCCTTTATGGGAATAGCTATTTGCTATCAATGATTAGCCAAACATCTGTGTCAACACTTCCTGAGCTGGAGATAGAGACATTGTTAATCACCACATTTACTGTGATATTTCTAGCTCCATAGAGGGGAAAATGCTCATCACAAACAAATGTCTCAACTAACCTCTTGGGAGTAAAATCTACTCTCCTAATTACTTATGGTAATTAAAAGACACAGACATTTGCATGGGATGCTTATACCTGTGTGTGTGTGTGTCTGTGTGTTGAGCAAATAGATTTTGTTTTGTTTCACACTAAACTTTCTAAGAAAATGACCTCTAGTCACTCTTACGAGGTCATTTTAGGGAGAAAGACATTTCCTTTTCCCCACTGCACAGAGGCAAATGGTCTCAACTACACCTCTAACCCGGGCATCACTCAGCTTTTTCTGGGTTGAAAAGAGTGCTCTTTGAGGATGGTTTATGGGATTAAGGATGACAAAAATTCCAATAATTGAATTCATTGTACAACAGTCGACATCTGCACTTCATCTCTCCACAGATACACAGCAGCTCTCAGTGTTTGCTTTGAGGAGTGTGTTTCTCCTGGTGATCACAAACAGCTGCCAGACAGAGCTTCCCACCGAATCTTATGCCTGGGACTGTGAGGGTGGGGGGCACTGTGTGAACCATAGCTGGGACAGATGGTTGCTCAGTCGATAAAGTTGTGTCCGACTCCGCGACCCCATGGACTGCAGCATGCCAGGCTTCCCTGTCCTGCACTATCTCCTGGAGTTTGCTCAGACTCATGTCCCTTGGGCTGGTGATGTTATCCAGCCATCTCATCCTCCTGCCCTCAGTCTTTCCCATCATCAGGGTCTTTCCCAATGAGTTAGTTCTTCACATCAGGTGGCCGAAGTATTGGAGCTTCAGCTTCGGCCTCAGTCCTTCCAATGGATATTCAGGGTTGATTTCCTTTAGGATTGACTGGTTTGATCTCCTTGCTGTCTGAGGGACTCTCAGGAGTCTGGGAGCTGCCTTTCTGTGCATGGCTTCGCCTCTTGCTGAGGCTGTACTCTGCCGATGGTCTATGTGTCCATGTGCGACACCCTGTCCATGTGTGTGATCTGTTCTGTCCACTCTGACATCCGTTACTGTCATCCATGCAGAGCTGACACTGCAGGAAGGTGTGGCGAGAGATCTGTCCACCTGGGCAGCGGGACAACTTTCTCAAATTTAGAAGCAGTCATAGGCGGAGGTGATGGAAGGGCAGGACATGCTGCCTGGCTTCGCAGGTGAGCCTGATGTCTCTCCTCTCTGTTTTCCTGCGCCAGAGAATTCCATGCCAAGGGGGCGATTTCTAAGCCATCTGCATCGACGGAAAGTGCCCATTGATGTGGACTCAGCAGCTGTCTGTTTTGTCAGCTGCACCCTCTGCAGGCCTGGGAGGCCTCCCCAAGCCTCGGAGGAGGTCAACGCGAAAACTTTGAGTCATCGGATCAACTCTCTTTAAACCTAGAGACAAATTCCTGGAGTTTAATAAAATGAAGTTTTAAATAAAATTGGTTTTTCCTCTTAAATGTCTGTCCCTATTGAATTTGGCTTCCTCTTAAGACCCTGAACTGTGGTGTGGGAGAGAAGGGGATGGAGAGAGAGGAGCCCTTGCCATTCCAGCCCCCAAGTCCAGTGGGTCTTTTAAATTAACAGTGCCAATTGGACGGAATCCAGTTTCAGATTTGACCTCACTCTGGACAAGCAGCCTTGTTTCTTCAAGTCTGCCTTTTGGTTTCGTAAAAGTTCACCTATGAGGCACGTGTGTGTGTGTGTGTGTGTGTTAGTCTCTCAGTCGTCTCTGACTCTTTTCGACCCCATGGAGCGTAGCAAGCCAGGCTCTCCAGGCAAGAATGCTGGAGTAGGTTGCCATTTCTTTCTCCGGGGGATCTTTCCAACCCAGGGATTGAACCTGGGTCTCCTGCCTTGCAAGCGGATTCTTTACCACTGAGCCACCTGGGAAACCCCATTATAATGGGAGGCCCATTATCATGCAGCAAAACCAGTGGAATACATCAAATACATCTGGGCAGCTTGTGGAAGGCTTGCAAGTCTCTTCCCAAACCGGTTCTTCCTGCTTGGGAGAATTCACTTAGGCTGAAGTCATCTTATTTCCAACTGGGGTTGCCATCAGCTCCTGCCATCTCAGGGTCAGAGAGCTCTTAGCCCAGCTCTCTGGGTTTTCCCCCCTTGGGTTCGTTAAAAATGCTTAGGTTTTTCTGATTTGTCATATTTAACCAGGAAAACCATTCCCTTTACTGAGAAACTGAAAACTGACAGCAGAGGTGACTGGTTTCTATTTTATTTCAAATTTGATGAATCTGGAAGCCAGGAGACACGGCTGAGTAACCCCCGGCCTCTTGCGCGGACGACTGTCCACTGCAGCACGAGGGGCCTAAGTGCCTGCATCCCTGCCTCGGAACAAGTGCGAAGCAGAACTCGGCTCAGCGTCTCACGGAAGCAGATGTGTGAGTCGGCACCAAAGTGGCAAGGGGACAGGAGCGCGGCGGGACAGGACGCTCAGGTGCTCGAATGGGTTTCTCTGGGACGGACTCCCTGGGACGGACGCGCTTGGCGTCTTTCTCAATGATGTTATCACCCGTCGCACCAGCCCCGCTGGTGGGACTCCTGCCCCCAGCTGTATTTGTGACTTCACTGGACGGTCCCTGGGCAGCAGCCCTTCCCCATCTCTCTGTAGGAAGGACGGGGCACCTATGCCCTGCGTCAAAGTGCCCCCTCATTGCCTCATACCACCCACCTCTGCTTTACATGGCTTCTCACAAGGTGAACCGCAGACGCCCGCATCTGGCATCCTTTTAGAATACAGACTTGTTACTGCTTTGAAATTCTTTCTTTGGAAAATGCTATTTATTGCTAACAAACTGGTGGGCATAAGAAAACACAGTATTTTTTAAATAATTAATTTATTGATTTAATTGGAGGCTAATTGCTTTACAATACTGTGGTGGTTTTTGCCATACACTGGCATGAATCAGCCACGGGTGTACATGTGTCCCCCATCCTGAACCCCCCTCCCGCCTCCCTCCCCATCCCATCCCTCAGGGTCATCCCGGTGCACCAGCCCCGAGCACCCTGTCTCATGCATTGAACCTGGACTGATGATCTGTTTCACTTATGGTAATGTACATGTTTCAGTGCTATTCTCTCAAATCATCCTTACCCTTGCCTTCTCCCACAGAGTCCAAAAGTCTGTTAAAGAACAGACTTTACATCTGTGTCTCTTTTGCTGTCTCACATATAGGGTCATCGTTACTATCTTTCTAAATTCCATGTATATGTGTTAATATACTGTATTAGTGTTTTTCTTTCTGACTTACTTCACTCTGTATAACAGGCTCCAGTTTCATCCACCTCATTCGAACTGATTCAAATGCATTCTTTTTAATAGCTGAGTAATATTCCATTGTGTATATGTACCACAGCTTTCTTATCCATTTGTCTGCCGACAGACATCTAGGTTGCTTCCATGTCCTGGCTATTGTAAACAGTGCTGCAATGAACATTGGAGTACACGTGTCTCTTTCAATTCTGGTTTTCTCGGTGAAAACACAGTATTCTTTCTTGCCGAACATGTGGGTTCATTTCAACTTGTGGCAGGAATGTAAATTACTAGCTTTTGAATGAACTGAGATGGCCCTGCCATTTTTAAAGGTGAGGAAATTTTCATTAGGACTCAGTTTGCTATGACAGAAACATAAAATAAGAGTTTATTCACTTGAGTGTCAAAAAAGAATTCAGTTACTTTGGGAGATTATATTTAAAACCTTGGGACTTTGGAGAAGCCTGGGGTGAGCTGGTTGAGGGCAGGTACCTGCCTGGGAGGGGTGTGTTTGCGCTGATGGCTGAGAAATGAAGGAATGAAGAGGCGGAGGGGGTGAGGTGGGTATCCGAGAGGGGCGAAGAGCGCTCATCGTGTCTGTCCCCATTGTGCATACACCCCGATGTCTGTCAGCATCCGCTCAGGAGTCAGCCTGAGGGATCCTGGCCAGTCCTCCAGTCCCACATGCCACCATTGTGTACCTGCTGCAGTGATGCTGTGGTCCCACTTGCTCTCCAGGGTCCCAGGGAGATTTAGCTGCTTCTGTCCTGGGCATCCTCAGGCTGCCCAGGTGGCAACGGGTTAAAGAACTTGCCTTCCGATGCAGGAGATGCAAGAGAATGCGGGTTCCATGCCTTGGTCGGGAAGATCCCCTGGAGAATGAAATGACAACCCACTCCAGTATTCTTGCCTGGAAAATCCCATGGACGGAGGAGCCTGACAGGCTACAGTCCATGGAGTCACAAAGAGTCAGACACGACTGACAACGGAGCACACGGCAAACAGCAAACAGCGCCTCGACGTCCTCACCCTGGCGACCCCCGAGGGCCCAGACCCGGCCCGCTCTCACCCGCGTGCTGCGTGCAGCATGTGGCCCATTTTCTGTGCTCACTGCTCGCATCTCTGCTTCTCCTCTGGGCTGAGCTGTGAAGCCTCCGTCTCTGGGTGCCCTTGCATCTGCTACAGAGAGTAGCACATAGTAGATGCTTGGCAGACCTCAGCTAAGGGGATGGAAGGAATCCCCACGGGATGCCACATCGTTGAGTCTCAAGCCATCACGTAGTGGAGAGATGTGAGCACACTTATCCCAGAGAAAACCTTGTCAAGATGAGGAACTCTGCATCTCATTAATCCCTTCTTGAAAATAACCAAGTATTTTAAAACTCACTGATTTCCCCCCATTTCCTTTTATTAGACTCTTCTTCTGAGACAGAAACATGACTCACTTCTTCTGGACAGAAGCGATCCATCCCTTCCTCTGCTGATTTTTGTCCCCCACCCCGCAAGAGCACTGGCTTCTTTTCATCTCATGTCTTCTTTCCTCCCCAAGTGCAGGACCACTCGCATCTGCTCACTCGGCCTCTCCCTGTGATTTTCCTCTTTCTCTTCCACCCAGTCCTCTCCCTCTCCCCTCCCACACCCACAGACACTCACATCCCTCTCCCCTGCACTTAGGCCAGCTCCACACTCTCAGGCTAGCACTCCCCCGTTGCAGCTGGAGAGAGCTGGCTCATAGTTTGGGAGAGTAGGTCACCGTGGCTTGTCTACACAGCTGGGCTTCTGGCAGGGCCCCGGAACCACTAATCCCACCCCTAATGGTGGAGCCCATAGTTTGGGCTCATATCCATTTTCCAGGCATGCTCACCATCCTAGAAACATGACGCATTCACAATCAAGCCCAAACACTAGTCACCTAGCCCTGTAACCCAGCACCCACTTCCAAATGTCTTCCTGAAGGTTCTGTAACCCTGGTGGGGGCCCTGGACTCATTGAACAGACCCTTATAGGTGGCAGGAGTGGCTGCCTTTTAACCATGGTAACCAGTGATGATGAGGTCTGGGGACTCAAGCTTGGCTGAGTGCAGGGAGCTATTCTTGGGATGATGGGTAGTGCCTGCCACTTTGGGGCAGAGGAGCCTGGCATGCTGGCCTCTGTCTGGCCACACCTTGTGATGGCACTAGACACACCAAATATGGAATTTGATGGGTGAAACAGGACCTGGAGATTGGGTCCAAACCCGAAGAATGTCCAGGGCGTGCCAGAAGGGAGTTGGGGATTAGGTAATAGGGAGGGGAAGGGGCTAGTCCAGGACTGGACTCTCTGTCCATCTGTGGTCACCAACAGTCATGGTTGGCTGAGGTCGATGTGGAGGCAAGGCCAGAGCTGTCAAATAACATCTCTACTTGAACACAGACCACATAGGCGTGGGGTGTCAGAGCAGAAACTGACTTTCAAGCTAGTCTAGGAGTCACAGGGTCAACCAGTTGCCCAAGGTCACAGAGAATGGGATCCGTCTCCAAGCTCCCTTCCTTTCAAGCAGCCTTTTTCCTACTTTTAAAAAATATTTATTTATTTGGCCCCACCTGGTTTTACTTGTGGCACTCTGGTTCTTTTTTTTATTTTACTTTTTTAATTTTGGCACGTGGGATATTTAGCTTTGGCACGTGGAACCTAGTTCCCCAACCAGGGACTGACCCCAGGCCCCCCGCCCTGGGAGGGCAGAGTCTCAGCCACTGGACAACCAGGGAAATCCCCCTATTGTTTCTTTTGTTGCCACAGTGTGGACAGGTGAGCCTGATGCAAGGGCCGTGCTGGCTGCGCCTCTACACACTTCACAGCTGCCCCCCATAAATCTCGGCTGGGGCTGTGGCACGGTTTTGTGGTTGTTGGAAACTTTACATTCCAGGGTCTCTCAGAAGAAAAGAACAACTCGTTTGCAGCACCTGAGCACAGTGAACAGGCGATTAGCCAAACACTCTTGTGTCTGAGCAGATGTGTGCGGGAGGATCTGCTTAATGCTCCCTGGACCCCTCCTTTGCCTCCCCAGTCTGTCAGCTCAGAAGCTGCCCTGTTCTTTTCTGAGTGCATCTGCATGGCTCTCTAGGTTAGCCCAGGGGTGGAAACCTGGTCATCTAGGAAATGCTGAGTCTTTCCTGAGGGTTTCTGAGCAGGAATTCCCCAGGCTGGAGGCTGAAGCACAGGAGCCAAGGGCACTCTGGGTGCCAGGTTTCCTGCCCTTCGGAGGAGCAGGCTGGGCTCCCAGTGGCCCAGTGAGAGAGCAAGGATGAGGTCCTGAAACTGAGGAAGCGGGGCAGCATTTATATCTGGGGATTAACGCCCTCTGGGCTTCAGAACCACCACTCCACTTTCAGAGGTTGACTGTTCGACTCTTGCTTGGATTCCATTGATCAATTAATTGATGTTTTGCTTACGCTCATTCAAGTTTTCTGTTTCTTGCCACCAAAGGAGTTCTATTTAACTAAGAGATTTCAATTCTAGACTCTAAGCACTCATTAAAGAGAACTCTCTTCATAGCATGGAAATAAACCCAACAGAAGTCAACTTTCTTGTTCTAGGTGTAAAACTGGCAGATCCCAGGCTTGGGGCAGATAAAGTATAAGATGAACTCGGGACATATTATTATGTCAGAAAACAAGAAAAAGGGTGAAAAAATGAGACGGATCCTTGGTACAAGGACACAGAGCAGATGCCGCAGGAAGGCGGTCTCAGCAGAAACGTCTGGGTCAGTTTTCACTCTAACATCATTGAGGACGGTAATGAGTTTTTGCAAAAATCCCTGTGTCCATGTCAACAATAATAGTTGTTGTTTAGTTTCTAAGCCTTGTCTGACTCTTTGAAACCCCATGGACTGTAGCATGCCAGGCTCCTCTGTCCATGGAATTCTCCAGGCAAGAATACTACAGGGCTATGTCCTTCTCCAGGGGGATCTTTCCGATCCAGAAATCAAACCTACGTCTCCTTCTTGGCAGGTAGATTCTTTACCACTGAGCTACCAGGGAAACACCCAACAATTCATCGATACACAAAATAAGTAGAGGGGAAGGATGAGCTCTCAACTACTGTGGCATGATCGTTCAGCCGATAAAGTAGAGGGAGAGCTGGATTGAAAGGTCTTCACTCGGTGGCCGTCACTGCACAGAGCGGCTCAGGCAAGGTCATCACTGATGCTTAGGAAGTCATCAGTGATGCTCAGATCTCAGGGGCGGGGATGGATTTGGATGAGGAGCAGGATGTTGGCCTGTCTTAATGTGCCTTCTCAGTTACCTTGTTCAAAATCAGGGAAAAGCTAGTAACTACAGAGTGAGAAATTGGACCACACAATCACTGGCTGAGCAAACTCTGCCTCGGCGTCGAGGGCAGACCACACCCCGTGCTCTGGGTGTGATGCATGATATTCAGTGTCCCTCTCCAGAGGAAATGCCCAGCTTTATGTGAGCAATCATTGGCGAACAGCCCATTCAAGCAAGACGGGTAGGATTCTGAACTGTCTCAGGTGAAAGGGGATTGCAAGATGGGATAACCGGATGCAGGAAATGGTCCTAGAACTGACTCTTTTTCTGGAGGGGGGAAATGCCATAAAGGACATTGCAGTAAGGCCCCTGCATACGATCTTCAAGTTGCAAATTTTCAAAGATGCGAGTGCGCCCCTGTGTGCCAGCTGCTGAACTGCACTGCTGTACTTTTCAAGGCACTGTGTGTAAGATTAAAATGTTTGCTTTATTTTTTGTGTTTGTTTTAATGTATTATTTATGTGAAAAATATTATAAACCTATTACAGTACAATACTATATGGCCTTGTGTTATTTTGTACCTAGGCCAAGTTTATTGTACTTACAAACAAAAGTACTATCAGAATGGAACTCATTAGTATGTAGGGGACTTACTGTATTGGATTAATTGTCAAAATTAAAATATAGATGGTGGGCTAGATGAAACAATTGCATCAATGCTAAATTCACCACAGTTGATCATTGTACTACAGCTACGCAAAAGCACACCCATTATTAGGTGTAAGAAGCTAGTCTCGGATGGTTCAGAGAATATTATATTAATATGGATACGCATATTTAGACAGAGAGAGAACACATGCAAAAGCAGATGGGGGAAAATGGAAATAAAATTTGATTCTGAGGAAAGGGCACACAAGTCTTCTGGTTCAATTTTTAAAACGTTTTCTCTAATTTCAAAATGATTTCCCAATAACAACAGCGAAAGTGGTGCAATCTATCCCCCAGGAAGAAAACCCAGCTCTGCAGGGGCAGTGAGTCACCCAGACACCCCGGGCCTTCCTCAGTCTCGGGATTTGCTGTTTGAGTTCAGCAGGGTGGAGACAGGCTGGGCCTGAAGGCGTCACTTTTCTGCCTCCTGCTCAGCGATTTTATCTTTTCCAGGGTGTTTCTTTCGATTAACCTCCAGGTAGCAGAGGGTGAAAACAGCTCAGCCACGTGCCAAGAATAAGGCTTGGCTCTCCTGCAGCCTCAGAAAAACTGTAAATAAACCAAAACACAGGGGA
The DNA here is from genome assembly GCF_055505025.1 of Bos grunniens. NCBI lineage: Eukaryota > Metazoa > Chordata > Mammalia > Artiodactyla > Bovidae > Bos > Bos grunniens. Next base: position 4,143,186 of record NC_141184.1, on the reverse strand, counting down.
CATTATTCGATCTGGAAAAGGGTTACTTAAGTATTCCAGGATGTTGGAAACAAAAGACACTTTAAATACCACAAGGCCTTCAAGAGTGACTTAGAGGATGTAATTCTGCCCAATCCTAGCTGAAATCATTTGGAAGGAAACCACAGCTAAGAACTTAAGCCCTGAATGTAAGAGAGAGAATTAAGCTATCCAGTGTCTTAGACCCCAAGATTTCAGGGATCTTCAGTTTTAAGTGGACGAAAATGGGATCAGCAAACATCTGAGAAGCCCTGAGCTCCTCCCTGTTACGGAGTCCAAGCTTGCTCTGCTTGCCACAGGCGAGGCCAGTGAATCAGAGACGAACGAGGTGTTGAGGCAAGGAATTAAGCTTCGTTCTGAAAGCTGGCTGACCAAGAAGATGGCAGACTGACCTCTCAAAATGACCGTCTGGGATCAGGATGCCAGGCTCTCTTATGGATCAGAGATCCGGGAGGTGAGGAGACACCGTGAAAAGGCCATTCAGTCCTGCAAGTACCTCCTGTGATGGCGAGCCTCAGGCAGGGGAATGCATTAATTTCTTCCTTCCTGCCATCCACAGGAGGACAGGCTTCTGAACAAGGACACAACAGTCAGGCAGAGGGGCAGGGTGCTCTGAAGCAAACCGTTCTGTGTGATTATAATAACAAAAGCAGCCAAAGGCACAGATCTAACAGGGAAGAGTCAAAACTGGCTCTTCCCTGTTACATCATGACTACATCAGCCACTCCTGCATGCATGCTCCTGCTCCCCCACGGCAGCACGGGAATTGAGGGGAGCTGTGGCATTGCCCTGTGGCCAGGCTAAAGGCATCACAACAGCCGTTCCTGCAGGAGGGCCCCTCGGCCAGCAGCATCGGCGTCAGCTGGGAATAAGAGAAACGCCGTCAGGCCCCACACAGACCTGCCAAGTCCGAGCTCTGGGTGTGTTAACAAGCCCTTGGGTGGTTCTGTGTTCACTGCAGAGTGACAGCCGCTGGGCTCCGGCTCCTTTCCAAGCTTTCATTTCCAGCGGAATGTCAGTTGCTCAAGCAGCCAGGTTTTAATTCAGTTCTATCTCTCCCTGTAAACTTGGGGAGAGGAAGTCACATTTCTGTGCCTTTTGGTAAATTTAGGGACCTTCTCATTTTCTGTCTTCTTTTTCTTGTTTATTCAAAGTTACATCAAACTGGACTTATCTAATTCGAAGGGGTTTGCTCAACCTTGGAACTTGGATGCGGACGTCAGAAAAGGCTTTGCAAGGCCTGAGGAGCAAAGACCAAAGTCGAGGTCAGAAATTAGAAGCTGTGAGAGAACAAGCCAGCATTTACCAGTGGGGGGTGGGGGAAGGAGCAAATGGGTGGGGGGTTAAGATGTACAAACCACTATGCATAGAGGGAGGGGACGTGTGTGTCCCTGTGCTGACTCATGTTGGTGTATGGCAGAAACTAACACAATCCGGTAAGGCAATATCTTGCAATAACAAATTAATAAAAGAACCAATAAAGATATGTTGTACAGCAGAGGGAAATGTAGCCATTATTTTGTAATAACTTCATATTTTAAATTTTAATTTTTTATTGGGATATAGTTGATTAACAATGTTATGTTAGTTTCTGGTGTACAGCAAAGTGGTTCACTTACACACATACATGGATCTGATATTACTCTGCCAACAAAGGTTCATCTAGTCAAAACTATGGCTTTTTCCAGTAGTCATGTATGGATGTGAGAGTTGGACCATAAGGAAAGCTGAGCGCTGAAGAACTGAAGCTTTGAACTGTGGTGTTGGAGAAGGCTCTTGAGAGTCCCTTGGACTTCAAGGAGATCCAACCAGTCCATCCTAAAGGAAATCAGTCCTGAATATTCACTGGAAGGACTGATGCTGAAGCTGAGGCTCCACTACTTTGGCCACCTGATGTGAAGAGCTGACTCATTAGAAAAGACCCTGATGCTGGGAAAGATTGAAGACAGGAGGAGAAGGGGATGACAGAAGACTAGATGGATGGATGGCATCATCCACTTGATGGACATGAGTTTGAGCAAGCTTTGGGATATGGTGAAGGACAGGGAAGCCTGGCACGCTGCAGTCCATGGGGTTGCAAGGAGTCAGACATGACTGAGTGATTGAACAACAACAACAATTCTTTTTAAAATTCTTTTCCCATTTAGGTTATTACAGAGTACTGAGCAGAGTTCCCTGTGTTGTACAATAGGCCCTTGTTGGTTATCCATTTTAAATATAGCAGTTTTTTTCCTGTCAATTCCAAACTCCTAATGTTTCCCTTCCCCCTCTGGAAACCATAAATTCATTCTCTACATCTGTGAGTCTGTTTCTATTTCATAAATAAGTTATTTGTGTAATTTTTAAAATATTGTGCATAGATAGAAGCAGTATAATATATATTTCTCTTTGTCTGCCTTACATCTCTTAGTACAATAATCTTTAGGTCCATCCATATCCCTGCAAATGGCATTGTTTCATTCTTTTTAGTGGCTGAGTAATATTCCATCACACATGTACCACATCTTCTTTATCAATAACTTTAAATGGAGTGTAGTCTATAAAAATATTGAATTACTATATTGCACACCTAAAACTAACATGCTATTGTAAATTAACTATACTTCAATAATAAAATATTAACATAAAGCAAGTAGAAGCTGTGGAAGTCTTTGCTCCGTTGGCAGGAAGTGGAGAGGCAGTCGCTTCTTATAATTTGTGGTCCTACCCCTCGTTTTCACCATCGAGTTTCTTCCATCCTAAACGTAAGTGGTATCTCTTTGCGTGGCCTCTGAGCTGGGGTCATGCAAGATTCTCCACGGGGAGGGACCAGTCCAGTACTGTCCAGAGAGGAGAGCAGGTGGGGGGGAAAGAGAATCCTGTTCTCCTGCAAAAAGAATGGCCAGTTGTTCGATAATCTGCAAAAGACGCCATGAAGAGGTGGAGGAACGTGTGAAATTTTTTCTCCAACTAGAGTTAGTCTCCTGATATAATCCATGTTTCAGCGCTAAAGTGATTACTAAAGGAAAATTCTTAAAAGAGGAAGCAGCAGGGAATGAGTTACAGGGCTGAGAAAAGAGGATTCTAAAGGATCTAAAGAGAGACAAGTGGGGTTGGAAGGCCATTGTGTGTATGTGTGAGTGTGCATAAATGTGTATATGTGTGTGCATGGTGTATGTATATGCTTGTGTGTATTCAGTGTGTACAAGCATGTATGTGTGACTACATATGTGTATATGTGTGTATTTGTGTGCACGCGTGAATGTGCATATGTGTTTATATGCTCATGTGTGTTCAGTGTACAAGTGTGTATGTGTGTATGTGTGTGTGCGTGTGACTGTGAGAGCATCCATTTGCAGTGTGTGAGTGTGTGTGCAGTCTCCTTGTAGCCTTCAGTCAACAAGAATCCTGGTGGTTATGAGGGAGTGGCAAGAAGGAGAAGGAAAGAGACGTGGAGGGGAGGGAAGAAAGAGATGGTGGGATCTGGGTCTCGGGCATGGTAGGGATGGCTGGGGAGGCTCAGCCTTTGAAGCAATTGAAGCGTAGGCTGGAATGCTGCCCAGGCAGGTGGCAAATGTTTTACTTTATTTACTTTATTTCATTCTGCTTTTGTAAAGAACCAACACCTTAGTCTGACAGATATGGTCATGGAAGAAAGAAACATTTATGATTGTCAGGAGGGCGTTGGAGGCTTGGTGGCAGCTGTGATCCTGAATTCTAAACCCAGTGTCTTGCCAGCGGTATACCTGGGATTATGCCTTCACCTCCCAGAGCCAATTCCTTTATCAATCACTGAGGATTTTAATAAGATTATGGCTTCCCTGGTGGCTCAAGTGGTAAAGAATCTGCCTGCAATGTGGAAGAGCTGGGTTGGGAAGATTCCCTGGAGGAGAGAAAGGCTACCCACTCCAGTATTCTGGTCTGGAGAATTCCATGGACTGTATAATCCATGGGGTGGCAAACAGTTGGACACAACTGAGCGACTTTCACTTTTACTTATATATAATACATATGCATTATACATATACTAATATCATAATACATATGCCTAGACAGTGTATTAAAAAGCAGAGACATCACTTTGCTGACAAAGATCTGTATAGTCAAAGCTCTCATTTTTCCAATAGTCATCAACAGATGTGAGAGTTGAACCACAAAGAAGGCTGAATGCCAAAGATTTGATGCTTTTGAACTGTGATCCTGGGAAGGACTCTTGAGAGGTCTCTGGACAGCAAGGAGATCAAACCAGTCAATACTAAAGGAAATCAATCCTGAATATTCATTGGAAGGACTGATGCTAAAGGCTGAAGCTCCAATGCCTTTGGCCACCTATGTGAATAACCGACTCACTGGAAAAGACCCTGAAGATTGAAGGGTGCCTGAAAGATTGAAGGCAGGAGAAGAGGGTGACAGAGGATGAGATGGTTGGATGGGATCATTGACTCGATGGACATGAGTTTGAGTATTCTCCGGGAGTTGGCAAAGGACAGTCCAGCACAACTTACTGACTGAACAATAGCAACAACATAAAGTATGCATTACAGGCCTGCCTGCCTGCTAAGTGGCTTCAGTCATGTCTGACTCTTTGTGACCCCATGGACTGTGGCCCACCAGGCTCCTCAGTCCATGGAATTCTCCAGGCAAGAATACTGGAGTGGGTTGTCATTTCCTCCTCCAGGGGATCTGCCCTTCCCAGGTCTTGAACCTGCATCTCTTATGCCTGCATTGGCAGGTGGGTTCTTTACCACTAGCGCCATCGTATTGCTATGTGTATGTATTATACACGATGTACGTACATAAGGCAAGAGGAGAAGGGGACGACAGAGGATGAGATGGTTGGATGGCATCACCGACTCGATGGACATGAGTTTAAGTAATCTCTGGGAGTTGGTGATGGACAGGGAGGCCTGGCGTGCTGGGATTCATGGGGTCGCAAAGAGTCGGACACGACTGAGCGACTGAACTGAACTGAACTGATGTATTATGCTACTGAGTTGCATTCTTGAAAATAATTACTATGGTGAATGTTATGTGAATTTTATCAAAATAAAAATTAAATAACATAAAATAAACCTCAAGAAGTAGCCCTCAGGTGAACCAGGCTCCTCACCATTTGGGAGAGGAAGCCCCTGTCTTTGGGGCCGTGTTGGAAATTTCCTCACAGGCACCTGCCTCTTTTTCCAGGGACCCTCCACTCTTGCCTGAACAAAAATTTTCCTTTTAAGCTGACTTGGGTCTACAGAATATTCTCTGCTTTCTGAAAACTAATTCTTGCCTCTTTTTTTTCAAATCATTCCCTCAGTATGGATCGTTCTTTTCCAGCCCCCTGGTGGCTCAGATGGCAAAGCGTCTGCCTGCAATGCAGGAGACCCAGGTTCTATCCCTGGGTTGGGAAGATCTCCTGGAGAAGGAAATGGCAGTCCACTCCAGTACTCTTGCCTGGAAAATTTCCATGGACTGAGGAGCCTCGTAGGCTACAGTCCATGGGGTCACAAAGAGTCAGACACGACTGAGCAACTTCACTTTCCAGCCCCAGGGTCTATGCCCGGGAGTCTTCTACACGGTGTTTCAGAAGAGAATGCAGATACTGGGGTCGGTTTCCTGGAACCCTAGTTCAGCAGTCCCGAGGAGGCCTGGCCTGAAGCCCATCACAGGCTTCTTCTCACAGGCTCCCTGCAGCTGCCTGGGTCTCCTTGAAGGCTCTTCTTTGAGCTCATGTAGAGAAACTGTAACCTCAGCTTTGCTATATTTAAAATGGATAACCATCAAGGCCAACACAGGAGATGCAAAAGAGACATAGGTTCAATCCCTGGGTCGGGAAGATCCCCTGAAGTAGCAAATGGCAGCCCACTCCAGTAGTCTTGCCTGGAGAATCCCATGGACAGAGGAGCCTGGTGGGCTACAGTTCATGGGGGTCGCAAAGAACTGTACACAACAGAGCACACAGCAGAGAGAGAAGAGAAACTGTAACTTCAGCTTTGCTATATTTAAAACGGATAACCAGCAAGGGCCAGTTGCCATACAGCACAGGGGACTCTGCTCAACGTCGTGTGGCAGCCTGGAAGGGAGGGGAGTCTGGCGGAGAAGGATACGTGTGTATGTATGGCTGAGTCCCTTTGCTGTCCACCGGAAACTATCACAACATTGCTGATTGGCTATACTCCAATACAAAATAAAAAGTTGAAAAAATAATAAAATGGAACATCTGTGAAAAAAAAATTGCTGCTTTTGCAGCAAAATTGTGTCCCTGGAGATGAGCCACCAAATCCTGGCATGTACACAGCATGTGGGTGCTGGGCTACTCAAGATAAAGGGGAGGCCTCTTGACTCCCACCCTCTGCATGTGGCTCTGTGTCTGCGGCCCATTTGGGGGGCGTCTCCTGCTCCAGGCCGGAGGCACAGGTCACTCCTGCCCAGAAGCCTCCCCTTTCCCGTCCTCTGGGATAGGACACCGTCGTCCGGGCCACCGTTTCTTCCTACTTCCCCATACCGGTTACTTATCTCTGCCGGAGAGAAGCCCCCTAACTCATGAGAAGCTGGCACACCTGTCACTGCTCCCCACATGACAATGACCCCTCTTCCTCCTGCAGGAATCCCCTTAATAAAGCCCCTCTTCAATCAGTCCGCACTAGGTTTTAATTAGATGTTGAGCTGAAGCGACCTCAGCAGACCATGAAGGAACTCAGGAAATGGCCACACCGTGGCTTCCTGAAGCCTGTCACTGCCCAGCAGTTGGCCCCTGGGGGGACAGGGGTGCCCTGCAGGTGGGCCCTGTGACCCAGAGCTGCCCGACACCCGAGGAACCTCAAGGGCCGTGGCTATGAGGGTGGGACGCAGTCACTGGATGTAATCACGCAGTTACTCTGTAGGCTGGAGGTCCTGAGTCACCCTCTGGGGCGGGCAGGCCTGGCACTGAGCCCAGGCAGCCTGGCAGGGAGAGTGTGCTCAGGGTGCAAGCTGCCTTCAGGGGGTCACGGACCCCCAGGCTCACCTCTGTCTCTGGGGCTGAAGCCCGAGGTTGGGGATAACCCCACTGAGGACCTGACCCTCTGGGAGACCATATGGTCTAGACGAGAAACTGGAAAGATTAGCGGGGCACACTTTGGTCAGTTTGAGCTGAAAGATCCCAGAGAGGCAGCACATCCCTTCATTTTCCCTGCGGAGCAAGGGAGGCCTCATTCCTGGCATTGCAGAAGTTAAGGGGAATGAGATCAGAGTCCCAACTTCAGCTCTGAAACACAGCCCTGCTGTCGCCCAGCCACATCACCTTGGGAAAGAGAAGAGTCCTCAGGCAAGATTTCAAGAGAATATATGGAAGACCTGAAAGAAAATGTGACTATTTAAGACACTATTCAGGAATGTTCTCCTCAAACATAACCTGTCAGGTAAAACAGTTTCATCTGCAGCGGGCAAAACCCTGACTCAAATTCACTTCTGCCAAAAGTGGGGAATAGTTTCATGAGGGAAAAGAGTTGCAAAGCCTTTGTTTTCTCCAAGAACAATGCAGTTATTGAATCTATGAACCCGTTTTGCAAATGAAATGTCAATGAGCTTGTTATTACTGTTCTTTAGTTGTTCAGTCGTGTCTGACTCTTCTGACATCATGGACTATAGCCGCCAGGCTCCTCTGTCCATAGGATTCTCCAGGCAAGAACACTGGAGTGGCTTGCCATTCCCTTCTCCAGGGGATCTTCTCGACCCAGGAACTGAACCCAAGTCTTCTGCATAAGAAGGTGGATACTTTACCACTGAGCCACCAGGGAAGTCTTCATTGAGCTAGAGAACATTAATTTATTATAAATTATTATTATAATTATACATAAACATAAATAATTGTTGTTATGAATTATCATAAATTTATTATTATACGTCACTGAAAAGATTTAAAAATTGGGAAAAATAAAGGCAGAAACAAGAAGTCCTGAGTCTGTGTCTAGATTCTGATCAGTACAGTTCAGTTCAGTTCAGTCTCTCAGTCGTTTCTGACTCTTTGCAATCCCATGGACTGCAGCACGCCAGGGCTCCCTATCCATTACCAATGCCCGGAGTTTAATCAAACTCATGGAGAGTGAAAAAGTTGGCTTAAAGCTCAACATTCAGAAAACGAAGATCATGGCATCCGGTCCCATCACTTCATGGGAAATAGATGGGGAAACAGTAGAAATAGTGTCAGACTTTATTTTTTTTGGCTCCAAAATCACTGCAGATGGTGACTGCAGCCATGAAATTAAAAGTTGCTTACTCCTTGGAAGGAAAGTTATGACCAACCTAGAAAGCATATTCAAGAGCAGAGACATTACTTTGCCAACAAAGGTCCATCTAGTCAAGGCTATGGTTTTTCCAGTGGTCATGTATGGATGTGAGAGTTGGACTGTGAAGAAGGCTGAGCACTGAAGAATTGATGCTTTTGAACTGTGGTGTTGGAGAAGACTCTTGAGAGTCCCTTGGACCGCAAGGAGATCCTATCAGTCCATTCTGAAGGAGATCATCCCTGGGATTTCTTTGGAAGGAATGATGCTAAAGCTGAAACACCAGTACTTTGGCCACCTCATGCAAAGAGTTGACTCACTGGAAAAGACTCTGATGCTGGGAGGGATTGGGGGCAGGAGGAGAAGGGGATGATAGAGGATGAGATGGCTGGATGGCATCACTGACTCGATGGACGTGAGTCTGAATGAACTCCGGGAGTTGGTGATGGACAGGGAGGCCTGGTGTGCTTCGATTCATGGGGTTGCAAAGAGTCAGGCATGACTGAGCGCCTGAACTGAACTGATGTCCATTGAGTTGGTGATGCCATCCAACCATCTCATCCTCTGTCATCCCCTTCTCTTCCTGCCTTCAATCTTTCCCAGCGTCAGGGTCTTTTCAAATGAGTCACTTCTTCACATCAGGTGGCCAAAGGATAGGAGTTTCAGCTTCAGCATCAGTCCTTCCAATGAATATTCAGGACTGATTTCTTTTACGATGGACTGGTTGGATCTGGTTGCAGTCCAAGGGACTCTCAAGAGTCTTCTTCAACACCACAGTTCAAAAGCATTAATTCTTCAGTGCTCAGCTTTCCTTATAGTCCAACTCTCACATCCATACATGACCACTGGAAAAACCATAGCCTTGACTAGACAGACCTTTGTTGACAAAGTTAATGTCTCTGCTTTTTAATATGCTGTCTAGGTTGATCATAACTTTCCTTCCAAGGAGTAAGCGTCTTTTAATTTCATTGCTGCAGTCACCATCTGCAGTGATTTTGGAGCCCCAAAATATAAAGTCAGCCACTGTTTCTACTGTTTCCCCATCTATTTTCCATGAAGTGATGGGACCGGATGCCATGATCTTACTTTTCTGAATGTTGAGCTTTAGGCCAGCTTTTTCACTCTCCTATTTCTCTTTTATCAAGAGGCTCTTTAGTTCTTCTCTTTCTGCTGTAAGTGTGATGTCATCTGCATATCTGAGGTTATTGATATTTCTCCCAGCAATCTTGATTCTAGCTTGTGCTTCATCCAGCCCAGCGTTTCTCATGTACTCTGCATAGAAGTCAAATAAGCAGGGTGACAATCCACAGCCTTGACGTACTCCTTTTCCTATTTGGAACCAGTCTGTTGTTCCATGTCCAGTTCTAACTGTTGCTTCTTGACCTGCCTACAGATTTCTCAGGAGACAGGTAAGGTGGTCTGGTATTCCCATCTCTTTCAGAATTTTCCACAGTTTTTTGTGATCCACACAGTTCTATTTATAAACATCTCTAAAAAAGTCATTTGTCTTTGTTTGTAGAGTGAATGTAAATTATACATCAGGTAAAACCTAACTAGTCTCAATATTACACTTATATAAAGCAAACTACAATAAAATGGTCATTTTAACCTTTTTTTAATTTATAGGAGGTTTTAATTTTTTTTTTTTTTTTTACTAATGCAAAAGACTATCATCTGAGACTGTTGCATAAAACAATGGCTTCAAACACAGTCAAGCCCAGAATATCAAAAAGAAGGCAGCTCCCCATTCAGTTGGGATGTGGCTATCCATCACTTTTATGTGAAGAACAAAATCTGACTAATGTTGGATCAGTTTCTTTTACTTTAACCTTTGCTTCCCGTGGCTTTTGTTCACTCAAAGGATACTATCTATACATAATGGCCTGCCTCTGAGGGCCCTGCCCCTCTGCCTGAATGTTAAACCGAAGTGCCTTTGTTTAGAGAGATATCCTGACCCTGTCCACCTGTGTATGCCTGCAAGAAAAAGGAAATTAAGACACCCCCTTCCCAGGGCTGATCATTTCAGGAGATATCTGCAAAACTTCTGACTGTTTTACTTTGCTTCCTTACCGCCCCCTCTTCTGTTCTCTGAAAGAAGCTGTGAGCCTGCGTGCTCAGTCATGTCCGACTCTTTGTGACCCCATGGGCTGTGGCCCACCAGGCTTCTCTGTCCATGGGATTTCCCAGGCAAGAATACTGGAGTGGGTTTCCATGCTCTCCTCCAGGGGTTCTTCTTGACCCAGGGATCCAACTCGAGTCTCTTAAATTTCCTGCATTGACAGGCAGGTTCTTTACCACTAGAGCCACCTGGGAAGCCCAGAACATAATGTTACCCAGTCATAAAAAAGAATGAAATAATGTTGTTTTCAGCAACATGAGTGGATCTAGAGACTATCATCCTAAGTGAAGACAGAGAGAGACAAGTATCATTTGATACCACTTATACGTGAAAGCTGAAAACCGGTGCAGATGAACTTATTTACAAAGCGGAAACAAACTTGAAACAGGGCAGGGACCTATGGTCCTTGCCCCGCCATGTCCTGTGACTGCCTTTTGTCTGTGGAAAACTTTAGTCAAATAATGAATTTAACCAGAAAAATGAGAAATGTGGAAACAAGGGAAAACAGTCAAAGGAGACTAAATAATAATAATGTGTCATTAAGCACAGTCAAGGACTTTTAGTTCTTTCTTGAGGGCTATAGATAATATTCTGAGCCATATCCTGTGAGCTGTCTTATAGATACTGAAATACCAGGTAGAGAAGTTAACTACACGATGACCAGACTGTGCCCAGGACTTGAGCTGCTGCAATTCTGAGAACTAACTGCAAAGAAATGGAGAAAAATGGACCCTGGAGCTGAAGATTAGCTGTCCCTAAAACAGCCAAGATGACGCTGGTCAGGCCATCTACGACAACGTGAATATGGCTGTTAGAGATGACTGTGCTGTTTCTGCATGTAGCCCCTCCGCTTCTGTCTATAAAAGCTGTTGCCCACTGGTTGCAACCTTTGGGAAGATGGCCGTCACCTTCCCCTCTCATTTGCCAGCATCTAAAGTAAAGCAAACTTTCCTTTCCACCAACCTGGCCTGTTCACTGGCTTTTAAGTGTTGAGCAGCTCGATCCCACCACACACTTTTGATAACAGACTCACAGACCCACAGAACAAGCCTATGGTTACCAAACATGAAAGGCGGGGAGGAATGAATTAGGAGTTTGGGATTAAAAGATACACACTACTATATATAGACTAGATAAGCAATAAGAACCAACTGTATTGCACAGGGAATTATAGTCAATATCTTATAATAACCTATAATGGAAAAGAATCTGAAACAGAATATATATATATACATGTATACATGTGTGTGTGTGTATATACGCATAACTGAATCACTTTTCTGTACACCTGAAACGCTGTAAATCAACTATACTTAAAAAAAGAAAAACAGTTGAAAAACAAGTGACCCCATAGGGCTCCCTCAACCCTTCTGCCCTGTGAAGACACGATGAGAAGACAGCCGTCTATGAGCCATGGAGGATTCCAGCTTCTAGAACTGCAAAGAATGCATGTTTTTTGTTTATAACCTATGGTGGTCTGTTAGAGCTGCCTCAATGGAACAAGACACATAGGAAACACCCTTGTCTTGTTTGTCTTCTGGAAATATAGCTACTCACAGAAGAAGCAAATTCATATCAGGAAAGAGAGGAGAGTGTATATGACAGTCATGTGACCAAGTTTTCTCCCATCTATTATTTTAATGCCTCTCTCTAGCACGACAGGAACCTGCTAGCCATGATTATAAGGACATCAGCCCAGGTTGCATCTGATCCTACAACCATTTTGCTACTGTAACTGAACTGCAGAGTTAAACCCGAGTTTTTAAGAGGCAGCCCAAAACATCAAAAATCTGAAATACTCATTTCATAGCATTTCCGTCCTTTATTTTCTCCTTGGAACATCAGAGAATGTGGATGGATGTTTCTTCTTGATGTGACTTGAAAGGCATTAGCGCATTAGTCAGGATAATCAAAATGTTTTGTATTGACTAGACTTCTTGATTCATTTTCCCAAACCCTCGGTCTTCACATTGCCCGGCTGCCTCCCAGGGCCCTTCAGCCGTGCAGATCGCCCTGACGCAGGGTCTGTGCCCTTTGTTCACCTGACTAATTATTTCACGACCTGCAGCGAGATAAGAAATCGCTTAGTGCCTCCTTGGTTATACTGTGCTTTATGTTTGTGTGTTTCGGGTTGGTTTATTTTCCTTTTAGGTGTGGGACTATTCTCTGTCCAAAAGTGTGCTTTTGTGTCGTTACCGGAGGCTGTTTACATTTGAAAGAATTTCATGGAGTGGAGATCACTCCAGGTTTTCAGAAATGCCCTCCTTTTTGTAATATTTATGGCCTCATCTTCAGAAAAAATGATGTTTTCTTTGGTTGGCATTCCCAGGAGATGACAAAGTGAGAGAAATTTGCATCTTTCTGAAGGTAAATGTCTCAGATTTGTGGTTTTGACATACAAGACGGATGATTATGTTTTGTATTCTATAAAGAACTAAATATTAGATATTATGATCATAAGTTGTTTCTAAGAAGACACACACAAATATATACAAGTATATTCATAACTATGGTTTCAGACTTCATTGTTGAAGAATTGGGTTTTTATTTTAAAAATGCACATCTAATTCAGACACTTTACAAATAATTGACAAAGCCTGAGTCAGGAATGGTGTGTTCTCTGGGATTCAGTAACAATGGACTTTAATTCATCACTGCAAGAATGACTGTGGAATTTGGTGAAATAATTTTCATAGAAAAGTAAAATACAATTTGGGGCCTCAAGTTTCTGATAATTGAGTAATTTTAGCCCTTGTGACCTTCACTCCCAGATATTTTGGCCATACTAAACAAAATAAAGTTGATTTGCCAGCAATATCAAGTTTTGAGGCTATAATCACCCATCCACCCATTCGCTCGTCTATCCATCACTCATGTGTGTATTTATTTTCAAAATGTTGTGAGCTGGGTTCTCCTTCTGCTGTGGGAAATAATGCAGGGAATTATGTAACATTAGACGCATCCCCTTTCTCACAACTTCATTCCTTCTGTCAGGCCAGCACTGATTTGTTTCCGAGAGTTAAGAGAGAATATGTTTGTGTCAGTCGCTCAGTCGTGTCCGACTCTTTGTGACCCCATGGACTGTAGCTTGCCAGGCTCCTCTATCCACAGGATTCTCCAGGCAAGAATACTGGAGTGGGTTGCCATTCCTTCCTCCAGGGAATCTTCCCCACCCAGGGATCAAACCTAGGTCTCCCGCATTGCAGGCAGATTCTTTACTGTCTGAGCCACCAGGGAAGCCACAGAAAGAACATGGAATCAGAAGAATGGTGGGAAGCCTGGAGAGTATCTGAAGTTGAGATTATGTTTGTGGTCAGAAATGGGTGTGCAATGGACCACATGGCTTGTGCCCCACGATTCGCATGTTGAAGCCCTGCTTGCACTGTGACAGAATTCGGAGGTGGGGCCTTTGGGAAGTGATTAGTGTCAGATGACATCATGAGGGTGGGGCCCTCGTGAAGGGGTTGGTGCCCTTTAACCTGCCTGTGATGCAGGAGACCAGGGTTCGATCCCTGGGTTGGGAAGTTCCTCTGGAGAAGGGAGTGACAATCCACTCCAGTATTCTTGCCTGGAAAATCCCATAGACAGAGAAGCCTGACGGGCCACAGTCTGTGGGGTCGCAAAGACTCAGACACGACTGAGCAACTAACACACACACACACACACACACACACACAAAGAAGAGGAAAGAAGCTACTGACTCCCCCTGTGGGGCGTGAGGATACAGGAAGAGGACTGAGCTCTGTAAACCAGGAAGTGTACTCTCGCCAGAACCCACCATGCTGGGGCCCTAATCCCGCACTTCCAGCTTCTAGAACTCTGAGAAATTCCTATTTGCTATTTAAGCCACTAATCTCCAGTGATTTCTTACAGCAGCCCCAGGGTCTGAGGCAGGGGTACCCAAGTAGATTATCAGAACAGTGTTCTTTTTTTAAAATTAATTTTTATGGGACAGCTGCTTTACATTGTGTGTTAGTTTCTGCTGCACAGGGCAATGAATCAGCCACATGTATATATATATCCATATATCCATATATATACATATGCATGTATATATCACCTCCTCCTTGGATTTCCTTCCCATTTAGGTCGCCACAGAGCACTGAAGAGAGTTATATTTGGTGCTATTCAGTAGGTTCTCATTAGTTGTCTGTTTTATACACAGTGTACGTATGTATATGTATTAGTGTGTATATATATATATATATAGAGAGAGAGAGTGTATATATATAGTGTATATATGTCGATCCTGATCTCCCAGTGCATCCCATCCCCTTTTCCCCACTTGGTGTCCATACCTTGGGTCCCTACCTCTATGTCTCTACTTCTGCTCTGCAAAAGGTTTCATCTGTACTCCTTTTCCAGACCCCACATGTGTTAATCTATGGTATTTGCCTTTCTCTTTCCGACTTCCTTCACTCTGTGTGACAGTCTCTAGGTCCATCCATGTCTCTGCAAATGAGACAGTTTCTTCCCTGTTTATGGCAGATTGCTTTCCATCGCCTCTGTGTGCCTGAACAGTGCTTCTTGGCAGTTTGACTCTTGCATGATCTGGAAAGAAGGTGTGTGTCTGGCCCAAATCACTGCTGGTTTCTTATTCCATGTGGGGTGTGGAGGACCACCTCACAGTCACAGGACCCATCTGCAGTGGGTCAGCAGGAGCGGCCGGTGCCTCTGCTGTGGCCAGAGTAGCCACAGAGGAGCCAGTTCTTAGTGATGATGCTGGCCTTTGAGACAGTTACACAGACCCAGACACCCCGGGGGGTGGTCACAGTCAGAACAGAGAGCTGCTGTGTAACAGATGGACCGACTGGCCAGATCAGTGCCACCAACATTGTAACTAAACGACAGCAATCAGATGAAGCAATTTATTTTTTTCAAGAAAAAAAGAACAACTCATTCAATGGGCTAAGTCCAATGTTAAGAGCACACCTCAATCCAACGAAGTGTAGTATCAGTGGGTTATGACAGGTTATATAGTTCCTTTCAATAAATAAAAAATCTAAAATTAAAGGGCACACATATTTCTGGGCTTCACTGGGCAAGCTTTTCTCTTGAGTAATCTAAGATGAAACATAATTTTTAAAGAGCTGTGTCTACGATTTTCCTAATAATGAATAAAGAAATATCACAAACCTGCACAATTCCATGACCTTTTTAAAGTCAGTGGAGTTTTGTTTGCCGTCCTATGACTGATGGGACATGTTTGTGACCTTTTTAAAGTCAGGGGAGTTTCGTTTGCCGTCCCATGACTGATGGGACATGTTTGGGACCTTTTTAAAGTCAGGGGAGTTTTGTTTGCCATCCCATGACTGATGGGACACGTTTGGGACATTGATGTGTCATTCCAGTGGGGGGACCTTGCCAGACTGGCTTTATTCACTGGAAACATAAAAGAAGTAAAGACCACTGGGATGGTCATGATTTTACAAAGGCTAAGATCACATGGGAATGGGGCTTTAGCAGGCCGTCCAAAACCAATGTTTAGAAGAGGATAAAGGAAGCCCAACAATGCAACAAAGCACAGGCCCCTTGGCTTTTTCATTAAGATGTTTACACCGGGTGGGATCCCGTTTCCTGTCTTTTGAAGGCAAAGCCTTGGCACTGGAGAAGGCCGTCCCCTTTGGTCTGAGGCAATCGGTGCCTTTTCTGTTGGAGGGCTTGGGGGAAGCGGCCCGTGGCTCCTGCCCACCACACCCCACGCTTGCCCAGACGGTGTGCTGTGTGGATGGAGGAAGGGAGCCCCGTGTCAGTCTTGGGGGCTAGGGGTGGATGCGTTAAATATGTGTCAGCGGGCCCAGCCTTCTTGGCGCCAGGGACTAGTTCCATGGAAGACGGTTCTTCCACGGAGCAGGGTGGGCGGGGTGGGGAGGCTTTAGGCTGATTCAAGTGCACTGCATTTATTGTGCCCTTCGTTTCTATCTCACTGCATTGTGATGTAACGCAGGAACTGTGTACCTCACCCCAACTCGAATCAGCAGGAGGCCGGAGCTTGTTTACTTGCAGTGATCGGTCCCATCTGGGGGTGGTGGGAGGCAGTGACGCCCGAAGGCTGTTGATTATGTCCAGTCTACGCCATCATTTTGTTTCGGTTGCTGTCACTGCAGAAAACCCAGCATCGCAAAGACAGGATGTTGGAAACAGAAGCAGCACTTTTCAGGGCTTTTGTGACAGTCTCAGGATATCCCACCTGGACTTTAATCCAGGACGTATGGGATTTGAAGTTGTCTCAAACATGCTTTTAGGGCCACCGTCGTTTGCAGTCTCATGTGGTGATGTGAGGAAAGAGCAGCGGCTGTCAATGCAGTTGGAGCTTTGTCGCTTGCCGGCCGCTCACCTCCAGCTGCGTGGTCTGATGGCTAGCAGGTTGGGGACCCCTGGTCTATGTTGAGACTTTGAGTCACCGTCAGCCCCACAGCCAGCTGACCTCAAGATGTGTCCCCAGCCTTGTGGGAGCCTTGGACTGCATGGGGCAGGTCCCCCTCTCAAAGCCCAATAAGCTGCCTTAGACTGTCCTGCTCTCCCCCTCCCCGAGAGGAGGCCTGGACTGGGGGTCAGCGAGACCCCTTCCAGGTCCAACTCAGCCTTTTACTGTTTGAACCATCCTGAGCAAACATACACTCTCTGCCTTGGTTTCCCTGTTGGTTACGGAGGTGATGGATGGCCCCACCCCCCTTGCTCACAGGATGGTTCTGAAGATTAAATAAAGAGGTTCAGGTAAACACTCTTTCCAGGGCTATGTAGCTATAACATGTAATGAGAAAAATAAAGGTTTTCAGTAAGTGGTGCTGGAGCCATCGGATATCCTTATGCCAAAAATTGAACATCACATCTTACACAAAAAGCACCTCACAGTGGATCATAGACCCCAAAAGAAAATCTAGCTCGATAAGACTTCTAGAAGAAATAAAAGTGAAAATACCTATGACCTTGGATTTGGTAAAGACCTCTCAGATACACCACCAAAAGCACCATCCACAACATGAGAAATTGAACATTTGGACTTCATCAAAATGGCAAAGATGCTAAGAGAATGAAAAGACAGGCCACAGATAGGGAGAAAATATTTGCAAACCCACATCTGATAAAGGATCCTATGCCAAATAATCAAAACTCAAAAACAAACAATACAGCAAAAATGTGGGAAAGATATGAAAAGAAGATGAGCAGGTGGCAACTAAGTACGCAGAAAAGAGCTCAGCGTCATCAGACACCAGGGGCACCAAGCAAGCCTTGATGAGCGACTGTACATTCCTACAGGCTGGCTCTGACCAGGCGTCCTCAGGGCAGGGCTCTTCGGGTGTGGACGTCCCTGAGTGCAGAGAGCAGGGCAAGTGGGGAGCAGCAGGGACCTCCCAGGCGGAGAGCAGTCCTCGATGCTGGGTGACCACTTTTGAAAGAAGAGGCCCTGGCATCCCCTTGTAGAAGAGAGTGTTTCTGGCAGAGGCTCTGAGCTGTAACATGACAAACACATTCCTCAGAACGGCAGCAGCGAGAGGAGTCAACAGTTCACTAGCCAAACAAGTTTTCTCTACATCAGCATGTGACAGGCACTTGGAGGATTTCAGCTCAGCTATTCCCAGGAGAAACATCAATAACCTCAGATATGCAGATGACACCACCCTTGTGGCAGAAAGAGAAGAGGAACTAAAGAGCCTCTTGATGAAGGTAAAAGAGGAGAGGGAAAAAGCTGGCTTAAAACCCAACAGTCAAAAAACGAAGATCATGGCATCCGGTCCACCACTTGATGGCAAAGAGATGTGAAAAAAATGGAAACAGTGATGTGATGCTATGCTATGCTGTCACTTCAGTGGTGTCCGACTCTGTGTGACCCCAGGGATGGCAGCACACCAGGCTCCCCTGTCCCTGGGATTCTCCAGGCAAGAACACTGGAGTGGGTTGCCATTGCCTTCTCCAATGCAGGAAAGTGAAAAGTGAAAGTGAAGTCACTCAGTCGTGTCCGACTCCTAGCGACCCCATGGACTGCAGCCCACCAGGCTCCTCCATCCATGGGATTTTCCAGGCAAGTGTACTGGAGTGGGATGCCATTGCCTTCTCCGGGAAACAGTGACAGACTTTATTTTCTTGGGCTCCAAAATCACTGCAGATGGTGACTGCAGCCATGAAATTAAAAGACACTTGCTCCTTGGAAGAAAAGCTATGACCAACCTAGAGAGCATAGTAAAATCAGAGATATTACTTTGCTGACAAAGGTTCATCTAGTCAAAGCTTTGGTTTTTTCAGTAGTCACTTATGGATATGAGAGCTGAACCATAAAGAAGGCTGAGCACCAAAGAATTGATGTTTTTGAACTGTGATGTTGGAGAAGACTCTTGAGAGTCCCTTGGACAGCAAGGAGATCAAACCAGTCCATCCTAAAGGAAATCAACCTTGACTATTCAGTGGAAGGACTGATGCTGAAGCTGAAGCTACAATACTTTGGCACCTAATGAGAAGAGCTGACTCATTAGAAAAGACCCTGATGCTGGGAAAGATTAAAGGCAGGAGGAGAAGGGGACGACAGAGGATGAGATGGTTGGATGGCATCACTGACTCGATGGGCATAAGTTTGAGCAAGCTCTGGGAGATGGTGAAGGACAGGGAAGCGTGGAGTGCTGCAGTCCATGGGTCGCAAAGAGTTGGACTCGACTGATGGACTGAACAGGAGCAGTAAGACCCTCCCCAGACAGCTCCTGTGGAAGGAAATACTTTTCTGGAGCTAGTGGCCTCCATCACTATTTTTTTTTTAATTTGAAGTATCGTTAATTTATTCATTACAATGTTGTGTGAATTTCTGCTGTACAGCAAAGTGATTCACTTATACTTTATACACATAATCTTTTTTACCCCTTCACTCTTTCATTGGGAGATTCTGTACACTCAACACCAACTGTACAAGTTTACATTTGAGTGAAGTAGGAGTCTCAGCTGCACAGAGTTGCAATCACAGAATTCTTCTAACAAGATTGGAAGGAAATATACAAAACATTTTAACTGTGATTATTTCCAGCTGGTGGGATCAATGAGGCTATACCCTCCTTCCTTTTTTTTCCCTCAATTACCTTCTAATGGACACAGCGTGTGTGATAACTTCCTAATCAGGGAGAAAGTGGAGTGAGCTGCATTTTGGGCACACTGTCTCGGTGTTGGTGACCAGAGGGAGAGCCGCAGCCACCCCAGGCTGGTGCTAATGGGGAGAGTGGACTCTCAGTGGGATGTGGACTCTCAGTGGGATGTGGAGTTACCAATGATTCAGCGTTGCTCCAAAGAAATGAGAATTTTGCATTGAAGAGTCTCCAAGGAGTCATTGTCCTAACTGGTAGCCAATGAAACTGCCTTCAAGGAAAGAAGACCTTAGCTCTTGCTTTTCTATTGAGTGAACTGTGAATTCTGCATCCATGCGTAACCATTTCACATCCCCCTAACACACTTAAGATGCTCTGGTAACAATTGAAGGTCTGCTTGGACTGTGATGGAAGGAGGACCTTGGGGCCTCTGAACTCAGGCACTGGTTGGCGGTCCTGAGGAAGATAGAGGGTCCCACACCATACGGAACAGGAGCAGTTCCAGGGCCAGGTCTCCGGAGGGCTCTCCCAGGGCTGGAGCGAGGATTTTAAGACAGCATTGAGAGCAGAATGATTCTAAAGATGCATCAAAACAGCCCCAAAGTGGACAGGCACTTCTCAGCCCTCTGGGGCGGCTACATTCTCGGAAGGCTCTTCCTTCTGGTGACGCTTCAGGGACATGGGTGTTCCTCCAGGAGGAAGGGGTGTGAGGGGCCCTCGGAGGACTCCCGTCCCACCCCATGCTCTTCAGTCACGGTGTTGCCAGTGGTACTCTGTGATCTTGAGAGAAGGTTCTAGAGGGAGAGGAGGGAGCCAGTGCTGGCTTCCCTGGACTGGCGACAAGAGTGTATTCAGAAGTGTTGCCCTCCACTTAAACACGTAAAGTCAGCCCTCCTCTACTGTGTGCAGCGGCCTGGTCTAATGTGCCATTTAAGGCCACCGTCCGGATGTCTGTCCACTGACGTACGTGGGGTGTTGAAGTCCACGACCATCACTGTGCTTCTGTCAGTTACCCTTTATGCCTGGCCCGTGGTGCTCTGCTTAATCACTCAGGAGTGTCCGAGTCTTTGTGACCCTATGGACTGTAGCCCACCAGGCACCTCGGTCTATGGGGATTTGCCAGGCAGGAACACTGGAGTGGGTTGTCATGCCTTCCTCCAGAGGATCTTCCCAGCCCAGGGATTGAACCCATGTCTCCCATATTGCAGGCAGATTCTTCACTGTCTGAGCCACCAGGGAAGCCCTTATGCCTGTTAGTATTTCCTTTATATATTTGGGTGTTCCTGTACTGGGTGAATATATCTTAATGAGTGTAATATCCTCTTCTGATATTGATCTCCCAGCATTATATAAAACCCTTCTTGATCCTTTATTGTAGACTTTGCTTCAAAATCTGCTTTGTCTGATATGAGTACTGCTACCCCAGGCTTCTTTTCGAGGGCTCACCAGCTCACGCTGGAGAGCTGCAATCACCGATGACTGTGACATCCTTTCTTTACTGATGTGGGCGGAAGTAGCCCATGTCTCACTGCCTACCTGGAGACAGCATCCGATGCTGCAGATTAAGGGCGCTGTCTTAGGAGACTGCCCACCCCCCTGACACACATACTTCAGATGCCAAACACAAGTCCAGGTTTTCAACTGTGATTCTGACTGATGGCTGTAGATTGGAGATTCCAATGACCCCCTCTTTGGATTCAATTTATTTGTTCAAGTGGCTCACAGAACTCAGAGGAACAGTTGGATGACTGGTTTGCCAGATTATTATGGAAGGATAGGACTCAGGAATGGCTGGACAGAAGAGATACAAAGGACAAGGTACGGGGAGGGGCTTGGAGCTCCCATGCCCTCTCCAGGCACCACTCCCCCCAGCCTCCGTGTGACCCCCACCTGGACGCTGTCTGAGCCCTGGCATTTTAGGTTTATATGGAGCCTTCGTTGTGTAGGCCAGACTGACTTAATCATTGGCTGTTGGTGACTCATTCAACCTCCAGCCTCTCCCCTTCCTCAGGGATCAGGAAGCGGGGTTGAAAGTTCCAACCTTCCAATCACATTGTTGGGTCCCCTGACAACCAGCCCCCAACCTCAGGCTACTTAGGGGCTTTCCAAAAGTCATCTCACTGACAAAAGGCACATTTATCGCTCTCATCACTTAGGAAATTCCAAGGGTTTTAGGAGCTCTGTGCCAGAGTCAGGATGAAGACCAAATACATATTTCTTCTTGTAAATCAAAATATCACAGTTTTAGTTAAAATAAGATTATCCAAGTATTTAAAACTTAAGTCTCAGACCAAAAAAAAGAGAAGAATTTGAGGAAGTTTTGAAATGATGTCAATTTCTTAGTCCCACCAGTAAAAGACAACATTAGGTGCAGTGATTACCATTGGGGTTAATATCACATTGGGCTTCCCCAGCGGCTCAGCGGTAAAGAATCTGCCTGCAATGCAGGAGCTACAGGAGATGTGCATTCGGTCCTTGAGTTGAGAAGATCTCCTGGAGGAGGTCATGGCAACCCACACCAGGACTCTTGCCTGGAGAATCCCATGGACAGAGGAGCCTGGTGGGCTACAGTCCACGGGGTCACAAAGGGCAGGACACAAATGAAGCAACTGAGCATAACACGCAGTATCAGGTTGAGGTTCAAATCTAGGGTGAGTGCAGAGGAGAGCCTAAGGGTGTGAGAGTCCCTCCAAGAGCAAGGACATGAGATAAATGAAAATAAGTTTCAAAGAAAGCTTCATGAGAGTTTATGAGAGTCACTAAGGTGTGTTGGGAGAAGGCGATGACACCCCACTCCAGTACTCTTGCCTGGAAAATCCCATGGACAGAGGAGCCTGGTAGGCTGTAGTCCATGGTGTCGCTAAGAGTCGAACATGACTGAGTGACTTCACTTTCACTTTTCACTTTCATGCATTGGAGAAGGAAATGGCAACCCACTCCAGTGTTCTTGCCTGGAGAATCCCAGGGACGGGGGAGCCTGGTGGGCTGCCGTCTATGGGGTTGCACAGAGCTGGACATGAGTGAAGTGACTTAGCTGCGGCAGCAGCAAGGTGTGTTGATTGAGGAAAAAAATGCACAACTTAAAAGTTGAGAATTATGTTTCATCTGGTGGATGTACTGAAGACTTGGGGCTTCCCTGGTGGCTCAGAGGTAAAGAATCCACCTGCCAAGCAGGAGACATGGGTTTGATCACTTGGTGGAGAAGATCCCCTGGAGGAGGAAATGGCAATTCACTCCAGTATTCTTCCCTGAAAAATCCCATGGACAGAGTAGCCTGGTGTGCTACAGTCCACGCGGTCGAAAAGAGTCGGACATGACTGAGCGACTGAACAGCAACAACAACTGAGAACTTAAGACTAGGAGGCAGCCTTTCAGGTCGCTCTAGTGACCGCTCTGAAGAGGTAAGGGAGTGGCCAGGATGAAGTGAAGTCGCTCAGTCATGTGCGACTCTTTGTGACCCCTCCCCACCCCCATGGACTGTAGCCTGCCAGGCTCCTCTGTCCATGGGATTCTCCAGGCAAGAATACTGGTGTAGATTGCCATTTCCTTCTTCAGGGGATCTCCCCAACCCAGGGATCGAACCTGGGTCTCCCACATTGCAGGCAGACTGTTTACCGTCTGAGCCACCAGGGAATTCCAAGATATAGAGGAGCTTTTGCAAAAACAATCAATCAATCAAAAAACAGGTAGTTGATCAAGAGATTACCGGTAAAAGGGAATAACCAGATATCTCAAGTTAATGAATTCAGAGCTTTCCTCTGTATGGGTAGCAGCAGACTCATTCCTCTGATGGGCACCTTAGCTCTCTAGGGCCAGCGTCCTGCTTTTCTCCATCTTGAATCCCCTCCGGGTGCACAGCCGGGGGCGGCTGCAGTGGCTGCCACTTGATGGTCCCACATCCTTTGTTTACTGACATGGCAGGTGGCATTCGTCCACCCCAAGTGTTAAGGTAATATTGCGGATATGATGGGCTGCTGGCCGGTGGCCAAAGGAGATTTAAAGGTTGCTCACATTTCACATCATGACTTCTTCCAAAGTAGAGATTTTTGAAGGTGGGACTAAAGTTCTGTGTAGAACCCATGTTTCTGGTGTCTTCCCGCCTTTAGCATTCCCTTCTGCTCCTTCTGTCGAATGAGCCCTGGCTTCCTTTGGAGAACTCACCCGTTTCCTTGGTGTGCCATCGTGCTTGGGCAGATCTTCACGGACAAAGACCTCCCTATCGTCAGGTACCGGGGTTGTGCCTGGATGAAACTCCTGGGTGCTTAACTCAACGTCTGCCCTTGAAAGGGGCCATTGGAGAATGGGAAGAAATGCCATCGACTTAGCATGCACGCGTGCAACCCACTCCAGTGTTCTTGCCTGGAGAATCTCACGGACAGAGGAGGCTGGCGGGCTATACAGTCCAAGGGGGCCGAAAAGAGACGGACGTGACTGAGTGACTAACACTTTTACACTTTTTCACTTTTTCGAAAGGAATGCTTTGCAAATGAGTGGTCAGAATGGTGAAATGAGCCAGACACGGAATTGCAGTTTGAACCCCGAGGGGCTCTGGGGGCTGTCACGATGCCCCCGTGTGGCTGGGGCGGGGAGCACTGCTGCATGGGGGGAGGTCTGAAGGCTGAGCTTGCAGTGCCCCAAGTCCTGAGGGAACCAGACTGGACTTCAAGTGAAAAGGGCTTGTTCCTGTGGTTCCTTGGACTTTCCTGTGGTCACAGGAGGTGTGGGCGATGGTGGCCCAGGGCATGGCTCTCCCCAGGCCCTGCACTACAGCATCCCTGCCCACCCGGAGGGTGCAGCTCCAGTGTGCAGTGGCCTCGATGGAAGCATGGGGGGCACAGCTGTGGGGAGACGGTCTTCCCGCTGAGCTCTCGGGAACAGAGTGGGAGGCACCTAGAAGTGTGCTGGCTGGGGTCTTCTTGGCCCAGGTGGGTGGCATCCTGCAGGTGTATGCTATCCAATACACTGGGTGTGAGTCCGTGGGGACCTTTATGTCACTTTCCAGATGTGTGAACTGTTTCACAGTTGTTCAGTCGCCAAGTCGTGTCTGACTCTTTGCGACCCCATGGACTGCAGCACACCAGGCTTCCCTGTCCTTCACCATCTCCTGGAGTTTGCTCAAACTCATGTCCCTTGAATCAGTGATGCCATCCAACCATCTCATCCTCTGTTGTCCCCTTCTCCTCCTGCCTTCAATCTTTCCCAGCATCAGGGTTTTTTCCAATGAGCCAGCTCTTTGCATCAGGTAAACTTTTGAAAAATGAGCTGAGGAGAAAGAAGTAAAAGCAGGAGCAGAGGAAATGGGACTGAGCTCCTTAACCGACTGAGCCGGTTTGAGAACTGGCCACATGCCGGGGAGACGAAGACCCCTGGGTGGGGACGGCAGCAGCCAGAATGCCGGGAGAGGTCAGCTCAGGACAGAGAGCAGCTGCCCGGAGAAGCAGGAAGCCGCAGATAGAAAGGGGACACTTTCAAAACACTTTCAAATTCTCCTCTATTTGCAAGGCCTGGTACACAATGGTTCAAATTTACACAAAAAGTCATCAATGAGCATTGAGATGATTTCCTTTCAACTTCACTCTGTAAGGAGATTTCCGTAGGAGAGACTCTCATAGGAGCAAAGTGAGCTAGCACATCTTGGTGCCCAGAGTGCCGGTTAGAACCAAAGGGTGCCTGCCTGGTGAATCTGCAGAGAGAGGCCCGGAGGTCTGTCCACCAGGGGTGGAATCCCCAGGGCAGAGCAGCTCCCCAGTCAGGTGGTGGAGTCCTCTGTGTGGGCTGAGTCACTGCACGTCCCTGCGGGCAGCAGGGAAGGGCAAAGAAAGCATCCAGTGGCCCTGGGGGCCCTGATCCCGCCCAGGCTCAGCCCCCCAGATTCAGCTCCGGCCCGGAATCAGCAACAGGGAGGAGGGTCGGTCAAACACACTAGGGCCGTTTCCCTTATCCAGCGGCATGAATGAGCCCTAAGGTGCTTACAGCCCAGACAGAAGCATTCGGTGCTGAGCCACACATTTCTTTCAGCCTGAAAAATCCACTTGTCACTCACTTGACGAGTGCCCTAGCTTGTCACTACCCTACTCCAGTACTCTTGCCTGGAAAATCCCATGGATGGAGGAGCCTGGTAGGCTGCAGTCCATGGGGTCGCTAAGAGTCAGACACAACTGAGCAACTTCACTTTCACTTTTCACTTTCATGCATTGGAGAAGGAAATGGCAACCCACTCCAGTGTTCTTGCCTGGAGAATCCCAGGAACGAGGGAGCCTGGTGGGCTGCCGTCTATGGGGTCACACAGAGTTGGACATGACTGAAGCGACTTAGCAGCAGCAGCAGCAGCTAGCTTGTTAGTAGGATCTCAGAACAAAGCGCCTGAGAAAGTGTACAAGGTTGGGAATTGTGGACACCAATAGGAAAAAAAATAACCTGCTTTGAAACAACTGTGGGCGACTCTGACACTGTCGCCTGGGGCAGTATGTTCCCCTGGAAACTCATAAAGCCACCACTAAGCAAAGCTTGGGGAAAAATGAATTGCTCCTCTGAGACGCCAGGAAACATCGAAGAATCCTTCCCTCACGGGTGCCCTAGAGCCTGCGCGCATTCCTTCCCACTCGTCTCTCCCCCTCACCCCCAAACTCTAGAGTTCACGGTGCTGGTGGTACCCTGGAGTCCAGGAAAGACCCCATGTCCCAGTGAGGTGGTTAGCTCACTCCTCCGCCTTCTGTCTGAGGTTTTCCTTGCATTGTTTGCGGGTACCGCAGCGGCATCCAGCTTGCCGCAGCACCAGCACAGGGAGCTAGGAAAGACCTTCTCAGCAGGAACCCGTGGGACCCGAAACTCTGAAAGCGGAAGTGCTGCCTCTCACAATGCATTCAAAGCGAAAGATTACTGAAAAAAGCCCCAAACCAAGAAAAGGAAAAAAGGACGACCAAACAACTCAGAGTCAGGCATTTGGTTGTGTCCAGATTCTTCTTCCAGGCTTCCCTTGTGGCTCAGTTGGTAAAGAATCTGCCTACAATGCAGGAGACCCCAGTTCGATCCCTAGGTTGGGAAGATCCCCTGGAGAAAGGAAAGGCTACCCACTCCAGTATTCTGGTCTGGAGAATGGGGTCACAAAGAGTCAGACATGACTGAGCGACTTTCACTTCATTTCAGGGCCAACAAAGAGAGAATCCATTTATGTTTTTTTAAGGTTATATTTTTGTTGTGGTGGCTTTGGGGCTTCCCTGGTGGCAGAGTGGTTTGTTCCAACACAGAGGATCCTGCAGGGGCAGTTCATAAACTGTGCTTGGATTTATTCTTGCTCCCAGCCTGCTTTAGCAAAAATGGAATCATTCTGGTATGAACAGACATTGGTGAAACAAGGGCGTCACACTCCAAGCGTGTAGGATGCAGGAAGAGTGTCATCCCCAGAGTGGAACAGTCAGGAGCTGGAGGGCCTGGCTGATCAGAGCGCATGGCTTAGAGAAAGGCACTCACACATGTGTCCTGACAAGAAGACGACTGTGGGCCCAACAGAGACTCGGCCCTGGAGCCAGCACTCTGTGACGTCTGAGAGGCAGAAGCAAACCACCCACGGGATACGTGTGGACACCAAACAGTGACCAGACTTGAGTTTCGATCATCAGCCACTGCACCACACTGAAAGGCATGTGTGGGAATGGCACCCTTCCACATCGTATGAGCTAATCAAGGAGAAGACATTCTTTTCTTTGGTTTCCCTGGTAGCTCAGATGGTAAAGAATCTGCCTGCAGTGGGGGAGACCTAGGTTCCATCCCTGGGTTGGGAAGATCCCCTGGAGAAGGAAATGGCACCCCACTCCAGTATTCTTACCTGGAGAATGCCATGGATGGAGGAGCCTGGTGGGTTACAGTCCAAGGGGTCGCAAAGAGTCAGACACGACTGAGTGACTTCACTTCTTACTTCTTTCTAAAATTGAGATGATGCTTTTCAGCGCTAGGATGCTGCCTTTGAGAGAAATGCCTACAGCGCAGCAGATACAGACCCCCGCTCAGTCCCAGCTGGCTCCTCTGCGAGGTGTGTGCTAACACTCTGCTCTCCACTCCAGCGAGACTCCACGCTGGGCTCCCCAAGCCCCCACTAAGCATCCCAGTCTCTCTGGGAATGGGCACTCAAGGCAAGCAACTCAGAGCTCCTCGGGGTGTGGGAGGGAGCAGCCCAGCACCCCGACTTCATCACTCGCGGAGCCCAGAAATGCAGGAACTGAAGGGGCTCCCTGCAGGAGACCACCGGGGAAGCGCCTGGAAAACGCCTCTCTTCCTCACGGTGAGGGGGCGCAGGGAAGGGCCTTCTTCTTGGAAAGCAGCCCCTGGGAAAGAACACATTAAAGAACTGAAGGCCTCTCTGGCACTAAGCTTTCTACCAGGAAACGTTTAGGATTTCTCCCGCTTCCACAAGTGCGTGTCCACCTTTTGCTTATATGCTCCCTGTCTGTCACGACTCACACGGATGGAGGCTCTAAAACAGGGCAGCAGCTCTCAGCCTGCAGTGCTGGGCTCCTGTGTCTTCACGCTGCGACTAGACAGGCCAGGCTGCCAGAGATTCTCAGGAAGTGCCGGCTCATTTGGTTCCCTGTCTCTTAGGGGCCGGAGAAATACCAACAGCCTCAGATATGCAGATGATACCATTCTAATGGCAGAAAGTGAAGGGGAACTAAAGAGCCTCATAATGAGGGTGAAAGAGAAGAGTGAAAAAGCTGGCTTGAAACTCAACATTCTAACACCATACACAAAAATAAACTCAAAATGGATTAAAGATCTAAATGTAAGACCAGAAACTATAAAACTCCTAGAGGAGAACATAGGCAAAACACTCTCCGACATACATCACAGCAGGATCCTCTATGACCCACCTCCCAGAATATTGGAAATAAAAGCAAAAATAAACAAATGGGACCTAATTAACCTTAAAAGCTTCTGCACATCAAAGGAAACTATTAGCAAGGTGAAAAGACAGCCTTCAGAATGGGAGAAAATAATAGCAAATGAAGCAACCGACAAACAACTAATCTCAAAAATATACAAGCAACTCCTACAGCTCAACTCCAGAAAAATAAACGACCCAATCAAAAAATGGGCCAAAGAACTAAATAGACATTTCTCCAAAGAAGACATACAGATGGCTAACAAACACATGAAAAGATGCTCAACATCACTCATTATCAGAGAAATGCAAATCAAAACCACTATGAGGTACCATTTCACACCAGTCAGAATGGCTGCGATCCAAAAGTCTACAAATAATAAATGCTGGAGAGGGTGTGGAGAAAAGGGAACCCTCTTACACTGTTGGTGGGAATGCAACCTAGTACAGCCACTATGGAGAACAGTGTGGAGATTCCTTAAAAAACTGGAAATAGAACTGCCTTATGATCCAGCAATCCCACTGCTGGGCATACACACTGAGGAAACCAGAAGGGAAAGAGACACGTGTACCCCAATGTTCATCGCAGCACTGTTTATAACAGCCAAGACATGGAAGCAACCTAGATGTCCATCAGCAGATGAATGGATAAGAAAGCTGTGGTACATATACACAATGGAGTATTACTCAGCCATTAAAAAGAATACATTTGAATCAGTTCTAATGAGGTGGATGAAACTGGAGCCTATTATACAGAGTGAAGTAAGCCAGAAGGAAAAACATAAATACAGTATACTAACGCATATATATGGAATTTAGAAAGATGGTAACAATAACCCGGTATACGAGACAGCAAAAGAGACACTGATGTATAGAACAGTCTTATGGACTCTGTGGGAGAGGGAGAGGGTGGGAAGATTTGGGAGAATGGCAATGAAACATGTAAAATATCATGTAGGAAACGAGTTGCCAGTCCAGGTTCGATGCATGACGCTGGATGCTTGGGGCTGGTGTACTGGGACGGCCCAGAGGGATGGTATGGGGAGGGAGGAGGGAGGAGGGTTCGGGATGGGGAACACATGTATACCTGTGGCGGATTCATTTTGATATTTGGCAAAACTAATACAATTATGTAAAGTTTAAAAATAAAATAAAATTAGGGAAAAAAAAAAAAAAGAAACTCAACATTCAAAAAACGAAGGTCGTGGCATCTTGTTCCATCAGTTCATGGGAAATAGGGAAAAAGTGGAAGTAGTGACAGACTTATTTTGTTGCACTTCAAAATCACCTCGGATGGTGACTGCAGCCATGAAATTAAGAGACACTCACTCCTTGGGAGGAAAGCCATGACAAAACTAGACAGTGTATTAAAAAGCAGAGACATCACTTTGCCAACAAAGGTCAATATAGTCAAAGCTATGGATTTTTTTGTAGTCATGTCTGGATGTGAGAGTTGGACCATAAAGAAGGCTGAGTGCCAAAGAATTGATGTTTTCAAGTTGTGTTGCTAGAGAAGACTCTTCAGAGTCCCTTGGACAGCAAGGAGATCAAACCAGTCAATCCAAAAGGAAATCAACCCTGAATATCCACTGGAAGGACTGATGCTGAAGCTCCAATACTTTGGCCACCTGATGGGAAGAGCTGGCTCATTGGAAAAGACTCTGATGCTGGGAAACACTGAAGGCAAAAGGAGAAGAAAGCAGCAGAGGATGAGATGGTTAGATAGCACCACTGACTCAGTGGACATGAGTTTGAGCAAGCTCTGGGAGATGGGGAGGGACAGGGAAGCCTGGCGTGCTGCAGTCCATGGGGTCGCAAAGAGACAGAGACGACTTAGTGACCGAACAACAACAGAAGATATGAAAGCAATGAATGTAAAATGTTCCTCTACCCACTACTTGGAATCTTCTAGGGTCCCTTCCCTTGTTTCAGAAGCCCTATAAAACGGATAATCTATTTTCTAAAATAAAGAACTGTTTATATAAGTCTATGTAGATCTGTAAAGACTTTGAAGATTCTTCAAATGGTAAACACAGGATAACAAAATTAACAGCTACGGGCATCTGGGGAAAAGAACAAGAAGCACAGAAGGCAGTGAAACCAGGGCTCTGAAATGAGTGTCTGCTAGACATAGGTTGCCAATTTTATTTGGTAGAAAAATTAGCAGAACAAACCATGAATGTTTACCAGTTATAGTGCCCATAAAATTAAAAAAAAAAATAGGGCTTCCCAGGTGGCTCAGAGGAAAAGAATTTGCCTGCCAATGCAAGAGACAGAAGAGATGGGTTCAATCCCTGGGTCTGGAAGAGCCCTTGGAGGACGAAATGGCAACCCACTCCAGTACTCTTGCCTGGGAAATTCCATGGACAGAGGAGCCTGGAGGGCTACAGTCCGTGGCTGAACAAGCATGCTCCTGGAGCACGACTGTTCTGTTTTAATAAGTTTCCTCTTTCTTCAAATATTTTGGAGACTTTTGCCATTTTCTGTTCACGTACTCTGAGTAGACCTCATGACTACTATCCACTCTGTAGGATGCTCACCTGGTACATTTCACCTGCACTCTATCTGATTTATTGTTATCATATTTCAGAATGTGGAGTAGGTGGATGAACACAGGAAGCGGCTGATCGTTTGTGTGGTCTCCAGTCTGCTGAGCAAAGCCAGAGAACGTTGGTCAGAAAGAAACAACAGGGGCAGATGGAGGGCATTGGCTAAGGAATGTCTAACTCTTTGATATTAAATGACAACTTGAAATATACATCGATTACAAATTAACGTGCATTTCGATGATAATTTCCGATCCATTGGCTGATATCGCTACCATCCACGTGAGATATTGCTCCCACTGTGGTGTACATGTTTGTTTAAAACTAGTTTCTTCTCCTTCCTGTCAAAAGTCAGTAAAAGGGATGGGAGGAGTGGGTGGGTGAATCGTAAAGTGTGATGAAATGCCAACGTTTGGTTTTAACTGCCAAGGCCCCCAGATTGGCCTCAGAAAAGCAAATTAAACCCACTCCAGGAATCACTGCATATTAAGGAGAAACTGCAGCCTCCGGGGGCCAACGTGATCCAGTCTGTGACAATGCAGGGCTTTAAGGCTCTTGTGTAGGAAAGAACAAGGCTTGGGGTTTTCCAAGGCAGGATGTGTGGGTTGAATGGCTTTTTATTTGATTTTTTCTTAATTTCCTGACTATGCAGGCAACAGTTGTGAGCCCTGAGGGTCGGGGATGGGAGGAGCAGAGCCGCAGTTGGGTCCTGACGCACTCAGAGAATTACAGAAGGGAGAGGTCATTTTGTCAGACTGAGCTGGATCTGTGTCTAGGAGCGAGGCACGGAAGGGTCAGTTCCATGCTCAGGGCAGAGGCCACTTGACACGTTACGTCCAGGTGGCTGGAAAATGCTTTCCGTTTTCAGGCAGGGCTGGCCTTCCACTGGGAGGCCTTTGTTCTGCAGTTTGTATTAGTCCTGGGAAGGGAGGACCTTGAGGGGCTCAGGCGTGGATGTGGGATGATTTAAGACATTCTCCATTGCCGTGTGATCCAGCAATCTCCCTTGTGGACGAGTATTCAGACAAAACTCTAATTCAAAAAGGTGCATGTACCTCGGTGTGCACTGCAGCGATGTTTGCAATAGTGAGGGTGTGGGAACAACCAAGTGTCCCTCAGCAGATGACTGGCCACAGAAGATGTGGCGCATTAACACGATGGGATATTATTCAGCTATAAACGGATGAAATAATGCCATCTGCAGCAACATGGAGAGACCTAGAAAATAGCACACTGAGTGAAGTGAGTCAGACAGAGAGAGAGAGACGTGTCGTTTCTACGTGGAATCTAAAGTACGACGCAAATGAACGTGTCTATAAAACAGAAGTAGACTCACAGGCACAGAGAGCAGACTTGTGAGGGCCAAGGGGGAAGGGCAGAGGAGGAACGGAGTGAGAGGTTGGGACTGGCAGATGTAAATCAGTGCACAAAGGATGGATAAGCGACAAGATCCCACTGAATAGTACAGGGAACTACACTCAATATCCTCTGATAAACCACGATGGGAAAGAACATGAGAAAGGATGTCTAGATAGGTCTGACTGAGTCACTTTGCTGCACTGCAGAAGTTAACACAATGGTGTCAATCAACTATATTGCAGTTGAGAAAAAAAGATAGACTCCAAGAAGAAGGATTAGTCCCTTTAGGAGGTTTCAACTCTAGAGTGACACGTATAGCCTACGTTAGTGTGCACTGACCCTGAATCTCACGCTGCGTGTCACAGCCCTGCCACACTCCGGACAAGGGACGGTCATCGAGGTCATCTTGCAGTGAGGCGGCAACAGGTGGTGGTGCTGGAAAAGGGGAGAAGGCGGAAGTTCTCTGCAGAAGAGTGACTGGCAGGAGGTGGGCATCGAAAGGCTTGGAGCCGCCACTGCCCTTGACCTACAGCCACACTTGACTACGTCACACACACACACACACACACACACACACATGTGCGGACCCTGAGAAGGGAGGTGCTATGTAAGGAAGAGACGGCAGGAAGGCTCAGGAGTCCCCTAAAATACACAGCGAAACAGTTTCCATTCTGCCTTAAGTACTGGGCTTCTCTATCGTGTTAGGCATTAATCTCTTGGGATTACTTAGGGAGTAATGAAATGAACTGACTCTTGTTTTCTGTAATGTTTTCCCTCCTTTTCTTTCCCTCCTTGAGAAGTAGGGATCATCACTGAAGTCATCAGAAGCTAAACTCTTGGAAGAAAACATAAGCATACATTTTTCGTGACCTTGGATTAGGCATTAGTTCCTTTGATGTGACACTAAAAACACAAACAACAAAATAAAAAAAAAACACAGATAAATTGAATTTCATCAAAATTAACTTTTTTCTCTTTTTATTTTTTAAATTATGAAAGTATGATAACACATTTATGAGAGACTTGGGAAAAATAGAATAAAGTTACATATAGTTCTACTAGATATTACAATTATTTTTATGTGGATAAATTAAGATTTTTAGTTGGAGTTTAAATGTCAAATTCTCAAAAATTAGTAGAATGAATATACAGGAAAGTAGATACAGTTGGAGAAGGCAATGGCACCCCACTCCAGTACTCTTGCCTGGAAAATCCCATGGACGGAGGAGCCTGGTGGGCTGCAGTCCATGGGGTCGAGAAGAGTCAGACATGACTGAGTGACTTCACTTTCACTTTTCACTTTCATGCATTGGAGAAGGAAATGGCAACCCACTCCAGTGGTATTGCCTGGAGAATCCCAGGGACGGGGGAGCCTGGTGGGCTGCCGTCTATGGGGCTGCGCAGAGTAAGACACAACTGAAGTGACTTAGCAGCAGCAGCAGCAGAAAGATACAGTAGACCCAAAGAGCGCCAGGAACCAATTCAACATAATTAAGATTTATACAATTTTTACACAACAGTAGATACAAATTCAAGTTCCCATAGACTACTGCCTAGGAGACATTAGAACATATCCAGGGACATAAAACAAAGTGCAAACATTCATAGTCGAAAGGTATTTAAATCATAAGAGTCTGCTCTCATCACTGTGGAATCATGTTAGAAATCAATATCAAACAATATTTTAAGATAACCCATATATTTTCAAGGGCAATATGACATTTACCAAGAGATATCTTTGACTTAGCCACTGAAAGCCTCAGTAAAGTTAGAAGGCTAAAAAAATCACTGAGGGTGATTATTTAAATGGGAAATTAACATCAAAGATTAACTTTTGTTCTTCAAAGGAGACCATTGAGAAGGTAAAAACACAACTCTTACAATAGGAGAAAATATGTGTAAATTATGTATCTGATAAGAGGTTTATATCCTCGTACATAAAGAATTCTTATAATTAAAGAAAAAAAAATAAAGAGCCAAGTTGAAAATGGGCAAAGGACTTATATCCATTTATCCAAATCAAGTATACAAATGTTCCACTGGAGTATTCAAAGATGTGAATATCATCAGTCATCAAAAAATGCAAGTCAGAACCATATCGAGACGTGACTGCACGTCCATTAGTATGGCTAACACAAAAAGAAAGAAGATAACCTTTGCTGCTGAGGATGTGACCATGGAACCCCTAAACATTGCTGGCGGGCTTGTTAAAACGGTGCAAGTTCTTTGGAAAACTGATTGGCAGTTCCTCAACATATTAGACAGAGGGTCACCCTAGGACCTAGCTCTTCTATTCCTAGCTCCAAACCTGAGAGAAATGGAAACACACGTCCACACAAAATCTCGTGCACAATTGTTCATAGCAGCATTATTCACAAGAATAAAAATAAAAACCACCCAGACCTCCATCAATTGATGAATGAATAACCACGAGGTGGCATTTCTATTACCTGCAACAAAAAGGATAACGCAGTGATGCACACTACGCTGAGGATGAACCTCGAGAATTTCTATTACCTGAGACAAAAGGAATAACGCAGTGATGCACGCTACGATGAAGACGAACCGAGAAACCGTGATGCTGAGGGAACGCAGTCAGACACCAGGGCCACAGAGGCAGGATTCCTTTGATAGGTGGAGTCAAAGTCATAAAGACGGGAAGTACATGAGTGGCTGCCTGGGGCTGAGGACTAGCATGGGATTCCTTTGAGGATGACAAGAGTGTTCTGGAATTAACCAGCGGTGGCAGTTGCAAGGCCATGTGACTCTGTGAAAATCCGCTGAACTGTACACTTCAAAAGGATATATCTTATCATATGTCTTTGTTTTTTTTTAAAGAGCAAAGAGGAGGAAGGCATACCGCATGCACCAGCCGTTTGTAAACAAGACAGTGGAAGTCATATTTAAAAGCCAAAGCTTTGGATTATCAAACATTTCAGCCCCCAAAGTAAACTTTTTGGGGTGTTATGGGCGATGGGTTGGTGCATACAGCTCAGTCACACCGGTAGGTGGATGGACAATCCATCCTGTGAGGCAGGGCATGGAGTGGGGGATGGGCCTGGCCCAACTCTTCGCGGGTCCAAGCCCAGGACCGAGAGAGTGTCACCCAGCTGTGAGCCCAGATCCAGCCCCAACTGGGGGTCCTGGACCTACTGCTCAGTCCCAGCCTTTGACGGGTCAAGCAGCAGACAGGCGAGACTCTCCCCACCCTCTTCTCCTCCCGACCCTTCCCCAGTACAGATCCCACCCATTAGAAGGTCCCTGTGGCTGCAGGGGGATCCTCTTGTATTTTCTTTAATTTCAGTTCAGTTCAGCCACTCAGTCATGTCCAACTCTTTGCGACCCCATGGACCGCAGCACGCCAGGCCTCCCTGTCCAGCACCAGCTCCCGGAGTTTACTCAAACTCATGTCCATCGAGTCGGTGATGCCATCCAGCCATGTCATCCTCTGTCATCCCCTTCTCCTCCCGCCTTCAATCCCTCCCAGCATCAGTCTTTTCCAATGAGTCAGCTCTTCGCATCAGGTGGCCAAAGGATTGGAGTTTCAGCTTCAACATCAGTCCTTCCAATGAACACCCAGGACTGATGTCCTTTAGGATGGACTGGTTGGATCTCCTTGTAGTCCAAGGGACTCTCAAGAGTCTTCTCCAACACCACAGTTCAAAACCACCCATTTTTCAGTGCTCAGCTTTCTTTATAGTCCAACTTTCACATCCATACATGACCACTGGAAAAACCATAGCCTTGACTTTAATTTGCTTACTGTTTTTGGCTGTGCTGGGTCTTCCTTGCTCTCCACGGCTTTCTCTAGTTTCGGCAAGTGGGGGCTCCTCTCTGTGGCATCATGGTGGCTTCCTTGCTGCACTCCCATGGCTCTAGAGCACAGGCTCAGCAGCTGTGGTACCCACGGCATGTGGAATCTTTTGGGATCAGGCAGGGATCGAACCCGTGTCCCCTGCATTGGCAGGCAGTTTCTTAACCACTGGACCACCAGGGAAGCCCTGGCTCCTCTGTGTATACGCATGTTGTGGGTGGGTGTCCACACTCCTTTCACTGCGAAGATACTTAGAGTCTCAGGATGACTCTGTGTCCCACAGATTCGTAACGTTGGTCTGGGATGTGAACTCCAGTTTCCAGTTCTGCAGAATGGCTAGCATTCCTCGAAATAAATGCTCCAATCATCATGAAGGACCGCCTGTGCTGATAGAGACGGATGACCTTGATTCCAAGCACGATGTGGGACCCCCTTGCCGGCATCTGGGCCTGACGAACTCCCACCCAGGCTGTGATGAAGATGGAGTTCCATCTGCAGTGGATTTTGCAGATGCTTGAAGATTAATCAGTTGGAGTCCATTAGGAGAAAAAGAAAGGCAAGGGTGATCGGCTGGCCGTGTGGGGCTGTGGGGGGAGCCCCAGGCTGCATGGATGTTGAGTCATGGTGAGATGAGTAATGCTAAGAGGAAACAAATGTATGGCGGGTTCCGTGAGCAGTGGGGAGGCCAGGCCTGCCCCTGGGACAGAAGGGGCTGGGAGGTCTGGGAAAAGCGCGTGTATGTTTAGCGTCAGCTTTCCTGGGATTCCCTCAATGCTAATTACCACCGCCTTGCTATGCTGCATCACAATAAATTTTCCTAAGTGGACTGATTATTTGCCCTTGAGGTCCTGCCCACATCTCTCACCTCCCACGCCAAGAATTTGGTTCTCTGGAGACGCGTGCGTTTTTGTTCTGGCCTCAAGTCTTTCTAGGAGAGAGGAAAGTCCCAGGATGGAGCTGCCAAAGTTAATCCGCTTGACCACTAATTGTCTGAATACAAACGAAGAGGCACCGTGAAAGCTGTTTCACGAACTTGGACTGGTTAGACACTTCGCATGAACATTTGGGGATTAGTCATGAAACACAGCAATTAACACAAAAAGAGGCCCTGCCCTAGAAACGGTTTAGTATCTTTGAGAAGGAAAGAAACTGATGTGGTAGGAGGTTTGCCCTTGAGTTCTCAACTCAACTCTGGGAAGCGGCTTAAAGAAATCTCCCAGGAAAAGTGAAGGGGGAATTTGGGCCGCTTCCTTTCAGGTCCTGGGGCTTGCCAAATCAAGGAGGGAACATGGGTGCCCAGCCACCTGTGGGTGGGGAGAGAGCATCTCTGGTTACCGAGTGCTCAGCCAGGGGGAGCCAAGGCGCTCAGGAACCTGGAGGTGGTGTGTAAGCAGCTACCGGGCACCACTCGCTGACTGATGCTGCCCAGGAGTCCTGATGGAGACAGGCTGCAGAAGATGCTTCCAGGCTGGCCCCGGTTCCCATAGTCGCTGGCTTTCTCTGCCTGATGAAACTGGTTCTTTCTTGACTTCTCATACAAGGCTGATGCTTATTAGGCTCTTAAATAGATTTCTCCAGGAGGAGAGAACTAAAACTTCCCCTCACGAAGTCTAGTGTCTTGGTGACCCTCCTGTCTGGGCTGAGCCATTGTGAACAGGGGTGTACACGTTTCTGTGTGAGCACGTTTCCATTCTCTTAGGTACATACTTTACAAGCGGAGCTGGCGGCTCGCACGGTGGTTCTGTGTTCAACATTTTCCAGGAGTCGCCAAAGGAGTTTATCTCATCAGCAAGACCTGAGGGTTCTAATTTATGGTTGGATGGCATCACTGGCTCCATGGACACGAGTGTGAGCAAACGCTGGGAAATAGTGGAGGATAGGGAAGCCTGGTGTGCTGCAGACAGCTGCAGCCCATGGGGTCGCAAAGACTCAGACACGACTGAGCAACTGAATGATTTCTCCACATCCTCACCAATACTGGTTATTTGGTGAGTCATTCTTTCTTCTTTCCTTTCTCTGAGAGCCATCCTCGTGAGTATGATGACCTCTCTCATTGTGGTTTTGCTTCTCCTCTTCCTAAAGACTGCTATCCCACTGACACAGCACACATATTTCCCCTCTCCTGGGTGAGTCCCCAACCCCTGCCCCCACCAAACAAATTTGCAAGAAAACTGGAAACTCTTTGGAAGACAGTCTTTGTTCTTCCCCTCTGGACGTATTTGTCCATTGATGGTGTTTCTGGTCCTTTCATTTTTGGCAAAAAAGTGTCTCTTCTGAGGAAGAGCTCTGTCTTCATGAAAAATGCCTTCCTCATGAAAAGCGCCTTTCTCAGTAAGAGGGTGCATGTCTGGATCAGTGTGTATCTTGCATTCACGTTCAGTCGTGTCTGACTCTTTGTGACTGGAACCTGAGAGGCTTCTCTGTCCATGGGATTTCCCAGGCAAGAATACTGCAGTGGGTTGCCATTTCCTTCTCCAAACAGAAGACTGGGACTAACATAGAAACAAGGACCACTGCCACAGGAACACCTTCCTGTTGTGGAGAGAAGGGCCACAGAAGGAGTGATGCTGAGATGACCCTTTGTGTTCATTGACTGTAGTTTTATCTCTCAAAATTGAAGACAACCTCCTTTGTTACATGCTGCACCCTCAGATAGGATAATAATGAAAGAATGTATTTGCTATCAAATTGTTCCTGCAGGCTGCTCCGTCCTGATGGAACTTCCAGCAATGAGCAGTGGTACCAGAACCTGAATGCCTACCTGACCGTGAGTCTCTAACGATATCACCCTTTTTTCCTTCCTGTTGTCTTTTTCTTATTTAAATTTGCCAAGAGTTGATTTGAGGCTAGGTGAATAAACAGCACTCCTTTTAAATTATTTTGTACCTGCTTTTTGAGATTAGGGGAAGAGAATAAAAAATAACCGGGTTGGTTTTTTTTGCACATCTTACAGTATTCTCCCATCTTCCCACCCAGACATGCACAGGTTAAGTGTGTGTATGAGAGAGAAAGAGAGAAAGACGGAGAGAGAATGAATGAATCTCTGGTGCCTCTTTGTTTTCTGATGAGGACCCCAGCCCTGTGGGACCATGGACCCTCTTGTGACCTCATCTAACCTTAATTATCACCTCCCCCCGCCCGTCCCTCCATCTCCAAATACAGCCACATTGGGGGTCAGCATATGAATTTGAGGGGGACACAATTCAGTCCCTGGCCAGCAGGGAGCTGGAGGAGCGGGTTTCAGAGTGTCCTAGGGTCTAGGAGCAGCCCTGAAGGGTACGGAGTGTGACAAAGTGCAGTACTCCCCAGGACTACTGCGCTTGTTCAGAAACGAGGGGAGAGACTTAAAGCCGCACAGATTTGGCCCGTTTCCCCTGAGGCACTGGGTCCCCATGTCACGGTCGGGTGCGGAGGTGCTCCCGGCTGTGGAAGACAGACAGACCAGAGGAGCCCGTCTGCCCTGGGGTGGACGGCTCTGAGACCTCCCGATCCTGTCGGAAGGCATGCTTTGCCGCTTGGAGGTGACCCGCGAGTGAGTGGCACGCCGTGGTACTGACTGACACTGTGACATGAACCGGAGGAGGAGGTGCTGGGGGAGTCATGGACACGGGAGGCAGGCACACTCATCTCCTGGTGGGCCCTGGCTTCCCCCGGGAAGCTTGGCACCCTTCCTCAGCTCCTGAGAAGATGGTGACGGACAGGCGTGTGTGCAAAGCAGCAAAGCACGCTCCCCCAGCCTTTCATGCTCCTCCCCGCAGGCGCATGCCCCTCTCAGCCACAGGACACATGGGTGCCGTTGAGTCTCTCGCCAGACTACGGATTCAAGCTCTTTGGATCCGTATGCCCGAAGCAGACCCCCAGCCGGGACGTCAGCTGCCGGGCTCGGCTGTCCAACTCGAAGTCAGAAGAATCCTCAGCCATTGAGCCTCCTGGCTGGGTGTGACCCAGATGGGAGCCTTGCGCGGCCGTGCTCAGGCCTGTGACCACAGAGTCAGCCAGCCAGGCGGCTGTCAGGGTGCGTCCGGCAGGCAGGTGGGCCTGGGGGCTTTCCTGCTGGAGACCCTGGCAGGAGCAGCCTCGGCATGGTTTTTGGTGTCCTCCTTTGCCAGGTGGGCAGGCGGCCCTGGACACCCTGATCTGTAGAGGTGGGCTCTGCTGGGCCCAGCTCTGGAGTCAGCGAGTGTGGAGTGTAGGTGTGAGGATTTCCACGCGTGCGTGTCTGCTTGGTTGCTTCAGTTGTGTCTGACTCTGTGACCCCATGGACTGTAGCCCACCAGGCTCCTCTGCTCGTGGGATCTCCAGGCAAGAATACTGAAGTGGGTTGCCATTTCCTCCTCCAGGGGACCTTCCCGACCCAGGGATGGAACCCGGGTCTCTTATGTCTCTGGCACTGGCGGGTGGGTCATTTACCACTAGTGCCAGCTGGGAAGCCCCGTACATATGGAGATGTATGTGTATCTACATGTATAACTTCTTTTCCAGATTATTTTATACTGCAGTTTATTACAAAATATTGAATCTAGTTTTCCATGCTATACGGTAGGACTGTGTGGTCTGTCTATTTTGTATATACTAGTTTGTATCTGGTAATCTCACACTCATAATTTATCCCCCCCCCCGCCCCCACATTTTCCCTCTGATAACTGTAAGTTGGTTTTCTATGGCTGTGACTTGTTTCTGTTTTGCAAATAAGCTCATTTGTATCATTTTTTTAGATCCCGCATGTAAGTGATATCATATTTGTTTTTCTCTGTCTGACTCCCTTCATTTAGTATGACAATCTTTAGGTTTATCCATGGTGCTGCAAATGGCATTATTTCCTTTTCTGTGGCTGAATAACAGTCCAGTGTATGTGTGTGTCTATGGCTGTTGTTCAGTAGGTAAATCATGTCCAACTCTCTGCAAACCCACGGACTACAGGACACCAGGCTTCCCTGTCCTACACCATCTCCAGGAGTTTGCTCAAACTCAGGTCCATTGAGTCAGTGATACCATCCAACCATCTCACACTCTGTTGCCCCCTTCTCCTCCTGCCCTCAATCTTTCCCAGCATCAGGGTCTTGTCCAAATGAGACCGCATCTTCTTTATCCATTCATATGTCAATGGACATCTAGGTTACTTCCATGCCTTGACTATCAACATTGGGGTGCATGTATAGATGTGATTAACATTTAAATCGGCGGACTTTGAGTAAACCCAATCACCCTCCATAATGGGGTGGGCCTCACCCAATCGGTTGAAGGGTCCCAGAGCAACAACCAATGTTTCCCTGAGAAGCAGGAATTTGGCCTCAAGACTACACTGTAGAGACTCTGCCTGAGTTTCCAGCCTGCTGCCCTGCAGAACTGAGGCTTGAGGCTGCAGCCTCAGCTCTTACCTGAACTCCTGGAGTGCTCCCTGCCCTACAGATGTGTGAAACCTCCACAGCTGTGTGAGTCAGTCCCTTAAAGCAACCCCCCCTCATAAGCTACGGTGCCTGTGTCTCTAGAGAACGCTGACTATTAAAGCAGGCTGAAGTGAAAGTCGCTCAGTTGTGTCTAACTTGTTGCAATCCTGTGGACTGTAGCCCGACAGTCTGTCCCTGGAATTCTTCAGGCAAGAATACTGGAGTGGGTTGCCATTCCCTTCTCTGGGGTGGCGGGGGGGTGGTCTTTCTGACCCAGGGATCGAACCCGGTTCTCCCGCACAGTGGGCAGATTCTTTATCGTCTGAGCCATCAGGGAAGCTCAGTGAAGCAGGGAGCGCCTGTTAATTGATCATGGCGTCTCTAGGGAGGCCGCACCTACCCGTTGCAGACTGCAGGTGCAGCTGGAGAAAACCTGGTCCCTGGGCAGGGAGCTGTGGCCCTGCCCCTGGCACTGGCCACCACCATCCCCAGGTCACCAGCTGTCTTCCCTGCAGCCTTCTCACTCAGGGGCCCTGTCTACTCAGACTGGTTCTAGCACTTTCTACCATATTCTGAGCCCCATTTCTGCCTCTCTGAGGCCAGGATCCCGATTCTGTGCCTGTCTTCCGCATTTCCGAGTAAACCTCACAAAGAATCACAGCTGTTCAGAAGCACGCTGCACAATATAAAATTTATTATAAAACTTCAGCAAATATAAATATCCAGGAGCCATTTGGAATGGAGACCACACCGCAGAAAAAGACTGAAATCTGGGGTTGGGCGGGGAGGGGAGGTTGGAGGCCCCCTGCTGCATAGCTTTTCACCTGGAAATCCTTGGCCTCCCTTCAGAATGGATGTTAGGAAAACAACCAAAATTTACGGGGGAAAAAAATCGAAAACCCTGCAGCACATAAAAGCAAACCCAAGTGGGCCAATCACAGCCCACAGTGCTTGGTGTAAACCCCATGGAGTCTCTAACTCGGGTCCAGCCTGTCATTCTGCCACTTGAAAGAGAAAAGCATTAAGAAATGCGTTTACATAGGAACACTCACTTGTAAATAACTGAGAAAGAGAGAAAAGGCAACGTGTGAGAATTCTTTCTTGCTTCCAACGGGTCTGAAAGGGACAGAGCACCATGGCGGGAATTTCATTTCCCGTTTCCAGAGGCCAGGCTCCCCACCAGCATGGAGACCAGCTCACCTGCCCGGGGCCACCCGGGGTCCCTGTGCAGAGAAACCGCCGCTGGGGCAGGACACAGGCCTCAGGACACTGGGGATGCAGCCCGGAGGGGCTGACCCCGCCTCCGGAAGCGGTGGTTTCCAGGTGGCAGCTGGGCCAGTCCTTAGAAGCAGACCTTCTGCAAGTCTTCCTTATTCCGGGCCGGCCTGCTTTGCCAGAGGTCCGCGGTTCAGGGCGAGCAGGTTGGGGAGCTCTGTCCTGACTCCAAGCCTCCTCCCCGCCAAGTGTGTGCCTGTGTGCCCGGGGATGAACACACACACACCCCCACGTGCATGCACACACACACACGTGCATGCACACACAGGCACACGTGTAGTCTGGTCCAGGAGCTCCGCACGGATTTTTCTTCTTCCTGGGACGCCTGCTGGTGGAGAGACCACACGGCCAGCTGGTGCTGGAGACGGCCCCCGCGCCTGCCGGCTCACAGGTTGGACGTGGAGCAGGCTTTGCAGCACTGCTGGCCGTAGAAGCGGTGGCCGCACACCCCGTGCTGGGGCGCCAGGGCACACCAGCGGAAGCGGTCCCCGCAGGAGGCGCCTGAAAGCCAGCAGCCCTGCGTCAGTCACCGGTGCCGCACCCCACCCTGGGTCAGCCGCCACCCGCGGAAACCCCGGCAAACCAAGGCAAGCCTGCCGCCACCTTGTGGCTGCTCTGCAGGGAGGGCAGCTCTGCAGGTCACACGGACCATGTGGGTCGTGCTGTTTGCACAAGATCTTTCTTGGCAGGTTCCTGCAAAGCTGTCATTTTCTGCTTTTCGTGCTAAACACCCCCCACGGAACCACTCAGCCACCCGAGACAACGGGTCTTCTGTGGACTGGACTCTGGTTCTCGGATCCCTGATTGAAGCAGACCACTCACTCTCCTCCAGCCCCATTTTCTCCTCCAGGAACCTCGACAGACAGACAGACAGGGCACGGTGCTGCAAATCCCCAAGGCACTTTGGGTATGTGTGCAGGGATCGCGTTTACCGAGCAGCCAAGGAGCAGCAGGAGAAGGGGACGACAGAGGATGAGATGGTTGGATGGCATCACCGACTCAATGGACATGAGTTTGAGTGACCTCCGGGAGTTGGTGATGGACAGGGAGGCCTGGCGTGCTGCAGTCCATGGGGTCGCAGAGTCGGACATGACTGAGCGACTGAACTGAACTGAAGGAAATCCCACGGACAGAGGAGCATAGCACGCTGCAGTCCACGGGGTTGCAAAAGAATGGGACACGACTTGGCGACCCTAACATCAACAACAAATGAATACGTTGGGGTCTCGTTTAACTTGGGGTGCAAAAGGCTGCTTTACTCAGAATGGCCTTCCCTGAATACAGACAGCAGCACAGAAACACAAGAGGCAGTTGTGCTTGCTGTGAGCCAAATGGCTCTCGCAGCCGCCTGTGCCGTTTCCGGGGAGGAAGGCGTGAGCAGCGAGGGGTCTGCTCCGTGGGCCCTTTCATGGGGAAAACTGGTGGAGGTGGAGAGAGAACAGTGTAGCGGACACAAGACCCTCTAACCCGCGGGGACCCCTGGTTGCTCAGCTCTCTTAGCAACCACTCCAGAAACCCGACAGCCCCAGCCGGATCGCGAAGGTCAAACCCAGGCGGGGGAGGGGGGGGGCCCCCGACACTCACCTTTCTTCTCTGCGATGGGGCAGAACCGGGTGTTGCAGGCCTGGGAGACGGTGGGCTTCTGCAGCACGGAGCAGCCCGCGGCCGGCCGGCCCCCCGCCAGGCACTGCACGGACCGCGTCTGCATGCCGCCTCCGCAGCTGGCCGTGCACTGCGGGAGACACGAGCCGCCGTCACGCTGGGCCACCCGGCCGTCCAGCCATCCCTTTCTACGGGTCCCCTCCACCCAGGCTCCGCAAGGTGGTCTCTCTGTTTCTCGACCGGGGTAGGGGGCTGAACACAAGTTGCATATTTCCCAGGTATGGACACTGGGAAGACGGGCCCAGAAGTCTGAACATCTTGAATCATCAAGGGTTCGATGGACACACACAAAGCGACACCTGTCTGGGGATACAGGCTGCAGGCCCATCCCGAGACCCTCTCACAAGCCAGCCTTTCTGGTGCCCCTGACTCGGAAAAGCTTGACAAGCCAGCCCCCTCCACAGAGGCACAAAGACAGCCCTCTGGACCCCAAGTTTTGCAGGGACTCCGGATGCCTGGGCATGGCCGCCCCCTCCCAGGAACACCATGTCCCTACACTGGGGCCCCGCACTCTGAGGCTCAGAGCACAGAGGAGCCAGGGCAG
Source organism: Bos grunniens (assembly GCF_055505025.1). NCBI lineage: Eukaryota > Metazoa > Chordata > Mammalia > Artiodactyla > Bovidae > Bos > Bos grunniens. The sequence continues at coordinate 4,098,294 of NC_141184.1, read as the reverse complement.
GGAGAGGCGGCTCGGTCAGACCAGTCCTCACCGGCGGGCCGGGCACATACCCCATAGACCACGGCAGTGGGTCCACTGGAGACCCACTGCTGGCAAGAAACCGGGAGAGACCCAAACCTGCAGCAATGAATCTGCCCAGAAAGAAAGCGGCTCACAGTCCAGACCGAATTCTGACAAGCTCACGGCATGGCTCACACAAGGCTGCGTGTTCAAGAATGCTAAGAATGTTAAGTGGTAGAGGAGCCCCTGCAGAAAGATGGGGTCAGGAAACAATCTGGAGGTCCTGGTGCACGGTGGGTTAAGTTAAATAGTCGCGTTAACGCGTGAGGATAAAGCTCTGCTGATTTGGAGACACACACACAAGTTAGGCTGCTGCCAAGATGTGTGGACAGGACCAATGCCAGGATCCCCCTGGAGCAGTGGCCTGGGGGTGGTCTTCCATGGCCGAAACCGCCCATGGCCAGACTCTGAGGACCGGCTGCAGACAGAGCCAGGGGAGGTGGCTTGTAAACCCCTTGGGAGAGGGACGCAGTGATGCGGTAAGTAGAACATCTTGGTTTGCCCCTCGACGGAGGAGAGAAGCTGGAAACAGAGTCCCCAGAGCTCATAAGCTGAAGGAGTCGTTCTTTCTTCTTTTTTCCCTCTTTTGGGACAGGACGTCTGGGCCTCTGGAGAGAAAACCCAGGGCTTTTCGCTGATGAGCGTGTGGGTTTGGAACACACCCTGTGAGGCTGAGCCCTGCTCTTCAAATTCAACATCATCGGCGAACGCTGTGGGTCGCCCCATTTCAGGGTAGGACACCGGCAGCCAGGAGCGCGACAGTGCCACGGGCAGACTGGTGACGCGTCCCCGAGTCGTCAGGCCCGCTCGAGTCGTGTCAGCTGTCTTGCTGGGGCTGCGGCGTCTCGGACTCGTGACACACGCCTGAGTCGTCAGGCCCGCTCGGCCGCGCCAGCTGTCTTCCTGGGACTGTGGCGTCTCTGAGCGTCACGGCAGAACCACGCTCCTGGCCCGCAGCCTCTGACTCGGGTCCCAGGCGCTCCCTCAGCCCCTGTCCCGGGCTGGGAACTCACTCGGGGACCTGGTTCCTAGTTCTCTTTTCTCATCCATAGTGTTGAACCTCTCTGCCTTGGAGTTGAATTTCTTTCATCACGAGCAGCAGGGCAGACTGCCACTCCCTGCATATATCATATCTGTTTATATTTGAACCCAAGTTGTGGGCACAGAGGCTGACATAACTATATTTACAGAAAACAGTTTTTACAATTACAATTCACGTTTTAACATGCTGATACTTTTGACCTACTTAAAACAGGAAATGCTTGAAAAGGATACAGTCCAAATGTCCTGTGGTCCAGTATTTTAAATGAAACAGTTTCTAATACCATTCGGGGAGGAGTTCCTGTATTTCTAAATGAAAAGGTGACATCAGATTTGAAGATGTGCTAAGTCATTTCAGTTGTGTTCGACTCTTTGCCATTCCATGGACCTCAGCCACCAGGCTCCTCTGTCCGTGGGATTCTCCAGGCAAGAATACTGGGGTGGGCTGCCATGCCCTCTCTCCAGAGGATCTTCCTCACCCAGGGATTGAACCCGTGTGTCTTCTGTCTCCTGCACTGGCAGCTGGGTTCTTCACTGCTAGCACCACTGGGAAGCCCCAAGTTTGGAGATAAGCAGAACCAAAGGCACAAACACACCTAGAGGGCAGGTGCAGAGTGGGCGGGGAGCGAGAGCAGCCTCTGGCGGGCTTCAAAGACTCCGCTGCTCCCCATGGCCTGGCCGCAGAGCGCACAGTGCCGATGACAGGGACACCAGCCCCAGACGAGAGTGAAGCTGTGCTGGAGGGGAAAGTTCTCCAGATGAGGACCAGATGCGGCTGCCCTCAGGCACTCATGGATTTGCTTTTCATCTGAAATTCCACATTCCGCAAACACTCCCTGAATACTCAGTATGGAGAGTGTGCCCTGGTGGACACTGGGGACTGTATATATAAAATATGCATGCATGTATGTGTACACATATGTCAACATGGGGAACACACCGCAGAACAGCAGGGCACTCGCCACAGAGTTACCGGTCTGGACGGCTGTTTTGTGACTGCATCCGCTTTCAAGCAGCTCACGTCAGCGGGGCAGCCTTGACCTCTGACGAGGCCGCAGCACGGACGTGGCATGATTCTGGGATGGGAGGCGCGATTCTCCACTCCGGAGTCTGCTTTCTGTCCTTGCTTCCTTTTTGGCACAGGGCGCCCAGGAAGCTCGAGGATGCGGGACGCGCTTCCTGGGAGGGCAGTCACTGCATGGGCAGGGAAGACTGCCACCTGCAGCTGCCCGGGTCATTCCCGTGGCACCAGGCACGGAGCACGCCTTGTGGGAAGTGATTTGGAGAGAGACGAAGACTCCTGAAAGTTCCTCTGAAAGCAATGGGGAGCAGACATCCGCCTGCGGTTCCCGGGATCAGCCTCTGGAATCAACGAAGATCCCGCTTGCTGGCCCTGAGAGATCTTCTGCGATGGGAGTGTCCTGGTGGCCTGGTGCTCCGTGGATCTCATAAACTTGGTAAGACTTCACCTCGGAGGTCCTGGAGCCAGTGTTGCCTGATATGGTTATGAGAGCTGGCCCAGGCGGGAGCACAGACGTTCGTGGCCGTCCCCGCTATCATCTTCATCTGCTTTCTCTGTTTTCTTCACGTGGACCATTTTTAAAGTCCCTACTGAATTTACTACAATATTGCTTCTGCTTTATGTTTTGCTTTTTGGCCTTGAGGAATTAAGATCTTACCTCCAGGGATGGAGCCTGCACCTCCTGCACTGGAAGGCCAAGTCCCAGCCACCAGCCTGCCAGGCAAGTCCCTTCCTTTGCTTCTTAAAAACTGACCACCCAGACCCAAGTGCCCAAGAAGACACTGGGCTCTGAGCTGCTCTTGTGTTGCCCTCACTCACAGATGGCAACAGGACAGGCAGAGAGGGCTGCGAGGAGCCCAAAGCCAGAAGCAGGGCCAGGAAGTAGGCTGGGTCAACAGTAGTGTGTGCAGAATTCTTCCCTTACAGCTGCAGGGAGCACAGGAGGAGGAGGGAACTAGGGACACGGAGATGCCAGGACAGATCCCGCAGCCCCTCTCGGCCTGGGCTGGCCAAGCCTGGGGACAAGGCGGGTTACAGCCATTCTGGGGGCTCAACCCCATCCTCATTTGCTCAGCTTTGTGGTTGGCCTCAAACAGACTTACAATCACCTGTTTCTTCCAGATCTCGCATTTCTTCCCCATCCATACTCACCTCTGGGGAGCTCAGCCCAGCTTTTACCCAAACCATTACATCCTCTTACCCTGCACAGGGTTAGGGTTTAGAACAACCACGCTGAGCCTGTGTGCTCAGTCATGTCTGACTCTGTGAGACCCCATGGATGGTAGCCCACCAGGCCCTCTGTGCATGGGATTCTCCAGGCAAGAACACTGGAGTGGGTTGCCATTTCCTTCTCCTGGGGATCATCGCCATCCAGAGATAGCACCCACAGATCCTCCTGCATTGGCAGGCTGGTTCTTCTTCACCACCAGCACCACCCGGGAGGCCCTAGAACAATCACAAGTGCCCTAAAAGACGGAGTAACCTTTGGAGATCACCCCCTGGAAGGGCCCCCGCAACCCTGACCCCCAGAAACCCAACACCTCACGGGCTCTGGAGGGAAGGGCCTGGAGCTGGCTCCATGGGCCTGGGGGCTACACTCCGGCAGAAACCTTCCAGCCGAGGGCAGCTGGCAACACCGAGGAGGGGCTCTGCCCGCCACCCCTTCATCCCTACCTGAGACCAGGGCGAGGCAAACCAGCCGGCTCGCGGGGGTCCTGCAGCAGCAAATGCGGGGCGTTTGGGGCAGGGAAACGGGGCACAGGCACGCTGCAGCTCCAGCTGGGGCTGCGGCAGGTGCAGGCACTTCTTGGAGGCCAGCTCACGGTACTTCCCAGACACGTACTTCTCAGCACACTTCAGGAACCTTTTCTGGGTTCCTCTTTCACAGGTAACAGAGCACTGAAAAGAAGACAACCAAGGACGTGCGTGAAAGGCATGTCTCCCCACGTGGTGGCCGTTTCTCTCGCAAAATCGTTGAGTGGAGATGCCTCCTGATTACGTCAGCCTGAACATTTATAGATGTGTGAACAGTCAGTCCATCCTAAACGACATCAACCCTGAATACTCATGGGAAGGACTGATGCTGAAGCTGAAGCTCCAATACTTTGGCCACCTGATTGATACTTTTGAACTGAGGTGTTGGAGAAGACTCTTGAGGGTCCCTTGGACTGCAAGGAGATCAAATCAGTCCATCCTAAAGGAAATCAACCCTGAATGCTCATTGGAAGAACTGATAATGAAGCTGAAACTCCAATACTTTGGCAACCTGATGCAAAGAACTGACCCATTTGAAAAGACCCTGATGCTGGGAAAGATTGAAGGCAAGAGGAGAAGCAGACGACAGAGGATGAGATGGCTGGATGGCATCACCAACTCAATGGACATGGGTTTGGGTGAACTCCGGGAGTTGGTGATGGACAGGGAGGCCTGGCGTGCTGGGGGTCCCAAAGAGTCGGACACAACTTAGCGACTGAACAACAAACAGTCAGTGAAACTTATGGGACCTCTGCATTTTAAAATGGTGTTAACAGTATCTGCCAAAAAAACAACGACTCTCTTGAGGTCACAGTGGCCTGGTACTAGAGACATAAGTTGGGGCAGGGCAGTTAGAAACCGTGAAGGGAGTAATTCCGGAGCTATCACTGCACTGGGGAGTGAAGATGCTGGGCTGTAACCGATACCAGAATGCACTGGAATCTACCTCACAAGGATGTCAGGTAAACCCCAGAGCTCCTCAGATTCACACACCCAACAGCAGCGTGATGCTGGCCCCTAGCACAGGGGCAGGCAGGGGAGACCCAGGGCTTCCATCTCCCCCGGGAAGCTGAGTGCTGCCCTGGACAGAGCACAGCAGGCTCATTCATTCCGACCAGAAGTGCTCTGAGCCCGAGCTGCCACTGCAGCCGCACCCTCTTGCATGGACAGCGGGGCCCTGGGCCAACCTGTGGCCAGGCGGGGCTGCAGCCACGTGACACACGGGGATGACGCAGAAGGCCAGGCACAGACTGCACCAGGAGGCTGGCTCGGAGGTCACAGGGCAGGTCCCGGGGGCTGGCATCGCTGCCCCGGGCTGGCATGTCTGCAGGTCCCATCCACGGAGGAGGCTGGGTGCCTGGGGCTCCGGCCTCATGCTCAGGCTCGGCTTTGGGGCGTGCTTGGTGGGTCCTGCTGCCAGAACAGAGCTGGAGGGCTCCTCTCGGGGGCTTGTTGGGGCCAAGCCTGAGGGAAGCTCTGGGGTGTGGTGAGTGTGTGTGTGTGTGTGTGCATGCCCGAATGTGTTAGATATTCAGGGCAAGGGATTTCCATCTGGACACCTTCCAGACACCGTGTGTGTTAATCTCTCAGTCATGTCTGACCCTTGGTGATCCCAAGGACTGTAATCCACCAGGCTCCTCTGTCCATGGGATTCTCCAGGCAAGAATACTGGAGTGGGCAGCCATTCCCTTCACCAGGGGATCTTCCCAACACAGTGATCAAACCCCGTACTGCAGGCGGGTTCTTTACCACCGCGCCACCTGGGAAGCCCTTACTAGGCAGATCAAGCTGTTTCCTTCCTAAGGACTCAGCCTCTGGAGATATGCATAGAATCAAATGTCTCCTAATGACTGCATGATTCAGTCATCTAGACACTGACGCCCCTGTTCCCAGGTGAGAGAGGATCGGGAGTTCTTCCTTAGCAGCAGCAGGGTTCACGCAGTAGTGATGCTGTTTTTATTTTTCAGGGGCAAACAAGGGCTGTCTCATTCAGGATAAATGTCCTGCCTGGCACGCCATCACTTTATAGAGGCCTTCCTCCCTCCTGGACTAGACGCCATTGGTGGCCAGGGTGGGGATGAGACCCCGAGTCTGCCCCTGAGGGCCAGGGATCAGGGGGCCTTCTTTCCCCGGTTGCTAGGGAAACCAGCTGTGTGGGCTGCGTACACACATGCATCTCAGGACACGCTGTCTCCTCCTGCGGTCACCCCCCTGCCCCACCACCTAGGCACATCCTGGGAAACGGCTGCAGCTGCTCGGGGTGAGGTGGGTCCCCCAGCCCACAGCGGGCATGATGAACACCCCCCGGCCAGCACCTGTTCACCCACCCATCCACTCCACATCGAGGGAGGGATGATTGTGTGGGTGACCTGGGTGGGGTGCTCCACGGATGTGATACGAAAGCCAGAGAAAACGCCAAGGAGTGGAGGCCAGGTGTGGGGCTGAATACCAGGGGCAGTGGGACCGGAGACTTAGAGGAAAGGAGTGGAAGCAGAGGAACCCAGCAAGGAGGGGTGGCCCTGAGGTGGAAGGTGGTCGACCCAGTTCCACCTGGACCCGGCACGCCTACCTGGGACCAATGCATCTACCTGGGATCTGGCACACCCACCTGGGAAGGTGCACCCACCTGGGACCAGGCGGACACGAGCCACTGCAGCTTCCTGTGCTTGTGGCAGCGCCTGAGCAGACAGGCCTCATGAGTCCTGGGCTTGGGCTCCGCGGTGCAGACGGCGTCAGGCAGCAGCTGTGCCCTGGCTGAGGGGTTGGTGCTCTTACAGGCCACGGACCTCTTCCGCCAGCCCTTCCCGCAGGTTCGTGAGCACTGCGAGCAGGAAGAGCGAGTGTCGGCTCCCTCGAGAGGGGGATGGGACCGAGCTGGGGCTCCAGCCCTGAGCCCCGAGGCTGGGGAGACTCCAGGTGCCCCCACAGCCTGCACTGCACAGGAGGGACCCCATTCACCACCCCACCCATGCCAGCCCCCCCACCCCACTTACCTCCGCCCAGGGCCCGGTGCTCCACGCCGGCGGGCAGCTCTGAGGCTGGCAGGCCTGTCGGCTGGAGGGGACGGGCTGTGGACACAGGCTGGCCGAGACCCGCTCCGATTTGTAGTGCGCGCGCCGCGTGCACTGGACCGCCCGGCTCTGCGTGCCCCCTCCGCACGTGCGGCTGCAGGCGCTCCAGTTCCCCACTGACCAGCTGCGGGGACAGGGGACCCCACGGTGAGGGGCGGGGCTGCGTCTCCGGGAGGAGGGGGCAGGGTCCGGGGGCGGGGCATCAACCTGCATAACTTCCCACCTGCTGCCTCGTGTGTGCAGTCCTTTTCAGTCCTGCGTGTGGTCTCCCAGGCCCCTGCCCCTTCTAATTTCCTGATTAGTGTTCCTGACGTCAGGCCTCCCCTCCTCTGGCTGTCAGCTTCTCTTGGGCTTGGAAATAACTCCCCTCAACGCAGTGCATCTATTCCCCCCACCCCCAACCTTTTCCTAAAAGGAAAATTTCAAACATATACAAAAATATAGGCCCTCCGTGTCCCTGTCCACCCAGTCTCAAAGATTATCAGTTTATGTCCCCGATCCCTATAGCATTTTGAAGCAAATTCTAGACATACTCATATCTCAATACACACCTCTAAAAGATAAGGAGTCAGGTTTTTCAGCCTAATTATAATGCCACTGTGACATTTGAAAATTTTAACAATAATCCCTTAACATCTTTAAATAGTCAATGTTCCATTCCCAATTATGTTGTCCCTGTCAAAATTTAATCTGCTTGCTGGAGTCAGAATCCAAATAAAGCTCCTGCTTTGAAATGGTTGATGTGTCTTTTGTTTTGGTCTATAGGTTCTCCGAAATTTCATTTAGTTTTCTCTTTGTTACAGAATGACAGAAAGATGGCTCACCTTACTACATCTCTACAGCTTTCTTTCTTTTTTTTTTGCTGATCACAGGACTTTGCAAGCTACATCTCTGTGGTATCACTTAGAAGGCTCTCTGTCCTCTGCCCTTCTTGCAATTAAGTCATTAGTCTAAAGACTTTGTCATATTTTGGGGTTTTTGTTTTGTGTCTACAGATGCCCTGAAATTGTACCAATACTAGGTGGGCTGAGCCCCCCAAATTGCTGAACAAAACCACCAGCATGCGTCCTCAAGTTCTCAAAGGGGTCTGGGACCCAAATCATGGTCGAGCCTGTCTTTGGGCTTTTGTGAAAGTTCTAAGGAAGAAGGAGGCGATGGAGGGAGGAGAGGGGAGTCGATGACACTTGCTGGATTAGGAAGTGGGGTGACCCCGCCCCGGGACTTGGCAGCGCTGCAGTGGCACCAGGTGCACTCGGGCTGCACTGTGAAATGGGAAAGCGCCTGCTGCATCAGGAAACAAGGATGCCACAGCTATCCGTGATTCCAGCCCTCCCACGTGGGCTTCCGAGCTGGGCCCCACTCCCTGCACAAGGAACTGAAGGATGTCGCAGCCATCAGCAGTTCCAGCCCTCCAGCGTGAGCCAGAAGGCCCTAAGGGAATTCGAGAGAGAGAAAAAGTTCTTCTTAAATGTGCAGGGTGCTGGCCCCAGATAGCTGAGATGTGTTATGACAGGAATGACTTCAATGATCCCAGACTTGCATCTTCCCATGCATAGAAGAACACTAAATTCCTTAACTTGGTATCTGATTTTCCTTACTTAACAATCTTTGATGTTCAGACTGCCTGCCCTCCTTGCTGCAAACTGGTGTATAGCCTGACTCCCCTCCCGCCCCCTTGGAGCGGTTTTCTCAGGGTCACTGAGATGCCCTCTCCCGAGCTTGGAATCCTTAACATTCCTGATAAATAACTCTCTACTTTCAGGTTGCAACTGTATTTTTGTAGTTGACAGAACCATGATATGTTTACTTAGCTTTGTTTGTAGAAGCTTTGAGCTAGATTATGCCAAAGTATTTCTCATGAACAGACTCTATTATCTTTCTAAGAAAATTATTTAAAAACTGTGATTAAAAGTTTTATGCATATAATAATAAACTATGTCAGGTTTGTAAGAACTGTTCCGTATCAACTGCGGAAATGCTTCCACTTCTCAGTGTTACCAAGATTGTTGCTGTTGTTTAGTTGCTCCGTTGTATCAGACTCTGCGACCCCGTGGACTGGAGCCCACCAGACCCCTCTGTCCATGGGATATTTCAGGCAAGAAATCTGGAGTGGGTTGCCATTCCCTTCTCCAGGGGATCTTCCCAACCCAGGGACTGAACCCTCATCTCCTTCACTGTAGGTAGATTCTTCACTGCTGAGCTATTGGGAAGCCTGGTCTTTACCACCATGTTAAACCGTGTAAATTATGCAAACTCCTTAGGAAACCCAGGCTTTGGGCTCCTGGCTGCGTTGATTCTTCATCTGGAGGCTCTCCATTGCTTTTCTATTTTTTATATTTCCTCCCACTTACATTTGCTTCTCAACTGCGCAGCCTCATAAACTCTAACTGGTCAACCCTGGGTCTGTGGAGGTGTCTTGGCTGCTCCGAGGCTTTTCACATCCCTGTGTTAAGTCCTCGGTCTCCACCATCTTAAGCTGTTCCAGTGGGTTGGTCCATGCTCTGACCTCCTCTTAGCCGCACACCATTAAGAAATGGTCCTGTGCAAAAATCGTTCACACGGCATCTGGAGATGCCAAGTGCTTGCTTTGTTTCACAGGCAGAGCTCCGGGCAAATGTCTTGACTGCAGCTCAGGAAAGAGTCAAATCCACACAAGCTTCTGTGCTGGTGTCTGAGGGTCCACTGAGCAGAACGAGCCGTGTCGGGTGGCTGACGAGCGGCCGAACCTGTCCTGCTGTGGTCTGGTTTTTCAAGTCCGCCAGCTGGAACAGAGCAGGCCGTGGGTGTGACTCCCGTCAGTCAGGTGCCCCAGGCAGGGCCTGGAGCACTCGGCCACCCGGCCACCACGGTGCTGCCCCCAGCCAGGAGTCACCTGGCAGGACTTACCCTGCAGCTCTCAGAGCTGCCTGGACAAGTGGTGGAGTTTACAGTAGTTACTCAACAGTCTGGGCAGGGTTCCCTGGCACCGTCTGCCCCATATTCAATGTCACTAATTGTCAACAGTCAGGAGCTGCTTCTCATAAAATGACTTTTGCCTTCCCATTAAAAAAATAGCAATATTTTGGTTTTGGTTATTTAATGTTTCCTCTGAAACTGCAACAAGGGTATTTGAAAATGCAAATTCTCAACAAGGGTGTTTGGTTTAGTGCAGTACGCTGTCGTGAAGCACTCCCCAGGCAGCCTCAGGGCTGTGACTGCCCTTCAGGCTCAGAGGTCACCCTTGGCGGGGACCAGACCTGTGGCTCACGGCCGAGCCCCACCTGTATGGTCAGCTCAGGGCTGTCACAGAGTCAGCATCAGAAACCGCTAACTTCGTTTTAGAATTGGGTTTCAGTGTCTCTTCCTGCTCCCTTCAAAGTTTTCAGACAAAGCACCCTGTTGATCCCATTTTCAGGAGTAACTCCTGGTCGTCAGTGGAGTGGCCTCTCATAACTCAGTAAGCACATGGGGTAATGACCAGGCAGAACCCGGTTGATGGGGTGAACCTAGAGAAGGCTGTGTTCACCGCTGGGTTTAGCTCCAGGGAGGTGCAGGCTGGACAGGGCGAAGGACAGCATGCGAACACAGCTCCAGTTACAAAGTGTCCCCACGTCGGTCAGGACTTTCACAGGCTGGTGTCCGTCACCGCCTTCAGGAAGGATGCTCTCAGTCACATTGCCCGCTTTGACTTTGTGACATGATCTTTGAAATCCTCTGTGACTACAAACACGGACATTCACACGCCCCATACTCAGTGGCCTGGACTGTGACAGTTGCCATTGCGGCCCAGCGGTCACTGGGTGGGTTCTGAAGACAGAAGGTTCTTGTCTTCATAGGAAACTACAGCCACGCCTCATGTGCAGGCGATTGAGGTTTACCACGCTTTCCGTCTACATGAAGTTGTCGACTTAAAAAACATTCACAACCTAAAAAGCTGAGAGTTATGTTTTATTTGGTGGGAATTTTTAGGGCTTAAGCCAAGGAGGCAGAATCTCAGGGAACCCTGAGAAAACTCTTCAAGGAGCTGAGGGGAGGAGCCAGGTTACATAGAAGTTTTGTGACAAAGGGCAGGTAGTCTGAACATCAAGACTATTGTTGAAGAAAACCAGATATCTCAAGTGAAGGAATTTAGTGCTTTTCTATATATGGGAAGGCACAAGGGTCTGTGCTCATTAAACTGTTCCTTTCATATGCTGTTGGGGCAAGTAACCTGTATTTTCACATCCTGAGCTCCGCCCCCGGGACTCACTGTGGGTAGTAGCCGCTGTCAGCTGCTAGATCATAGGGATTCTCCTCCTTCCTGAGCACCCTTAGGACTCACCAGCTCACACTGGAGAGCTGCCATCGCTGAGGACTATGACACCCTTGTTTACTGATATGGCGGGAAATACGCTGCTGCTTTCAAGATAACAATGCACATCCCATAATAAACAGATGCCAGTTTGAAAAATCTGCCTTAGCTGCAGGAAGAGAATGTCCGCAAACACATTAACTTAAAGAGAGCAGACAGACTGGGAGCTGAAAGCTCAGTAGCTGAGATCACAGGACTCAGGGTGATGAAGAGGGAGAGAAGCTGATTTCTGAGCCCATCTGGCAGCTGGCCACGCATGGGCTGTTCGCTGGCCTGGCCCATATGCTGAGTCAGGAATTACTGGTCTCTGTCAGGGGATGTTTCAACTGTATCAGAGGGTGCCAGCTGCACTCCAGGCCAGTTCTGAGGCAGAAGTCCAGTGCTGAAAGGGCCAATGATCTCGGTAACCAATTGTGCGAGTGAGTGGTGTGAGAGGCCAGAGCTGTTGGACACACAGCTTGCACTCTGCACTCCTGCCTTGATGCCGAGAGCAAGTCTTCCTGAATTGCAGCAGTAAGTACATTAGAAGTGACAGCAGCACGCCAAACACACACACACATCCTCCACCAGGTGTTGGCAGGGATGTGCTAGACTCTCTGGTTGTCTGCTGGATGCAATGCCGGGGAAAGGCCTCCATGGTCACCCCAGAACTGAAAGTCCATTACTGATGACTGGCTGGCAAGGATGGGGGCCAGACTTCAGGAAACTGGGCACCTGGATCAAGAATCCAGGCTCTGGGAAGCTGGCAGCTTAACAGTGACTTCACTTTGTTCAGTCTCAAAAGGCAAACTCCTTTGTTCGATGTGAGAGTGAAGGAGAGATTTATAATGAGTCATGCACAGGACTGAATTTTTTCATCGTTAAGGCAGCATTTCTTTGCTGACTCACATGGAGCCAAACTGCAGGACCTCAAAACCTCCCCAAAAAGGAGGTTCAGTGGATGTTAATCTTACGGACTGCGAGAAGCCAAAGATACGGAGATTTTTTATTATTCAGGGGCTGATGTGCTATTTTTACTGAACTTTCCTGTCTCACTCCCCTGTCATCAAATGTTATCTTAAGAAGAATCAGTAAGATCTACAGAGCTTCATTTACATGGGGGAGGCATGGGAAATGGAATTATGAGGGATGCACAGGCCAAAGAAATCTACCTCGCTGTTCCAGACAGCCTTGATAATTTTCTGTTTCAGCAAAAACCCTTCATCTGGAGGTTTTTTCTCTGCAGACCATGGGGGGTGTGTGATCCCATTAACTCAAATGAAAAACCCCGGCTCATAAAAGGTGAGAGGGAAATGCTTAGATTCCGAGTGACAGTGAAGGGCTGCTTATTTGCAGGGCTGCTCCCTTTAGCCAGTTTCCACGGGAAACTGGAAGAAAGAGGCTGAGTCTTAGAGTTGGGTAGGGCTTCAGATATGGTCTGCTTTTCCAGTTGTATGTTATGGATGGGGAAGTGGCACCTCAAGAAGCAAAGTGTCATGGAGGGAGTGGATAATGCAAACAAGATGGAGCTCAGGACTCCCCCAGTGCTGCCCTCTGCCTCATCCTTGCTCTGCTGGGAAGAGTGAGCATCTCCCCATTGTGAGATGTCAACGTGGGGAAGGCAGCCACCTCCCTCTCCTCTTCACCCCATTCAGCACCCAACCATCGAGCCAGCTCTGTGTCACAAACACCTCTGCTATGGAGTAAAAATAAAAAACTGGAGTGGTAACTACATACAGGTAGCCCAGTGAGCAACCTATACCCAACTGAAACTGAGTAATGACTTGGTCGGCGGTAACTCCCTCCACTTTCACAGGGTTCGCACCCCAATTCTTGTGCCCCAGGATGACCCCAGGGGCTGAGAGGACCTGTGGCTCAGCCCAGTGCTGAGACAGTATTTCCCAAACCACGGCTGCCTGGCAGGGCTTTCAAACATCCACACGCACCTGGTCTTTCCCCCGCTCTGCAGGAATCACAAATCTGTGGTTGAGAGTCAGAAATCTGAATTTTTGCAAAGCCCTCCTTCCCTGGATTGGGAAGGAGGGCTCTGTAAAAGCCCTTGAGAAGACCAAGAAACAGGACACCTGCTCATCAGGGCAGTCCAGGGCTCTGGCTCCTGCGGGTGGTAACTGCCCTCGCTCCCAGTTGTGTTAAAGTGGCTGAAAGAAACACAAGCTGGAATCAAGATTGCGGGGAGAAAGATCAATAACCTCAGATATGCAGATGACACCACCCTTGTGGCAGAAAGTGAAGAGGAACTCAAAAGCCTCTTGATGAAAGTGAAAGTGGAGAGTGAAAAAGTTGGCTTAAAGCTCAACATTCAGAAAACGAAGATCATGGCATCCGGTCCCATCACTTCATGGGAAATAGATGGGGAAACAGTGGAAACTGTGTCAGACTTTATTTTTTTGGGCTCCAAAATCACTGCAGATGGTGACTATAGCCATGAAATTAAAAGACGCTTACTCCTTGGAAGGAAAGTTATGACCAACCTAGATAGCATATTCAAAAGTAGAGACATTACTTTGCCAACAAAGGTTCGTCTAGTTCAGGCTATGGTTTTTCCAGTGGTCATGTATGGATGTGAGAGTTGGACTGTGAAGAAGGCTGAGCACTGAAGAATTGACGCTTTTGAACTGTGGTGTTGGAGAAGATTCTTGAGAGTCCCCTGGACTACAAGGAGATCCAACCAGTCCATTCTGAAGGAGATCAGCCCTGGGATTTCTTTGGAAGGAATGATGCTAAAGCTGAAACTCCAGTACTTTGGCCACCTCATGTGAAGAGTTGACTCATTGGAAAAGACTCTGATGCTGGGAGGGATTGGGGGCAGGAGGAGAAGGGGATGACAGAAGGTGAGATGGCTGGATGGCATCACTGACTCGATGGACGTGAGTCTGAGTGAACTCCAGAAGTTGGTGATGGACAGGGAGGCCTGGCATGCTATGATTCATGGGGTCGCGAAGAGTCAGACACGACTGAGCGACTGAACTGACTGAACTGATGCTATTTTTAATGATTATGAGAACTCAGAGGTGCCAATAAAACATCAGGGGCAAAGCCTGGTGAGTAGGTTCCTCTCCAAAAAGCCATCAACCCTCACTCCTCACAACAGGAAATCAGAAAAGCCCACTCAGGCAACCCCATTGTCTGGCAGCTCCCATGCCCCGGCCACCCCATCTTCAAGCATCATCCCTGGCTGTAAACACTCTTCTCTGGAGCTGGCATCTGGCCCCAGACTCAGCGACCGAGCCTCTCGGAGGCTGGCATGTCAGGCAGGCTTGGGCTCCTTCTGGAAGAAAGACTTCTCAGAACCAAAGTGGTGGAGAAGCTGGGTCAGAACAGAGCTGCTTCTCCTGTACGGCCCTTCTGACCTCCAAGTGAAGTGCTCAGAGAAGTAAAGGCAGACACATCCAGTGCTGATACTCCGGATCCTCCCAAACAACCCAACCTGACAGCTGGGGAGACATGGTTCCTATCTAAGGAAGGTCCCATGGAGCAAGGTCTTTGGAAATGCACATTTCTGTCAGGCATTGTCCACTTTAAAGTGCACAATGTGCAAAGTGAGGACTGGAGTCCGGGAGACAGCACCTCAGTGGCTCTGAGAAATCACTCCGGAGAAGTGGGGGGGTTGGTGGGGGACAGGAAGGTCAGTACACATGTGATTTTGGTGAAGTGGAAGTTCATGCAATTCAGCACATATCTTTCCAGAACGTTTCTGCTAATCTCATGAAGCTTTTGCTAATCACGAGAAGCAGTTGTCACCATGAAGGGTTTTAGTGCTTTTCTATATACGGGGAGATACAAAAATTGGGCTCATAAAACCGGTTCCTGAAAATATCTGAGTCTGAAGACCTGCCTCCAGTGTTGCCCTGAGCACAGAGGGCCTCATCTCTGCTCTCCACCCTGAACTCCTTGCAGCTTCACTGGTGGCTCAGATGGTAAAGGATCTGCCTGCAATGAGGGAGACCTGGGTTCTATCCCTGGGTTTGGAAGATCCCCTAGAGCAGGGAATGGCAACCCACTCCAGTATTCTTGCCTGGAGAATTTCATGGACAGAGAAGCCTGGCAGTTACAGCCCAAGAATAGGACATGACCGAGTGACTAACTGAACTCCTTTTGAGGGGTGTTGAAGCTCAGCAGCTGTAGCAGTACATGATTTAATCCTTGTAGATACTCAACATTCAGAAAACTAAGATCATGGCATCCGGTCCCATCACTTCATGACAAATAGATGGGGAAACAGTGGAAATAGTGAAAGGCTTTATTTTCTTGGGCTCCAAAATCACTGCAGATGGTGACTGCAGCCGTGAAATTAAGAGACGTTTACTCCTTGGAAGGAAAGTTATGATCAACTTATACAGCATATTAAAAAGCAGAGACATTACTTTGCCAACAAAGGTCCATCTAGTCAAGGCTATGGTTTTTCCAGTGGTCATGTATTGATGTGAGAGTTGGACTATAAAGAAAGCAGAGAGCTGAAGAATTGATGCTTTTGAACTGTGGTGTTGGAGAAGACCCTTGAGAGTCCCTTGGACTGAAAGAAGATCCAACCAGTCCATTCTAAAGGAAATCAGTCCTGAATATTCAGGACTGATGTTGGAGCTGAAACTCCAATACTTTGGCCACTTGATGTGAAGAATTAACTCATCAGAAAAGATCGATGCTGGGAAAGATTGAGGGCAGGAGGAGAAGGGGACGACAGAGGATGAGATGGTTGGATGGCATCACCGACTCAATGGCCATGAGTTTGAGTGAACTCTGGGAGTTGGCGATGGACAGGGAAGCCTGGCTGCTGCAGTCCATGGGGTCACAAAGGATCAGACATGACTGAGCAACTGAACTGAACTGAACTGAACTGAGAGATATGTGGCAAGTGCCTGTCATCTGTATCTGACAGGATGGAAGCTTGTGACAATAGATGTATTCATAGCTGGGGACACCATTTAGGTTACAAATATTCTACCACCCTGCCCCCTCAGTAGACAGTTGGTTTTTTACTGGGCAAGACCAATATAACTTCTAACATGAGACTCCTTCAGCGTCATCCCCCAAGAGAACAGAACAGTGGGCGCCTCCTCCGTCAGCGTCTGTTCCTGGGGACGCTTGCTGTCGGTTCTGTTCTTCTCTGAACACGAGACGCCCTCTGGATGGGCGCCTCCCTCTTACTGATGCATTTCCAGCCTCGGGAGCAGCTCCCCGCTCTGTTCTGAACTGACCCGTCAGATTCTTGGACGTCTTTTCTGTCTTGGCAAAACGGCCGGGCTGCTGCCTACGCCATGCTGAGCGCCAGGTGGGGTGAAGGGCCAGCCGTGCCCCAGGCTGTCAGCATCCTTCCCTGACACCCAGTGACGCCTGGCCGCACAGGAACCAGCGGAGCCTGCCCTCAGGGCTGCCTCTGCCAGCTGAACTTGGAATCGGAATTATGTAATATAATGAGGCTTGGTGTCGCTGGATGAAACATGAGCTTGGAGAAGGAGAAGGCTGTTTCTATGAACACTGGGTTGAATCTCTGGAATGACTCAGTAGAGACCCGTCATTAAATGGAACTGCTCTCAGCTTAGGTGTGGCTCAGAGAAAAATAAAGTCTGGAGAAAACATGAAAGATTTAAGATGATTTTGCACCCGGGTGAATGGGACAGGTTTCAAGTTTTTCCTTCAAGAAACTTAAACAGAACATCATAGGTGTGGGCACATTTTATGCAAATAATCAACTTAGATCTTTAATAGGCAGATTCCTACCCAAGTAAGCTTTGGTTATAACTGAAGGAGTTAGCAAATGGATGAACATTTCTGTATTTTAAGTGAAAACACAGGTTCAAGGCATATGTGTATCTTGTATTTTTAAAGGAGTTTCCCTTAATTTGCCATTTTCATCAGTGGACCAAAATGAGGGTCACTCTCATCCTCTGTCTGATGAGAACCCTGACTCCCCCCGTAAGCATCTCACCTGTAGAGACCTCTGCATCTCCATCACATGGCACTCCCACCTGGCATGTGATGGGAACTCAGAGCCAGCATTCCCCACTGCCCCACTGTGCCCCCTCTGCCCTGTGTGCCCATTCCAGGGGGTGGAACCCCTCCTGGTTTCTGTCCTCTAGCTCTTCCCATGTCTCCCCCCATCACGGATTCTATTTCCCAATTCCCCAGCAAAGCTGCCCTTCCTGAGTGTGTGTGCGTGTGTGCTAAGTCGCTTCAGTCGTGTCCGACTCTTTGTGACACCACGGACTGTAGCCCACCAGGCTCCTCTGTCCATGGGATTCTCCAGGCAAGAATACTGGAGTGGGTTGCCATGCCCTCCTCCAGGGTATCTTCCTGACCCAGAGATCAAACCCACATCTCTTATATCTCCTGCATTGGTAGGTGGGTTATTTACCATTAGCACCACAAGGGAAGCCCCTCTGATCAAATCCAGGTCGATGGTGGTTCATTTTATGTGTCAACTTGATTGGGTCATGGTACCCAGATATTTGCTCAAATATTAGTCCAGGTGTTTCTGGGGAGGTGTTTTTTTTTTTTTTTAAGATGAGGTTAGCATTTAACTCAGGAGGTTCTAAGTGAAGTAGATTGTCCCCCATAACGTGGGTGGGCCTCGCTCAATCAGTTGAAGTCCTTAATAGAAAAATACTGAGGTTCCCCAGAAGAAAAGAATATTCTAGCAGCAGACAACCTTTGAACTTGAACCATGGCACTGATTCTTCCCTGCGTCTCCAGATTTTGGACCTGCCAGCCTCCACAATTACATGGGTTGATTTCTTAAAATCTCTGCACACACACACACACACACACACACAGGCACACACACACCCTCTACTGGTTCTGTCTTTCTGAGAACCTGGCCCAGTGTAAGATCTTTGTCATTTCCCATTTGAATTGCCTCTGCACTGGCCTCCTTGCTCCTGGGTTTGGTGTGATAAAAGCCAGCCTCCCATCTGCTACCAGGAAGTTAGTTTCAGTGCTAACATGAATGGGCCCCTTCACTACCTAAAGTCCTTTCCAGTTTGGTTTCCTGGGATACGTGGTTCACCACCCAGGTGAACCTGCTGCATCACTGGGCTCCTTGCCTTCTTCCTCAGGTACTTATGATTTGGCAAAGTACTAGATGCAGAGTACGAGGTGCAGGGTACAAGGCGTAGAGCATTAGGTATAGGGTACTAGATGCAGAACGCCAGGCTCCCAGTACTAGGTGCAGGGTACTAGGTGCAGGGTACTAGGTTTAGAGTACCAGGCTCCCAGTACTAGGTGCAGAGTATGAGGTGCAGGGTACAAGGCATAGAGTATTAGGTATAGGGTACCAGATGCAGAATGCCAGGCTCCCAGTACTAGGTACAGGGTACAAGGCATAGAGTATTAGGTATAGGGTACTAGATGCAGAATGCCAGGCTCCCAGTACTAGGTGCAGGGTACTAGATTTAGAGTACCAGGCTCCCAGTACTAGGCGCAGGGTACTAGGTGCAGAGTATTAGGTATAGGGTACTAGATGCAGAATGCCAGGCTCCCAGTACTAGGTACAGGGTACAAGGCGTAGAGTATTAGGTATAGGGTACTAGATGCAGAATGCCAGGCTCCCAGTACTAGGTGCAGGGTACTAGATTTAGAGTACCAGGCTCCCAGTACTAGGCGCAGGGTACTAGGTGCAGAGTATTAGGTATAGGGTACTAGATGCAGAATGCCAGGCTCCCAGTACTAGGTGCAGGATACTAGGTACAGAGTGCTAGGTTTAGAGTACCAGGCTCCCAGTACTAGGTGCAGGGTACTAGGTGCAGAATGCTAGATTTAGAGTACCAGGCTCCCAGTACTAGGTGCAGGGTACTAGGTTTAGAGTACCAGGCTCCCAGTACTAGGCGCAGGGTACTAGGTGCAGAGTATTAGGTATAGGGTACTAGATGCAGAATGCCAGGCTCCCAGTACTAGGTGCAGGATACTAGGTACAGAGAGCTAGGTTTAGAGTACCAGGCTCCCAGTACTAGGTGCAGGGTACTAAGCTCCATCCTAGTGCAGGGTAACTCCTCCTCCACCCCATCCTCCACCTTCCCTCTCCTCCTCCTCCTCAGCCCTCACCTGGTGGGTGAGGTCATTCACATGCAGCCCAGCTGGCTCTATAAGTACAGCCTCTCCGTCTATCTACTCAACATACAAGCAAAGAAGGAAAGCCATGTTTCCTTACTGCATCAACTGTATTTCATATGTACTTTTTGACAGTCAATGAAGGGCTGATAAGGACATAACTAGTAAATACGAATTTTTAAAAAGTGAAAAAAAATCCCACAAAGATGTGCCCATTAATTTTGTTGCATTACTTCTAAGTAATTTTCTAATTATGGGTAAAGATCATGTGCTCAAGAGATCATGCTGCTGAAAGTATGTAATTCTCCACTCAGAAAAGAATTATTGAGAAACTTTAGAACTAAGTTCTAAAAGTGGTGCTGGGGGAAGAATGAGGGAATATGGAAAACAACGGTGACCTAACATATTTATTTACATCTGGAGAAAGGAAACATGGAAACTATCTCAACTATACTCAGCTGAATTAGAGACACAGGAGAGGCCCTGGGCAGGTTTTCCCATCTGTCCAGGTGTTTCTCACCTGAGCACAGGGCAGACATAGCTGGTCGCTGGTGAAGGAACATGGTTCTACACCGTGAAGGTTTGGATCCATCTCGAAACCAGTGCAACATCGTAAAGCAATTATCCTCCCCCAAAATGAAAAAAGACCCTGGAAAAGAACCTGATGCTAGGAAAGAATAAAGGTAAAAGGAGAAGAAAGGAAATCAGCCCTGAATATTCATTGGAAGGACTGATGCTGAAGCTGAAACTCCAATACTTTGGCCACCTGATGTGAAGAACTGACTCATTTCAAAAGACTCTGATGCTGGGAAAGATTGAAGACGGGAGGAGAAGGGGACGACAGAGGATGAGATGGTTGGATGGCATCACTGACTCAATGGGCATGGGTTTGAGTAAGCCCTGGGAGTTGGTGATGGACAAGGAGGCCTGGCATGCTGCAGCCCATGGGGCCACAAAGAGTCAGACACGACTTAGGGACCAAACAACAACACAGAGAAAAAAAGAAGTTAAAAAAAGCCTGTCTTTCAAAAAGAAAAGATAATGAGATACTTTGAGAACCCCTAAGAGACGACGCTAAAGCTTTTTGAGTTATGGGAATAAACAGACTCTTGCAGTTTCTTGACCTGCTTTCAAGCAACAGCTTATTAAGGAGCGTTCCCAAAGGACAAAGGCTCCTTCTCCCACCATGTCCGGAGAAAATGGCATTACGCTGTCCACCAGACTTAAACATTTTGATAGCAGGTGAGGAAATGATACAATGTATGGACAATCCAGGTGTATGAACAAGAGCTTACATGTTATGTGGATCTGTGGATTCCACATGGGATTTCCTTGTTGATTTAGAGAAACTTTCCTATCCTGAAGATATGCCATTTTCCCTAATTGAGAAAGGATGAGGTAATGTTTACCCAAATCACTGAGCGTGTGTAAATACACCCTTTAACTCACTCTAAGAGACACTCACAAGCTCACGACAGGAGGCTTGAACCTGTAAGGGTTTAGATTCTCTCAACTACTTGGATTATGCTTGGAGAAGGAAACGGCAATGCACTCCAGCATTCTTGCCTGGAGAATCCCTTGGACAGAGGAGCCTGGTGGGCTACAGTCCACAGAGTCGCAAAGAATCAGACACAACTGAAGCGACTTAGCACACATGCATGGATTATGCTGCTACAATAACATGAAGGCTTATTTTTCCCCGAAAAAGGCTGACAGATAATAGAGATGACATTTTCTATTCAGATACTCTTTTTCTGAAAAGAAAAAAAGCTTTCATCTAGCCCAGGAGTTGGCAAGCATTTCCCTAAAGGGCCAGAGAGTAGACAGTAGGTATTTTAGGCCGATGGCCACACGATTGCAAGTCCTCCACCTTGCTGTGGCAGGGAGAAAGCAGCCAGAGGCAGGATGTAAGAGAACGGGCAGGGAGTGTCCCAATAAAACTTTATTTGCAGAATCAGGAGGTGGGCTGCATGTGGACCTGGGGCCACAGTGTGCCAGCCCCAGACTTATCCGTTCCACTTAGGAAGGCGTGGACCGAACACAGCTGCAGACACCAGGAAGTGCTGGGTATTTGTACAACAATCAGGATGGCTCTATAAGGTCAGCGTGTCAGGGTTTAGACCCAGCCTGAGTGCAACCAAAGCAGATTACTGGGAGGAGTGGGTGGACACACTGCCTCATCGTGGGGGACAGATGTCAACAACACAACAGTGACAACAAGAACAGCCAGCCGCATACAATCGATCTTGAAGTTCCAACAAAGAAGAGTCACAAATAAGACAGGGAATCAAACTCAAGGCATACGGCTTCAGTACACGGGGGCAGGGGGCAGATCGTGGGCTCCCTGAAGGGACGGCCAGGCTGGGCTCTGAGAACCCAGACAGCCAAGAGCTCCTGACCGTCCTGCGGTCCTGCCAGCTGGGGGCTGGTCCTCATTCCAGCTGCTGGAGGACAGGGGAGAGCTTGGGAAGGCCCCACAAGCGGTGTGGGCCAAGGTTTGCGCCCAGGGTCCAGCCTGCAGGCAAGGCACTCCCTGGCTCCCTTTCTACGCTTACATGTTGCCCACTTTGTGCCCTGTGCCCTTCCAAATGCTTATGTGGATTAATCCACTCACACACCCATCCGTCTAACAACCCCAGGGAGGTGTCGTCAGAATTCTTATTTTACAGATGAGGAAACCGAGGCCCGGAGACAGTGGAGCCTGGACACAGCTCAGGCTGCAAGTCCCTCAGGCTCTGGACAGTCAAGGTCACACTGCCGGGAAGCGGCAGGGCCAGAGGGAACAGGGGAGAGCCGTGCTCTCAGCCGCCCTGAGTTCTGCTGCTCAGTGAGTCCAGGCCTCTGCAAAGTGGGCCTTTTAGCTGGGAATCGAATGAGGCTGTTGTTCATTGTGGCTTAGCTCTAAACCAGCCCAGGATAAATGCCTATATTGGGGGGGAGGGGCATTAATCTTGAGTGGGTAGTTAAAAATTTTTTGTGTATTGCTTCCACATACGTGTAAGTGTGGAATTCACTGTTTAAAGTAAATGCTGTGTATTTCTACTTTATGGATCATCACCATATAAAGCACTTTTTTCAAAAGTCCATAATGATTCAGTATTGAATCAGTGCTACGGTTTCTCCAATAGTCATGTACAGATGTGAGAGCTGGACCCTAAAGAAGGCTGAGTGCTGAAGAATTGATGTTTTCGAACTGTGGTGCCAGAGAAGACTCTTGAGAGTCTGCTGGACAATAAGGAGATCAAACCAGTCAATCCTAGTGGAAATCAACCCTGAATATGCATTGGAGGGACTGATGCTGAAGCTGAAGCTCTGATCCTTTGGTCACCTGATGAGAAGAGCTGACTTACTGGAAAAGTCCCTGATGCTGGGAAAGATTGAGGGCATGAGGAGAAGGGGGTGACAGAGGATCAGATGGTTGGATGGCATCACTGACTCGATGGATATGAGTTTGAGCAAGTTCTGGGAGTTGGTGATAGACAGGGAAGCCTGGCGTGCTGCAGTCCATGGGGTTGCAGAGTCAGACAAGACTGAGTGAGCAACAACAAAACACAAATACTCAGTTAGGTCCATGCTGTTTCCAAATATTTTTCTCCTCAGTCACCACGACATCCAGATTTTCTGCAACATCTGAAATATCTCTTCCTGCCTCTCAGGAAAACCTGTTTAGTGATGTCCTAGGGGAAAGCCTATGTGTCTAAAAGGAATTTAAACATTTCAAAACTGGCTTAGGTTCAGTTTTCTTTCTTTTAAAATGGATGACCTTCCCAGAGGAGAGGGCTTAATTCATCTCTCAAGGTGCAAAATGTGATTTAAGCCGTGGAAGATTCACTAGGAAATTCGTGGAGACTCACTTTCTTCGGATCCCTGTTTTCCTTGGAAGGCATGTCAGTTTCTTGTTCTAATACAGAAGTTGAACTGTCCCTACTGTGGCTTCTTGTTTATGAGGAGGATTTTAAAGATGATGGCATCACTCCTACAGTTTCAGGCGTTTCTGGGATTTTTGCTGTAGCGTTTGTTGGATCTTCACTCCCAGATAAACACTTTGCAATGATCTTCTGCAGACATATGAGTCGGTTTCCTGAGAATGCTTTCCAGGTGGCCTCGTCCAGCACATCTGGATGGTTTGAGCCTGACCACAGGCATTCAGTTCCCAGGGATTCTGCCCTTGACCGGGACGAGGGCTCGGAGGGGTCTGGGCCAAGGTGGATCAGTCACTTAGAGCCATCTTCAGAGGGTTTTATGTACCAGGGCTGCCAGGAATGGATATAAATCTAATGGGTTTTAAGAGGGAAACCAAAGAAGCAGATTGAAGTCATACTGCACACAGAGCAAATCTGCAGTCAAAGTGACACCGTAGATGAAATCAGTGTCAGTATCCTGCTCAGAGTTTCAGTCACACTCTGCTGGAAGGTGGTAGGAAACAGTAAGAGCATCACGGTCACAGGCTCACACAACCTAAGTCCCCGACGGAGCCACAGAGCTTCCTGAGTGCTGGTGGTGGTTGCTGTTTAGTTTCTAATTTGTGTCTGACTCTTTGTGGGTTGTAGGCTGCCAGGTTCCTCTGTCCTGGAATCTCCAGGCAGGAATACTGGAGCGGGTTGCCATTTCCTCCTCCGGGGGATTTTCCCGAAAGAGGGACTGAATCTGCGTCTCCTGCTTGGCAGGCAGATTCTTCACCACTGAACCACACTGCTACACGACTCTGGTGATATCAACTCCTTCCTTAAAGAATTATGAAAGCCGTAATGAGAACTGACTGACACCTGGGAATATGAGGCATAAAGCTACACAGAGGTTTGGGGTAAAGAACTTAACAGTAAGGGACAGAAATGATAGCAGACACACGGATATTTACTGTGGTTTCCACAAAATGATGGCAGGGTCTGACTTTTTACAGTGATTTCAAAGAATCTCCAGGTTTGATGTGTTAAGCTGTCAAACAGCTTCCAGACTGAGGTCCAGGTGTGAAGGCACCCCATGCCAAGATGCGTCTGCTGACCACGGGAGGCTATTAGGCTAAGTGCCTGCCAAGAACATGTGGGTAACATTTGATGCTGGGGTCTTCTTTCTCCGGAGGGCGGGAACTGTTCCATTCTCTGCAGGAAGCAGGCTTCTCACCGCAGTACTTTGAGGAGATTAATCGGATCCAGGAAATGAACACGTAAGAGTATGTAGAACAATATTTATGTAACCTCCTGGCTCCTGTCCCCAGGAAACTACCTTCTTAAGTTGCATTCATTCTTCTTCAAGACACTGAAGATCACTTATTTCTTATCTTCTTACCAAGTCTTAGGTACTCATTGGTTGGACTGCATCCTATCAGCTGTGTTTCATGTCTTTGTAAACACTGAAAGGCTGTAACACTTTAGGGAGTATTTAGTTAAGGAGCAGTGCTGCTTATTTAGTTGCTTAGTAATTATTTAGTTAAATGCTGTTTTATTCCTCGGAATCACTTTCCTAATCTAAAGCTTCATATGAAACATTACAAAACTTACCAGAGGATCCATGTAGTAAATGTTATATTCATCCGTTGTTGTTTAGTCAATGAGTTGTGTCTGACTCTTTCGTGACCCCATGAACTGTAGCCCACCAGGCTCCTCTGTCCACATGATTTCCCAGGCAAGAATGCTGGAGTGGGTTGCCACTTCCTTCTCCAGGGACTAAATCCATGTCTTCTGCATTGGCAGGAGGATTCTTTACCACTGAGCCACCAGGGAAGCCCCTGTATTCATCTACTGCTCTTAAAAATGTTGATGCTCAAAGACCAAAGCAGTGTGAAAAGGCATGTGTTCATACTATCCTGGTATCACATTCAGTGATATTTGCTGTATTACACTTGCCATGCTTGATCAGCCTGTGCTGCAAAAGAGCCTAATAATTCAACAGTACTTACATTATCTATATAGACAAAAGAAGGCCCTCTATTTTATATTTAAAAGCTTTCTCATATGCTCAATATTCTTACAACAGGTTGAGGCAGAGAGAAGCCCCACATGTAAAGACTTCATTCTCTAACTCGGCTGGTTTAAATGACTCAAATTGGGATAGCAGCCAAGCAGTGTAGCATTTATGATAATTTATTCCAAAATATCATATGCAGAACATGGAAACGATGTCTGGGCAGTTTAGACAGTACGATGATGTCTTTCTTTAACTGCCCGTATGATGTAAGGTCTACATTTGCACAAGTAGCCATGAGAGAATTGCCTTAGTGTCCACAGACATAGGATGGAAATCAGTGGAAAATTTGCTTCTTTGAACTAAATAAAGGGCCTCCAGAGGAACAGCAAGTAAAGGCATCAAAAAGTGCTGAGGTCAGTATGGCTCCCTGTGCATCAAACAGGCGTGGAGTGACATCGGACAGGCTGTGCAGGTTTTCATTGTCCTAGAGAAACCAATAAATTTTCCAAGTCCTGAACAATCTATAGCCAGATGATCTGGGCTAATGAATCCAATGCCCAAATCCCTCTAGTCTACCGGGTTCCGATAGTACTAGTGATAATGGGGTGGTGGTTTAGTCGCTAAGCTGTGTCTGACTCTTTGCGATCCCATGGACTGCTGCCCGCCAGGCTCCTCTGGTTGTGGGATTCTCCTGGCAAGAATACTGGAGTGGGTTGCCATTTCCTCCTCCAGGGGATCTTTCCCGCCCAGGGGATCTTCCCCGCCCAGGGGTTGAACCCGAGTCTACGATAGCTAGCATTCAATGAGGAGCTTTAGCTATGTTAACTCTTTCTCACAACAAATTTGTATTACAGGTGTGCTTATCATGCCCATTTCAGAGAGGAGAAATTGAGGTTCAGAAATACTAGCTTATGTGTTGAGGATATGTGGGGGCACATGGTAGAGCCAGGATTCCAGAGTTGTGACTGACACCCGCGATTCCCAGGCCATCTGGAAGGATGTCACAAACACAGGTGACATTGTGGTTAGCTACCCATTCTGGAGAAGAAGAGAAGTGAAAGTCACTCAGTCGTGTCCGACTCTTTGAGACCCCATGGACTATACAGTCCATGGAATTCTCCAGGCCAGACTAATGGAGTGGGTAGCCTTTCCCTTTGCTGGGGGAATCTTCCCAACCCAGGGATCGAACCCAGGTCTCCCACATTGCAGGCAGATTCTTTACTATCTGAGCCACCAGGAAGGCCCACCCATTCTGGAGAAACCCTTCACAAATGTCTTTGCTGCAATCAGGATAGTAACATTGTCTTATGCGGTGTGCCTGCTCAGTCACTCAGTGGTGTCTGACTTTTCGCAAACCCATGGACTATAGCCTGCCAGGGTCCCTGTCCATGGCAGTCTCCAGGCAAGAATACGGGAGTGGGCTGCCACGCCCTTCACCACGGAAGGAACTAACCTCTTCTGTCTCCTGCCCTGGCAGGCAGGTTCTATTATCGATCAATAGACCGGATTTTGAGTTAATGACTTTGATGACCAGAGGTAGGCCAACGAGCGATTTGATGAGTTATGAACACTCTTTGAAAACTTGATAAAAAGGCACATTTCCCTGAAATCTGTTTTGGTTAATTAAAAAAAATCATAGTGGAGATTTTGGGAAAGACAGTGCAAGTGAGGTAGCATAGAGATTCCTTTTATCCAAAGCAAATAAATGGCTGAGAAGTTGTGAACATATGAAAAGAATCAAAATAGAGGGATTACTCACGTTACACATCATCCATGTTTGCTCCATAAAGCACTTGGGAAAAGTACACCACAGGAACAAGGCCAGGCGGAAGGAGACCAGCTCCATTTGGGGATGTAAAGGACTTGGATGCAGATTCCTTGGTCAGAAATGAGCTGAGAAAAAGGAACTTTGTATGGAACCTAGGTGAAGATTGCAGACAACCTTCTTTCCATCAAATGCACGTGCAGAAGAGATACACAGCATTCAGAAAACAAAACAAAAAAAGGAAAATGAAGTATTCTCAAAGAAGATGTGCTCATCAAAAACAATTTTACAAACTAGAGTTACACTGTCAGGGAGCTTGGAAGCAAGCAAGAGGTCAGATGACAGAAGGATGTGAAAGGCAGCTAGGAGAGAAGCAACAGAAGGAAGCTCCCAGACGGGTAAGGAATTTGGCTTCCCAGGTGGCACAGTTGGTAAAGATACACCTGCCAATGCAGGAGATTCGATAGATGTGGGTTCAGTCCCTGGCTCAGGAAGATCCCACAGGGTAGGAAATGCAACTCACCCCAGTGTTCTGGCCTGGTAAATTCCATGAACAGAGGAACCTGGTGGGTTACAGTCAATGGGGTTGTAAAGAGTCGGACATGACTGAGCATGCACTTTTTTAAAAGGAAATTCATGATTTAATTATCCTAATTGAAAACTCTCTTAAGACACACTCCTGCTGACCAGGAAAACATTTAAACTGCTAAACTCAAGAATGAGAAAGCTATTGTATAAGAAAAGACTGGTGAGGCCACGTTGTTCAGTGTTCAGTTGCTAAATCGTGTCCGAGTCTTTGTGTCCCCATGGACAGTGGCACGTCAGGCTCCCTGTCATCCATTATCTCTGAGTTTGCTCCAGCTCATCTCCATTGAGTTGGTGATGCCATCCAACCATTTCATCCTTCGTCATCCCCTTCTCCTCCTGCCTTCAATCTTTCCCAGCATCAGGGTTTCTTCCAATGAGTTGCCACTGGATCCATTTAAACAGACAGTTTCACTTAAACAACTGTGGTCACAATTGTAACACAGAATTAACATTCTATAATTATTGAAGTGATAGAGGCGCATGATATAAAAAAATAACACTAAAGCCAAATGGAAATGAGAAACCTGCAAGCAATTATAACAAAGATTAAAGCCTGAACTGAAGTGTGAATAGCAGAGAATGAAAGAAGTAGAAATGTTCTAATCATCTTATTTTTCCAAATAGGGTTTAATTATATAGATTTATATAATTATATATATATAGAATTATATAAATGTATATATAATATATATACAGTATATATATATATAGCTTTGTGAAGTTGATAAATCAAAAAAGAACAGCCTAAGTATATGATTTTAAACAGTACAGGCATCTAAAGTAGACTGAGAAATATACTGTATGTTTCCTAAATAAAAAGAGGGGTGAAAAGGCAATAAGTCAAAAATTAGAAAAGTAACTTCCCTTGTGGCTCAGCTGGTAAAGAATCCGCCCACAATGCAGGACACCTGGGTTCTATCCCTGGGTTGGGAAGATCTCCTGGAGAAGGGAAAGGCCACCCACTCCAGTATTCTGGTCTGGAGAATTCCATGGACTGTATAGTCCAAGGGCTCACAAAGAGTCGGACATGGCTGAGAGACTTTCACTTTCAACAGTAGAGAAACATTAAATAAAAATAGGAAGCAAACAGATGAAATAATTACAAGACTTTATCTATCAGAAGTAGCACACAAATGAAATCACAGATTAATGTTATGAAATGTACGAAAATCACAAAGAAATCTGTACAATTAAAGCATACACAGCGATGGCTGGAGTGAATGATGGGAGTGCAGGGATCACAAGAGGAGAGCAGGGAGCCCAGGCCTCATTAATCTCAGGCTGGAGAGTGAGATGTGTTTTTCTTTCCTTCACAAATTTAACATCACAAGTGTTCACTTGCTTGGATGATGAAAATGCATCCTAGTTCCAGCGTCCTCCAGCGACTTGGGGCTGACACTTGGATATACCCTCAGAGCTTCAGTCGACACTCATAGACTGTGGTCCCTTGGTCCCTGCGAGCTTCCGTCTTTTGCCTGTAAAGCCCACAGACCTGTGTGTGTAGAGAGGGCCAATATTCTTGATCCAAGGGATAGTCACCGAGACACTCTGGCTATAAATCCTAAGGTGACCATGTCCTCCGGGCTTCCTTGGAGGTGGGGTGGGGATAGGAAGTCAGCTCTGCCATGTGCTGAGTGCAGAACCTCACAAACTTCATAAAACGGATTCGTCAGCTTCTTTTCTTAAACCTCTCCATCTCTGCCACAAAACTGCTATGTCAGGAAGAAAAGGCACTGGCCAAAATTCAGTATCTCCTGAGAGAACAGAAACAAGTGGAGTTTCCAAAAGACAAACAAATAGAAATGCAATGGATGGCTTTTATTAAGTGAAGAACCAGCGCTTACTTGTAAAAATGTGGATTCAGACCAATAGGGATCAATAAAAAAGAAAGAACATATTTTAGTATTATTCAGAAAGCATACGCCATTGAAACTAAAGTGGGGTGGAGGTGAACGATGTGTATAAACAGTGGAAAAGGAAGTCAGCACTATCATCGTTAGTTTATTAATATAATGTTAAATATGTTTACTACCGAAAAATTAAAAAATATAAAATTTTAGTGTCAGGGTACAAAGTCACTATTTCATTGTAGGAAAGAATAACTAAG
Source organism: Bos grunniens (assembly GCF_055505025.1). Lineage (NCBI taxonomy): Eukaryota > Metazoa > Chordata > Mammalia > Artiodactyla > Bovidae > Bos > Bos grunniens. The sequence continues at coordinate 4,068,609 of NC_141184.1, read as the reverse complement.
TAAAATATAATGGCATAAAATTATGAAATATTCAGGAAAATAAAATATATTTACTTATGGAAATAAATCTATGAACTATTCTTGAAGAACCCAATGACTAAATGGAATGATGAAGGAAAAAAACCTTGGTAGCTTCTATATTTTCAAGATTTCAATTATCAATTAATTAGGTCTAAAGGAACCTAGTAATGGAAAATAACCTCAGTTGAAATGTCAAAAGAATTCTTTTATATTCCTTAGCTTGACAACATGAATTCACCTGGAAGAAAGGATTCAAGAAGAAACAGGAAAGTTTTAAGAAAGACAACTGGTTTGTGAAACACTACAGGCATCACACAGTGAGATTCTGGCCCAGGAGGATAAACCACTGAAACAGGGGCCAGCACTAGAGCCGGTCAAGCAGTTACAGCCACAGATACAGGTCGTCCCAGGTCACTGGTGTGAGACATGGGGGTGAGAGTTGGACTATAAAGAAAGCTGAGCGCCGAAGAATTGATGCTTTCACTTTCATCTTATTCAGAGGGAGTAGAATCTGTGGGTCATTCCAGTCCTGAATATTCCTCGGAAGGACTGATGCTGAAGCTCCAATGCTTGGGCCACCTGATGCGAAGAACTGACTCATTGGAAAAGACCCTGATGCTGAGAAAGATTGAGGGCAGGAGGAGAAGGGGATGACAGAGGACCAGATGTTTGGATGGCATCACTGACTCGATGGACATGAGTTTGAGCCAGCTCCGGGAGTTGGTGATGGACAGGGAAGCATGGCGTGCTGCAGTCCATGGGGTCACAAAAAAGAGTTGGATGTGACTGAGCGACTGGACTGAACTGAAAGTACGAAAAACTTTCTCTGCTGTATGAATAAGATTTTACTGAAAACACAAACTTCATTGCATATTAATTTAAAAATATCATGTGACCGTTATAAGAAATGTGTCTGACAAGGTCCTACAACAAATTTTCCCAAATGATTATCTAGAGAGCAAGGGTCACATGCTGATCAACCAAATAGTTCATCGTCCAAACTAGGACACTCTGGAGGGTAAGAGCACCGTTACTTATAGCAGGACAGCAGGAGCTGGGTAACTGGACGAACTGGAACTGCTCTGGGCAAACTGGAACCTGCGGGACTTCTAATTTCTATGTCACACACACACACACACACACACAGAAAACCAGTGAAGATAAGGAGTTGTACATACAGTTTCACACTGACTCACGTACAACAGCTGTCTGGTTGGCTCAAGTGCTTCCTTGATCATTTTCTTGGGTACACTCTCCAAAGCCCATCTGCCTTAATTCTGCACATCTAAACCCCAGGGTTGGTAACAGTATCCAGATAATAACTGAGGCTATTCTGGGGATTGATGGCTTAATCCCTCATTTCATTGAGCACTAGACTCTTGCCAGGTAGTATGATTTTATCATTATCATCATCACCATCATTGGGGAGATCTAGGTTTGGTGGGGCCTGAAGCTTATATAATTGAGGTCAACTCCTGTAAGGACAGTAACATCAACACTGGGAAATCAGATGGGATCGAGAGGAGCCTTCCAGCCTCAGCTCTGGGGGCCCCACACAACCCCCCAACCACTAACATTCCCTCAGTGACACTGCGCCTGGGTTCCTTGGGCATTTCTACTCCTCTTTGGAAAGTGATGTAGCAGTGAACACCACTGGTTATAAGCATTTAGAAGAGGCATTTTCTACCATGATTCAACTCTTACAAGTCACACAGTTGGGGGAGAGGGCAGAGTGACCAGCTGCTCTGGTTGGTCTGGAACTGAGAGGGCTCCCCAGACAAGGGACTTTTGAAGTCAGGATCATCTAGGTCATTTGGGCTGTGCTGATCACTGTAGGAATAACTTACTTTCTTTTCTTCTCAATACAGAACTGATTTAACAATGTGAAGTGAAGTTGCTCAGTCGTGTCTGACCCTTTGTGACCCCATGGACTGTAGCGTACCAGGCTCCTCCATATATGGGATTTTCCAGGCAAGAATACTGGAGTGGGTTGCCATTTCCTTCTCCAGGGGATCTTCCTGACCCAGGGATTGAACCCAGGTCTCCCGCAATGCAGGCAGACACTTTACCATCTGAGCCACCTGGTAACCACAGGCATGTGTAAAAATTTCCAATAATTTTCCTCCATATTTCCATTGCCTTGCTTCAACTTACCACCGCTAACAGCACAGCACTGTGCCGATTTCGTTATCTCACGGCTGTTTAGCTGTCAATCTAACGACAGCAAACAGATGCCTGTAGTGAGACGTGGTGGATCAAGTCCGCGTGTTCACCCCTGTTGCCTCCCCCGCTGCTAGTGAAGGCCAGGAAGGAGGTTTCCCCTGCAGAGGCTGATGTGGGAGAACCCGGGGGCTGTTAGAATGGGAGGCTCTGAGACCCCCCGCCCCGGGGCCCGTCTCTGCTGTGCTGGGCACAGGGGCTGGCCTGTTCCCGATACACATGCATCTGATAACGGGACCCACTGGAGAAATAGATGATTCCAGGGGAAACTCTGGCAAGGGACAGAGCTGCTGAAGAACGCTGTCTCAGCTCGGAGATTGTCTAATGAGCATCTTGATGGCGGAACAGAGGATTGCGAGGCATCGGAGGGAGATGCCAGCACAAGATGGAAAGAGAAACCCCCACCACACGACTGTTAGAGGAGAGCAATACAGAGGGCATAGGACCTGTGGGTAAGGGGGTGTGGCGCAGGGGCAGAGGGAGGGAGAGGGAGGCAGGATATGAAGAGAGAGAAAAAGAAAAATAACAGAAGGGCAGCAATATATAATGTTTTCTTTTTTTTAGAATTTTCAAAGAGAAAAAAAAGAAGCAGAATGTCTTAATACAGAGGGAAGAATCAAAAACAAAAAAAAAAAGAAAAAAAAAGTGTGTGTCAGGTACTTAACAACAGGCTAAACGGTCTACAGCAGAAAACTTCAAAGGTGAACCTTAAACATCTCCTAGAACAAAAAAAGAAAGAGACGGCATTTGAAAAGAAAATGAGCACGTTATAATCCAAGCCTAATGCATCCAGAGTTCAGAAGGCAAGAATGTGCAGAATGAAGGGGGAGGTGATTAAACCCATTTTTCCCCCTAAACCCACAGGGCCCATGTAGGCTCAACAAACAAATGAAGATACGACAACATGAAAGCAGATGAGAAAGTTGGGAATAAACAAAAGAACCCTGTGATTTTACAAAAGGAGAGGTAAACATTAAAAAAAAATACCCCGTTTCCAAGTAAATGACTGAGAATCCAAATAGTAGCAGACTTCTCAGCAGGCGCAGGGGACGGAAGAGGTGATGTCATGCCCATAAAAGTCCAAGTGAGCGTGGCCTCCACCCCTGAACCCTCCTTTCAAACTCTGTCATCCCTGAAGCCTCAGAAAGTTCAACCCCCCCGAACGCTTTCTCAGACAGGAGAAAGAGGCTGTTTCCTAAATACGGTGTCAGCCAGCGGAGACAGACAATGGCCTGGCAATCAAGAAGCAGTGGGATCCACATGGCAGAGAAAGAAGGGGTGTTCAGGACGACGGGCTGGAACAGAGGTGGTGGCACTGGTTCCCCCAGTGCCCAGGCCCCAGGACGAGGTCCCCAGGGAGAAGAGACTCTCTGGCACATTTAACCAAGCGAGAAGCATGGGACAGACCTGGGACACCCTCACCTTCTATAAACCCTGTCCACACTTGCTCACTGAGGTCTGCCCGACACCCTGACCCTTCTGCTCCCATGGTGCCAATCTCCTCTGCCTTGCTCTATTTTTCCCTTTATATCCATGGTTCTTATCACCTTCTAAACATGCCATTGTTTCAAAAATACACTATGTTTATTATTGACTGTCTCTTCCCCACTAAGCTTCTCAAGACTTGGACCTTTATCCCATTGATAAATGCTGAGTGCCCGGCACAGAGTAGACACTCAACATGTATTGGTTAAATGAGTTCACGAACGTGAATTTTTTTAAGGGTTTATGTAAAAAAAAAAAAAATTCATGCAATCATTAGCTTTTAGAAAATACAATTTTATATACAAAAGGATACAGAATCAGGATGTTCTGCTTAACAGAGAATAATAAATAACAATGTCAACAATGAATACCAATGGGATATAACCTTACCGGAAGGATGGAGGTAAAGGAATTTGGTGTGAAGAGAGAGCTTAGTGATGTGAGAGTCACACAAAATGATGCTGAAGAGCTGCAGGCTCCCCTGTAGCGGATCAAAGGGTGGTCTCCAAGCCCTCACAGAGGAAAATGATGACTACACCCAGTATTGAGAAATACTGGAACAGACCCCAGAAGAGAGAACCAAGGTAAGGGAGTTGTTCCTCCTGGTCAGTGGGGCTGCGTGCGTGGGACAGGGAGTGTGGCCTCTCAGAGTAAGCCTTTAAAAAGCAATTAAAACAATGCATGTAAGAAGCAAAGACCAAGGTTTAGTGCAAATGCTGAGTTTTGAGGATTTAAGTGAATTCTTCTCTTCAGTCTTTTTTATTGTTAGATGTCATAAATGCATGAAAACAATTAAGAATCCCAGTAGTTGGAATTCTGTTTGACGTAGGGATAAAAGAAGGCTGCTATCACATGGCGGCTGGAGGCAGGAGGGGGACACTTGTGTGTTTTCCTGTGTTGTGTGGGATCCAGACAAATCTAAACATTCTAGGAGACTGCAGTCTTTATGACAATTACATTCCTGGTGACCACAGTCAAAGTGTATTAAGAATTTGTCCTCTTCTAGGTCTTTGGCCCTGAACTAACACGGAACTTGTTAGTTCTAACACGGAAACCAAGCTGAACGCAGAATCTTTCATTCTGCCATGTGGTGCTATTTCATCCTGCAACACCATTTCTTTGTTGAAATGAGGTCCTGTCTGGAAAGGGGTATTTTAATTGAAAATGTAGTTTACCTAAACAAATATATATGAGGATCTCTTTGGCTCTGGGAATACTGTTTAAAAATTATGCATGTCTTTAAAATGCAATGAATCATAAGTAATATTTATTAGAAACTATAAATAAAATAGGGACTGCTGAAGCAGGAACACTGTCAAAATAAGATGAAAAATAATCTAAGATTCAATGATGATATTCATACTTGTCATAATATCTTATAGCCACATGCTAAAATTAATTTAAAGTGACACTCCTTTTTTTCTGAGACTTTAATGTTATAAAGTCACCACAGCTGGTGAATATGCTTGGCAAAATCATGTGGCTTGTAGATGACTTTGGAATGACAAGACATCAAAAGTCCATCAAAACTAAGAAAAGTCTAATGTGAACAGCAAAATGAATGATTAAACTCCTGTATCTGATTCTGGTCAATTAGTTCGGCTGCCCTCTTAGGCGACAGCTCTTTCAGGGTTACATGAGTTCACTATACTCATTTGCTCAATTTTCCTAGTCCTAGGAGTTTGCTGATTTTTTTCTTTTTAATTTAGTGAAAGTATTTTTAAGGTGGCGGGGGGTGAGGTGGGGTGGGGTGAGGAAAGCAGGCAAAAAGGAGGATTATAATGGAGGGGAAAAAAAAGAATTTTTCTTCCAAAATAACTCAGGTAGCTTTTCAGGGAGCAGAAAAGTGCCATGTCACACTTTGCTGCTGCTGCTAAGTCGCTTCAGTCGTGTCTGACTCTGTGCAACCCCATAGACGGCAGCCCACCAGGCTCTCTGTCCCTGGGATTCTCCAGGCAAGAATACTGGAGTGGGTTGCCATTTCCTTCTCCACTTTACCATGTGGTATCATCTTGTAAGTTTGGTCTGAAACCTTAAAGAACCATATGGGGCCTCTATGAGTCAGAAGCCCACCCTCTGCAGAGGTTGCTATGGAGACAGATGTGAAGCTGAGATCCCGCCAGCCTAGAGTGCAGACTTTCTAAGGGGATGGAGGGGTGCAGCCCTCAGAAGGGTTACAGGGAGATGCCACTTTTGCCTTCTTCCACTCCCTCCCCTGCCCTCCCCCTTGACCTGCTCAGTTTGGACTTGTGGGCTCATCCTTAGGGAAGAAATAAAGGCCACATCCCCTCCTGCCCTTCCCAGGTTCATGCTGACTTCTGAATCTGGGATAGCAGAGTAGGTTGCATGTTACCTCTGAAGAGAAGGTTCAGGGATTTGTCTGATGCTACGGCCTTGGATTTGTCATACATTAAAACAAAATAAGGAGACAGGCTTCCTAAGGGCTTCCCAGGTGGTGCTAGATGTAAAGAACCTGCCTGCCAATGCAGGAGACTCAAGAGAAGCAGATTTGATCCCTGGGTGGGGAAGATCCCCTGGAGGAGGGCATGGCAGCCCACTCCAGTATTCTTGCCTGGAGAATTCCATAGGCAGAGGAGCCTGGCAGGCTATAGTCCATGGGGTTGCAAAGAGTTTGGACACGACTGAGTAACTAATGTTTTCACCTTCTTGGATTTTTTTTTCTTTTATCCTAATTCTTGTTGAGCTAACTCTGACCACCACACCTGTACCCATGACCTGTGTGATTAGGCTCTCTGTAGGACCTGCAGACCCAAGTGGGCACTCAGGGAAGTGCCCACCTGACTCACATGGCTGTCCAGGGCACTGCCCATCTCACCTTCTCCTTCCCGTCAAGGCAGCAGCCTGCTTTCCTGACGCCCAGGTGGTGTAATGGAGCAGGACCCTACGGGCCCTTCCCAGGACAGATGCCCCACCTCCTCTACCTGACTCTTGCTTACAGGAAAACCTTAGCCCAAGAGTAAATGTCATCAGAGAAGTGACAAAAATCCTGAAGCAAAGAAAGACCAAAAAAGACAAAATCATATTGATAATAGTTTAGCCATTAAACGAAGTCAAGGACCTTTAGTTCCTCCTCAGGGCAGGATTACATTTTGGATCATATACTTTGAGCTGCTGTGTAGATGCCAAAATCCCCACCCAGTGGAAGGAGTTACCTACATGATGATCAGACTGTAGCCATGACATCAGCTGCTCTATCTTGCACGATCCCAAGAACTGGGAACCAACCACCCCAGGAACTGAAGACTAACTGTACTTAAAACAACCAAGATGACACTGATCAGATCACAGGTGACAAGCTTCCAAGGTGACTGTCAAGGGCCGACTGTATGTGCAGCATGAAGCCCCCTTCCTCCTGTGCATCCCCGAAATGCCCCCTTTAAAGCTCTTCCCTGTGACTGGCAGTGGGGCGTTAGCCTTTGGACATGAGTCCACCTTCTTCCCAGGTCGCCAGCCTCCTGAATAAAGCAAACTTTCCTTTGTACCAACACTTGTCTCTGGAGTATTGGCTTTCAAGCGGCGAGCAGCCAGACCTGAGGTCAGTAACAGAAACGCTTAGCTTTTTTTTTTTTCCCCCCACTGGAAAAACAAAAGCAATGTGGCAGGAGCTTTCTCAGCTTCCAGCCCCCACTTGCCTGGGCGTGTCCCTGCTCCTGCCGAGGCCCCACCCTCACAGCTGCTCTGTGTCCCTCCCTGGTCATTCCCGAAGCCGCGCGGGCTCAGCGCACCAGCTCTCCCACGAGGCCGGAAGCAGCTGCCCCTTGGCTTCGTGGCCATTTCCAGGTGCAGCTCCTTCTGTCCTTTACGGCGAGATTCACCAGGGACGGGCCCGTCCTCACCTGCTCTGCTCTCTTGCCTCTCTGGAAATCCCACGTCTTTGCTCACCACCCGCCCCCACCGGACATGCTCATGCGGTGCTGATGATCCAAACCTTCCTAAACTTTACCAGCACTCGGGGTGCAGGAGGCGAGGGCCCTGCCTCCCAGGCGGTGCATGCTTGGACCCCCTGCTTCCCACAGGTGTCTTTTGTCCGCCTCCTCGCCCTCCTCGGAGAATGCACCCAGAGAACTCGAGCAGCACTGTATGAACGATCTGTAAGGGGCTCCACTCCAGTGTGAGCGCTGTCACAGCACACTTAGCTTTGTCTATAAATCCATTATTTCGGAGAGCTTCATAATAATTGTGTGTGGGCAACCTGAAGATGTTTTTAAAGTTACACTAATTTATGTGGCTGTCTGTGTTATTTATCTATATCAAAAAGCAGTGGTGTGAAAAAAGGAGAGAAGGTAGGATTTCCTACAGTAGAGGCCATACTACTACTACTACTAAGTCACTTCAGTCGTGTCCGACTCTATGCGACCCCGTAGACAGCAGCCCACCAGGCTCCCCCGTCCCTGGGATTCTCCAGGCAAGAATGCTGGAGTGGGTTACCATTTCCTTCTCCAATGCATGAAAGTGAAAAGTGAAAATGAAGTCGCTCAGTCGTGTCCAACCCTCAGCGACCCCATGGACTGCAGCCTTCCAGGCTCCTCCGTCCTTGGGATTTTCCAGGCAAGAGTATTGGAGTGGGGTGCCATTGCCTTCTCCAGTAGAGGTCATAAAAGAGTAGAAAGAGAATTGTACACATTCATTAGAGAAGAGAACAGGCGTGAAGCGATCAGATGCATAGATGATGGAAGACTCAAATCCTAAATCCTGACCTAGATTTATTAATAATACACGAGCAGCCACATCTCATGTAGACAAGCTAAGCTTGTAGGTAAAAGATACGCTGATTTGATAAATTCAAAATCCAACAGAAAATTATCCAAGGTGAAGAGAAACCTAATAACAGAGCTATTTAAAAATACAGAGAATGAAGAAACGTAAGGCAGGCCAAAAACAAGTAAAGGTAGCCTAGTGCCATAATGTCAATGAAAAAAAAAAATAGATCATCCACTAAAGCCACATTAGGAATATTGGGAAAAAGCAGTATTAGGAATAAGCATGGCTATTGTTCAATATAAAGAACAATTCATGCCAAAACTAGACCCCTACCTAACAACATAAAGTAGAATTTTAATGTTAACTATAAAGCAAAATTAACAGCAGAAACAGAAAAATGAACAATCCTAATGTGAAATTTTAAAGTGTTTCTCTCAGAAACAGACATACTAGAAGGAACATATTTGGATAAAGAAGAAGCCTGATCTGTCATATAAATAACCCTAATACAACACAAAACACACATTCCTTCATTCCCACAGAAAATATTTGTAAAAACTCCCATGCCTAAGGCAGAACGGAAATCTTGGAAATGCTAAAAATTACATACTTTTTAACTCTTTCTTTGATCTCAATGTAGAAACATCTGAAATAACAAAAAATTCACCCCGAAGCCTCAATAAATTTAGAAATGCAAAACCACAATCACTGTAAGTAATTCACGGATCAGACAGTGAAACAATGGTGTCTAACCTTACTTAAAAAACAACATACTGAATTCTCCTCTCAGAAAGATGTGACTCTGAGTGAAGCTTCAGTTTTCAACAAATATTTCCAGAAGACCTGACTAGGACACTTGCAGTGAATATACACGTGTACCTATAGAGTTTTAGTAAAGTCTATTCTATTAATATCAATAACCTCAGATATGCAGATGACACCACCCTTGTGGCAGAAAGTGAAGACGAACTAAAAAGCCTCTTGATGAAGGTGAAAGAGGAGACTGAAAAAGTTGGCTTAAAGCTCAACATTCAGAAAACTAAGATCATGGCATCTGGTTCCATCACTTCATGGCAAATAGATGGGGAAACAGTGGAAACAGTGTCAGACTTTATTTTTTGGGGGGCTCCAAAATCACTGCAGATGGTGACTGCAGCCATGAAATTAAAAGATGCTTACTCCTTGGAAGGAAAGTTATGACCAACCTAGATAGCATATTCAAAAGCAGAGACATTTGTCAACAAAGGTCCATCTGGTCAAGACTGTGGTTTTTCCAGTAGTCATGTATGGATGTGAGAGTTGGACTGTGAAGAAAGCTGAGCGCCGAAGAATTCATGCTTTTGAACTGTGGTGTTGGAGAAGACTCTTAAGAATCCCTTGGACTGCAAGGAGATCCAACCAGTCCATCCTAAAGGAGATCAGTCCTGGGTGTTCACTGGAAGGACTGATGTTGAAGCTGAAACTCCAATACTTTGGCCACCTCCTGTGAAGAGTTGACTCATTGGAAAAGACCCTGATGCTGGGAGGGATTGGGGGCAGGAGGAGAAGGGGACGACAGAAGATGAGATGGCTGGATGGCATCACCGACTTGATGGACATGAGTTTGGGTGGACTCCGGGAGTTGGTGATGGACAGGGAGGCCTGGTGTGCTGCAGTCCATGGGGTCGAAAAGAGTTGGACATGACTGAGCGACTGAACTGATTCTATTTATCTATAGATCTACCTACCTATGTTGAGAAAGATTGAGGGCAGGAGGAGAAGGGAGTGACACAGAATGAGATGGTTGGATGGCATCACTGAATCGATGGACATGAGTTTGAGCAAGCTCTGGGAGAGTGAAGGACAGGGAAGCCTGGCGTGCTTCAGTCCATGGGGTCACAAAGAGTCGGACGTGACTCACCATCTCAACAACAGCCTGCCTGTCTTTCTAATTGCCACCTATCTATCTACCTTTCCATCTATCATCCGGGTATTCCATTTATCTATTCGTAGGCTTCATTTTCATTTTTATTCCAACATATTTGAAGCATATGCTCTCATGTGTATTATTAGGACACTTGGTGAATTTTAGTTCATCATATTGAGGTCTCAGGACCAGAATAATAAAACTATTATGATCATTACAGGTACTATTTAACCTTTGTAAGTAAGTTCCCTGAAATATAAAAGTATTTCCAAAGTGCCTTTCTGCCTTTGCTCATATGGATAGATATACAAAACAACAAAATACTCACACACATATACTGATACACAAACATGGACCAAAACAAAACAAGTAAGGCAAGACAAATAAGGAGGCCCCCCAAAAAAACACCCAAAGTATTTTACGGAACTACATAAGGCAGATTTCTGGTGTGAAATGATGACTCCAGATCTAAATAGTTAGCTCACTTCTATAGCTCCACTTCTGCAATGATTTTTCCATTTTAATATTTCAGTGACCGAGGAAACAAGTCAAGTCAGCCTTGATTAGGACCAGTCTGTCCATATTTGTAACTTGGTTTTCATTATGGATGCACTGTAACAAACGTCACTATGATGGTTTTCATTACGGATGCATTGTGACAAACACCTTTATGAGCCTGAATGTACTCTAACTTCCTTGTTTTGGTTCAGCCACATCTTTCTTGGGGGAGATACAGTAAGACACCCCCGTTTACACTGAGACTGTCACATCTAGGTGATGACGCAGTCACCTAGTCAAGTCTTGATGCTCAGCCCCTGCACTGGCAACTTCACACTTCACACCGAATGGTTCTCCAAAGACTGTCAAGTACAGAGATGACCTAACGTTTTTGGTTTCTCTGGTTAAAAGGAGACAGCTAGATGCCTTTTCAGTGGGGGCACAGCGGCGGGAGGACAAGGTTTCTCAAGAAGAGGAAGGGCCCCTCAGGAGGCGGTGTCTGTGGGCATGAACCCTATGTAGCACCAGGTTCCCTGACAGTCAGCTCAGTCCCAGAAGAACAGCAGCGGGAAGTGCAGCACCTGGGGGACTCGGGCTCTGCAAAGCTCCCCAACCTGTGGCTTCACGCGTCCACAAGGGTTCTGAAGTTCAGCAAAGCTGATGCTCATCCCGTAAGTGGAAAGAAAACAGGAGAGGATAACTGTACCAAGTCTCCTATATCCTTCATCGCCACTGTCATGTCACCAGAGAAATCCATGATCTGAAAAGAGACAGCTAGAAAGGACAGGCTTGTGGACACAATGAGGGAAGGACAGGGTGGGATGACTTGAGAGCACCATGGAAACACAGACACCACCAAACGTAAAGTGGGTAGCCATGGGAATTTGCTGTGCGATGCAGGGAGCTCAAAGCCGGCGCTCCATGACCACCTAGAGGAGAGGGATGGCGTGGGAGACAGGAAGGCGGTTCAAGAGGGAGGAGACATGCCTCTGCCAGTGACTGATTCGTGTTGCTGTGTGGCAGGAACCAATACAATATTGTAAAACAATCATCGCCCAATTAAAGATAAATAAATGTATATAACAAACAAAGAAACAGTAAGTAACATTAAAAACAAAATAAATGAGGTTGTGCTCAACTCAAGGGGGACGTGTAATTAATTTACTAAAAGAGGAAACACTCTAGTACGATTCCCAAAGATTCCAGAATTAATGGTGTTGAGACAGAAGTTGGGCTGCTAGGTGAGAGGACTGGCTCTGTTCTTTGTGGAACCCGGTGCCAGGTGCGAGACCATGAGGGATTTCAAGTTGGCGGCATCGGAGAATTAAACCAAGTGGGGAGGGTTTCCAGCACAGGGCCCTGAGCCATGGGCAGGGAACACGCCCAGGAGGCTGGTCCTGCAGCTAGTTTATTCCCAGTCACTCGAATAATTAAATGAACTGACATACTTCCTTACCATCCTGGGAGTTAAACCCCTTCACATATATGGACCGCCTCCATGACCAGGGTCCTCTTCATCCCTGGGTAACCTGCACACTACCGGGTGTGAATATTTTCAAGGCTTAAACCTAGGCTGCTGTTGCTCAGTTTCGCAGTCGTGTTCGATTCTTTGCGACTCCATGGACTGCAGCATGCCAGGTGCCTTCACTATCTCCCAGAGTGTGTTCAAACTCATGCCCCTTGAGTCAGTGATGCCATCTAACCATCTTGTCCTCTGTCGCTCCCTTCTCCTGCCGTCAGTCTTTCTCAGCATCAGGGACTTTTCCAATGTGTTGGCTCTTCGCATCAGGTGGCCAAAATATTGGAGCTTCAGCTTCAGTATCCGTCCTTCCAATGAATATTCGGGATTGATTTCCCTTAGGATGGACTGGTTGGATCTCCTTTCGGTTCAAGGGACTCTGAAGAGTCTCCTCCAGCACCACAGTTGGAAAGCATCAATTCTTCCTGTGCTCAGCCTTCTTTGTTGCAGGACAAGTGTTACTGCCCCATCTCCTGTTCCTGGCAGTATTGCGGGAAGAAGATCATTAGTTCTTCATAATCACTAGAACATGACGTTCCCCTGCTCATCTCCTCCCTCATTTCTACCAAATGGACGCAGTCACCCTCGTCTGGATCTCGGCTGTAAAAGAAACAGTTCTGCTGATGGGTTTGTAGGAGTCAGCAAAATGTAGACAGGAACAAGAGGACCATCCAAAGACCAAGCGGGAGGAAAGCAGAGAAGGGCTCCGTTTGTACCGGGAGGAAGCATCGAATGACAAGACGCTTTATCTACACCCTTCCTCTGCATCCCTAGAAGAATCCTGCAGAAAGAGGCGAAGCATCCATTAACCATCTGGAAAGTATTTCCTCTAGTTCTATCTTCAGCCGGTTGACCAGGAAGGCGTGCAGTGAACGCTTGTGCTTGGAAAACGAGAGCGATAAGAGGAACAACAGGAAGAGCCGCTCCATTTAGATAAACTGAGAAATCGAAACGAAATAAGTATCCGTGTGATTTATGGCTCATGTATCAAAAGCAAGCCATAAAAATGCCTGATCCTCGCTCCAATGAGCCGGGGGAGTGCCGCGCGTTGCTGTCCGCGCGGGCCGGCAGAGCCTCCTTCCAGGTGCGCGGAGGCGGCGGCGCGGGGGGCCTCGCTTGGTCACCAAGGCGCAGCGCGAAGTGCCGATGCTCCACGACCCGGCCGGGGTGCCCCCGCTGGCCCCCGCCTCGCAGACATTTGAGATCACCTTCCTCCAGGCTGGGAGGCTCCCGGACTCCCGGCTATCTGCCCGCGGAGATTCACGACCTGGGTTCGGACCCGGGGCCCTTGTGTGCCCCAGACGCCGGTGCGCACTTGTGGATGGAGACCGATGGGGGCGCAGGGTGGGGGGCGGGGGAGTGGGGAGCTGCAGGGCTGTTTTTTTTGGATCACGTCCGTTATAAAGAAGACTAGCTGTGATTAAGATGTTTTAAATCGCCCCCCGCCCCCCGCCCCCCGGGTCCTTCGGGGAGCCTCCCTCATGAGGAGGAGGAAACAGCACATTGCTCCCCGCTCCATCCTCTGTGCCCCGCTGTGAACCAAAGACGGTGGGAGGCTGAGCATGCAGCCGTGCCCTGTGGCCGAGGAGGCTTTGTGGGGCCCGGAGAAGCGGGTGGACCCTCCGCTTGAGAGGGTCATGGATGGACGCCTCGCAGGAGGCAGTCTAGTAGGAAAGACATAGGCTCTCCCAGGCGTCTCCCAGTGGGTGTGCCGCTCACTTAATCAGGAAGGAGAAACTGGCAGTATTCTGGGCAAGAAAGAAAGGTATCTTACATTTCAGAGGACAACAGAACAGCTTTAAAATTAAGATCTATTCTCCCAGTGCAGTTGGGTAATATGACAGTGCACAGGGACGGGTGCATGTAACGTAGTTCCTTCTTCTGTTTGTCATTGACCGTCAGTAAATAACTAATGCGAACTTGTTTCTTCTTTCCGGGCAAAAAAGCAAAGAGCCAAGATTTAGTGAGTGTCTTAGCACATGTCCTGGACTGAGTGAGAGCTTTTACATGGATTCCCTCAACACTTCCTTGACCTACACTGCCCTGATAAGTACAAGGTGAAGGTACTAATATAATATAATATAACATAATATAATATATATAACATTAAGAATATAATATGTCCTTGTGCTCAGTTGTGTTTGACTCTTTGCCACCCCATGGACTATAGCCCGGCCAGGCTCCTCTGTGCATGGGATTCTCCAGGCAAGAATACTGGAAGGAAAGTATTCGTTTCCTCCTCCAGAGGATCTTCCTGATCCAGGGTTTGAATCTGTGTCTCTTGTGTCTCCTGCCCTGGCAGGTGGATTCTTTACCACTCTGCCACCTGGGAAGCCCCCAAAGACCCTGCTTTCTGTTTTTGAGGCCAAGTTCAGCAAAGCCAGCTACTGTGGGTCTTTAAAATCAAGACGCATGAGGCCACATGTGACATGGTGAGTGCCTTGGCTGTCAGAAGGGCCTAGTGAGCTTCCCTTTTGTAAACACGTTACTCGGATGCTTTTGACAACCTCTCTGTGATGATGAAGCCTGGGAGATGCAGACAGACGGTGGGCGAGCCTAGGGGGTGACAGCTGGGGGAGGCAGGGCAGGACCTCGGCTGCCCCCCCGGGCTCCTGCCTGCACCTGAATCAGGGGACCGGGGCTTTCTTGAGGAGCGTGTCGGGGCAGCAGTGCTGGGGACGGGTGACCAAGATGGCCAAGGCTTGCTGCCACATTTGCACAGGGTCCACCCTCCCCGGACAGCCGGGACAGACCTCACCACGGGCTTTCCTAACACATTTCACTCGGTAAGGACAGGAGACACTGGGGCAGGGCACGGAGGCTTGGTGGGAAAAAGTTCCCCTGCCCATGGCCCGCTGCCCCTCCCGCAGCCTGAGCCGATAAAAGCCAGAAAAAGCACCGTCCACTCTGAGACCTTCCGCGCCCCTGCCCAGATGGGCCAGGCCTGCCCCTACCCCGAGCACACTTTCTGTGGCTCATCTGTTCAGGCAGCTCTTGCTCCTCTCACTTCTGCCATCACGGATCACGTGGCCTCGGTTGGCACTTCTAGTCCCTAGGCTCAGGAGCCCCGAGGATTGGGCCTTATAGCTGCAAACCCCTGACACTCGTTCAGAGGGACGCGGCAGTTCTTACCTGGGGGGACAGGCAGACACCTTGCAGGGCACGACCCCTGTGACCGGCCGGGCGTCAGGGCTGCAGAAGGAGGCGTTCACTGGGACACGCAGGTCTCTGTAGCAGGCTGCTCTCGCGGTCGTCTGCCCTGTGAGAGAGAGGGATGCACGGTGAAGACCACAGACACGACCCGTGGTAAAAGCAGGCGAAGAGCTAATGCCGTCTCCGGAAACTCTGTTGCTGCATGTTAGCCTGTTTTTGCATGAATGACATTTGGCTGACTATGATATTCCACTTCTCTGATCTGTCTTGATGACTTTTTTTAGTGGAATTCATCAGTTCTAAGATGCCTTGTATCTTCCGCCTACATTAAAAAAATATATATATTTATTTTTATTTTTGGCTGCATGCAGGCTGTTCATTGTGGCGTGCGGCCTCCAGAGTGTGTGGCTCAGAGGTTGCCTTGTACTGGCTTAGTTGCCCTGAGACATGTAGGATCTTAGTTCCCAGACCAGGAATTGAACCCCTGTTCCCTGCATTGGAAGGCAGATTCTTAACCACTGGACCACAAGTACCCCACCCTGCCTACATTTTAACGTCTTTAAGTGTGTGCCTCGTTACTGGTGCCAACTTATATTTGGTGAAACTATCTGCCCCCTCATCCGGTCTTAGCCCCGACATCCCCAGGCTGGCCTCCCGGGCTCATGGAGCTGGCTGTCTAAGACATACACAATCCATCAAATGCATTCAGAACAGGCTTCCTGAAGCCCCTTCTCCGGGGTCTGTAGTCTCTGTGTAGTCAAAGGATCAGTCTTGTAAGCCCCTGATTCCCACTCCCATGCCTTGCTCTGAGTCCACTGTTTAACTGATACCACCTATATTTATTTCCTTTACACACACACACACACGCTCACGCTGCTCCCAGATTAAAAGCCTGCTCTTCTCTCGTTAAACTGGAGACCTCCTGGCCTTGTCCTCCAGCCTTACACACAGACACACACACACTCACACACTCTCACACATGCTCACACTGCTCCCAGATTAAAAGCCCGCTCTTCTCTCGTTAAAGTGGAGACCTCTGGGCCTTGTCCTCCAGCCCCGCTGACTCCCTCTTGTACCAACATCTCCCCTGGTCCTCTGACCCCCAGAGCCCACCCACAGCTGTGTCTGTACGTGGAACTTGGTCCTCATCGACTGTCCCCGACACACCTGGTGGAAGTCCTCTCATCCCTCTATGGCAGGCCCACACCCTGTCCTCTGACACAGCACCTTCCCCTGCTCAGGGTTCTCAGACTCGAGTGTACATCTGAATCCTCTCGTTAGCTTAAACACACTCCCGGCCACTTCCAAAGCCTTGGATCCGGCAGGCCTGGGATGGGTCCTGAGAATGTAAGTTTCTAACATGTGCTCAGATGTCCAGGAGCTGCTGCCCCGCGGACCACACTTTGAGAACTGCTGCTCTAGGAAATATCAGAAGCTGCCACTTTAATGTCTCCTGTTACACAGGTGTGACAGAGTAAAAGATGAATACTTGGTCTCTTTCCCTGATTCTTGGAACAGCTCCTAGAACCTTTGGAGTCTCCTTTGTGAGCTACTGAGCAGACTGGTGGGTGGGGGGAAGCCCTGCACAGCTTATGGATGGAGCTGGTCCCAGAAAGACCAAGGCGTGATGCGAGGGTTTGCAGCCCAACCCTGGACCTCTGGGGAGGAGACGGGCTGGAGATTTAGTTTAATTACCAATGGCCAAAGACTTAATAATCCTGCCTGTGTAATAAAATCTCTATAGAAACCTGTAAATAATGGGGTTCAGAAAGCTTCCAGGACGATCTCTCTCTCAACTGCTTCAGTTGTGTCCAACTCTTTGCAATCCCATGGGCTGTAGCCCACCAGGCTCCTCTGTCCATGGGATTCTCCAGGCAAGAACACTGGAGTGGATTGCTGTGAACGCCAACATCTCATCCTCTGTCGCCCCCTTCTCCTCCTGCCCTCAGTCTTTCCCAGCATCAGGGTCTTTTCAGTGAGTCACCTCCTCACATCAGGTGACCAAAGTATTGGAGCCTCAGTTTCAGCATCAGTCATTTCAATGAATATTCAGGGTTGATTTCCTTTAGAATTGACTGGTTTGATCTTCTTGCAGTCCAAGGGACTCTCAAGAGTCTTCCCCAGCACCACAGTCCAAAAACATCAATTCTTCAGTGCTCAACCTTCTTTATGGTCCAACTCTCACATCTGTACATGACTACTGGAGACACCGTAGCTTTGACTATATGGACCCTTGTTGGCAAAGTGATGTCTCTGCTTTTAAAGATGCTATCTAGGTTTGACATAGCTTTCCTTCCACGGAGCAAGCATCTTTTAATTTCATGGCTACAGCCACCATCCGCAGTGATTTTGGAGCTGAAGAAAATACAGTCTGTCACTGTTTCCACCTTTTCTCCATCTATTTGCCGTGAGTTGACAGGAATGGATGCTATGATCTTCGTTTTCTGAATGTTAAGTTTTAGGCCAGTTTTTTCGCTCCTTTTTTCACCCTTCTCAAGAGGCTCTTTAGTTCCTCTTCACTTTCTGCCATTAAAGTGGTATCATCTGCATATCTGAGGTTATTGATTTTTCTCCCGGCATCCTCGATTCTAGCTTGTGATTCATCCAGTCTGGCATTTCGCATGATGTATTCTGCGTGTAAGTTAAATCAGCGGGGTGACAATATACAGCGTTGACATACTCCTTTCCCAATTTTGAATCAGTCCTTCATTCCACGTCCTTTGCTCCATGTTACTTCTTGATCTGCAGATAGGTTTCCCAGGAGACAGGTAAGGTGGTCTGATACTTTTATCTCTTTGAGAATTTTCCACAGTTTGTTATGATCCACACAAAGGCTTTAGCATAGTTGATGAAGCAGATGTTTCTCTGGAATCCCCTTGCTTTTTCTATGAGCCAACGGATGTTGGCAATTTGATCTCTGGTTCCTCTGCCTTTTCTAAATCCAGCTTGTACATCTGGAAGTTCTCAGTTCACTGCTAAAGTCTAGCTTGAAGGATTTTGAGCATAACCTTACTAACATGTAAAATGAGCACAATTTTATGGCAGTTTGAACATCCTTTGGTACTGCCCTTCTCTGGGACTGGAATGAAAATTGATCTTTTCCAGTCCTGTTGCTACTGCTGAGTTTTCCAAATTTGCTGACATATTGAGTGCAGTACTTCAGCTGCATCATCTTTAAAGATTTTAAATAGCTCAGCTGGAATTCCATCACCTCCACTAGCTTTGTTTGTAGTGATGCTTCCTAAGGCTCACTTGACTTCACACACTCCAGGATGTCTAGGTCTCGGTTAAGTGACCATACCATGACCATACCATCATGGTTATCTGGGTCTCCTGCATTGCAGGCAGCTTCTTTACCACTGAGCCACCAGGAAGCCTAGTGATTTAATAATGCTTGACAAGAAATCATCAAAATATAGGCATATAGGCATATAGACATATTCTATAGGTATATTCTTTATTCTACAGCACTTGGGAAGAACTGAACACAATTTTCATGATTCACCTATGTATCAATGTAGAGATGAAATCTGAATCAATATTTTATGAACTTATTTTTCCACTTGCTAACAGGGAATAAGAGACAGGGAAAATTAAAAAAAAAAAAAAAAAAAAGAAACAGACGTCACTTTAAAGCTGTTCTGTAGAGAATCTTGTAAACTCCCTTACATTAAGCCAACTAATCTTAATGACCCAATTTATAGGAGGACATACTGAACAAGAGTATCATTTTTTTAAACTGTTGGAGGTCAGTTATAATGAGTAGAGAAGGAAAATTAAACTTTTCTCTTACATGAGCACTTAAAAGTCCATTTTAAAATTTTCTAACCAAAGTCTTCTGGCATTTTTGGTGTGACTCTGTGAATAATGACTTTGGTTTGGGTTCCAGTTTTGAGACTGAAGACGTGACATTCATATGACATATGACATTCTTATGCTCAAGTCTTAATAAAGAGTCAGGCCAAATGATTCTGCTGAGCAGGGTACAGGCTCTCGGTCAAACCAACAGGAAACTGCTTTGCTTTCAAACAGAAACAGAAGTGTCCTGTGTTAACATATTCATTTCTCCTTCTTGGTGGAGATGTTTGTCTGACTCTGGTGCCAGTCAAGTCCCAAGCTTTTACCTATTAATTGGATAAGGGGGAAATCTAGATCTAGTCACTCTTGGAATGATTTTAGTAACAACATGATAGGAAAAATATAACCTAAAGGGAATTTGCCCAACACATTTCTAAGTTCACTTTTTTAAGCTGCTGACATCGGAGACCTCTCACTTTTCCTACTGGGGCACTATTGGCATTTTAGGTAAAAACATTATTTGCTGTGCAGCATGGTTGTCATGTTGTAAAATGTTTAGCATCCCTGGATCCTGCCCACTAGATGCCAATAGCCACCCATGGCAACTAACATGCCTGCACACATGTCCAAATGCTTCTTCTAAGGAACAGTGCAGCCTTTGGTTGAGAGCACTGATAGACCACAAGCAGATAAGGAAGAAAGTACATGCTTAGGAAAAAAGAAAGGGAAAATGTAACGTGTTGCTTGGAAATCTTTAGTAATTCCTAGAAACAAGATCAAAACAGGACAGTGGTCATCAGGTTCATAGCAAAATTCATTTAAGAAAATGACAATGACAAAAATGCTACAAAAAAAGAATTTATGGTGTGTAGCTCAAAGTGAGATCCAGAGGGTATTTCACGGCCTTAAATACCTACAGTGATAAAGATAGGTATGAATGGAAATAAATGAATCTAATACTAATTATGGTGTTAGAAAAAAGGATAGCTCAAGGGCTTCCCTGGTGGCTCAGCTGGTAAAGAATCTGCCTGCAATGCAGGAGACCTGGGTTTGATCCCTGGGTTGGGAAGATCCCCTGGAGAAGGGAACAGCTACCCACTCCAGTAATATGGCCTGGAGAATTCTATGGACTGTATAGTCCATAGGGTCGCAAAGAGTCGACACGACTGAGTGACTTTCACTTTTACTTTCAAGGAAGCAGAAAGAAGGAATTGATATAGATTGGAACAGAAGTCAACATATTAGAAAATGAACAGACATCAATACACTTGCAGACAAACATGTGAAGCAGAAGTCAGTATGTCAGGAAAGAGAAAATGATGAATCCAGAAGCTGATATTTGGGAAAGGAGCTTATCCTCAAGCACAACAACCTGCAACTCTGCTCACCCCACTCTTTCTAGCTCTTCCCTGGATTATAGGGGTTCCAGGTGGGCCCTTCAATCTCTACATCTCTTGTCTGTGAGGCTGTTGGATAGATCCCATCACTGAGATGCTTGAGCACATGATGTGGTCAGAGCTGCAGCATCATGTTCCTGGCAGCAAGGATTTAAAACGTGGGCTCTGGCAGATGTGAAGTCTGCTGTAAGTCTCCAGACATTTTTCTGGGAATCACATACTCCAGTGCTGGCTTAGCTCTAATCCTCGCCAGGAATTTCTGGAATGTTCAACACATTCCACCTCTTTAGTAGCCAGAGCAACTCTGAGACCTAAATGGGTCTCTCTTTGACTTTTACTTCCCCAACTTTTCCAACTATTTTGTAAACATACGACGCTTTATAGTAAATACCTTCCTAGGATACCTAGGATGGATTCTGTTTTCCTGGCTCAACTGTCACTGACATACTAACTTAATGAAAAAACAAACAATAAGCACAAATATACAAAACAAGAAATCAGAGTAAGGAAATAGCCACAAGTAGAATAAACAACTGGAAAAGACCCTGATGCTGGGAAAGATCGAGGGTAGGAGAAGAAGGGGGTGACAGAGGATGAGATGGTTGGATAGCATCATTGACTCAATGGACATGAGTTTGAGCAAGCTCTGGGAGATAGTGAAGGACAAGGAAGCCTGGTGTGCTAAATCCATGGGGTTACAAAGAGTTGGACACAACTGAGTGACTGAGCAACAAGAAGAAACAAAAATGTTTTAATCAGAGTACTTTGTTCAAATATATTAAAATATTATTTAAAATCCTAAAGGAAAAAAATGGTTTTAATTAGTAAGACTACTCTCAAAAGAGATAAATAATCTAATTAGTCTAACTACCATACATATTATAAAAAAAAAAAATCAAAGATCTAATGCCTGAAAAGGTATCAGATTCAAGTGCTTCAAAGAAATTCTACCAAATGTAGTAGATGCTACTGCTGCTACTAAGCCGCTTCAGTAGTGTCCAACTCTGCACAACCTCACAGACGGCAGGGTCCTCTGTTCCAGGGATTCTCCAGGCAAGAACGCTGGAGTGGGTTGCCATTTCCTTCTCCAATGCATGAAAGTGAAAAGTGAAAGTGAAGTCGCTCAGTCATGTCCAACTCTTCACGACCCCAGTGGACTGCAGCCTTCCAGGCTCCTCCGTCCATGGGATTTTCCAGGCAAGATTACTGGAGTGGGGTGCCATCACCTTCTCTAGTGCTGTTTAAATCATTACAGAGCAGACAAAATAGGAAAGATTTCCAACATTTAAAAAATTTCGTATATTTTAGGATGCAAAGGAAAATTATATTAATAACTCGATATATTTTCACCCTGTTCATTTAACTTATAGCAGAGTACAATTATGCTAAATGC
Source organism: Bos grunniens (assembly GCF_055505025.1). Classification (NCBI taxonomy): domain Eukaryota; kingdom Metazoa; phylum Chordata; class Mammalia; order Artiodactyla; family Bovidae; genus Bos; species Bos grunniens. The sequence continues at coordinate 4,046,497 of NC_141184.1, read as the reverse complement.
AGGGCTGGATGAATCACAAGCTGGAATCAAGATTGCTGGGAAAAATATCAACTTAAGATATGCAGGTGATACCACTCTAATGGCAGAAAGTGAAGAGGAACTAAAGAGCCTCTTGATGTGTGAAAGAGGAGAGTGAAAAAGCTGGCTTAAAACTCAACATTCAAAAACCTAAGATCACAGCATCCAGTCTCATCACTTCATGGCAAATAGAAGGAGAAAAAGTGTAAGCAGTAACAGATTTTATTTTCTTGGGTTCCAAAATCACTGCAGCCATGAAACTAAAAGATGCTTGTTCCTTGGAAGTAAAGCTATGACAAACCTTAACAGTATATTAAAAACCAAAGATATCCTTTTGCTGATAAATGTCTATATAGTCAAATTATGGTTTTTCCAGCAGTCATGTACAGATGTGAAAGTTGGACCATAAAAGAAGGCTGAGCACTGAAGAATTGATGCTTTCAAATTGTGATGCTGGAGTTGACTCTTGAGAGTCCTTTGGACAGCAAGGACATCAAACCAGTCAATCCTAAAGGAAATCAACTCTTGGATATTCATCGGAAGGACTAATGCTGAAGCTGAAGCTCTAGTACTTTGGCCACGTGATTTGAAGAGCCAACTCATTGGAAAAGACCCTGATTCTGGGAAACACTGAGGGCAGGAGGAGAATAGGGTGGCAGAGGATGAAATGGTTAGATGGCATCATCGACACAATGGACATGAATTTGAGAAAACTGGGAGATCACTGAAGACAGAGAGGAGCCTAGCATGCTGCTGTCCATGGGGTTGCAAAGATTCAGGCATGATTTAGCACCTGAACAACAACAACCCTTAGAAATACTAATGGAAAAAATACAAAATAAAACAGGACAGAATCTAATAGTACCTTGGGGGAAAAAAGACATCAGATAATAATTCTCAGTAGAAATATAAGAATGATTTAGTGTTAGGAAAATCATTCCTAATAGTTTAGTGTTAGGAAAATTGGCTCGGAGAAGGCAATGGCACCCCACTCCAGTACTCTTGCCTGGAAAATCCCATGGATGGAGGAGCCTGGTAGGCTGCAGTCCATGGGGTCGCTAAGAGTCAGACACGACTGAGTGACTTTACTTTCACTTTTCACTTTCATGCATTGGAGAAGGAAATGGCAACCCACTCCAGTGTTCTTGCCTGGAGAATCCCAGGGACGGGGGAACCTGGTGGGCTGCCGTCTATGGGGCCACCCAGAGTCGGACACGACTGAAGCAGCAGCAGCAGCAGGAAAATTGGCTAATATATTTTACCATTTTAATGGATTAAAGAGTAAACATAAAGTTCTTCACAAATGTAATACATTTCAGCATGTGATAAATTCTGCCTCAATTTTGACAAAAATGTTTACAAAATTGACAACTGATGAATACTTAATCAATATATCTGTATATTTGCATGAGTATACGTGTGCATATATATACCTATGTATCTACATAGACAGATGTAGGTATTTACACGTTTATTTAAACCTAGAAACCAGCATTATGGTAAACACTATAAACAGTCCCATTAAGGTTGAAGAGAAGTGAAGTGAAGTCGCTCAGTCGTGTCCGACTCTTTCTAACCCCATGGACGGTAGCCTACCAGGCCCCTCCATCCATAGGATTTTCCAGGCAAGAATACTGGAGTGGCTTGCCATTTCCTTCTCCAGGAGATCTTCCCAACCCAGGGGTTGAACCCAGGTCTCCTGTTTTGTAGGCAGGCACTTTACTGTCTGAGCCACCAGGGAAGTCCAGACTATAGGTTAGGACCATTAAGGTTAGGAATAAGAAAAACATATATCATCATGCAGAAAACCTGGGTTGGATCTCCAGGGAAGATCCCCTGGAGAAGGGAAAGGCTACCCACTCCAGCATTCTGGCCTGGAGAATCCCATGGACTGTATAGTCCATGGGGTCACAAAGAGTCGGACACGACTGAACGACTTTGATCATTATCATTGATCATATCATCATTTCAGTTAAGACCATAAGGAGATACTGGCTCACACAATTAGATAAGATAAAATAAGGGTTATGAACATTGTAGTGGGGAGAAACTTCAGGTGGTATCACTATATATCTAGAAAACTCAAGGAGGAGTAGGTGTAAAGATGTTGGAGGAGGGGGAGAAAGAGCAGACTCTTGGGTACAGAGAAAAGACAAAGTGTGGACACAGACTGAGCTCAGAAGCAAAGAGAAAACAATGCCTGTCGCTGAGACAGTAAGAAGTTGCTCTGATGTGAGAGCCGGTATCACCAGTGTGAGGCCGAAGAGCACAGAGATTTGTATCAAAAGACCCTCATACGTAAGTGATGATGGGGAATCAAGGGCAAACCAGCCCCCTGGGGGAGGAGATGGAGACACAGGTGCTGGGCTTGTGGTGCACCTGCAGTAAGGAAGTTAAGGGACAGGACCAGTGACAAGACCGTGCTGATAAAGGAAGGAGGCAAATGGGCAAGATGGATGTCGGAAATCAAGAGCAGAGAAAGCTGGAAGGAATCAGATCAATGGTGCTAAGGGCTTCGGGGAGGCCAGCAGGAGGCGGCTGAAGAAGGGCTTCTGATGTCATCACAGGGTGGTGGTCACTGCTAGAAGCGTCTCAGATATGAAACCAAGAAGCTGTAAGGATGACCAGCAGGGGCTCCTGGTTGGCAGTGGGGAAGGAAGTGGAGGTTATTCTCAAGGCAAGAGAGAGAAAAAGGAAACAATGGGAGACTGATGGGAAGGCTGAGGAAATCTGAGAGGGGGAAGACGGTGGGGCAGGGAAGAGTGACTTGAAAGGGAGGAAGGTTGTGTTTTGGTGGTGAGAACTTTGTGTGATGAGGTCACGGGTGAAAGCGGAGTATTGAGGTTGGGGAAGGGGGAACATCTCCCTGGGGCAGAAGATGCAGAAGGAATGAGTCGCAGAAAATTCTGCTGTGGTTGGTGGGAACCAGCTGACGTTTACACTGGGCTTAACCCTCCCCACACGGGGGATGGAAATCGCCCACATGTATGTGCAGAAGCAAGCTTGTGTAGAGACATATGGAACCTATTACAGCAGGACTCCACAACGGGTCTGGCTTCCAATCTACTAGGGCAGTTCAAGTGCTACCTTTAATCTATAATCTATAAGGCTCAGTAGAGCTTGAGGTCTGTTAGCAGGCACTGCTTCTCTCCTCTTACAAAATTACCATGATTAAAAGCATATGGAGAGGGGGCTGCTAATGGTCCCCGGACTCGCTTCCTGGGTGTGTTCCAGGAAATTTCTTGTCTTCAGTTCTCCCACCCATCCACTGTTGTTATTGTTGTTGTTCAGTCGCTAAGTCGCGTCTGACTCTTTGCAACCCCATGGACTGCAGCATGCCAGGCTCTTCTGTCCTCCACTTCTCCCAGAGTTTGCTCAAATTATTGTCCCTTGAGTCAGTGATGCTATCTAACTGTTCATCTTCTGTTGTCCCCTTCTCCTTTTCCCTTCCATCTTTCCCAGCATCAGGGTCTTTTCCAATGAATCGGCTCTTCCATCAGGTGGCCAAAGTGTTGGAGTTTCAGCTTCATCATCAGTCCTTCCAATAAATATTCAGGGTTTATTTCCTTTAGGATTGACTGATTTGATTTCCTTGCTGTCCAAAGGACTCTCAAGAGTCTTCTCCAGCACTACAATTCAAAAGCATTAATTCTTTGGCACTTAGCCTTCTTTATGGTCCAAGTCTCACATCCATACGTGACTACTGGATAAACCATAGCTTTGACTAGACCGACCTTGGTTGGCAAAGTGATGGTTTTGCTTTTTAATACACTGTCTAGTTTGTCATAGCTTTCCTTCCAAAGAACAAGCATCTTTTAATTTTGTGGCTGCGGTCACAGTCCTCAGTGATTTTGGAGCCCAAGACAATAAAATCTGTCACTGCTTCCATTTTTTCTCCCTCTATTTCCCAGGAAGTGATGGGACCAGATGCCATGATCTTAGTTTTTGGAATGTTGAGCTTCAAGTCAGCTTTTTCATCCCACTAAACCTGTCTTAACTCACCTCTCAAGGAGCATTAAAGCATGGACCTTTGACCATCACAGTCCCTGGTGGGAAATCTTCTGACTGACATTTAAAAATTAACTGTAGGGTTCAGTGAAGTTGTTGCTCTTCTTTTAGAGCCAGTTCCTCTTGGAGAAGTGGTCATCCCTTGGTATTCCTGAATGCCAGGGACTCCACAGATGCCTCCGAGGGCTGCTGGGGCACTGAGCAGGGGAGAAGCCCTAGCCAGTGGGTTCCGCCTACAGTAGAAAAGTCCTCTCGGCAGAAGCACAATTGAAAGTGACTCCCTGAACCAGGGGTTCTCAATGTGCTTCATCACCAGGAGCTCTTAGTATAGTGCAGTCTGCTGGCCCATCCTTATTGCTAGGACTTCTGACTCAGCAGGTCCTGGGTGGGCCCAGCAGTTTGCATTTCTAACAGATTCTCAAGTGATGCTAATGATGCTGGCCTGGGGCCTACAATTTCCACAGCAGCTCAGTGACTTTTGCATATGATTCTGTAGAAAGTGACCTTAAACTGGGAGGCACCCTAGTTTTGTGAATGCGAAATCAGAATCTTCTATAATTTTTTTTATGTCAGATCCCATGCTACCATTCAAACTCTGCATCCACAAGTGAACAAATCTGCATGCGGGTGTCCACACATATGAGGCAAGGTCATCCCAAGAGAAGCCATCTTAGTCTTCTAGGAGTGAACCCTTCCGATTGTGTGTGTAAGTTGTGCAGTCATGTCTGACTGTTTGTGACCCCATGGACTGGGGCCCACCAGGCTCCTCTGTCCATGGGATTCTCTAGGCAAGAATACTGGAGTGAGTTGCCATTCCTTTCTCCAAGAGATCTTCCTGACCCAGGGTTCAAAACTGCGTTTTTCACATTGCAGACAGCTTCCTTACTGTCTGAGTCACTGGGGAACTGAGTCACCAGTTCCCCATAAAGAACCTGCCTGCCAGTGCAGGAGACGTAAAAGAACTGAGTCTGGTCTCTGGGTTGGGAAGATCCTTGGAGGAGGAAATGGAAACTCACTCCAGTATTCTTGCCTGGAGAATTTCATGGACAGAGGAGACTGGTGGGCTACCGTCCATGGGGTGGCAAAGAGTCAGACACAACTGAAGCGACTAAGCAACAAGCACAACTTTCAAATACTCTCCCTAAAAGTGGAGCCAAAATGTATCATTTCTGGAGCAATTTTTGGGGCTTTGGAAGGATTCACTATTTACAGTTCATTTTAAGTGTGAAAATTCATAAACAGAAGCCTCATTTAAAATGGAGTTGATTTTGGTGCTGACAACTTTTCAGTTCTTTATGTGCAAATACGCTTACTTTCAAAAATTAATCTATATTCTTCAAAAAAATTAATATGAAAATATGACTAAATATTCTGATAATACTAAGGTTTTAAAGGACATAATGTGAAATTCATGAATCTTTATTGTGAGCACTTCAACACTTAAAAGTACTTGACGCACAAAGTGAAGAATAGCAATACACACTGGTTGAATTAGTCAACATAAACTACTGGCTACCAAAAGAGTTTCAATGCTGACATCTTACTTGAAACTAGTATAGAACTGCACACAGAGACCATTTAAAAAAATTTATATAGGAATAATGCTGTTTATGTCCAAAGAAATAAGAGTCATTCAGGTCTCTTATATCCAAAAATAAAATTAAAGGACTCAGGAGGCCAGAAGGGCCCCAGCACTGGATGTCAACTGCATTGCCAACAAGAACAGTACCTTGCGGTGTGTCCAATAGGAAGGTGATTACTTTACTACCAGCAGGAGGAAGAATCTCTCTTTGCCTAGCAACAGCCCAGCCAATGAGAAACCTCACAACTCAGCCAATGAAAAAATCAGTATATTTCAAACTCCCAGTTTCCTCCAATGGATGTATTGTTATGATTTTTAATAACAGCCGCTGTCAACTCCCCCTTCTCCTCTATAAAAGACCTTTCTTTGTTCATGGGGCTTGTCTGCGATTGTGTCTAGAATTACAGTTCTTTGTTGCTCCCTGATAAATCCATTTTGCTGGTAAAATAACTAGCTGTTTTATTGTTTTAGGTCAACGAAAATATCAATAATGCTTCAACATATTTGCTCAAGAATGTGAACTCCCCTGTTAAAAAGGAGCCACTGGCTTAATACATAAAGAGGAACTCTTTGCAAATGAAGGATACAGATGAGGTGATAACAGGGAACACTTATCAGTCAGGATCTTCTAAAAGAGGGCGCACACATGGAAACCTGAATGTGGGAGGAAGGGATGAGATGGGACAGGGTTTACTGAAGTGTCTGCAATGACCTTGGGTCAGGGGGAGGTTTGTCTTCTGCATTTTCTATGGTTAGGACACTTGCGGTTAAAAAATAATTCCGACATCCACAGATTGGAGCCTCCATGAAAGTGCGCCTCCTCTCCTGCTGACATCCTGGGCAGTCTTTTCTCAGGAGCATCGGGCAGGGAGGGATGGCCGGATGGAGGGGTGCTGGGCCTCCCGGGTGACGCTCACCTGGCTGCCTACGAGCCTGCAGCCCGTCTGCCCACCCACCTGCTCTGGCCTCTCCTCCTCCTTCCTGCTCTTTAACCCCAGCAGACTCAGTTTTGGAAGTCCAAGAGATGCACCAGGGAGGGGGAAGCGAGGGCAGCTGACAGTCGGGTTTCTCTTTTGATCCACCTGGTAACTGTTCACTGACACAGAAAATCGAACTAGAAGGCTTGTCAGGGTCCCTAAAGCACACCCCTACACGGGCACTGAAGAAGCAGACAGGGTTCTGGGCCTGTTCAGAGTCCCTCCTCAGCAGAATGTGGAGTGGAAGGCAGGCTCTGACTGTGCCCTGACACTCACAGCTGACACCTGAACCCTTAGGGAGCATCCCAGGGGTCACACGGCCAGGCTGCTTAAAAACGGCTTTGGGTTAAGGTTTGATAAGCCATTTTTCACAGTTAATCCAGGGCCGCCAAAAACCCCATGAGATCAGAAAGTCTGTGCTTCGTTTGAGAACCTGAAAATCTGAGTCTGCAGGCCTGGCCAAGAATATCTGCGTTTCTTTTTTCATATTTCTGATTTTGCCCCTTAATTTCCGTGTTGTTCCTGTCAGACCACTTCTCTGTTACTGGTTCACTCCGAATGAATTCTCTCTCAAATGCCTGCTTTTCTGTTGTGCATTCATTACATTGGGCTTACGTGTATTTCAACCATCCAGTAACCTCGCCTGAAGGAAAAACAGTGAGCTGAATATTAAGTGAAAGAGATGGCCCACATGTTCGTGTGCAGCACCTAGACCTTTTTTCCCAAGGGTTTTTCTCGGGCCCTTGGTCCAAGCTTTTTGATCACAGTGTGCACGTAGTCTAAACACTCGGGTTGTTGGGTTGAGCGTTTACCTGGACCTGAAGTCAGGCAAGCAGCGGGGCAGGCTGCAGGCTGCAAACTGTCGGGTCAGATGCTAAGCCTGGGTAGAGAAAGGGAAAGCAGGAGCCCCACAGGACAGGTTTCAGGACCAGGGGAATAACTGGAGCACTCAGCATGGGGCCACGTGCTCTGCAAGCTCAGGACCGTCAGTGTGAACAGGACCACGTGCTGCCTTATCACACCACGTGCTGCCTTATCACACCATGTGCCAGGGCTGAGTCCACGTAGTGAGCGGAGCCTGCCAGGGAAAGGCACACTCCACCCAGGAGGCTGGGGAATCAGCCTGAGCGGCCCCCAAGTCCTGCCCCCAGGCCACTGCCCCTTCCAGGCAGGAAAAGGGCCAGGCCACACTTTGTCCACTCGCCGTGGTGGCTACCAGCCTACACACCCTCTACGCACAGAGACACACTGTGGGCACCTCTCCAAGTGTGTGTGTCCTGCACATGCCTGCCCACACGAGTGTGCAGAAGATGGCAACACAGTTCAAAACAGGGAGGAACGCATTCATCACCCTTGCCTGGGGCCACGTGACTAGTGTCATTGTGGAATTTCCTTTGGCTTTAAGGGTTTAGTAACCCAAACAGTGCGATTTCTTAAGCAAAGCTATAACACTAACAGAAGAGAATAGAAGCTGACATTTACTTGGCTAGATGGAGTGTGAGAGCTTTACAGGTTTTTCTCTCCTGTAATCCTTAAAGGAACCCTATACGGTTGATTACATGATTATTCTACTTTACAGATGGGCTCACTAGTGTGTAAAAGGCTTAAGGAGCTCACAAGGTCACATGTTTTAAAGGGCCAGAACTCAATCTCTGGCAGTCTGGCCAAACCCCCCGCTGCAACCTTCCAGCCTCGGTGTGATGGGTCACTGGCTGGCCTGGTCCTTCTATCCAATGTGATGGGCACGTGTGGCAATTGCAACCTCTTGTTTGATTTTTGCTTGAGAAGGAAGGAGATTCATAACATTTTCTACTTCAGAACCCGTCACACACTGGAGGGCAATTTCTTACACTCTGTCTCACTGGGAGTGGAGTTTAAGGCTGGAAGTAATGAAATGTGAATTCTAAGCCATCCACTTTCAGGCACGCTCCCTTTTTTCACACACAGCAGCAGGTGGATGAGAAGCATAAGGAGGCCCTGGGGACGCCGCCGTGGAGGGGAGGCGGCTGGCTGACCCTGTGTCATCATTTCCATCTGTGCCCTCGTGTGTTTATAAATCAGAAAGTGGTCGAGGTCTTGCATTCATCCTTCAACAAAGCAATGCCTGGTGCCTAGGCTGTGTGGACTCTGTGCACACAGCAGCTGATAATACACAGGAAACATCACCAACAGACCACCACCCCAGACCGCTCCATCACCGTCAGTGAATCTCAACCACAGAGACAAAGAAGCGACAAGTGCACACGTCAGGTGTAATCGAGCCGTGAGACAAGCGCCTGGGCGTGGAAGCTGCAGGAGGCACCGCCTTGGGGTGGCAGGGACCGTGGCCTGCTGCCTGAGTGCCTCCTAGAGCTGATCACTGGTGAGCAGAGCAAAGCCCACCAGAGGTGCAGAGAAGCTACAAAAGCCCTTCCTCAAACCCAAGGGACGTTCAAAGCATCAAGAAAGCTTACAAAATTGAAACCAGTGCAACAGAAGAAATCAAAACCAAAGAAAGGAAGAAAACGTCCTGTCATCAGTCAACACAAGAGCGCACTGGAATGATGAGATGTGAGGACGCATCATACGAAGCCTTCCCTCGGCAGGACACTTAACATGTCCAGGCAGAGGCTGGCCTGGGAGCCTACAGAAAAAAATATCCTTTCAGTCCCACTACAGTCATCCCCTCCATTCCTGCATTTTCAAGGGAACCACACCCAATGTCTCTGTGCATTTTCACCAAGATTAAGTCAGGTGGAGAATAAGACAGGCTATTGGTCAGCTCTCAGATGGGGAAACTCAGGCAGACTGTCGGTCAGCAGTCTTACCACCCATGGGCTGGGTGCCTGCACACCAGGCTTCTCAGGCTGCAGGCACTCCTGCTTCATGCGGACAGACACTGGTGAACGGATGAAACATTACCTGCCAGGTGCCTATGGGATGGCCCAGTGATGCCCCAATCCTAGACTATTAAAATGGAAACGGCAAGGCTCAGCTACCTTCAACATTCTCTTCATTGAACTCATGTCCTTAGGGACACTAAGGTGTCAGCGCCCACATCCCAGGGTGAAGAGCATCACCGCAGGTCCTGCCAGACGGGAGGTAGTTGCCTATGGATATGCATGCTCAGTCGCTTCAGTTGTGTCCATCTCTCTATGGCCCCATGGAGCATAGCCCACCAGGCTCCTCTGCCCATGGGATTTCTCCAGCAAGAATCCTGGAGTGGATTGCCATTTCCTCCTCCAGGGGATCTTCCCGATCCAGGGATCAAACCCTCATCTCCTGTGTCTCCTGCACTGCCAGGCAGATTCTTTACCACTGAGCCACCTGGGAAGCCCTGGATATGAGGATAGGAAAACACTCCTGACTCGGGATCTCTGATCAAGTCAGAGCATTTGAGTTGATCTGAGATTTTCATAGGGATTCAGCCTGGGAAAGCTCTGCTTTATTCCACATGGAAATGCTCAGGAATCTAAAAGTCCAGCAACGCGCCAAGGGATGATGAATTCTGGAGGTCAAATCTGCTTGTGTGTGGTAGGGATGCTCGAGGTTTTAATGTAAAATTAATTTTCCATATCAACAAAATAGATGTAAAGGTGAATTTAAATGTTTCTCTTGTTTTCAAATATCTAAATATCCTGGGAAAATATAGACAGCCATATGGCCAATGGTATTTAGGGTTTCTGGGTTCTATTTCTACACTAGATTTTAGATAATTACGTTTTCAGATGAGTTTCATGTGGGATGAGGTCTCGTCAGCCACCTGGCTGAATGTTTGCAGAGACTCAGGTATCATTTTTCTGACCAAGGCACAGCTGTAAAGCAATTTCTCAACTGTACTTACAATCTCTCAACTATTTGTCAGAAAGAAAAATCTGTGAGTCCACAGGAATGTTAGAATCAAGCTGGCCAACCTTCTAAAATGATCCATATTAATAGATAAGAGAGAAGCAGAGTTAAAATTCAAAGAATAAATAAAAAAAGACAGAATAATCCTTTAAATGGGAAAAACCCAAAGCTGAACCCTGGCCATGGAAGGTGGTGAGTTTAATGAGCAAAGAGATGAAGCTCTATCTTAATCTTTTTACAGAAACCAGCTCTGGCCAGCTCTTTGGAAATCATTTTAGAATCTTCATACTTTGCCAAAGTATCTGGAAGAAGAGTATTCAGTCTTAAAGACGGTGATTATATCAAAGAATCTCTACGTTTTCAGTCATTCTAATGGCAGAATGATTTCCAGCTGTTGCCAAAAGCCTTAGCCTTCTTTTATAAAGGCAAGGAAGCCAATCCTGTAAGCAAAACTGCCCAGGAAACCGGAAGATATTCCACAAACAAAGCATGTGCTTTCACAAGAAGTGTGCGCCATGCGGACACGTGGTGTCTGTGTGCTGAAGGGCCTTGAAGGTGGAGAGGGTTGGTAGCTCCAGGAAAGCAGGGTGGGGGAACTCCTGGCAGCTGATGCTCAGAGTCTAAGCTGTTCCCATGTGTGCCTGAGTGGCAGCTTTGCTGGCATGATCACGCCAGGCTTACGGAACCTGAATGGGCACCTGAGCTTGGAGGGTGGCGATGACTACCATTTATGGATGGCCCGTGGCATCCTGTGTCAGTTCTGATTGATGAGAAACTGGCCCGATATCTGAGTTCCCCGACAGCATGGGCTGGTCCAAGGTGACAGCAGGACATGCCGCTCGTCTTGTTTTAGGTGGGCATTCCCCGTCTTTAAGGTCCCAAGTTTGGTTAACTGAGATGTGGGCAGCAGGACTTGAAACCCACACAGGCACACACACAGACACACACACACACACACACCCATGGCAAGAGGGGGGAAGGAACCAGTCATGACCACATGACCACCATGGGCCTGTGTGAGGGACTAGACCTTGGGCAGGTCCCAGTGCCCCAGAGGAGGGGGACTTTGCAGGACTGGGAGACTCTGAGAAAGGGAAGAATTCCTACTCCTTGGGATGAGCTGGGCTTCTGCAACTTACCCTGCACCTTTGAGGGTGCTCCAGGAGAGGGATGGGGTGGACATCACACATGGCCCCTGAGGACAGTGGCCCCTGTCCAGGGATGAACTTTGTATTCCTCTTCTCTGCTTTTCTGGTGGGTAAGAGGGCTAAAGGAGGATGTGCTTTGCAACTTCTCAGGGTCTTGGATAAAGACACAGAAGTAGTTTCATGAATTTGGCTCAAAGGTGACCCGACACAGGGAGGAAAAAGCCAGAATCATTTCAGTTGATATCTGGGACCTAGAAGGACAAGCTCAAGCCTTTAAAGTTTAAAAAAGTAAAATGCACATTTACTTTAAGACTCAAAGCATGTAAGGATGTTCTAAATGTATGGATGGGGGAAATCTAATTTGAAGTAGTTCCTGTGAAAAAGATATGACTTTTAGCCAACTAGAGGAAGACTATGAACAGTTGATGTTCAAAAGCGGTCCCAGGTCTCCACCTGTGACTACTCCAGATGCTCAAAGTGCAGCTCCCCAGCGCTCTCTGTGCCGGGTTCCTGGGGCTCTGGGCTCTCACGGACCCCGGCACACGACAGCATGTAGCCTTGCATGTTGCATAGGTGGGTATGCATGTTTTTGGGGACAGGGCCAGTCTACATGATTCCTCTTCACAGACAGAACTCGGCATGGTGCCTTACACATTTAAGGAAGAACAAAAATGCCCCATGCCATAGAAGTTCAATTCAGTTTGGTGGCTCAGTCGTGTCCGACTTTTTGTGACCCCATGGACTTGCAGCACGCCAGGCTTCTCTGTCCATCACCAACTCCTGGAGCTTGCTCAAACTCATGTCCATAGAGTCATCCAAGCATTTCATTCTCTGTCGTCCCCTTCTCTTCCTGCCTTCAATCTTTCCCAGCATCAGGGTCTTTTCCAATGAGTCAGCTCTTTGCATCAGGTACCTTATAGAGGTCCCATGTTTCAGTCAGCCATATTGCTAGTAAGTCACTCAATACTTTTTAATAAAAGTAACAATTACATTATGGGGCTTCCCTGGCGACTCAGATGTAAAGAATCTGCCTGCCAATGCAGGAGACATCAGTTCAATCCCTGGTCTGGGAAGATCCCCTGGAGAAAGAAATAGCAACCCACTCCAGGATTTTTGCCTGGGAAATCCCCATGGACAAAGGAGCCCAGTAGGCTACATACAGTCCATGGGGTCACAAAAGAGTCAGACACTATTTAGCAACTGAACAAGAAAAATTACACTAGTGTTTCATCATCCAGTTCAGAGACAGAGAGGTTTAAGCAAAGGTCTCTACATTTTCCCCACTTGATTTAAAAGTTTGAGGTTCAGCACTTTTGAACTGTGGTGTTGGAGAAGACTCTTGAGAGTCCTGGGTGTTCATTGGAGGGACTGATGTTGAAGCTGAAACTCCAATACTTTGGCCACCTGATGTGGAGAGCTGACTCATTTGAAAAGACCCTGATGCTGGGAAAGATTGAGAGCAGGAGGAGAAGGGGATGACAGAGGATGAGATGGTTGGATGGCATCACCGACACAATGGACATGGGTTTGGGTGGACTCTGGGAGTTGGTAATGGACAGGGAGGCCTGGCGTGCTGCAGTTCATGGGGTCGCAAAGAGTTGGACACAACTAAGAGACTGAGCTGAACTGAGGTTCAGACTGATACTCAGAAACATTTGCTGACTGGACAGTAAATGAATAAATGGTTTCCTATCAACAAAACAAAGGCAAGGTTTCCAATATGTAATTTTTATTCTATTTTCTAAACCTCATCACTAAAATTAAAGTTTAAGCCCTAGAAATATCTGCAGCTGATGATGAGAACATTGCTGGAAAAGCGTAAGAGAGCTTGATTTACAAGTCAGTCTTAGGGTTTGTCTGAGGAACACTAACTGTAAATCAGAGGAATTATTCCCATTTGAAAAAAGAGATCATCCCCAGATACTGCATGATATGTATCAGAGAGATTAAATGTAACTATAAGCCATGCTGCAGTCCATGGGGTCGCAAAGAGTCGGACACAACTCAGCAGCTGAACTGATAAGCCAAATCTGAATAAGCCTTTTCATGTGAAAGTAAAGCAGTGGTTTGAAATTCATTACTGTTTGAAATACATTGAGCCAACGGAGTCACCGAGGTTGATTTTTAAAAAGCACAGCATAAGTAACTTTGAGAAATAGCTGATGCCCTTACACTGGAAACAAGAGTCTGCTGAAGCCATTCCCGTGTCTGAAAGTCCCTATCTTAGAGTCACACTTAATCGGCTAAGTTGGATCCTCCTCTCAAATACTCTTGGCTTAGCATCTCCCTGTGTGAATCCTTCCTCCACCACCCCATCATGAGTGCCCCAGTGAGAGTCCGGCAAAGGCACAACTAAGCAGGATTACTGAAATAAAATCCCATGGTTATGTCACAAGAGTGAGTGGAAAGGAAAAAAAAAATGAGCAGAGGACGCTGCCAGAAAAGATGAGAGGCACTGCCTGCCTTGTCAGGAAACCTTGCTGTCTAAAGAGAAATGGCCCATTAGAACAGATAAGGGATGGGACTGTCCTTTTTTTTACAGAGGCCAGGTGATGTTTCCAGATGAAACCAGGGCTGGGGGGTTTCCCAGGGGTCTCCTCCTGGTTTACTCGTTCCCTAGCTGTTTCTCCAGCTTGTAGACGTTAAAGTCACAAGAAGGAAACTAAGCAAAGCATGCTTCAAGTGTTCCAGCCTAGGTTAGGAAGAGGCCTAGGCAAGTGGAAATCTTCAAAACGTAAAATATGATGCAGATGAAACAAAACCCAGACCTGAACCTGATCTGGCTGCCTCAGGTGGGGTCTTTCTGTTTTTAAGCCCTGTTGAGGAAGGAAATCAGTCCTGAATATTCACTGGAAGGACTGATGCTGACGCTGAAGCGCCAATACTTTGGCCACCTGCTGTGAAGAGCTGACTCATTGGAAAAGACTCTGATGCTGGGAAAGATTGAAGGTGGGAGGAGAAGGGGATGACAGAGGATGAGACAGTTGGATGGCATCACTGACTCAATGGACATAGGTTTGAGTAAACTCTGGACATTGGTGATGGACAGGGAGGCCTGGCGGGGTGCAGTTCATGGGTCGAAAAGAGTCGGACACGACTGCGAGACTGCACTGCACTGAACTGAACTGAGGGTTTCCACAAGACCAGGCAAGTGACAGGACGCGGTAGGTGCCCAGTTAACCACAATGTTGTGTTTCTTATTTTTATCTTGTTTGTACAGAAAATAGGATAATCCTGGGGGATGCAAGAGAAAGAGTGGGAGAAGGGAAGGTGTGGTCTTGCCCTTTTAGGAAAATATAGGAGGGTCCACTTCAAGCCAATAGCATTTAAACAGTGCCCTTTCCTTAAGCCCACCTACTTATGCTTTATTAATATACGAAAAAATAGGCAAGAGTACACATGGAAAAAAAATGATTTCTTCAATAAGTGGTTCTGGGAAAACTGGACAGCTACAGTCTTCCCAGGTAAAAGAATGAACTTAGAACATTCTCTAACATGTATACAAATATAACCTTAAAATGGACTAAAGACCTAAATGGAAGATCAGATACCATAAAACTCCTAGAATAAAACATAGGCAGAACAGCCATTGACATAAACTGCAGCAATATTTTCTGGATCTGTCTCCTAGAGTAATGCAAATAAAAATAAAAATCAACAAATTGGACATAATTAAACTTAAAAGCTTCTGCACAGCAAAGGAAACCCTAACTAAAATGAAAAGGCAGCCTATAGAATGGGAGAAAATATTTGGAAGAGAAGTGACCAACAAGGGATTAATTTTCAAAATACACAAACAGCTAATGTCAAAGAAACAAACAACCCATTAAAAAGGTGGGAAGGAGACCTAAACAGACATTTCTCCAAAGATATACAGATGGTGCAAAGGGACATGAAAAGATGCTCAGTACTGCTGATTACTGCTGCTGCTGCTGCTAAGTCGCTTCAGTTGTGTCCGACTCTGTGGGACTCCAGAGACGGCAGCCCACCAGGCTACCCCGTCCCAGGGATCCTCCAGGCAAGAGTACTGGAGTGGGTTGCCATTGCCTTCTCCGGCTAATTACGAGAGAAATGCAAATCAAAACTACAATGAGGTATCACCTCACACTGGTCAAAATGGCCATCAAAGAGTCTACAAAAAGTAATGGTGGAGAGAGTGTGGGAATATAAATTGGTGCAGCTACTATGGCAAACACTATGGAGGTTCCTTAAAAAACTAAAAGTAGAGCTACATCAGATCCCGCTCCTGGGCATATCCAGATAAAACTGATTCAAGACGACACACGCACCCCATCATCCATAGCAGCACTGTTTACAACAGTCAAGACACTGAGGCAACCTAAGATGAATGGACGAAGATACAGTAATCTTGACACAATGGAATGTCACTCGGCCATAAAAAAGAATGAAATAAGGGCATTTGCAGCTACATGGACGAACCTAGAGGTGATATACTTAGTAAGTCAGAAAGAGAAAGACCAATATCATATGGTATCAGTTACATGTGGAATCTAAAAAAAAATGTTACAAATGAACTTATTTACAAAACAGAAAGAACCTCACAGACATAGAGAACAAACTTACGGCTATGTAAGAGGGAAGGGGAGGAGAGATAAGTTAGGAGTTTGGGATTAACAGAGACACACTACTACACATAAGCTAGATAATCAACAAATATATTCAATATAGCACAGTATATTCAGTTATACATATACGTATATGTTATTCAGATGTACATACGTTATTCGTATACATATATATATATATATATATCATGGAATTACTTTGCTATACCCCTGAAACTAATGCCAAATTGTAAATTAGCTATACTTCAATTAAAAAAAACTTAAGATGCTCTTGGTTAGGCACTGAGTCCTGGGAGCTGCACAGCCTTGGCATTTCCACTGGAAGACTGTATAAAAGAGCCACCTACTACACAGGTGATGATAAAAGGATGGGGTTAGACATCCCTTCTAGCTGTTGAATAGAGAAACCTTGATTTTCCATGAATTTTCCATCAAAGTTAAAAACAAACAACCACTCACTGACTCTATAACACAATTCTTCAGGCAAATGACTAGGGGATGGGTTTTGGGTTGATTTCCTCTAGAAACCTCAAAGTGAGAATTATTCCTTAGGTGGACCTTGGTGATTTGCAAGCATGCTCAGCATCTGCTAGAGTGTTTCAGGCTATTGAGGCGGCCACGTGGTTGGAGCTGAGGAAACCCAGCGTCCTCTGCATGCCTGGCTCTCCCAGGGAGGACACGGAGAAAAGCCCTAATGAAACATACTCATGGACCAGCCGTCCTTACACGTGCTGCCATGTGACTTGCTGCACTCTTTTAGCCACATGAAAATCTACAAGGACGCATCTGAAAATTATCCTTACACAAATAGAAGGCTTTGTGGTTTATTATTTTAATCAAACACTGTTAGATAATCCTAAATAGGGACAGATAAAATCAAATGCAGCCAATAGGGACCAGAGAGTCGTAGGGGATGGCTGTGAGACCAGAAGAGAAAGGGAAGGAGAATAAATGGGATTAGAGTAATAGCCAGACCACACACGGGATGCCCACGAGTACGGCCTGTTTTATTTCCCAAATGGGGTAAAATTATAGCTGATGTGGGTCCCTCGCCAGAGTAGATACCCCACATTTTCTCTGGCTGCCTTTAGGGTCATTTGTTGCTAGTCTGCATTGCAGAAAGGGATTCTATTTTGCCTTAGAAAGCTCCTAAAGTCAGAATTTAAATAGGATTTAAACATTTTATTTTTAATGAGAAGAATAAATACATATCGAGTACGTGGTGTTAACTTTTCAGACTGTTATTTTTTAATTGTTCAATTTTTCTGTGTTTCCTTCCATTCATTGATTTAAAGCAATTATTAAGAAGACACGAGTTCAGTTTTTTCCTTATCAACTCATTTTATTCTTACTTTATAAAATGTTCATTTGTGTCCTATTATACTTAAACATATGGACTTCCCTTGTAGCTCAGCTGATAAAGAATCTGCCTGCAATGCAGGAGACTCTGGTTTGATTCCTGGGTGGGAAAAATCTGCTGGAGAAGGGATAGGCTACCCATTCCAGTATTCTTGGGCTTCCCTGGAGGCTCAGACAGTAAAGAATCCGCCTGCAATGCAGGAGACTCAGGTTTGATCCCTGGGTTGGGAAGATTCCCTGGAAGAGGGCATGGCAACCCACTCCAATATTCTTGCCTGGAAAAGTCCATCAACAGGGGAACCTAGTGGGCTACAGTCCACAGGGTTGCAAAGGGCTGGACATGACTGAGCAACTAAGCACAGCACACAGCATGTACTTAAATTTACAGTACTGTTTAGACTAATTTCCTAATTATTAAAACCTGGAATGTACAAAGCTGAAAGCCCTTTGGCCATATGGAAACGTGTCTGTTTTTCAATATTAGGTAGAATTTAATATTTTGTCTCTAAAATTTGTAAGTATTTATTCTCCATCCTTTCCCAGATAGCACAAAGTGGCTCTAGCTAAAAATATCTCTCCAGTGAACTGGCTTCCTCAACTCAGTCATGGGCTGAAAATTCTTAAGGTATTAAGATGACAAACTCATCTTCTGTCAAATGAAATTCTTCTTTTTGACATGTTGTTTCTTGTCATTTTTACTGACTCTTTCATGAAACTCTTATAATTTCTTAGTGAATTTAAGTATATGACTTTATAGCAAATTTCTTTCCAATAAAATGTTTGAACAAGACCATTTGATAAAGGGCTTCCCTCGTAGCTCAGTCAGCAAAGAATCTGCCTGCAGTGCAGGAGACCCAAGCTTGATCTCTGGGTTGGGAAGATCCCCTGGGGAAGGAAATGGCAACCCACTCCAGTATTCTTGCCTAGAGAATCCCATGCTCAGGGAAGCCTGACAGGCTACCATCCATGGGGTTGTAAGAGTTGGACATGACTTAGCGACGACATCACCACCATTTGATAAAAAATTATCACTCTGTATCACTCGCTTCCACAAAGGTTTCTATTTCTCATCATCAACAAGAAATATATAATAATTTGAGTGGCTTTCATCTGAATGATGGAGGCTGAACAACACGCTGCTGAATAACCAACAAATCACAGAAGAAATCAAAATTTGCATAGAAACGAATGAAAATGAAAACACAACAACCCAAAACCTGTGGGACACTGTAAAAGCAGTCCTAAGGGGAAAGTTCATAGCTATACAGGCATACCTCAAGAAACAAGAAAAAAGTCAAATAAATAATCTAACTCTACACCTAAAGCAACTAGAAAAGGAGGAAATGAAGAACCCCAGGGTTAGTAGAAGGAAAGAAATCTTAAAAATTAGGGCAGAAATAAATGCAAAAGAAACAAAAGAGACCATAGCAAAAATCAACAAAGCCAAAAGCTGATTCTTTGAAAGGATAAATAAAACTGACAAACCATTAGCCAGACTCATCAAGAAACAAAGGGAGAAAAATAAAATGAATAAAATTAGAAATGAAAATGGAGAGATCACAACAGACAACACAGAAATACAAAGGATCATAAGAGACTACTATCAGCAATTATATGGCAATAAAATGGACAATGTGGAAGAAATGGACAAATTCTTAGAAAACTACAACTTTCCAAAACTTGACCAGGAAGAAATAGAAAATCATAACAGACCCATCACAAGCATGGAAATTGAAACTGTAATCAGAAATCTTCCAGCAAACAAAAGCCCAGGTCCAGACGGCTTACAGCTGAATTCTACCAAAAATTTAGAGAAGAGCTAACACCTAGCCTACTCAAACTCTTCCAGAAAATTGCAGAGGAAGGTAAACTTCCAAACTCATTCTATGAGGCCACCATCACCCTAATACCAAAACCTGACAAAGATGCCACAAAAAAAGAAAACTACAGGCCAATATCACTGATGAACATAGATGCAAAAATCCTTAACAAAATTCTAGCAATCAGAATCCAACAACACATTAAAAAGATCATACACCATGACCAAGTGGGCTTTATCCCAGGGATGCAAGGATTCTTCAATATCCGCAAATCAATCAATGTAATACACCACATTAACAAATTGAAAAATAAAAACCATATGATTATCTCAATAGATGCAGAGAAAGCCTTTGACAAAATTCAACATCCATTTATGATAAAAACTCTCCAGAAAGCAGGAATAGAAGGAACATACCTCAACATAATAAAAGCTATATATGACAAACCCACAGCAAACATTATCCTCAATGGTGAAAAATTGAAAGCATGTCCTCTAAAGTCAGGAACAAGACAAGGGTGCCCACTTTCACCATTACTATTCAACATAGTTTTGGAAGTTTTGGCCACAGCAATCAGAGCAGAAAAAGAAATAAAAGGAATCCAAATTGGAAAAGAAGAAGTAAAACTCTCACTGTTTGCAGATGACATGATCCTCTACATAGAAAACCCTAAAAACTCCACCAGAAAATTACTAGAACTAATCAATGAATATAGTAAAGTTGCAGGATATAAAATCAACACACAGAAATCCCTTGCATTCCTATACACTAATAATGAGAAAACAGAAAGAGAAATTAAGGAAACAATTTCATTCACCATTGCAACGAAAAGAATAAAATACTTAGGAATATATCTACCTAAAGAAACTAAAGACCTATATATAGAAAACTATAAAACACTGGTGAAAGAAATCAAAGAGGACACTATTAGATGGAGAAATATACCATGTTCATGGATTGGAAGAATCAATGTAGTGAAAATGAGTATACTACCCAAAGCAATTTATAGATTCAATGCAATCCCCATCAAGCTACCAATGGTATCCTTCACAGAGCTAGAACAAATAATTTCACAATTTGTATGGAAATACAAAAAACCTCGAATAGCCAAAGCTATCTTGAGAAAGAAGACTGGAACTGGAGGAATCAACCTGCCTGACTTCAGGCTCTACTACAAAGCCACAGTCATCAAGACAGTATGGTACTGGCACAAAGACAGAAATATAGATCAATGGAACAAAATAGAAAGCCCAGAGATAAATCCACGCACATATGGACACCTTATCTTTGACAAAGGAGGCAAGAATATACAATGGATTAAAGACAATCTCTTTAACAAGTGGTGCTGGGAAAACTGGTCAACCACTTGTAAAAGAATGAAACTAGAGCACTTTTTAACACCATACACAAAAATAAACTCAAAATGGATTAAAGATCTAAACGTAAGACTAGAAACTACAAAACTCCTAGAGGAGAACATAGGCAAAACACTCTCCAACATATATCACAGCAGGATCCTCTATGACCCACCTCCCAGAATATTGGAAATAAAAGCAAAAATAAACAAATGGGACCTAATTAAACTTAAAAGCTTCTGCACAACAAAGGAAACTATAAGCAAGGTGAAAAGGCAGCCTTCAGAATGGGAGAAAATAATAGCAAATGAAGCAACAGGCAAACAACTAATCTCAAAAATATATAAGCAACTCCTACAGCTCAATTCCAGAAAAATAAATGACCCAATCAAAAAATGGGCCAAAGAACTAAATAGACATTTCTCCAAAGAAGACATACAGATGGCTAACAAACACATGAAAAGATGCTCAACATCACTCATTATCAGAGAAATGCAAATCAAAACCACTATGAGGTACCATTTCATGCCAGTTAGAATGGCTGCAATCCAAAAGTCTAGGAGCAATAAATGCTGGAGAGGGTGTGGAGAAAAAGGAACCCTCTTACACTGTTGGTAGGAATGCAGACTAGTACAGCCACTATGGAGAACAGTGTGGAGATTCCTTAAAAAACTGGAAATAGAACTGCCTTATGATCTAGCAATCCCACTGCTGGGCATACACACTGAGGAAACCAGAATTGAAAGAGACACGTGTACCCCAATGTTCATTGCAGCACTGTTTATAATAGCCAGGACATGGAAGCAACCTGGATGTCCATCAGCAGATGAATGGATAAGAAAGCTGTGGTACATATACACAATGGAGTATTACTCAGCCATTAAAAAGAATACATTTGAATCAGTTCTAATGAGGTGGATGAAACTGGAGCCTATTATACAGAGTGAAGTAAGCCAGAAGGAAAAACACCAATACAGTATACTAACGCATATATATGGAATTTAGAAAGATGGTAACAATAACCCTGTATACGAGACAGCAGAAGAGACACTGATGTATAGAACAGTATTTTGGACTCTGTGGGAGAAGGAGAGGGTGGGATGATTTGGGAGAATGGCATTGAAATATGTATAATATCATATATGAAACGAGTTGCCAGTCCAGGTTCAATGCACGATACTGGATGCTTGGGGCTGGTGCACTGGGACGACCCAGAGGGATGGTATGGGGAGGGAGGAGGGAGGAGGGTTCAGGATGGGGAACACATGTATACCTGTGGCAGATTCATTTTGATATATGGCAAAACCAATACAATATTGTAAAGTTAAATAAAATAAAATTTAAAAAAATGAATGATCTCAAATAATAAAATTACCTTTTAAAAAATCTTATACTAGACAAAAAGGAGAATCCAATTCACTAAACTTTAAGGGCACTTGTGGACACAGCTGAATTAGAAAAGGGAGCCCAAGTTCTCAAGGGACACTCGGGACCACTGCTCAGACACTGCCTCTGGAAGAGTTAAGGAGCCCTGGGGTCCTCATCAGGACAAGATGAGGGTCAGTATATTGTGATGAGGACCAGGGCACGTGATGGGGACCAGGGCACGTGATGGGGACCAGGGCTAGATGTTGAAGACCATGGCAGTGCGTCCCATGGCCCAAAGAGGCCTGGCACCTCTGTGCCCATCACCAGGTCAACTGTGGGATGAGACTTACCTCCTCCACAGGAGACGGAGCACTCGGAGCGGATGGTCACCCACGTGTAGCTGGGCTGGGCTCCAAGCTTCTTCTCAACCTCCAACCTTGGCATGGAGTATTCCCAGGCAATGCCTGGGTTCCTTCCCTGAAACAGAAGCTACAAAATAAAAAAGGGAAAGAGAAAATGAGTTAAAGTAGAACATACAGTAGGTAACTTGGGATTCCCTGGTGACTCAGTTGGTAAAGAATCTGCCTGCAATGTGGGAGACCTGGGTTCGACCCCTGGGCTAGGAAGATCCCCTGGAGGAGGGCATGGCAACCCACTCCAGTATTCTTGCCTGGAGAATCCCATAGACAGAGGAGCCTGGCGGGCTAGAGTCGATGGGGTCACATAGAGTTGGACATGACTGAGCCACTAAGCACAGCACAGAACCAACATATAGAAGGTAATCTGTTTTAAGCTCTTGAAACATTAGTCGTGTCAATAAGAAGATGATCGTAATATTAAACTAGACTCAAATACATCTATAAAAATATATAGACATTTGATTCTTTTGCTGTATGCATATTCCCTTCATAGTCTTTGCAACCTAACAAAGGGATCTGGTTCTTTTCCTGGGTGTTTCCTGGAAAGCCCCAGCCATCCTCCCCAGCTGAGCAAATCAGAAAGTGATACTTAAAAAGCACCTTCACAATTCCTAGTGAGTTCCAAACAACCAACAGTTGAGTGCATCTCATCTCTGCAGGATGGAAGCTAACTCTGAGTCCTTTCTCAGGGGATGGGATGCAGAGATCTTCTGCCTACTGACATGTTCCGTGTGGGCGCAGGAGGAAAGATGCCCTCTCTGGCTGGGCACACCTGTGAGCCATGCTTAGCACATGGAATGGCACTTGGACTCTTCACTTCCTAGCTGGAAACCTGACCACACGGGCCAACTACCTTTTCCTCCTAAAGGTATCTGATCCCTTGATCTCGATGACAGGCTTTTTTGTGTGTGTGTGTGGGGAGGGGGGAGCATGGAACTTAGCCATTAGCCTGTTACTAGAAATCCCATCTCTGAAGCCTTCACTGCTTCTTAATGGGAAGGCTCAGTGGATAGTCACTGGATCTTCCCCGACTCCCTGGCACCACAGTCCCGTCCCCGACAACACAGCTCAAATCTAGTTGGGCAAGATGCTATAGGACAGGGATAAGCCCTGGACAGATGGCCGCACTGCAGGCCATAGATCTGCTCTTGCACCTGACATCCTGAAATGGGAAACGGGGTTCTCAGTAAGCCTCGATCACTTTCAACCCTGACCGATCTCTGTTTCTCTGTGAGTAATAAAGCTAAAAGGGGCTTCCCAGGTAAAGAAACTGCCTGCCAATGCAGGAGATAAGGTTCAATCCCTGGGTCAGGAAGATCCCCTGGAGGAGGAAATGGCAACCCACTCCAGTATTCTTGCCTGGGAAATCCCATGGACAGAGAGCCTGGTGGGCTACAGTCCAAGGGGTCCCAATGAGTCAGATAGGACTGAGCACACATGCGCGTTAAAGCTAAAAGCCTGAGATGGTGGGAGAGAAATAACCAAGGCAGGAATCCAGGGTAAACATGTCTACAGAGGGGAGGGGGAGCAGTCCCAGGTCGAGAGGGGAGACGGAGGTGGGACATGTGGAGATGAGGCATCTCTCAGGATGATGCAAGGATGGCGGGATGGAGCTGCGAGGCCCACGTTGCAGGTGGAGGGCACCTGGGGGGCTTCACAACTGCACACACAGGTGCAGGCTGAGGGGGCAACTTTTGAACCAAGTTTTTCCTTTAAATGTGCACAGAAACGTAAAAACGCGTGAAATTAGTGTGTCCGCTGCGTGTTGCCACCATCTGCCTGGTCCCAAGGGGACACGTGACATTGGTAGAAGTTGCTCAAGCGTATCTCATGGGCCTGTGCCATCTTGGGCAGAACACAGAGGGGCTTGTGTAGGAGGTGAGTGTGAGGGTCCCTGCCTGGCACTGGGCCCAGGCGGTGGGTTCTCATCTCACTCCCGTTTCCACCGGACTCAGAAGAATCCTGATCCCGCCTGAAACACAGGCACAGACAGAGCCCCCCCACAGCGGCCGCTTCTCACGGCCTCAGAGCTTACAGGAGAGAAGCAGGCTTAGGTCACAATCCACTAATAAAGATGGAAAACCCAGGACTGCATGCTGTGTGTCCTTACAAATTTCATCACGCGTCTAGAGACGAAAGACGAGCGGTCCACTGGCCCACTCAGTCTCTGCATTGATTAGTCTTGTTTCTGAGACATTAACTGCAAACAACTTTCTGGGGACGTGATATTTTGCCAATACAGCCTTGAACCTACAGAAATGCCCCAAGACCCCCCGTCCAAGCCCTGAGAGCAGGAGGCTGGGGTTCACCTCCACGATCAGCGTTTCGTTGGTTGGCCCAGGAGAGGCTAAGCTCTCAGGCTCCTTGTAGGAACGTCTGTAGTCAAAGGTGGTTCCTGAAAACTTGTACTGGCCAGGCCAGTCCACCGTCCAGTGTCCGTTCAGGTAGTACTTTTTGAGTGCATTTCGCACGGAAATGTAGGAGGTAGATACGTTCGTTTCATAGATGCGGATGCTCCGGGCTCCGGAGGGGATGGTGACCATCTGGTAATATTCTGGGCAGAGGAAACGGGAGGGGAGAACGTGGTGTTTCAGCAGCGCAGGGCCAATCCCAGTGCCCGCGGCTCTCTGTGACCAGCCCTTGGGGATCAGGGTTTGGAACCTGGAGGTCTAGTTTGGCCATCCAGGTCCATGATTCCTATAAAGGAGTTTTTTTCTTTTTTTTAATTGGAACAGAGCTATTGTAATATTCATGGTTTCTAAAAACTACTTTAATTGAAATAACCTAGCAACCACTTCTAATCAAAACAGAGGGTTTGAGAAGCAAAGCAGGCCAGGAATCACACAGGGCTCTCAGGACCCTGCCTATTGGCTCTTTTCACTACACCCTCCTCCTTCCCACAGAGGGTCCCTTTCCGTCTCTGCTTAGGTGGTGGGCGGATCCCACGGGTGGACTCACGGTTGGTGCGGTGCTGCTTGGCGTAGAGGCCCTTGTGCATTGTGCAGCTGGAGTTGTTGCCCCGGCACACGCCGCAGGCATCTTCCGTAGCATCGGACCCCAGGATATTGTCACACCCCACTCTCTGTGGGACCCACGAGGCCACGGGTCATTCATGAAAGACAAGACAACAGGAGCGAAGTCACAAACCTTTCCCCGGAGAGTTGAAAAGTTTCACCAACACGGGAGAGTTAACAAATATTTATTGGATACCCAGTATGTGCACTGTGAGACTGTCAAGCTATGCTTCTGTCCAAAGGAGACCTTCTCATGGCAAACACAGCCTGTCCTCTTTGGCATTGCTACACGACTGTCCTGTCTGGAGCCCTGGATTACACCTATCAGATTGTCTTGTGGGAGACGTGGGTAAATTTCAGCCCGACGTGAAGAGCCAAGCACAAATGACAAGAGATGTGGCTTCATGGGGGTCCACTGGAATTCACCTCGTGCTTGTGAATTGTCTTGTGTAGAGATAAAGAAGGAACGTAGGCCATGGGACGATTATTCCCAAATTATAGCACATTTGGCTATGGTCTTAGAATTTTAGCAGCTCTTTATAAATTCTATGACGCTTGCTAGTCTTACATTTCCTAACAAAAAATATAGGCTACCTAAAAAAAAAAAAAAAAAATCCATTCAGAAATGAAGTAATCAGGGTCCACAATCCCTTGTTTGAAATACCAGGACCAGATACAGTGCAGAACTCGGGGTTTTTGGACTGCAGGAAGGTGAGTAACATGTTATACATAAGATGTGGGGACATCGATGATGTTTGTAAACTCACACACTGAGCGGGATAAACATAACTGAAGACAGTCTCATCAATTCAAGGCAGCTTTGCAAACACATAAATTCAAGTTGCCTTATATTTTACAGCCAAATAAACTTTCCATTTTGCAGCTCTTTGGACTTTAGAATTAAAAATAAGGAATTGTGACACTCTATCACTAAGAGTACATAAAAGCAATGAGATATTTAACAAATTGACTGATAATCAGACACGGTGGGTGGAGACCTGAGCGTTTCAAAAAGCTGAAAGAGATCTGAACAGTGTGTTTGTGTGTGTGTGTGTGTGTTAGTTGCTCAGTTGTGTCTGGTGTCTGACTCTTTGCAACCCCATGGACTGTAGCCCGCCAGGCTCTTCTGTCCGTGGGGTTCTCCAGGCAACCCACTGCACTGACTTGCCATTCCCTTCTCCCAGGGATCTTCCCCACCCAGGGATGGAATCCGGGTCTCCTGCACTGCAGGCGGATTCTTTACCGTTTGAGCCCCCAGGGAAGCCCTGTGTGTGCTGCTTTAGTCTAACCTCATAGTGCTGGTCCAACTTTACCGCCGTCACGGTTTACACTTTTAGAGGAAATCAGATCTGGGACCAAGGTCTTTGGACTCCACTGAATACAGATATTGAGTCACTTCCCTGAAAAGCCCGGTATTTGTCACTGCACATAGCCCCCTCCCTTTGTTTATTAATGTAACGAAATGCTCCCCACATCTCACTTCTGCACATGGTGATAAGCTCAGAGCTTTGGGTCCACACAGCATCCCCTGTTTCCCAGCCCATGCCCTGAGTCCCTCTCCAGCAGGAGTGAGGCTGTGATCTCCCCAAGACCCTGCCAGAACGATGCAGTGGCCCCTGGCTCTAAGCTGTCCCTGGCTTCATTCACTCTGACGCCACTGCCAGGTGACTGCCGTCTGATGCTGCGACTCTGCCGGTCCCCAGTCGCAGTGTCTTCCACCGAAATGTGAGGGTAAAACCGAGTCTTCCAGCAAATGGCCCTTTGTGAGCACCTCTTCCTCCACTCACCACCCTCAGCGCCCCCAGCTCCTGCCTGCCTCCTTGTTCTCTGACCACCAAACCCGTTCCTGCAGCCCATGATTCCTGTACCACCAGGTCCCCCTCCCCCTCCCCGTTTCCCCCTCGGCCCTCTTCCATCTCATCCTTTCAGGTCTAGCTCCCCTCCCCAGCAGTCCTGAGAGTTTCCCGGGTCCACATCTAAGAGGGAAGCAGCTTGTCCCTCCCGTGGAGATCTGCACACACCTCCACTGCCAAACTGCCTCCTTCTGTGCTCATGGATTTCTCTCCCTCTGGGCTGCAACAGGGAGGGAAAGGGTGTGGTTTTCGGTGTCTGGTCTCCCTAGCCCCTTACAGGATGCCTGGCACAAAGCGGACTGTTGGGAGATGTTTGTTGAACGAATGAATGATCATTATTACCTCACATATCCCATCTATACAAACATTACGGCTATCCTCCGAGCATGGAGTCCCATCTGTGACTTTATTTGACAAAGAAAAGAAGAAATCAAATCCTTCTGCGATACAGTAGAGTTTGCAGAAGTCCTGATCTTAAAAAGAAATACACACACAAACACAAATAAGAAAGATACTTAAGCTCTGATCACTTTTTGCTCTAAATGTTATAGACTATTTTTTTTCTTTTTTTGCCCATAAAAACTCCCACACAATAATACATAGCAAAGACATTTTTAAAATTGCCTCTTTTGGCTTCATTTTCCCTTTCATTTTTAAATTATTTTTTAAAGCTTCACTATTAATTTTTATTTTACTCTACTGTGTCCTTTATTGATACTCATTCTATACACAGTGGTTGGCACATAACAGGCATTCAATAAACATTTGTTGACTTGAACTACATTACTGTTCAACTATTTTACTAGTATAATTAATTGATCTGTGTAGAAATGCAAAAAATCACTACCATGTGCAGCAATATACAAAATTCTTACAAATAAAGTATAATAAAATAATTGAAATAATCACAAAATTTCTTAATTAGCTACTATATTTACTAAAACACATAATATTTTTAAACTGATAAAGGAAATAACTTTTGGATGAAATCTCCAAAGAATATTGGTTTTTCTTAAAAAATATAATGAACTGCCAAAAATATTGTAACACGGAGAATACAGATCTCATTATGTACTTAAGACTGGAAGATCAAGTTCACACCCTCTCTCGGTAACCCACTTCAAGGACTTATGATTTATATGGCTAATATGAACTTTTGTAGAAACTTTTTTCCTTTGTTCTCTTCTCAGTAAAGAAGGGAAGAGTTGATAATAAATATTAAACAAGGGAACAGTTGATAATAAATATTTATCTGCCTTAGGAATTTTCATTGGCCCAATGCTCATATACAAATATGTCCTTTATTGTGCAGGATAATAGAACTGACTGAATAATGCTAAGAATCAAATTTAATATTTGTTTTCATGATCAATGACCATATTTACTGAAGACTAGAAAAACCAGAAACAGCACACAGATTTTTTGACCCTGATCTCAAGGTTCTTTCTCCTTTATTCTTCTGCTTACTTGTTTCTTACTGGCTTAATTTTTACTGAGTATGGAAGTAATAACCCAACAAAAAAATCCTTTGTATAAAACTGCTTCAATTTTCCTTACAGAATTTATTGATTTCATAAACCTCTCACCATGATAACATTATATATATATTGAGATAGTTAAAGTGAGTGCCACGTGAGATAAGGCCCAACTTATGTATTCCCCAAGTATTTCCTGATAATATTCTCAATTCCAAAGAACACGATGTTTAGGTGTTCTTTGAATTTATTCTCAAATTATACTACTATATTATACTTATTCTCAAATTATACTCAAGTTATTATAATGATAAGAATAATGCATATTTCTCTCCACCTGGAGAGTAAAATCTTACATACAGTACAAATAAGCTTCTTGGTTCCTAAATTATAGATCAAACCTTTCCAAATACAGTATAGTATCTGATTTTCCAAAAGATACGGATATTTTATCTTTCATTTTTCAGCAATGCTAATCATTCAGTGGGCGATATACTCATCGCCATATCACCATCAACTACTGTGATTTGTAATTTTAAAAGAATTGATTCATTATCAATAAATCATCTACTTTGAGTGTTTCATCACTTCTTAAAGATTCTTTAAAGGTATTTTGCACAGACTCACTATCTAGCTTGCTGTTTTTCTGAGCACACAGCTCGTCAGGTTTAAATAAGATGCCTTGGGGCAGGCAGAACAGACCTAACAACCAGAACAGAATCTGTGACTGGCCTCACAGTATTCGGTCTACCTGGACCCACTCTACAGACGACGCAGTTCTTTAAAGAGTGAAGCAGCCGAGGCCGCTACCAGAAAGCGTGATTTGAGATTTACCTTCCACGTGGGTGTATGGCTTCCACTTGTAGGACCATCCTCGGAACCGTTTGCCGTTGAACTCGGCGCACTGCTGGGCGCGGAAGTCGATGCTGTTGTGGGGACATGTGTGACTGTTGCAAAGCTTCAGAGTTCGCGTGGAGCCCACACAAAACTTGCCGCCATGCGATGGTCTGAAATGTGTAGTTCATGGTTAGAAACTCGCCTTAGAACAGCTACTTACCCCTGCCTTGAATCGGGCTTGTTAGGGAGAGGGAGCAGGTAATGTTAAGGTATTTACTGTCACCAGTCAAGGAAAGTGCCTTTCTAAGAAGCCCCTTGCACTTGTTACATACTGACAATATGGGTAGTGTTTTCCTTTTTTATTGGGTGTATTGTTTGCAATATTGATACAACAGGTTAGAACTTTGAAAGCGGGTGGCATGTATTTGCTCGTCTCCCCACAGACTCAATGGACGT
This sequence comes from Bos grunniens, assembly GCF_055505025.1. Lineage (NCBI taxonomy): Eukaryota > Metazoa > Chordata > Mammalia > Artiodactyla > Bovidae > Bos > Bos grunniens. The sequence continues at coordinate 4,016,394 of NC_141184.1, read as the reverse complement.
GAGTTTGAGTGAACTCCAGGAGTTGGTGATGGACAGGGAGGCCTGGCGTGCTGCAATTCATGGGGTCGCAAAGAGTCGGACACGACTGAGCGACTGAACTGAACTCTAGGAGGCAGGTGGGCACCTCTGTTCTCTGATCTAAAAAGCAGAGCATGACTAAGGGCAGTGGTGAAAAGCAGAAATGAGCCTAAAATTCAACTGCTTCATTCTCCAGATGGCAGCTTCCTTCCACTCCCAGCTTCCTGTGACAAGGAAGGGGATGGAAGGAGCAGTCGTCCTCCACTGGCTGCAAGGGACAGTAAACAACCCCTTCACCCCTAGAATTCACGCAGGCACCCCCGAAGGGGAGCACCTTGCCAAAGCAGGAGACCACCTGGGTCTCATGCATTAAAGACAGGACTAATATAAATCATTTTGCTTAGTGTCAACGTAAGTTAAACAAATAAAGGTGTACAATGAGGGCTGAACACCCTTTCACTCCACCGCACTGAGTTCTGCTTCTAACACCCTTGTCTCCCACAGAAGACACAATGAAACCACACACCGCGCAGGGAAATATCCTTGATGAAAAACCAAGGCTTTGTTTTTCTCACTTGAAAAAACTGTCCCTACTGATTCTCACTCATTTGTGTTCTCTATATTTTTCTTATGACTTATTTCCATATTTTAGATGGAACCTTGGTATTTCATGTAAACGGACTACAATCGAGTTCCTGAATATTGTTGTCGGGTCTGTTACTTTTGGGGCTTCCCTGGTGACTCTGCTGTAAAGAATCTGCCTGCTAATGCAGGAGAGTTGGGTTCAACTCCTGGGTTGGGAAGATCCCTTTAAGAAGGAAATGGCAACTCACTGTGGTATTTTTGCCTGGGAAGTTCCATGGAGAGAGGAGCCTGGTAGGTCTATGGGGCCGCAAAGGGTTATATATGACTGAGAAGCTGAGCATCCATGCACAGTTACTTTTGTTGTGGTCAAATAGTTACAAGCGCCTTAAATCATATCACAGAGACATCACTATACAATAAATGCCTGAGTGAAAGGGCTTTCTGCCTTGGAATTCTTTTGCAGTAATACAAGAAGTACAGAATTATTTTCACTGAGCTTCCTTCCACATACTCTTTGGGAAGTTTGTCACAGAGAGATGGCTCGCTGGGGAGGAGGGAGGTCTGAGCGCTCACCTGGGGTTTGTGCAGAGTCTGTCCCTGTGCGACACCCCTCCTCCGCAGGTCCTGGAGCAAGGAGACCAGGGAGACCAGTCTGACCAGTGACCGTGAGTGGGTTTGGGGCCTTCGTCCCCGTATTTCACACACTGTCCTCCGCGGCACCACTGAAAATTAAAACAAAAACAAGAACAGTGATCTGACTGTGGGTGGAGACTGACTTCATCACTACAGCAATGCTCAGCCCTGGAAACTTGGTAGTATAAGCAGATATCAGTCTCCCTGCCCTCAGGAGCACATAATGAAAATACATTTAACACTTCTTTTTTTTTTTTTAATTGAAGTATAACTGCTTTACAGCATTGTGTTAGTTTCTGCTGTACCACAATGTGAATCAGCCACATGTATACTTATGTCTCCTCCTCCTGGAGCTTCCTTCCCAGACCCCCTCACCCTCATCCCACCCCTCTGGTCATCATGGAGCACCAGGCTGAGCTCCCTGTGTTACACCGCAGCTTCCCACTAGCTTTCTATTTCACACACGGCAGTGTATATATGTCAATGCCACTTTTATTCTTTCCAAAGTTAGCCTTGTTCTATAAATCCGCGTGAAGGGAAGATACAGAGAAGACTAGTTTTCAGGCATCTGTCTGAGCTGCTGGAATCTTGCACATGTAGTCAAGTTTTGTTGTAGGAACACGTAGTCCAATTGTTCACCTCTCAGGTGTGTGAACTCTAATCTTCCCTGGCAACAACACGCTCTTCATCTCTTGCTGTCAGAACAGACTGACTGTCGGGCAGAAAAGTCCAGCTGGAGGGTCTGTGTGTCTCAACACCTTGTCATTTCCGTCCGGTGCTTCGTGCTTTTACTCCGAAGCACCTGGGCTGGGAGCCTGGAGGCTTTAAGTGATGCCTGTCAGAGGTCACACAGCCTTCTGAGGACACGAGACAACCCACACAGGGCTCCACCTGTCCTGGGGAGGCCGGGGATGCTATCAGCTCCCCTTCCTCTAGAGAAGCGCCCATTGATGTTATTCTGCTAAAGTCCCCGTGGTTCCTGCACTGGCACCACGTGCAAAAGCTACACAAGATAGAGAGCTGCATTCAGTGGCCTGGGTTTTCTCACTGATGGACTTACGCACTGGGCACAGTCGGCATTCTGATGGCAAACACCGTAGGAGACTAGAAAATAATAGTTCTAGGAAGGCAAAAACAACCTACCAATATTGATATGGTCGCTGAAAACAGCTTATGATTCCTTCTAGTACTTGGTGTCTACTGCATACATTCGACCTGAGATGCAGAAAGCGCTGGGTTCGATGCTCGATACTGGATGCTTGGGGCTGGTGCACTGGGACGACCCAGAGGGAGGGTATGGGGAGGGAGGAGGGAGGAGGGTTCAGGATGCGGAACACATGTATACCTGTGGCAGATTCATTTCGATGTTTGGCAAAACCAATATAACATTGTAAAGTTTAAAAATAAAATAAAATAGATAATGTAACAATAAAAAAAAATAAAGTCACTTGGCTAATTCCTCTGTCAAGTCATGGTTAAGCCAATACCTTGACTTAAAGCCTAAATGGGACTTGTTTAGGTTAAATTATTTCATTTTTCTTGGGATGCTTATAAATTACTTTAATAAAATTTGGTCTAGTTTTATTTTAAAATGACATAAAGTGTTTACATGATGTAAGGATTTGTTTTAAAATGACACGAATCAGAGATCAAATTGCCAACATCCATTGGATCATAGTAAAAGCAAGAGAATTCCAGAAAAACATCTACTTCTGCTTAATTGACTATGCTAAAGCCTTTGACTGTGTGGATCACAACAAATTGTGGACAGTTCTTCAAGAGATGGGAATACCAGACCACCTTACCTGTCTCCTGAGAAAGCTGTATGCAGGTCAAGAAGCAATAGTTGGAAACAGACATGGAACTACAGACTGGTTCCAAATTGGGAAAGGAGTACATCAAGGCTGTATATTGTCACCCTGCTTAATTAACTTATATGCAGAGTACATCATGTGAAATGCCAGGCTGGATGAAGCACAAACTGGAATCAAGATTGTTGGGAGAAATATCAACAACTTCAGATACGCATACACCCTTATGGCAGAAAGTGAAGAAGAACTAAAGAACCTCTTGATGAAGGTGAAAGAGGAGAGTGAAAAAGCTGGCTTAAAACTCAACATTCAAAAAATGAAGATCATGACATCCAGTCCCATCACTTCATGCCAAATAGATGGGGAAACAATGGAGACAGTGACAGACTTTATTTTCTTGGGCTCCAAAATCATTGCAGATGGTGACTACAGCAGTGAAATTAAAAGACACTGGGTCTTTGGAAGGAAAGTTATGAAAAACCTAGACAACGTATTAAAAAGCAGAGACATTAGTTTTCCAACAAAGGTCCATAGAATCAAAACTATGATTTTTCCAGTAGTCAGGTATGGATGTGAGTGTTGGACCATAAAGAAGGCTGAGCACTGAAGAACTGATGCTTTTGAACTGTGGTGTTAGAGAAGACTCTTGAGAGTTCCTTGGACTACAAGGAGATCAAACCAGTCCTGAAGGAAATCAGTCCTGAATATTCACTGGAAAGACTGATGCTGAAGCTGAATCACCAATCCTTTGGCCACATGATGAGATGAGCCAACTCATTAGAAAAGACCCTGATTCTGGGGAAGAGTGAAGGCAGGAGGGGAAGGGACGACAGAGGATGAGATGGTTGGATGGCGTCACTGACTCAATGAACATGAGTTTGAGCAAGCTCTGGGAGGTAGTGAAGGGCAGGGAAGCCTGGTGTGCTGCAGCCCATGGGGTCACAAAGAGTTGGACCCGACTGAGAGACTGAACAACAACAAAGGGTTTATGTAATGTTTTTCTGAAACTTGGAGTTTATTCTTTTATTTTTTGATGTAAGCAAATAATGTAGATTAATCATTCCTTTTCTTTCATAAATGACTCCATGTTACCCACATCTTTTTCCATTCTCTTTTTTTCACTTAACTCTATATTCTGTAGTTCATTCCATAGAAGAAGGTAGACACATCCCTCACTCCTTTGTTGCAGCAACAAAACATTCCAGTAAGTGTATTTCCAATCCATGTCCTTCTGATGAACACTTGCATCATTTCCAGGCTTTTGCTTTGATAATCATTGCTTCAATAATTGTATTGCAAAAAACCGAATTTTTTTTTTTGCTGTTTTTGTCAGAGTGTACTTTTGTAAAATTGAAGTGAAGTTGATTTACAATACTGTGCTAGTTTCAGGTTTATGGCAAAGTGATTCAGTTATACTTACATAAATATGTACTTTTTTTCAGAATCTTTTCACTTGTAGGTTATTATACAATTTATAATATAGTTCCCCATGCTGTAAAGTAGGTCCTTGCTGTCTACTTTATGTATAGTGGTGTGCATCTGTTAATGCCACGCTCCTACTTTATTCCCCTTTGGTTGCCATATGTTGTTTCCTATATCTGTGAGTCTATTTCTGTTTCATTTATAAATTCACTTGTGTCATTTTTTAGACTCCACATATCATATGATATTTGTCTTTCTCACTTAGTACGATAATCTCTAGGTCCATCCGTGCTGCTGCAAATGCCATTATTTCACTCCTTTTTATGGCTGAGTGATATTCCATTGCATACATGTACCAAATCTTCTTTATCCATTCGTCTGTTGATGGACATTTAGGTTGCTCTCATATCTTGGCTACTGTAAATAGTGCTGTTATGAACATATGGGTGCATGTACCTTTTTAAATTATCATTTTCTCTGGATATATGACCAAGATTATCCTTAAGTGAATATTCTTAAAAATTATTTTTAAAAAGTTATATTTTTTGTGAATTTGAGGAGAAGCCACTACATCTTCTCCCAAGAAAGTTGCATGTAGACACACAAACATACATACACGCACACAATTTCGAGCATAATTTCTCACAGGTTGCAGACCCCTGCAGCTGGTGAGTGAGGTGGTCAGCATAAGATCTTTGTGTTAAGTAGACACACAAAATGTCTGAAGAAGCACTGGTTGTATTTCTAAGAACCATTCCATTTGGTCGCAGTTTTATATTTTATTGATGACTTGAAAGAAGGCTTTCTCTTGGGCAGTGTGATGTCACCATGAAGCACACATCCTGTTGTGATGCTGACCACGAAATCCACTGTCACTCTGAAACCCAGTACAGACAGGGAAGCAGCATAATGAGTCACGAAAACTGATGCCGTGGAGGAGAAAATGAGCCCTACATATCAGCTCAGCCAGGTGCATGACCTGGGCACTGACTCAGGTGCCCCGAACCTGCCCTCCTCTGAGCATCAGGCATGATGGAAACCACCAGACTGAGTTGTTCCAGGGACCCAAGGTAATGACCCAGTCCTTGTACCAAACGTAATCACAAAGCGAGAGCTGGTTTAATTTTACATTAGGGATCACCGAAGAACCAGAGTCTGCTTTGGCATGCATCCAGGCTGTAGTCCTCATCCCCTTGCTATGGATTTCTCATGGCGAGAGCACAGGGAACCCAGTGTCTTTTTCCTGGAAGAGTTCTTGGGTCTACAGTGGGGGCTACCGTAGGTTTACCCTCCAGATGCTTGTGGGGATTCAATGTATATAATGCTCTAAGGACAGCTCCTGTCACTAAAAGATGCACTGACCACGGGTCAGGTGTACCAGCATGCAGGTCCACCCAGAGCCTCATTGTTGTAGCCGGTGGAGGGGAATAGGCTCCCATTCAGGAAAGAGATATACAGAAGCTGGAGAGCTACTGTCAGTTATCTAGAACATATCCACTGCTCTCGAATACCCCAAAGTACTGGCACACTGACTTTTGGTAATGCTCGCTTCTCAGTCAGTACACCTCATGGACACTGTGGACCAGTGATGCACAAAGACACACCACTAACACCAAAGAAGCTTTTACAGGGGCCTCTGATGCTTGTCCCATCCTGGCCACTGGGCACCCATGAGATTCTAGGCAGAACACTTAACGCCGTGCAATTCGTAAGGATCCATTCTGGCTTAATATATACTAATTCTTTTCAATTTGAAGGAAAAGGCTCTATTTGGAAACATAATGAAAAAAAAAATACCACGGAAAATCAGCAACAGAGGATGAGATGGTTGGATGCCATCACTGACTCAATGGACATCAGTTTAAGCAAACTCAGGAGATAGTGAAGGATAGGGGAGCCTGGTGTGTACTGCAGTCCCTGGGGACCCAAAGAGTCAGACACAACTTAGAAATTGAACAACAACAATTGTGCTTTCAAGGTAAACAGAATGTAATGATAATACACGGGTAGCACCAGAGTTATTACATCATCCCTGAAAAATAGTAGATTTTAAAGAAAGCAGGCTGCCTGGAGAGCCAAGCCACACTGGTGTGCACCATCACCAGGGCAACAATGGGAGGGCTACCAATCTTTCAAGAAATCAGCATAATTTTGAAAACTTTGCAATCAAGTATATGCAGGGAGTCATGATCACCTGCAGCTTAAAGCTCAGGTAAATTGCCTGGTTAAAGTGTCAGTCACTCAGTTGTGTCCAACTCTTTGGGAACCCATGGACTGTAGCCCACCAAGCTCCTCCGTTCATGGAATTCTCCAGGCAAGAACACTGGAGTGGGTAGCCATTTCCCTCTCTAGGGGATCTTCCTGACCCAGGGATACAACCTGGATCTCCTGCATCATGGGCAGATTCTTTACCATCTAAGCCACCAGGGAAGTCCAAATTCCCTGGTATCCTGTGACAACTGGCGTTTCTACATTGCAGTATCTCAGCAAATGCATTTCCTCTTTTGAGAAACTATTGTTCAGTCGTCAAGTCATGTCTGACTCTTTGCGACCCCATGGACTGTAGCATTCCAGGCTTCCCTGTCTCTCACTATCTCCCTGAGTTTGCTCAAGTTCATGTCCACAGGATGCCATCCAGCCATTTTATCCTCTGTCACTCTCTTCTCCTTCTGCCTTTTGAGAAACTAAAAGCATTCTTATTAGACTTTTTTGTTATGGACTAGTTTACTGCTGTCTATATCACTAGACAGATTTAAATATCAATCTCACCCTTGGAAGGTCTGAAAATAAAGCATATTAACAGATGTAGGATGAATGGTTCTTAGGTGCTATTCCTAGGCAAATTTACCTCACTTCTCTTCATTTTCTCAGTCAGCACTGCAATAATTTAACCTGAAAGCATGTTAACATTGTTTCTTAATACTGTAAATCCTTTCTTTCTGTACTCACATATAAATATGTTTATAGTGTAACAAAGTTTACTTCAGAATTTAAGTGTACTAGATCAATAATATTCAGGCATATGTTTCTCTTTTGTACTTGTTAGCATCACTAAAAAGTTCAGATACATAGAAGAAAAAATGGTTACGGTGACAATTTGGTTCTGACATATTTCTGTCTTTTTCTAGTAGCCTTTTATAGTTTGAAAAATACAATCACGCAGCTTAAATAAAAATAATTAAAATATTACTCTTTAGCAGTAAGAGAATTTAATTTTCAGTTTTAATGACAGAATTGTCATTGTCTCCCAGCTAGTAATGAACTTGCCATCTTATGAATTTTCTCTTTTCCCCAGGACAGCATCTTATTTTCCCAGGAGCAATAGTCAAAAGGCTCTGTTCAACAGTCTTCAATGGATGCTCTGAGGCTTTATCAGAACTACTGAACACTAGTTCTTTGTATGATTATAAGGTAGTCAAGAGTTTAACATTATCCCTCATTAAACAGAATCAGCCATCACCTGTTGCCTGACATCAGTGTCTAGTAATTGCAGGTATCTCATCAATGCATCACTAGAAAAGTGAGAAGGGGAGTCAGTCCTCTTCATAGAATTAATATAAATTAAGCAATTTTTCGACATAGTATCAGTTCAGTTCAGTCACTCAGTTGTATCAGATAGGAGCATAAAGATCAGGAAGACAGGCTCAGAAATACAAAGACAAAAGGAGGAAGGATGCATGGCTGAAAGGCTGACATCTGAATATGATGTCTGTACCTAAGGTGAGCTTCTTACCATGTCATGCCCACAAGTAGTGCCTTCTGCAGCTGGCATGAATTTAGTCTCACATTTCCTTCCTATCCGGTGGCACCACAGGGCTTTACAGATATCCTAAAATGGAAAGAAGTTCATTAGTATTACAAATAGTCCACACAGCTGTGATAAAATGTTGTCATTGTTTAGTTGTTAAGTCATGTGTGACTCTTTTGCCACCCTATGGACTGTAGCCTGCCAGGCTCCTGAGTCCATGGAATCTTTCAGGCAAGAACACTAGAGTGAGTTGCCATTTCCTCCTTTAGGGGATCTTCCTAACCCACGGATCAAATATGCATCTCTTGCTTTGGCAAGCGGGTTCTTTACCACTGAGATACCTAGAAAGCCCAGTATTACTGAAAAGTTTAAGGGAAAAACAACTGATACATATTAAAAGCTAATGTCTACTCAGGAGTAGGTACTCATGGTAGACTAATGACCCAGAAGTCTCATGTTCTAGACATGGTCCAACTTCATTCTATCCCCGAAGCTCTATTTATTTCTATTTATTCATCATACATTTAACAAAATTATACTTCCTAAATTAAAAATAAAATATGCTTAATCCAGACATTGAAGAAAAGTACAAATAATTAAAAATTAAGAAATTAAAAACCAATAACACATAACATTTCATAATTCACTCTTGCTCCTACCTTTCACTAACCTCTGCAACTCTGAATCCTCATTTCCATGTTAAAGATGATGATGAAACTTGCTGACATGTCCATTTCTCTAGCCAGTCATCCATTCATTCATTTACCCACCCATCCACCAACCCCAAATCTTTGATGAAGGTCTAGAATGTGCCAGGTATCTAGCTAGGCATGGGGTTTCATAAGCAATATGACCAGACCTACTCTCTCAAGAATGGTCTTAGAGGGAGTAGATCGGTGTAAATCACCACTGGTGAACATGGGAAGAGGTTCCCCTGCTACAAGGGAAAGAACATGGTGCAGCGTGGGCTTGCCATTAGAAAAGAGCTTCGCCTGAAGGACTCAGGAAAGGAGTGGGAGAAGATGGACAGATGAGTCAACTCTTCAGATCAAGTCTGGCTCTTTCCGAAGAGAAAGAATGAAGGGTTCATGCAAAGAAAGATAAGAAAGAACAATGGCATGTGCAGAGGAAGGAAGCTCCACATGGCTGATTCGTGAGCAAAATAAAACAAGATCTGAGGTTTAACCACAATAAAAAGCCTCTCCAACTGTAAGAAATTATTTACGCTTTTAGATCCAAAGGAACATCTTAGTGAAGGGTAGACCGTGGGGCTCATGAAATGATGGGACCTTCAGGAAAGCTGGTGGGGGCTGCAGTGCACATGACGAAAACATTTCTTAAATGACCTGTACAACTGTTCTAAATACTTGAACCAGTGCTGCACTATTTCCCAAGACATTTAATATCTGCATCTACAGGGTGCTTCCTGTTATAAAGAAAATGCAACACAGCAAAACTTCCACATGGTTCTGTCTGAAAAATGGCATTTCACGGCATCTGTGCCTCTACTTCCAGTTTCAGGTGGTGCTTCAGAGTGACTGTGCCTCTATTCCTGTTTCAGATGGCACCTCAGGGCGTCTGTGCCTCTTCTTCCTGTTTCAGGTGGCGATTCAGGGCGTCTGTGACTCTACTTCCTGTTTCAGGTGGCCTTTCACTGCGCCTGTGCCTCTACTTCCTGTTTCAGATGGTGCTTCAGGGCGTCTGTGCTTCTTCTTCCTGTTTCAGATGGTGCTTCAATGCCTCTACTTCCTGTTTAAGGTGGCGCTTCAGGGCGTCTGTGCCTCTTCTTCCTGTTTCAGATGGTGCTTCAATGCCTCTACTTCCTGTTTAAAGTGGCGTTTCACAGCGTCTGTTCCTCTACTTCCTGTTTCAGGTGGCGTTTCATGGCGTCTGTGCCTCTACTTCCTGTTTCAGGTGGCACCTCAGGGCGTCTGTGCCTCTACTTCCTGTTTCAGATGGCGCTTCACGGCATTTGTGCCTCTACTTCCTGTTTCAGGTGGCGCCTCAGGGCGTCTGTGCCTCTACTTCCTGCTTCAGATGGAGCTTCAGGGCGCCTGTGCCTCTACTTCCTGTTTCAGGTGGCGCCTCAGGGCGTCTGTGCCTCTACTTCCTGTTTCAGATGGCGCTTCACGGCATTTGTGCTTCTACTTCATGTTTCAACGATGCTAGAGATGAGCTCACACGAGGCTTTCTGCATTGTATGAGTGACTAATTGAAAGATTTTCCTTTTAGCAATCCATATGGATTTTACCTTCACAAAACATAATTCTGAAATCTCCATAAATTTATTCATTATATGTTTAACAGTTAAAATAGCTGTTAAAGACACCCCCCCCCCCACGCTTGTATCTCTCTCACTGAAAAGACAGATTTTCAGAACATGGAATTTTAAGAAGCTTTTGATGTTTTAATTTGGATATCAATTCATTGCTTTTATTTTGAGGTGTTCATAGTAATCTCCTATGGTTACAATCATGGTACTGTTAAATTGTATTTTCTCTGGAGCCTGACAGAATCATGAAGTGCTACTGGGGCAAACATGTCATGCCTGGTGGTCAGTGTTGCGCCTGGTTCTCATGACATTAATTAGCATGCTGTACCAGGGGTCTCTGTTCTTGGCCGGAATGGTGTTTAGAGATCAGAGCCATAAGAAGACCTAAAGGCATCCATAACATCAGGGGGCTGGGTGTCTGTAAGTCTCCAAAGGGACAGCTAGGAAGCTCTGTTTGCACGGATGACACACAGATTTCAGACAGTGGTGCAGGGGAGGGGTACCTGCCCTGATGTAACCTAGTGATTCGGGCAGCTGGGCAAGCACAAGCAAGGGGAAGGACACACAGATGGATAAGTGCATGATAAGGGAATGGTTAGCTCCTATGGCTGGGTTAGCAGGAGACACAGAGGCCCAGGGGAGGGTTTGGGCTTCTGAGAAGGTATCTGGTGTAAATTGGGCAGGACAGATAGGGCAGGCAGAACCCGGGTATCCTCTTTGTATGTAGCTGCCCATCGACTTGTCCCGGGGGCCACATGAAGTGTCAGAGGTCCTGTGCCCCCTTTAGGGCTTGGCACCCGACAGGCACCAAATTCATGCCAGTGTCCTTTCTCAATTCCGATCATGAGGAGATGTGAGCTCACTTCCAGTTCCCAGCCTGGTTCATGGCTGTGGCTGGAGGGAGCCAATGCTGCTAATTCCTGGGGCGGTTTCAGAGATGATGGAAGAGGGTAAAATAAATGGGGCTTTAAAATGTTAAATTATTTTTATGTTTTTGTCATCAATACCTGGAACAGTGCTTAGCACCTGGCTGGCTTTCAATAAATGCTTTCTGAGTGAGTCAAACATCTGTTAGTTTGTTTCTGTGGAAACGTTGGACAGAGTGAGCAGAAACTTCTTTAGTGTAAAATGATCATAATAGTGATCAGTGGATTGTGATCATGAAAACATCTACGATAATTTAGGAGGGTAACCTTATGATATGAAAATGCTACACCGAGACTACTGCTAAAAGTATTTTCATAGTCTTCTTACATGATAGTTTTGGGTAACGTTCTGCAGAATATAGACATATAGATGGAAGATACTAATGAAAGTGACGGTTTTTAAGTTTTTTAAATAAGAAGCTCCCATGTAGAGGAGGCTGGTGGCCATCAGCACACCACTAAATCATATGATGTGTCTCTTCTTCAGCCTGTGCCCAGTTTATGCCATCTGTGTATTTCAGCCCCATCCTTCAAACTGCTCAGTCCCCAATTCTAGGCCCCCAGGTAGAAATAAATCAAGAGTTACAAGAGCCTTGAAATATATAATTCATGTTATTGTGTTCTAACATGTCAGAAAGTATTCGAGGCTTTGGTGTCTTTATGTAAATGCTGGCCACTTAATAACAATGTGACATTCTATCCTGGAAAACAAATAGAAAACCTAGTATCTCAAATGATGTTTATTTTGTTATCTAAACAACTCAAATCCAATTATTCCCTCTTGGTTTTATCATATTTTGACTTTACTGCTAACTTCTGGATTAAGTACAAGGGTGGTATTAAACTAACATTATGATCATTACATTCTTAATAAAATTTTAGGGTCCTCTTGGAACAAAGATACTATTAAATAATGGTTCCAGGGATAGGAATGTGGAATGCAATAAATGCTGGATGGGGTGGGGTGGGCACAGGGCGGGGGACTTCCCAATTTACCAACAGTACCCAGGACACTAAGGTGATAAAATTTCCAATTCTCACAAGCTGCACCTCAGATTGTCAGTTCAGGACACCAAGCGATGTTGATGAAGCAGAATAGGAACTTAACAAAGACAAAGTGTTCAAAATAACTAAAAATGGTATAGATGATCCTATTAGCAAAGCAGAGATAGAAAGAACAAACGAATGGGCACCGAAGGAGGAAGGGGAGCTGGATGAACTGGGAGATTGGGACTGACACATATACATTACTGATACTGAGTGAGTATACTTTCACTTTCATAAAATAGGTAACTAATGAGAACCTACTGTATAGCACAGAGAACTCTACTCAATGCTCTGTGTTGGCTTAAATGGGAGGGAAATTAAAAAAAGAGGATACATGTAAACATATAGCTGATTCACTTTGCTGTACACAAAAGTTCACAACACTATGAAGCAACTATAGTTGTTGTTCAGTTGCCCAGTCGTGTCTGACTCTTTGTGACCCCATGGACTGCAGCATGCCAGGCCTCTCTGTCCCTCAACATCTCCTGAAGTTTGCCCAAGTTCATGGCATCAGTGATGCCATCCAGCCATCTCATCCTCTGAAGCCCTGTTTAACCCTGTCTAAAATATCATCCATCCATCTGTAACCCTTCCCAGCAAATTTGTACTGAGTGGGTCTTAAGTGCCAAGGGTTGGTTTAGGCACTGGGTAGTTTTTCTGTTATTTATTATTTTATATTCTCCCATCAGAAAAGTTCAAGATATTTACATTTCAACTTAATCAAATAGACTCATTCTTAGAAGATTTCAGCAGGAGGTCATTTGAAAAATTAAATTTTGTAATTGAGAATTTCCTGAGATGCTTCAATTCATATAGAATATATAGAATCTAATTGTCACTCTATATCTAAAGTTGAGATTCTTTATATTAGAAGGTTTGGCCACATGAGTAGAATTTAACTTCTAAAAAGAAAACTATGTCAATTTTATTTGTATTAAAAAACAATTTCACATCATAGGGAATTATGTTACAATACTGACTTTGATGGATTTTTTTTCAAAAGGTATCTTCTCTATTGTTTATGGTGAAGTAACTGGTACTAGGCTTACTTTTCTACATTTAAAAATTATAAAACTGGCTAATTGTTTCAGACTCTTGCAACAAGCAACCCAGTACATAGTTCTCAAGAGAAGAGAAATTCATCAGGTGAGTGCCACCTCTGCCCAACTCTCCCCCTGGGTACATTTTGCTGACCATGGTACAGAAATGTGGATCCTACACAGACAACAGCGGTCTCACCGAACTGAGAGTGCAGAGATCCAAGTTGGGGCTGCAGAAGTAGCCAGAATTTGTGGGACGACGATCAGAAAGGAAAAAGTTAAATTGAATAGGGAGCCCTGAAGATTCCCTTCAGGTCCTTATCTAAGGGGTGAATGGCTGATACACAGGATGAGACTCCAAGTGGTCTGGCAGAGCGCAGCATCTTTGAGCTGATAGCTGATAAGGGTCGGAAGATTGTGCATACACAATGCTGGGAAAAAGCAGTGTTCTGGCCCACACAAAGTGAGCATCTGGGCATCCAGTGGATAGCCCAAAGTCCACGTCTCATGAGTAAGAACCATAAGCTGTCTAATAGGTAGAGTACAGGCTGTGCCTTAGAGCTAAGGAAAACCTTATGGCAGAAAGTGAAGAGGAACTAAAAAGCCTCTTGATGAAAGTGAAAGTTGAGCGTGAAAAAGTTGGCTTAAAGCTCAACATTCAGAAAACGAAGATCATGGCATCCGGTCCCATCACTTCATGGGAAATAGATGGGGAAACAGTGGAAACAGTGTCAGACTTTATTTTTTTGGGCTCCAAAATCACTGCAGATGGTGACTGCAGCCATGAAATTAAAAGACGCTTACTCCTTGGAAGGAAAGTTATGACCAACTTAGATAGCATAATGAAAAGCAGAGACATTACTTTGCCAAAAAAGGTCCATCTAATCAAGGCTATGGTTTTTCCTGTGGTCACCTATGGATGTGAGAGTTGGACTGTGAAGAAGGCTGAGTGCTGAAGAATTGATGCTTTTGAACTGTGGTGTTGGAGAAGACTCCTGAGAGTCCCTTGGACTGCAAGGAGATCCAACCAGTCCATTCTGAAGGAGATCAGCCCTGGGATTTCTTTGGAAGGAATGATGCTAAATCTGAAACTCCAGTACTTTGGCCACCTCATGTGAAGAGTTGACTCATTGGAAAAGACTCTGATGCTGGGAGGGATTGGGGGCAGGAGGAGAAGGGGACGACAGAGGATGAGATGGCTGGATGGCATCACTGACTCGATGGATGTGAGTCTGAGTGAACTCCGGGAGTTGGTGATGGACAGGGAGGCCTGGTGTGCTGCGATTCATGGGGTCGCAAAGAATCGGACACGACTGAGCGACTGAACTGAACTGAACTGAAGGAAGAATAATGGTGGCTCAGACGGTAAAGGACCTGCCCGCAATATGGGAGACTCAGGTTCAATTCCTGGGTCTGGAAGATCCCCTGGAGAAGGAAATTGCTACCTACTCCAGTATTCTTGCCTGGATAATCCCATGGACAGAGGAGTCTGGAGGGCTACAGTCTATGGGGTCACAAAGTCAAGTATGACTGAGTGACTAAAAAAAAAAAAAAAAGGAATAATAAAACAAAGGCTCAGGGGATCGAAAGAATTCACCTACTATAACAACATAATATTAATATACATAACATAAAATAATATATCATGATATATAATTGTAACGCAAGTGATATATTCAAAAAACGGGCATAAGTGAACAAGTAGGATATTCTCTAGAGACATACAGACTATAAAAAAGAACCAAATGGTGATTCTAGTATGAAACTTAAAATAAACCAAATGCATAGTTTGACGAATTGTCTAAATAAACGACTAGGAATGTTAGAAGAAAGAGACAAATGATGAGAAACTTTTATTAGAAACAGCTGAGTCAGATGAAAATGGAACTATGTCTTTAAAGGGTCTAAAGGGAAAAAAAGGAACAAAGAATGGACTGTTTAGAATTTTATATTCAGAAAAAAAGTGTTCTTCAAAACTGAGGGTAAATTAATGACATTTTTCAGATAAAGAAAACCTGAGATACTTTATGGCCACAGATTTGTGCTACAGAAATGCTAAAGGAGGTTCTTCAGGCCGTAAGGAAATGACACAGTTTGAAACTGATGAATAGTAAATGGCAAATGTGTGGGTTAACATAAAAGATGACCCTATTTTATTTAAAAATAACCCATTATTTTAAAACACAAATTGTAACAGTGTGCCATGTGGCTCATAGCTTGCAAAAGAAATAAAGTACATCATGACAATAGCACAAAGAGTGAAAGAAGGCTACATGGACCCATTTGTTGTAAGGATCCTGCATTTTGCATAAAGTGACATGATGCTAATTCTATGTAGGTTGCAAGTTAAAGATGCAGCTTTAGAGCAACCACTAAAAGTGCAAGAAAAAGATAGCTAAAAAGCAAATTGGTTCAAAAAATAGAACTTTTGAAAAGACATTTAATCCAAAAGAAAACAGAAACA
Source organism: Bos grunniens (assembly GCF_055505025.1). Classification (NCBI taxonomy): domain Eukaryota; kingdom Metazoa; phylum Chordata; class Mammalia; order Artiodactyla; family Bovidae; genus Bos; species Bos grunniens. The sequence continues at coordinate 4,000,428 of NC_141184.1, read as the reverse complement.
AAAAAGGAATGAGAACAGGAAACAAATAGCAAAATGGGAGATTTAAATCCACTGTGTCAGTAACTGTTGTGCTTCGTCGCTCAGTCGCGTCTGACTCTTTGTGACCCCACAACCCTCAGTCATGTCTGACTCTTTGTGACCCCAAAATAAAACAGAAACAAAAAAGGAATGAGAACAGGAAACACATAGCAAAATGGGAGATTTAAATCTGCTATGTCAATAATTGTTGTGCTTAGTCCCTCAGTCGTGTTTGACTCATTGTGACCCCGTGGATTATAACCTGCCAGACTCCTCTGTCCATGGGGATTTTTCAGACAAGAATACTGGAGTGGGTTGCCATGCACTCTTCCAGGGGATCTTCCCAACCCAGAGATCAAACTCAGGGTTTCCTGCATTGCAGGTGGATTCTTTACCATCTCAGCCACCAGGGAAGTCCCATGTCAATAATTACATTAAACATAATGGATTAAACATTCCAGTGAAAGGCTAGAAACTGTTCAACTGGATACAAAAGCAATATCAAACTAAAGGATGCTACAACAGACACATGTTACATAAAAACACAAAGAAACGGGCAGTTAAAGAATGGGGAAAATATGCAGAGTATTCTTAAATAAGCTGATGTGGCTGTATTAGCATAAGATAAAGTAGAATTCAAGAAAAGTGACATTATCAAAAGTAAAATAAAGTTATTGTATATTAATGAAAGGATCAGGAAGAAATAAATCCAAAACTTGTATACACCTAAAAACCTAGCTTCAAAATACACAAAGCAAAAACTAATAGAACCAATGGGAAAAACAGGAAAATATATAACCTTTGTTAAAGATTTTAACACTCATCTCTGAAATCATTACATAACAAGTAACAAATATTGTAGAGGCTACAGAAGCTGTAAATAATATTGGCAAACAAACTAACAGAATCTCTTACCAAGCAAGGACCAAGAGGGGACCTCAGTTTGATAAAAGGTTACCAGGTAAAAATTTAATTGTCAACCTAAAACAAATGCATTTCCCTGAGTGTAAATATTTCCTCATTAATAGAAAGATGTCTGGAAAAGGAAATGGCAACCCACTCCAGTGTCTTGCCTGGAGAATCCCATGGACAGAGGAGCCTGGCGGGCTACAGACCATGGTGTCACAAAAGGGTCGGACATGACCTAGTGACTAAACAGTAACGACAATAGAAAGACATGCTGCATTTAACTTACTCCCTGTATTTCCCAAACACTATTAGTTTACCACGGATGATAGCCTACAGTCTCAGCAAAACAGTGTGGAAACCAGGAGTATGCTGTAGAACACTCCACCTTTGAAAGAAAATGTTAGATGTGGGCTCCTTTTCCTTAGCAAACAGAAGAGTAACACAAAAAATTCTCAGGGATCTTACATATTCCTCCAACGGAAAAAGCAACACTGGGAATACTGTGTTGATGCTAGCTGATTTACTATTCTGGTTCGAAGCTGAGATTACCCAGCTGAGGAGATAAACATCCAGTTCTGGCAGACAGCTGTAACTGACTCTACGGGGAGACCTACTTGAGTTTAGAAGAAAGAAGATGATCATGTTGGATTTAAATTGGGCATATTCCCAACGTGTTCTGAAATGTTGGAGATTTCTGGAGGACTATATATTTTTGTCCACTTTACTTTTGATTTTATTATAAACTAGGATAAAAGAAAACTCGTGTGACCCCATGGACTGTAGCCTGTCAAGCTCCTCTATCCGTGGGATTTCCCAGGCAAAAATAATGGAGTGGGTTGCTATTTCCTTCTCCAGGGAATCTTCCTGACCCAGGGATCGACCCCAGGTCTCCTGCATTGGCAGGTGGATTCTTTATGGACTGAGCCACCAGGGAAGCCCCCAAAATCACTACTTTCATTCCATTTATGGGTGGCTTTGATAGCAGTTTAGTAGAGCGAGTTATGAAATCTTCATGTTCCCTTGTCTAGCAAGACCACGTGTCTCTGTGTTACATGGGGAATCTATGTGAGAAAACCGCTCTGCTGGTGTCCCTGGGGTCAGGAGACTACTATGAAAGGCTTCTCTAGAAATACTTCATTTGAGGAATTTAATAATCAGAAGTCCCAGACAGGCTACTGCCTTATGGTAAATTCTGTCTCTGTCTGAGGAAGGTAGGGGAGCAGAGGCAGTGCGTACTGTTCCTTAAACACCATTTGAAAAGAATACAGTGTATTAATTTGCCACCTTCCACCAACCAAGAGTTCTCACTGAACTCGCATATGATAAATCAGAAGGAGCTGACCCAAGAGGCCAAGTCAGTACTCGAGAGAAAGCTGATACCTACCGCAGCATCCACGGCCACCTTCTTTGCCAGTAAAACATGTGTTTCCTGTTATACAGGGCCAGCCCTAACACACAGGATTTGACATTTGGTAGGTACCCAATAAACGCAGCACACATCAACGTCAGCTTCACCGAATAAAACGGTTTTATGAAGCATTTCGCGCTGAACACTTGCCGACAATCGCTTGCCTTTTTGAAACCCAGCGTGCAGAGCTTGGCTTCCTCTCCAAATTGCCACTTGCACTGTGTGTTCGCGTCGTATAACTCTCCGGGCAGCTTCTCCGGATACTTGTACTCCTTCACGGGCTTTGGCCGGTCGGCAAGGCAGGTAGCCTGGGCGGTGCTAGAACACAGAAGAGCTGCTGGTGAGGCCAGGAGTTCCCAAAGGTGTACACGCAATCAGGCCTTTTGTTTCCCCTCATCAGTGGCACCCCACTCCAGTACTCTTGCCTGGAAAATCCATGGACAGGGGAGTCTGGTAGGCTGCAGTCCATGGGGTCGCTAAGAGTCGGACACGACTGAGCGACTTTACTTTCACTTTTTACTTTCATGCGTTGGAGAAGGAAATGGCAACCCACTCCAGTGTTCTTGCCTGGAGAATCCCAGGGACAGGGAAGCCTGGTGGGCTGCCGTCTATGGGGTCGCAGAGTCGGACATGACTGAAGTGACCCAGCAGCATGAAAATCTACAACATGTCTTGTGCAAAGAAGAGGAGACTTTTTTTTTCCCCTGAGGTCGAAATAAAACATTTATCTTAATCGTATTTCAATATAGGGGCCACAGTTTCTAAAATTGTTCAGAATCTATGTCACGTTTTCTGGGGAGGCCATTTGCTCTTCCTGGGATCTCTCACTTAGCGTGGGGAAAGTGGGAAGAAATGGTACAACCAGATGTTCGATGCAAGAAGCTCCTATAACAGACACTGTCTAAAGTACACTCCTTTCCAGGAACAATAAAAAGATGAAATGAGCATTGTTAATAGCAGAAACATGATCAACCTGTGTCAAAGGCTGTGATTTTTTTCTTCCTTCCTTTCCTGCACAATAGCTTCCAGCTTCCGCATGGAACATGTGCAGTGATTTCCATCAGAAATGCTCTATACGAAGGCTGATTTCTGACCAGATTCCCAGGCCTAGAAGAAGTTCATTCTCTCCTTCAGTTCACTAGCAGATAGTTAACCACCAATTGGTGATTTCTTCCTCCACAAACAGGGCATTCTGTTCCCTACACAGACGTGCTTCGGGATAATTTTGCATTGGGAGGAAGGAGGAGAAACAAGTGTTTGCAAATAGCAACTAAATTCTGCTTATAAATTTCCATAAGCGAAAGTGAACAGCAAACAAACAAAAATAAAACACTTCTGTAATCACAACAAATTCCACAGCAGTAGGTCACCTTAGGCATCTCCCAACTTTTCTTTGTGGGGTTGTTCACCTTGAGGGGAATCTTTACCTCACCCTACTCACCCCAAAGTAACAATCTGTTCTCTGTTTCTGTTTTTCTTTTCAACATCCCACACATTCATGAAATCATACAATGTCTGTCTTTCTCTGACTCATTTCACTCATTTCACAATGCCCTCAAAATTCATCTATGTTGTCACACGTGATTGAACTTCCTTCCTTCTCGTGGCTGAATGATATCACACCGTGTGCACGTGTGGATATAGACACAGTACACATACGAGCTTCCCAGCTGGCGCCATTGGTAAGGAATCCACCTGCCAGTGCTGGAGACACAGGAGACTTGTGTTCGATCCCTGGGTTGGGAAGATCCCCTGGAGAAGGAAATGATGACCCAGCCCAGCACTTTTGCCTGCAGAATCCCATGGACAGAGGAGCCTGGCAGGCTAAAGTCCATGAGGTCGCAAAGAGTCACTTGCGACTAAACACACGCACACACACACACACCAGTGCATATACACATGTGAACATCACATGTACATCACATGTATCAAGTCCTCTTTACTCTTTCACCCACTGAAGGACACTCAGGCTGTTTCCAAGACTTGGCCATTGTGATGTGCTCCAGGTCATGACCTCGGTAGAAGTTACACCAAAGTGTGTGTGCATGTGTGCTAAGTCGCTTCAGTCATGTGCAACTCTGTGACCCTATGGACTGTTGCCCCCAGGCTGTAAAATGTTATTGAGCTTATAATTTGGTACATATATATTATATATGTGGTCAAGCACAGCAAAAAATAACATTAATGAAGAATATTAGGCCAAGCCAGAGGTTCTGTAAGAAAATTTCAAAGTCCTTTTCCCCGCCATGACTCACGAACCATAACAGGTTAAAGACTTCCAGAGATTTTTTTTTTTCTTTTTTTACCTTTACCACCTCTTCTTCCAAGAGAGGACACGGGCCCTCAGGAAAGGCTACCTACTTGCCACGGTCAAGGTCTCCCAGGCTTACGTGGGGAAGTCCAAGTTGGCGCATGAGCTGATTCCCTGGCTGATCTACAGGAAACTGCTCGTCCTTCCGTCTCACAAAAACTACACTTAGCCATGACTCGAGGGCTTGTTTTTCTTAAGATCAATATTAAACAGCAGGGCAAGATGTAAATGGAAATGTCTTATTTCTCTTATGTCCCCAAACAGATTCTTTCAGGTCAAATCAAATTTTCTCATCCACAGGGTGGTCTGGGGCACGCCAGGGCATCCGTGCCCCTTTAAACTCCTGCTTTCCTGCAATGACCTTTCTCATGTATGGATGTGGATTATGTGATGAGAGGGCTTCCCTCGTGGCTCAGACAGTAAAGAATCTGCCTGCAATGTGGGAGACCTGGGTTTGATCCCTGGGTTGGGAAGGTCCCCTGGAGAAGGGAATGGCACCCCACTCCAGTATTCTTGCCTGGAGAATCCCATGGACAGAGGAGCCTGGAAGGCTACAGTCTTTGGGGTCGCAAAGAGTTGGATACATCTGAACAAATGTTTCAGTTCAGTTCAGTTCTGTGATGAGAAGGGAGGTGATATTTTCTGATCAGCAGTTCATGATTCAAACTTTCAAGCAGCAAATTGAAGATGAGCCCATGTTGCCATTAAATTTAAAATAATGAGCTAAAATTTCCCTAAGTCCTAGGCCTCCCAGATACAGACATGAGTAAATGTGATGAAGTCTGTCTGTCTGCAGGAAGTGACATACGTCTTTACTGATGAGTCTGAGGAATTTACTGTAAACACTTTTCTACTAAGTATAGAGAAAAGTCATGCTGACAACTTCAGGCCAATTGAGTTTCCTTATTATATATAATTTTTCTGTATACCTAATGCTAAACTGCTAATAAAGGAAAGCAGATTCATCTTCGAAAAGTTGGTCACTTATCCTTACTCATTGTTGGGATCACATCCAAATTGCTGACTAACTGGTGGAGAATATAACAGTGTTTTGATTACTTAAAAGTTAGGGAACCAGAAAACATGTAAAAGAAGATGGATTCAGGGTCATTAAGCCAACGAAAAATCAGGGTTGAAACACTGGGCACATTCAGTTCACAGCCAGACATCTCAAGTGCTAAGAATCCGAAGAGTGAATCGGACAATGAGAGGCTTTCTTGGAAAACTTGATCTTTCAAGAAAACACATTTCTGAGCATGAAAAACATCTTATTATTATTATTTTTTTTATGTGTGGTCCAAATTTTTATTATTATGTGGTCCAAAGAAATTAGTAAACTCCCTGAAAACAACTGTTTATTACTGCATGGCTAGAGAAGAGTTTTAATAATCGGCACAAAAATCAACCGAACAAAATGGCTCTGGGCTCCAGACTCTCATCGGTCATTCCCAGGGCCACATTTTGATTTGGCGATTACACCCCTGATTAGTGGCATGGAGAGAATTATTGTCTCAGACTAGGACTGCTCTCTTTCCGTGAGTTCCATATTTCTTGGCAGTTTAAAACCCAAACTCTCTCATGAAGCTGATCTTCATGCAAGCCCACACTTTGTATCCCTGATGCCTGCACTTTTCAGGTTTTCAGAGCACATTTCAAAAAATTTATGATGTTTATATGTCTTCATCAAGACCAGTAAGATGAAAAAGAAGTAAATTTTTAAGAATATAAAATTTATACAAAGGATTTGAGATATAAAAACATTTAAAATTTTCCTTGTCAATACACTTCTTTGTTAGAGAAAGCAGAATCCTTCACACACACACACACACACACACACACACACACAAACACACACCCCTAAAAATTTGAGCAGCTGCATGAAGCAGCGAAAAACAATGCTAACAATCCCCAACTTGACCCCAAGAGAACACTGTGCAGAGAAAAGCAAATGTTGACAGGACCCATTGTGCCCTGCCAGTTGAAGAAGAGTGTGAATGCTGCCCTTTTGGTAACAGAAGTTTTAAGAAGCGATCAAGTGTGTATCCCTGGAGTACAGGTTTATATTACAGGATACAGATTTGTTATTGTTGTTGTCTAGTCACTTAGTCTTGTACAACTCTTTTAACACCCCATGGACTGCAGCCCACCAGACTCCTCTATCCCTGGGATTCTCCAGGCAAGAGTACCGGAGTGGGCGGCCATGCCCTCCTCCAGGGGGTCTTCCCCACCCAGGGCTGAGCCTGCATCTCTTGCGTCTCCTCCACTGGGAAGTCCTAGGGTCTATTTGTGTGTTTCCCCCTGGTCTTCTTTCATTTGTTTTCTCTCTCTGACTTTCAAGTCTACTAATTTTTTTTTTTTTACTTTTTTCTTTTTGATTTATTTTTGGAGGCTAATTACTTTACAATATTGTATTGGTTTGGTTTTGTCATACACTGACATGAGTCCGCCACGGGTGCACATGTGTTCCCCATCCTGAACCCCACTGCCTAATTTTTTTCTTGTGATAATCTGCTACAAACTCAAGGTAAGGTGGTTTCATGTGTTAAGTTTTTTCCCCAAGAACATATAATTGAAGTACGAGTGGTAACACTCACACTCTCCTTGATGACGCTCAGACATGTGAATGTGCTTAAAGAGACCTAAGTAGCCACTTCCCTCCTGTTTCTTGCCAGCATGCGAGTATTTTGAAAATAAGGAAGCATGCTCTTTGCATCTCCTTTACAACAGGGGTCCCCAAACCCTGGGCCACAGATCACTCGTGTTCAGAGGCCCCTTAGGAACCTGGCTGCACAGCAGGAGGGGAGCGGCTGGTACACATGAGTCTGGGGACCGCTCCAACGGGACTTGGCGGACCCAGCCGTGAACGTCAAAGGCAGCGAGAGACACACAGCCAGCTGCGGGGCTCGTACCTTAAAAACCTGTGCAGGTACTGGCGGCTGCAGGGGGACCAGGAGAAGACCCCGTTGCGTCCTGCCAACGTGGGGGACATTATGTTGCCTTCCGACTTCTTGCACACGTTCCCCTCTCCGTCATGGACCATGCCGAAGCTGTGGGAGAGAAACGGGTCTGTCAGAGCAAAGAACAGGGTCAGCGATCGCACTCACTCAAACCAACACAGGTCAGCCCTGTGAAGACCACTCCTCCTGTGTGCTAGGCAGGCTGGCAAGGGGAAACCAAACCGGGGAAAATATCCACGTGGTCACGGACCCTTCCGGGAGAAACTACCATTTGTGCAGCTACTGAAAGTGCCCACCATCAAAACAGAGCCCACGGCCAGGTATCTGTGAAGGGCAGACAATTCAGTTATAAAAAAGCGTTTCCAGTGTGGGGGATGTGTGCGTGTGTGCTCGGTCACTCAGTCATGTCCGACTCTTTCAGACTCCATGGACAGTAATCTGCCAGGCTCCTCTGTCCATGGGATTTCCCGGGCAAGAGTACTGGAGTGGGTTGCCATCCCCTTCTCCGGGGGATCTTTCCAACCCAGGGATTGAACCCAGGCCTCCTGCATTGCCGGTAGGTGTTTTGCAGATGGTCAAAACCCAAAATGCCAACAGTGCATCCTTACTGTCCCTTGAGAAAACTGCAGTCTTGAGCTTATAAGAATCCCACTGACAGCTGCTACACATGCCCATTAAATCAGCTGCTGCTTAACTTCCTAAAGCTAGTCCTGTAGGATTGCCTCAGGTTGCCATCTTCACCCACCTCAGAAGAGCACAACTTGCTGCACTGGGAAGGAAGCCTGGGGGACTTGGGAGCTCCATGACCTGGAAGACTTCCCATGGGGGCGGACACATTCTTGGAGAGTCAAGCCATTTTTGGCCTTTAGTGCCTGGTACCCACCCGCTCAGGCTTCCCTGGCAGCTCAGCTGGTAAGGAATCTGCCTGCAGTACAGGAGACCCCAGTTCGATTCCTGGGTGGGGAAGATGCCCTGGAGGAGGGCGTAGCAACCCAGTCTAGTATTATTGCCTGGAGAATCCCCATGGACAGAGGAGTGTGGCGGGCTACAGTCCATGGGGTCTCAAAGAGTTGGACGTAACTGAGCGACTCAGCACAGAGCCCACCCGGTCACTGTACAGAGTCCCAGAAAGCAGTTCTGAATGAGCGGGATACAGAAGGAAGGGGAAGGGAAGAGAAGGAGGAAGCAAAGAGGGGTGGATGGTTCCTGCATCCATGTGGGCTTTCCTCTGCCGAGAACCCCATGATGAATGGAGGGAGGGGCACAGGGCTGGGAGACAGGGACACATGGGAGGTAGCTCCCAGGGGGCCGGGGAATCTGCACTTGTGGCAGAGGCTGAAGACTCAACTGTTTTCCTTAGAGCTGTTTAATAATATCAGGAAGAAGAACAACTCCCATTTGTAAGCACTACTTTTCAGGTATGGAGAAGGCAATGGCAACCCACTCCAGTACTCTTGCCTGGAAAATCCCATGGACATTAAGCACATTAAGTATTATTTTCTCACTACAGGTCTACAAGGTAGACATTATATTTGTAACGATAGCAAGATGGGAGGCCGGAGACAGCCTAGTCCAGGGTCTCAGAGCTGGGACTGGAACCCAATACTCTTGATGTCAGAGCTCGGACCGACCCATGCAATAGTGTAATCTGAGCGTGGTTGAAGGGTGGGTCCAAGGAAACCTGCTGCACAATCACTGTCCAACTTCTGCATGATTCCCGCTCAGGACCAAGGGGATGCAGATGCAGTCACTCCAGCCTCCACCTGAAATCCCATTAAAAGCACTCAGTCAAGGCGAGGTAACCATACGGCAGAGGGGATGTGCCCCAGAAATGGAGGATTCAGGCGTCATCCATGGGAGGCTGCCTCGGGGAGAAAGTGATGAAGATGAAATAGCAAAGTACCTTCCCCTGGATGGCCCTTGACTCGAATATGAAGAAAACACATTAGGGTCCAGCAAGTGCCCTAGATGAATCTGCTACCAATTCTGCCTTCATTTCTAAGGAATTCAAAACCACAGTATCCCACATCTGGGGATTAAACATCTTCATCAAAGTCATTTTCGATGATTCTCAGACTTGTCTGAGCATCAGAATATCTGAGAAATGTACCACACACTGGCTCCCCAAAGCCTACCTGGTAGAGTTTTGATTTAGTAATGTTGGGGGTTGTTGTTGAGTCGCTCAGTCCTGTCTGACTCTCTGTGACCTCATGGACTGCAGTTAGCCTGGCTTCCCTGTCCATCACCATCTCCTGGAGTTTGCTCAAACTCTTGTGCATTGAGTCGATAATGCCATCCAACCATCTCATCCTCTGTTGCCCTCTTTTCCTCCTGCCCTCAATCTTTCTCAGCATCAGGGTCTTTTCCAGTGAGTTGCCTCTTTGCATCAGGTGGCCAAAGTATTAGAACTTCAGCTTCAGCATCAGTCCTTCCAATGAATATTCAGGGTTGACTTCCTTGAGGATTGACTGGTTTGATCTCTTTGCAGTCTAAGGGACTCTCAAGAGTCTTTTCCAGCACAATTTGAAAGCATCAATTCTTCAGCGCTCAGCCTTCTTTATGGTCCAACTCTCACATCCATCCATAACTACTGGAAAAACCATAGCTTTGACTATATGGACCTTTGTCAGCAAAGTGATGTCTCTGCTTTTTTAATATGCTGTCTAGGTTTGTCATAGGTTTATTCTTTACCATTTGAGCCATCAGGAAAGCCCAAGTTGGGGGTTAGGTTCTGGTGTTTGGGTGAATCCTCACAAAATGATTCTGATACCCAACCAAACTTCAGCACTACTATGTTTCAAGTTGTTCTTGGAAGCAATACAAACCCTAAACTGCACTGAAGGAGTGTGGGGGATCAGCCTAGTGGCATGAAAGTGCACACAATAATCACAGTTGATAGTAACATTAATAAAGTCATGGAAGAATGACTAGGGCACATTTTGAAGATAAGGTTGGTATTTGGCAGCTAAGAAATGAAATTACTATTCAAGTTGCACATGCCAGACATTTTTTTTTTTAGCTTCCATGACTCACAGTACTTTATTCCAAGTGGTTACTATTCTATATTTTAAAACAATACATATTCCCGCTTTCTTGTGTACTAGCTTTTAAGTTTCTAGAGAACAGAAGGTCTTCTTAACTGTGCTCAGAGACCCAGCACTGGTGGACTTTCTAGCTCATAACAGGAGCTCCAATGACGTTTGCTGAATGAATAAGAAACGACCTTCCAGCTTTAACAGCAACTCAAATACCCAAATGTAAACATCATTTCACATCAAACTGGACTTGAGAATTATATTCAGTGTCACATGCTTTTAATGTCTTTTACAGAATTTTCTTGAGTTATTCAATGACATCAGCCAGTATTTCCTTGTTACTAGGGATATACCCAGGCTTCTCAGGTGGCCTAGTGGTAAAGAACCTGCCAATGCAGACTTAAGAGACCCGGGTTTGATTCCTGGGTCAGGAAGATCCTCTGGAGGAGGGTGTGGCAACTCACTCCAGTATTCTTGCCGGGAGAATCCCATGGACTGAAGCCTGGTGTGCTATGGTCCGTTGGGTCGCAAAGAGTTGGACATGACTAAAATGACTTTGGCATGCATGCAGTGATATACCCAGGATGAACAGCCAAGCATTTTTAGACGTTGCATCAATATTTCAGGCTGATCAGACAGCAGTGGTTAAGACAAAGGGAAGACCCTTCAGAAGTAACGATAGGTCAGAGTCATCTGGAAGGTAAATCACACACTGGCTGTGATGATGGTGCCACAGGTAGGACTTGTCCAGACTCGGATGCAGGCTTTTGAAGAAGCAGACCCATCCTCCCTGACAGACAGGAAGCCGACATGGGGACAGCAGTCAGGTGGGACTCTTGAAGCCAGGGCAGGTCAGATAACCTGGGAGAACATGAGTTGCGGCGGTGGGGGAACCTCCAGTCAGGGTCTTGGCCCTGTCATTCACAAGTGGTTTGATGTGGAGCAAATTTTTCAAGTTCCTGAGTCTCAGTTTTCTTACCTATAAAATGGGATGATAAAACTTGCCTCTTAAACTGTTCAGCATATCTGGCATCATGCATGTAAAAAAGGGAAAATTCAAAATATCTCTTTCCCTGATTCACATGGGGTCTTGATCAAATCTCAAGACACCTAGATGCCAGCTATCACTTGCATACATAACTTTGGTGTGTGTGTGTGTGTGTGTGTGTGTGCCTGTGTGTAAGGGCGGTAATGAGGAGGCAGTTCAGCCGAAGGTCAATGGGTTTCGAATACTTTTGGTCACAGAAACAAAAATCTTAAGAGGAACGACAATAAATAAAATTGGTAAGAAATGATGCTCCAACCTGCTGGGGGTCCTGGGGGACAGTCTGACAATCACCACATCAGATGATCTTTAAGCAACTATTGCTTTGATATTCTTTAAACCCTTAAAATCACCCAGTGCCTACCCGATCCAGCTAGGGGCTCAGGCTGATGGCAGAGAACAGCCATAAATCAGTGAGGTGCACACATCACCAGCCAGTGCTTGGAAGGGCATCTAATATCAACAGCTAAGGATGGCAATGGACCCCACTCCAGTACTCTTGCCTGGAAAATCCCATGTACAGAGGAGCCTGGTGGGCTCCAGTCCATGGGGTCCCTAAGACTCGGGCACGACTGAGCGACTTCACTTTCACTTTTCACTTTCATGCATTGGAGAAGGAAATGGCAACCCACTCCAGTGTTCTTGCCTGGAGAATCCCAGGGACAGAGGAGCCTAGTGGGCTGCTGTCTATGGGATCGCACAGAGTCGGACACGACTGAAGCAACTTAACAGCAGCAGCAGCAGCAAGGATGGCTAAGCAGAATGGTATCCGCACACCAATTCTGTTTCTTTCCGAAAGACTTCCCTGATCTTCCGTGCACATCTTGCCATGCTGCAGCCCTCACTGCTTGGCCTCTCACATGCCGTGTCTATCTTACCTGGCTTTAGGCTTTTGGAGGGCATGGACCACTAGTCAGTTTGTAGAATCCTACACAATGGTCTGCTGGCACAAGGCAAATTGCACCTGGTGAATGGATCAGAGCATGCATGTGTGTGTGCAGTCATGTCTGACTCTCTGTGACCTCATGGACTGTAACCCACCAGGCTCCTCTGTCCATGGGATTCTCCAGGCAAGAATACTGGAGTGGGTTGCCATGCCCTTCTCCCAGGGATCTTCCCAATCAAAGATCAAACCTACATTTCCTGTGTTGGCAGGCGAGTTCTTTACCAACTAGGAAGCCCCCATATGGATTGGTAAATAGTGGAAAAAAGAGGGGGGCAGGATGATGGCTCATGCATACTCTTGAGTGCAGGATGTTTAATATCATCTTGATGGTCTGCGATGACCATGAAAATTATGTATTTAAGCCAACTTCATATACAAGCAATGCTCAACTCAAGTAACACAACTCAAATTGCACCTGCTGAGGTCTCACAGACTCTAGGGGTTTTATATACAGAAACCTATGGAAGAGGAGACCAGGCTATGCACCACAGTCATGGTCAGGCTGCCAGAGAACCACAGGGTATCTGGGATCTGAGTTCCAGGGCCCTGCCCATCGAATGGCATGACTTCCTTCGGCAAATGAGAATTTTTCAAATGGATTCATGCCCAGATGACACATTTTCCAAAATGTGTAGTTGAGCCCTCGTGCCTCTGTGTCAATTCTTCAACACCTCCATTGAGCAAACCGCACATGCTGTGTGTAACAAGTGACTCAGTACAACCAGGAAGCCCACCCTCCACCAGACCTGGCTCAACCGCACACTCGAAAGGAGCAGACACGTGCTTGTTTCCAGTTCCAGTCTCTCTCCTCCCCTTCCCAACACAGATCCAAGCCATGGTTCTTGGCAATTCCCGTTTCTAGGTCAGATTCCCCAGTGGAAACCACAAGATGCCTTGAGATTAAGAAAGAACCGAACCTGGCGGAAAAAACGGGCTGGACATGAACTGAATCTTTTTGAGCTGAAGGTTAAGAATCTATGGCTGAAAGGCTCTGAGCCTTACATATATACTGCTGTGCATAATATAAATGCATTACAATTACATTATCCACTGTAATGATAAACCTGAATGATCAGGTCCTCTGGACATAAACCAAACTTCACCTGTGAAACAGGATGCTTTATAACTCAATAAATGTAATCACTTCTCCACTGATCTCCAGTGGCACCCAATATGCTACTGGAGGTCAGTGGAGAAGTAATTACATTTACTAAGTTATAAAACATTCTGTTTCACAGGTGAAGTTTGGCATAACTGACTCAATGGACATGAGTCTGGGTAAACTCCGGGAGTTGGTGATGGACAGGGAGGCCTGGCGCGCTGCAGTCCATAAGGTCGCAAAGAGTTGGACATGACTGAGTGACTGAACTGAACTGTAATTACTGTATAAATGTAAAATTACTTCTTAATTCTTATGGTATAGAACTCAGAAACTGCTTCTGCTTAGAGCTCCCTGCTAAGGATAAGGTGAAGGCATGCTGCTGGATCCCTGCCTTAAACCTATGACTACTTCTCCGAGTAGTAATAGTTATTAAGTGAATAAACTGAATCACTGGGTTTGTTTGTGATTCACCTGAAAGGCATGGAGCCACATTTCTGAGCCTCCCTGCCACGGCCCCCTCATCGGACGCAGGTGCCACAGTGAATGATGTGTTAGTAACACGCCCCCTTATGTACAGACAGTGAGAGGGAAAGAGAGGCGAGATGAACTGGGGAATTGGGATTCACACACATACACTATTGATCATTGTTGTTGTTCAGTTTCTAAGCTGTGTCTGAATCTTTGCGACCCCATGGACTGTAGCCCATCAGGCTCCTCTGTCCATGGGATTCTCCAGGCAAGAATCCTGGAGTGGGTTGCCATTTCCTACTCCAGGGGATCATCCCAACCCAGAGATTAAACCCAGGTCTCCTTCATTGCAGGCAGATTCTTTACCATTTGAGCCATCAGGTCGCTGACACAGATGCAAATTTCCATTCATTACATGCATGACCCTAACAGACAGGGCTACCATTCCAGGCTATTTGCTATGGCAGCTGGCACATGCCTTTTCTGTGCACACCTCCCACTGTACTTCCTATTTCCTTAATACGATCAGAAGCTATTTCACTGGTGACATGAAACACTCAGGGCTCTCGGACTCTCTGACTCTTGCACAGTGGTCTCAAGCAGCAGGTGCTGGAGAAGGAGGTCTCAAGCAGAAGGTGCTCACTTCATGGGGTCAGTTCTATTAGGAGTGGGACCTCTCTGCACCCACACCTCTAGAGTCCCTTTCCTTCCTCTCATCTATATCCCCACTTGCAAACAAAAGCACTTTTCTCCTGTTTGGAAGAAATTCTTTTTCTACCTACACTGAGCCCTAGTGACAAAAGGAATAATAGCTGGCTTCTAAGAAAAAGGGGCTTCCCAGGTGGCATTAGTGGTAAAGAACCCACCTACCAATGCAGGAGACCCGGGTTCGATCCCTGGGTCAGAAAGATCCCCTGGAGAAGGAAATGGCAACCCACTCCAGTATTCTTGCCTGGAGAATCCCATGTACAGAGGAGCCTGGTGGGTTACAGCTCATGGGGTCACAGAGAGTTGGACACGATTGAAGTGACTTAGCACAGATGCACCCACTCTAGGAAAAAAATAAAAGCAAACGCTGATGCTTGTTGACATGGAAGATGGGGAGTCTTGACTTGGATGTACAGAGTTGAATTTAGTTAAATTCACCAGCTGTGGCTGCCAGGACTGCCAGGGCCCAGATCACAACTGCTTATCTAATGCTGGTTTGTTCAGCCCTTGATGACTTAAATATTTCTTACCTTGATTGTTTAATTAAATTTAGGTATGGTTCAGAGGACAGCAAGAGCCCCATGTCATAAAAATAATGAGAGTTTTTGAAGTTTTAACTCCAGCAGCCCATTTACAATTATGATTTAATTGAAAGCTTTGTAAAGTGTAGGTGCAATTTTCTAGGCACTGAAAACGTCAATCATTACCTGTAATGATGAAGGGATCAGTAATAAGATATAAAGCTTCACTTTCAGGTCATCAGTTCACACAGAGCCTAAATCTGCGTGGCTTCTGTGAGATTCTATTAAAGGCAGGCACACGTGTGTCCACACACACACACTCATACACACACACACACACTTATACACACACACACACACACACACAGATGCTTTGAACAGGTCAGGATGATACAACTGGCCTCAGTCCAATTTCTAACCAGATGGAGAAGTCAGTTTTGCAAAAACCAAGTGACAATCAATGCCTTTTGCAAATTTTGTGATTAGCAAGATCAATGAGGATGGAAGTAAAATTAGAAAAAAATTGTAACTCCTGGTTGGGGGCTTTCTAGAAGCTTCAAGTACAATTTCAATCCAGAAGAAAAACATTTGTGTTATTATTGCTGATGCTCATATAAACAAAGCAATTGCAGCAAGTGAGCCCCATTGAGTAAAAAAAAAAAAATTAAGTAGATGGTGCCTCAAAGTGAGGCGACCTATAGATTATTAGAGTAAGAAAGCTTGTTTAAGAATAACAGCTGCTAGAAATAATTGACAGAAGTGTTTCATTTTTACAGGAATGAAGGTAAGCTTCTCACTTGAAAAGATATCGCTAATGACAAGCCACCCACCACTGAGAATTGCTTAGTCCTGCACTGTCCATCCGTCCGCCAAAGCCCCAGGCTCCCCACTCACCCTGTTGCTGCTTCACTTCACAACTGACAATGGTGGGCACGTGGGGATGTGAAAGCCAACCAGCTCCTACCAGACTGCATCTCTTGTCCTGTCTGCATTCCCCAAACCCTGCACACCAACCACAACCCATCTCTACAAATGATCAGAGTGACATCAGAATGCAAACTTTCGAACAGTAAGTTACCAACGTTTACCATCCTCAGCTACGTGGGGTCCTCCTGCAGGAGCTAACCAGGGAATGCAGTCAGCCCACAGGACAAGCTCAAGACACAGGACAGAGGAGCAGGGACAGACAGACATGTCTGCAGTGTGCGGTTTTTTGCACATGTGTGAGCAGGAACGGATGAAGAGAGGGAGCAAAGAGCAAACGCGTGGATCACCACCGCTTGAGATCGAGCACAGCGAGGCATTCAAATGGAATAGATGCACCTACGAGATCATCTCCTATGGTCCATGGCGTTCCTGCTGGGATGTCCCCTTACAGACGTGACCTACCCATCACCATTTCAAGACAAACATCCAGCCCAGAGGGGATGCCAGGCTCCGCCCTCCCAGGGAGATGCACTCACTTGTGTCCAGACTCGTGGGCGATGGTGAAGGCCAGTCCAAGACCCGTGTCCTCATTAATCGTACAGCTGCGGTATTTACTGCACATGCCACTGATGGGTGCGAATCCTACGAGACAAATGGATGGAAAGAACGTACAGGCCGAGCACCGTAGGAAAACAGAGACGGGGCACAGCACACACGTGTGTTCATCTTTGTCCTTCCGAGACGCCTGGTTCTCGTCTTGGTCAGGTGAAACGTGAAAACAGGAAACCCCTGTTAAGGGCCCTGAATAACGTGGGAGGGGGCATTTGTTCTCTCTTCATGGAAAACAGTCCACAGTTCTACCTCATGTTCCAGTTACAGGTTACAAGGGGGGCAACATCCAAGAGGGGGTTCCGTGCTGAAGGAGGAGAATTTCAGCTTTTTTCCTACAAACGTCTGTGTCCTCAGAGGCCCGACACAAAGTGCTGTGGAGAGTGGGTGTCGGTGGCCCTCAAGGCCATGCCAGGGTGGACGACCTGCCGGCGGGGGGCTGTTCACAGGACTCAGCATCTGTCCTGCTCATGGGTATAGTTTAATGTGGATAAAATGATAAAGTGTAGAATCAGCAGAGGGAGCGAGCACCTGGGGAAAGGCCTGGGGGAAACCAGGCGCGAGGACCCGGGGCCTTCCCTGCAGTGGCCTTGCACAAAAGGACTTAATCCCCCACAGGAGGAATAATGCCGACCAGGGGTTCTCAGCAGAGACTCAGGTCCAGGCGTTGGCTGGGGGCTGGCCACAGGGCACCTCGGCCTGGTGTGGGCCCCGGTTTCAGGCCCCAGATGTAAAGCAGGCGTTCCAGGTCAGCCTCACGGCGTGCATGGTGTAGGCCCAGTGGGTCAGGCTCGCCAGCTGGCGGCCAGGAACTCTGCTGGATCCCACAGCCGAGGGCCCACTTTGTATGCAGGCCTTTCGGGGAACAAGGAGTCAGGACTGACCTCTATCAAACCCAGCCTTGTTTGAATGTTTTTGTAACAAAGAGACTTCTTCCCCAAGACCTTGGAAAGAAATGGAGAAAGAGAAAAAAAAAAAAGTCCAGGAGCATCTCTGTCAGTAGCTCACTGTTTACACTATTTTACACCATTCGCAAAAAGACCGCCTCATGGACATTGCCCCCATTGTAACCTGTAACTTGAACATTACACAGAACTGTGGACTGTCGTTCCACACAGAGAGAACAAACGCCCTTCTCCCACCTTATTCAGGGCCCTTTGTGTGATTGTCCAAGGGTTTCCTGTTTCACATTTCACTGTTTACACTGTTTGGAAAAGTATAAAAAAATTTGCATCATAAAGTACCACTAACATTCAGTCAGCCCTTTAAGCATGCTAAAAGTGGCTAAGATTGAGATATTTATAGAGAAACAGAAAGATGAGGAACACAATATTATTGTAGTATCTCTATAAATATTCACAAACATATGTCTTTTCTATCATGAGAGACCCACTTGGACCTCTTGATCCCACTCTCACAATTAGAGGAAGAAATGGAAGAAATTATTTCTTAAATTAGAAGAGACAGGAGTTCTTGAATCTGTTAGACCTTTCCATGGGAAAGAAGTGATTTTGGTGACGACAAGCGCACTCTTATGTTTGGCCAATGTTTATGCAGGGACAGCGTCTGTTTCTCACAAAGGCACTCAGCAGCAGCTGCCACTTACGGATCCGGGTGGGAGGTGAGAACCCTCCGTATTCCGGGCTGCTGACGGAGCACGGCACACACGAGTCTGTCAAAGCCCCAGCAGAGGCTCTTACCCAGGGTGTCACAGGGCTCGTTCTTCCAGGAGCATATGTCCAGGCCGGTGAGTAAGATGGCGTGGTCGTGGCGAGCCCCATCTTTCCCCGTCAGTCCAGACTGCCACTGGCAGAAGCTGCTCAGGCTGTGGTCCGCGTGATGGCTTATCACCAACCCTGGCTGCGTGGGAGGGCACCCGAGAAAACAGGAAGAGAGCATGTCAGGCAGCGGCACTGGCATCATCGCACACTACCACTGATTTGGATTTCAGTGACGTGGTGAATCTGAATGGCAGACGAACTAGTCTATCCATCTCATGTATTAAAATACAAAGGAGGGCATTGTATATAAAACTTGTAGATTCAGTGTAGATGCTCATGTCCCTTTCTCCAGTTCTGTACAAAAACAGTGGGGATTCAATCACTGATCACACTTCGATGACCCAAGAAACATTACTTCTGTGTCTGTAACTCTTCTAAGAGTTATTACTACAGCATTAAATTAGGTCAGTTTTACACGGATACACCATGTTGTAAGAAGGGGCTGCTCAACTGACAAAGCTTTATTTCTTTATGTCTAGAAAGAAATTTCTTTATTTCTAGAAAACAGGCTGGAACTAGAAGGATAGTTCCAGGTGACGTTCAGCCTCCTCCATGTATTGCTATTGTTGTTCAGTAGCTAAGTCATGTTTGACTCTTTTGTGACCTCAAGGACTATATCCTGCCAGGCTCCTTTGTCCATGGGAATTCCCAGGCAAGAATACTGGAGTGGGTTGCCATTTTCCCTTCCAGGGTATCTTCCCAACCCAGGGATCAAACCCGCATCTCCTGCATTGGCAGGCAGATTCTTTACCACTGAGCCACCATGGTATATATACCAAGTTCTAATAGATCAGCAATGAAAGATCAGAATGAAGGTACTTGAACTCTTGGTAAACGAAGAACTGGAGGGGGCTGGTAAGAATAGCTCTCAAAGCTGGCAGATGAGTTATTTAAACCTTATCTATAGGTTCGATATATTTTCCTATGGATGGTCACAGAAAACCAGCTTAAACATCTCCATTTCAGGACAACAACTTTAAAGCTTTTCTGACCAGAGTGTTGGGCTGGAACCGTGTCTCTCAGTCACTAACATGCTTTCTCCTTCAGTGCTATTGTGTCTTTCCAGAAGGCCAAGTGCACCCAAGCTTAATGCTGCACATCAACCCTGGGACATGCCTTACATTCTTCAGCCGGTGATTTCCAGGAAAACTGCATTAATTAAAGTTAACACAGGTGTATGATCAAACGATAACCTCGCTTATTCTTTGCTGCTTGGATGAATTCCAAGGTGAAACATTTTAATGCAGAGAATAATTAACCTGTCACCTGGAAATCCCTGCTCAGTCAGCAGCCCCCTCTGCAGACACACACGAGAGGCAATGGAGTTGTACTTCGCTGACTATTCAGTCCAGAAACATGCCTGCCCCTGCACACCCCGCCTGCATGGAAAGAGGGCCTCAGCCCAGAACCTGCAAATCTAAAGGCATCTGAGATCTTATCAAGGATCTCAGAGTTCATCTAAAAATTATTTGTTTCATAAACAAGACAACCATGGCTAACAGGAGACTCTGCCGAAACACCAGCAAGGGTGGAACTGGAGGTTGGGTGCCTGACTAGGATCCGGGGTTCACTCCCTGACGTCCAGTCAATGACCAGCTCAGGGCAAAATAGAACTGAGAACCCTTGATGGCTAAGAAACTCCCCCTTACTTCTGCCGCAAGACGCCCACCCGAGGTGCACTGTGAACGGAGGTGCACCTCTGTGTGTCCACACAGGGGTTCTGAAATGAAGGCGCCAGACAATCTTTTCCCCACTGCTCCCAAGATCCAGCATAGTTTGGAGGTTTGCATGCAATGAGAGAAATGTGCCTGACATTCTAGACTCTACGAATAAAATGCTGAGACTGAAGGTGGTGAAGGTGAGTGTCAGCGCTTGGGAGGTAACAGAGTACAAGCACACAGAGCCGCACGGTACGGTGCCGTCTCCGGGCTACGGGGCGCTATTAAACGCCTTCCAACAAAAGACGCCACCTCCATCCCCAGGCTCACAGTGGAGCACGCTTCGTATTCCGGGTGTATTTCCCACCCAGGTGCTACAGTAGTTCTTTTTGGGACTTCCACAGTGGTCCAGTGGCTAAACCTTCACGCTCTCAATGCAAGGGGCCTAGGCTCAATCTCTGGTCAGGGAGCTAAATCCCACAGGCCACAACTAAAGAACCCTGCACGCTGCAATGAAGGTCGGGGATCCTGAGCATCTCAACTAAGACCAGTGCGGCCAAATAAACAAATATATTTTAAAGTTACTTTTCCTTTCCATTTTCTTATTAGCCAAGCAAATGAGTATGCTTTACTTCTCTGCACAAAAATCACAAACAAAAGTCACATAAGCATTATGGGAACTGACAAGAAACTGACTGTATTATACACAATATCAGAACGTTTCTGTCCTCAAGGGAAAGAGAAGGAAAGAATCCATAGAAAAATTACATTTAGGAAAATGAATATTTTGCACGTGTTTTTCTGAGGCGGGGAAGCTGCTGGTATCAAAGATAGGATACCTGTTCCTCTTCCAGAAGAATCAGGGCGACAATGGCAATGTTGATATTCCCTCCTATTGTCCCGTCTTTGAATAAAGCAGACACCTGGGAAAGACAGGTAACTCACGTCAGTCCCTGCACATGACACCCTTTCCCCCAGCCCTTAGCCTGGAGTTCACAGCTGAAGGCCAATCCCGTGTTCTCCACGTGACAGAGCAATGTTCGGTTTCTTACACTGCTAGACACACAGGGATGTGAAGTGAAAGTGTGAAAGTGAAAGTGTTAGTTGCTCAGTTGTGTCTGACTCTTTGAGACCCCATGGACTGTAGCCTGCCAGGCTCCTCTGTCCGTGGGATTCTCCAGGCAAGAATACTGGAATTGGTAGCCTTTCCCTTCTCCAGGGGATCTTCCCAACCCAGGGATGGAACCCAGGTCTTCTGCATGGCAAGCAGATTCTTTATCATCTGAGCCACCAGGAAAGCCCAAGACACACAGGTATGGGAACATCTAATCACACCAACTCTTGGGTCCTTATGGTTGGTGCTTGGAAGTAAAACAATGAAGTCTGGGGAGGTAGGTCCCTCGTGTTACCAAACACCAGTGAAGGGCTCACAAGTCCCCTTAGTTGGAAAGTGTCCTCATTAGACTACAAGGAAGTTTCTTTTTTAACTGACAGTGATGACCCACAGGTAAGCACTCTCCAAGCTGTCCCAGTGAAAGATTCCAGAAGCATAAGAGAACTTCTTGGGAAAAGACCAGAGGATACAAGAAAGAGAAGGAAATCAATGCAGAAAGACAGTGATCAAGGGGAGATGCAGACGTTAGAGGTGAAGGTCACAGGAGTAGAAACGAGTGATCAGAGTGATCAGGCGTCACCTCAGGCATTTGAGGCGACGAGTGAGGACGAGTCAACGGTCACGGGAAGCTCCAGGGAACTGATGTGGCACCAGGATGTGGAAATGAGAGAAAAGCTCAACAGAACAGAGGCAACGTTTGCAAATGGCAGAGACCTGCAGTGGCGGGTGCCTCTGGGTGACCACCTGCCTCAGTCCCCTGGGAGACTGGAAACCACGAGGGTCTGGCCGCCAAAAACAAGGACGGTGAGAGCAGCCATGCCGAATCATGGCAAACTGAATCATATTTAGGGGTACTCTGTTTATCGGGATGTGAAACGTATGTTTCAAATAAAACTATTTTAAAAATTCACTTTGATGGCCCCAAATTTTGTCTTCTGTTATGCAGATTCCACTTAGGTGGAATGGGGTTTAGACACCTCTTGCTACACTTTAGTACAGACTAGAGCTGCCAAGCAGACACAAAGCCAGACACATTTCTATCTGCAGTGACATTTAAAAAAATTATTGGAGTATAGTTGCTTCACAGTGTTGCGTTAGTTTCTGCTGTGCAGTGGAGGGAGCCAGTCATATGTATCATATCTCTACATCATTTGCTATTGTTGTTAGTCACAAAGTCATGTCCGACTCTGGCATCCCATGGACTGCAGCATGCCAGGCTCCTCTGTCTGTGGGATTTCCCAGGCAAGAACACTGGAGTGGATTTCCATTTCCTTCTCCAAGGGATCTTCCCGACCCAGAGACTGAACCCATATTTCCTGCACCGGCAGGTGGGTTCTTTACTGCTGAGCCACCAGGGAAGCCCCATGTGTACACACATCCCCTTGATTTTGGACTGCATTTCCATTTAGGTCACCACTGCAGTGACATTCTAAACGGTGTACTGCTTCTTGTTTTTGTAGATAAAATAATGCATCTTTTATATTCATATTCCTAAAAAGATGAGCATTTTCTGTGTGCTGTGTTTTAAGTCACTTCAGTCATGTCCAACCCTTTGTGACCCCATGGACTGTAGCCTGCCAGGCTCCTCTCTCCATAGAATTCTCCAGGCAAGAATACTGGAATGGATTGCCATTTCCTTCTCCAAGGGATCCTCCCAACTCAGGGATCAAACCCAGGTCTCCCTCATTGCAGGTGGATTCTTTACCATCTGAACCACCAGGGGAGACGGGCATTTGTATAGGGCCACCTAAAATCACACATATATACTGCTGATGGGCAGACTTACTGCACTCAAAGGTCTCAGCATCCTCTTGGAGATTTCTGATAAATGGAGACATAGTAAACTTGAAATATTGTTCATATTTTTTTCATGCCAAATTGTTCATCCTCCAAATTTTATTCTCTGAAGGATTGAAAATGGCTCTTCTGATTGGAGCATAGTAAAAGTGAAGGAGCTATCATGGATGAAATATTTCTTGAGTATGAAACATAAATCCACAAGTAAAAGAGGGAGGCAAACGCACACACTACACCCACACGAGGCAGAATCACACACGCGGCTCAAAGAGCAGGACGAGCCTACCATGTTGAGAACTGTCAGCACGTAGGTGGTGATGTTTTCATGGCCATGGTTTTGCATCATCTTTTTGTCAACCACCACCAGCGTCTCCACATTCAGCTCTTCATTCCTATGGGACTTCAGAAGGGAGCGCTTTTGCCTTACACATGATTTATACTCATCCGGCAGGATGAAAAGGTCTTCTTTGGGAGGCTTGGGCATGTCTACAGGGGGGGCATTTGGAGAGGAAGTAAAAGCAAAGTCATCACACAAAACCTGTGGCAGAGCTCGCGCTAAAGAAAATGGATTAAAAAAATGAATATTCATGAAATGAACCATAAAACCCTTAAAACTATGATGCGAAACTTGTGTTAAGGTGGGACACTACATTTAAATAAAGTTTGCACAGCCTAGATGTCATAGAATTCATCACTATATGGACTTTTGTATAAATTTCTCCTGATTTAAAACAAATTGGTCTGTATAGTCAAAGCGGTGTTTTTTCCAGTAGTCATGTACAGATGTTAAGAGTTGGACCATAAAGAAGGCTAAGCACTGAAGAATTGATGCTTTCAAACTGTGGTGTTGGAGAAGACTCTTGAAAGTCCCTTGGACTGCAAGAAGATCCAACCAATCCATCCTAAAGGAAATCAACCCTGAATATTCATTGGTAGGACTGATGCTGAAGCTGAAGCTCTAATCCTTTGGCCATCTGGTGTGAAGAGCTGATTCACTGGGAAAAAACCTGATGCTGGGAAAGACTGGCAGCAGGAGGAGAAGGGAACGACAGAAGACGAGATGGTTGGATGGCATCCCCGATTCAATGGACATGATTTTGACCACACTCTGGGAGTTGGTGATGGACAGGGAAGCCTGGTGTGCTGCAGTCTGTGGGGTTGCAAAGAGGAGTTCACAACTGAGCAACTCAACAACAAAAACAAAAAGATCACTTTGGTTCTGAAGTGCTGGTGTCTAAAAGCAAGATGTTCCAAGATTGTGAACATGAGGGTATGTGCAACAGGGGCTCCGAAATGGAGTCACTGACAGAGCAATAAAACTAATAATTACAAAAAGAAGTGCTGTCTTACACGGTGTTCTCATTTGAAGACTTTTAATGACCTAAGAGGTTTTAAAGTTGATTCCCGGGTCTGGACACACAGCTGGATAGTCTGTAGTATTTCCAGTGGGTTATAAACACACAGCCAGATTGTCTGTAGTATTTCCAGTGGGTTATAAATGCTCCAGACAGATCCACTGTAGAGCTGAATTTCCTCAAAAGTATTATAAATATTTACCTAATTTAACTGGAAGACAAAATAGACTTGATCTTCTTAGTGCAAGCTGTTTAAAAATAGTTTTGGCTTTGATAATCGGGAAGTTGACACTATGCTAAAAATGGTCAAGTTTGGTGGATGCCTCAGAAAACGTGGTTAGAACTGCTCCGTGTGAAAGTATCCAGGTATTAGGTGGCAGTACTTTACTGAATTAGGTGAATTACTAAATTCAATCAGTCGGTTCAGTTCAGTCGCTCAGTTGTGTCTGATTCTTTGCGACCCCATGAATCGCAGCACACCAGGCCTCCCTGTCCATCACCAACTCTCGGAGTTCACACAAACTCACACGCATAGAGTCAGTGATGCCATCCAGCCATCTCATCCTCTGTCGTCCCCTTCTCCTCCTGCCCCCAATCCCTCCCAGCATCAGGGTCTTTTCCAATGAGTCAACTCTTCGCATAAGGTGGCCAAAGTATTGGAGTTTCAGCTTTAGCATCATTCCTTCCAAAGAACACCCGGAACTGGTCTCCTTTAGGATGGACTGGTTGGATCTCCTTGTAGTCCAAGGGACTCGCAAGAGTCTTCTCCAGCACCACAGTTCGAAAGCATCAATTTTTCGGCACTCAGCCTTCTTCACAGTCCAACTCTGACATCCATACATGACCACTGGAAAAACTAGAGCCTTGACTAGATGGACCTTTGTTGGCAAAGTAATATTTCTGCTTTTTAATATGCCATCTAGGTTGGTCATAACTTCCCTTCCAAGGAGTAAGCGTCTTTTAATTTCATGGCTACAATCACCATCTGCAGTGATTTTGGAGCCCAGAAAAATAAAGGTGGCAATAATTCAAAAGCTATGCCAGCTCTGCTCATGGAATACTCAGCTAGAAAACACTGTTTTGATTGACTGATACTCACATCCACTGCATTTCACTCTCTTTGCTAAAATACTTGCAAACTTAAAAGAACTCTTGGGAGGATAACAGTTACACCACTACAGTTTAATAAGCACTCATCACATGCCATTTGCATTGATGCAGTTTACACTGATGTGGTCTCCCCCATAAAAGATGTCTATGTATAACCCACTCACTCTCTACACCAGCTGTGGGTAGGAGTGAGGCCACCGAGACACGGGAGATGAACATCACTTTCTCAAAATCCCTCCCTAGAAGGCACTGGGAATGGATTTCAGATCTGGCATTGTGGTCCCAGGGCCCTTAGTCTTAATTTCCATAAGTACAGGGTACAAGCGGAGATGGGAACATAGCAGTTCCCCAGGCCCTCAGTACTGGAAAAAGGCAGGAGCACAGAGGTGGTGGTCTCACTGGCCTGGGGTCTGAAAAGCCCCTCAAAACAAGTCATCCGCTCAATATGGTCCCACAGCATCTCCCGCCACACATGAGTCCCAGCTCAAAACCCACCCATGATGCCTCAGCTAGAAGCAGCAAGCTACTATTTGAGCCTGAGGTTCAGAGTCACAATTGATTTTAAGCAAATCAGCCTGCTTTTCTCTGCCCTTTTCAACAGAGAGAGATGCCTAAACCCACAGGAAAGCGAAAGGGTTAGCTGCTCAGTCATGTCCGACTCTTTGTGACCCCGTGGTCTGCCCATGGAATTCTCTAGGCAAGAGTCCTGAAGTGGGTTGCCATTTTCTTCTCCAGGGATCTTCTCCACCTAGGGATCAAACCTGGGTCTCCTGCATGGTAGGCAGATCCTTTACTGTCTGAGCCACTGCTGCTGCTGTTGCTAAGTCACTTCAGTCGTGTCCGGCTCTGTGCGACCCCACAGACAGCAGCCCACTAGGGAAGCCTGAACACACAGGAAAATCCCTCATCTCCTGAGCAGAGACTCCAGGAAAGAATCTTTGTAGGTGTAAACCCCCTGAGACAGAAGATGGAGATACCTCTAGGGAAGCCCAAAGCCTCATGGATAGTGTGGGAATATCGTGTCCCATGCTGTCAGATAAGTGAGCTTTGAGGACTAAGTGCTCAGCCCAGAGGGATTGTGCCAATTCTGCTAGGCGTGGCCCCAGCTGCTCGGGGGGCCCAGGGCAAAGAACTGCCACGTGCCCTGCAGAAGCGGGCAGAGATGGCAAGTCAACAGCACCAGATCAGCCACTGACATGGCCCACATTTTCTGCCACCTTGTTTCTAGTTTTATTATGAAAACATAGTGCTTTTCAGGTCTACTATAGCCTTCTACTTCTCTGTATATTCGTTCTATTAATTTTTGAGAGTTTGATATTGAAACTCCAACTAAAAATCTTCATCTACTTAAAAAAACTGTAATATATAGTGGAACTATATGTAACCTTGTTCTGTATATTCTGAGACTCCTGTAAATGAGTTATCATACTTTTGTAATTTAAAAAATTAAGATTAAAAAGGAGAAAAAATGGCTACATTTTTCCATTTTCCAGCTGCGAGTCTTATTGTATAATTTAGTGTCTTATTCAGATATCTCCCTCTCAACAACCAGACTCCACTACTGAGATTCTGAAATGCCTCTGGAGACAAATGCATCGACACAGGTGCACAGACAGCCCCACCAAACAGAACAATCGTACTGCCCTGCATGCCCAGGTGCACTGCCTTTGAGCTATGGGTCTGAATGACTCCGATCACCTCCAGATAAGAATGAAAGGGTCACATTCATTCCAGAAGGGTCAGCACTGCTGGATTGCTCAGAAACACTGAAACATCTGCGTTGGGCCCTGGAGCGGCCTGTCAAAGACACGTGGACAGCCCTGCCCATCTTTCCTGCCTGGATCCAGGTGCTTGGTCAGCTTTCTGTCTCTGACACATGGAGTCTGTCCTACTCTGACTACACCCTCACCGGGAGCCCTGCCAGCACCTTCCTGGCTCTGACCTTGTCTGTGCCTGAGTCCTGCCTCTCTGTCTGTTCCAACTGGTCTCGACCTGTTTGGCCCCGCCCCTGACCTGCCTGGCCCCGCCATTGGTCTGTCCGGCCACGCCCCCCCCCTCCCCACCCCACTGGCCCCCGACCTCCTCCCTGTCTGCACAGACTCAGGAAGCCACTGCTGGTCAGTGTGCCCTGTTCTGATGCTCAATCAGCTGGACTTCCCTGACCTTCTCACCCTCCTGTTCGCTCTCCTTGTGCTCAACACTGTTCTTCCTGCTGCCTCCCCTAAGACCCAGCCCACTCTTGGTCGGTTTGGGATGAGATTTTTGAGACCGTCTGAATGTATTCTGAGACTGATTTACAGGACATGCGTTCAGATGACACACGGGTGCGAACAGGTCAGCCGCGCTCGTTCTTCTGTCGTAGGTGCCAGGTGATTCTGGGTCATTCTCTCTTCTCTGCAGTGTGTTATGGACCCCTGCATGTGCCCACACTTATGTGAGGGTGCTGGCCCAGCGGCCAATGAAGCTAAGCAGCAGAGAAAGGTGGGCTTCCAGAAGTGCTTTGGGGAAGGTTTGCTATTAATAATTAAAGCCATGCTTGAGGGGAAAGCTGAAGCAAATGAGGACACGTTCAGAAAACACTGATCTTCTATTCCTGAGTCTGTGAGAGGGTCCTACATAAAATGTAAGTATCATTTCTCTTCCTCAATGTTCATGACACAAAGAGGACTTCGATAAAGCCTTGGTGAAAAATTGTAGGTAAATTACACCATGCATCCTGTGTCTTCTGACGTGATGAGTGAAGTATATAAACCTACCTAGGGATAAATCACCTCAGTGGGAAAAGCATGTCAGCTTTAACAAATCTGCTGCTAAGTTGCTTCAGTCGTGTCCGACTCTGTGTGACCCCATAGATGGCAGCCCACCAGGCTCCCCCATCCCTGGGATTCTCCAGGCAAGAACACTGGAGTGGGTTGCCATTTCCTTCTCCAATGCATGAAAGTGAAAAGTGAAAGGGAAGTCTCTCAGTCATGTCTGACTCTAGCGACCCCATGGACTGCAGCCCACCAGGCTCCTCCGTCCATGGGATTTTCGAGGCAAAAGTACTAGAGTGGGATGTCATTGCCTTCTCCGATTAACAAATCTAGACCTCAGAAATAAAGTTACTGGGTAGAGACACCAGGATTCTTTTGAAGATGTCTTGTAGAGGAGTCCACATTTCTGTGAATCACGTCATTTAGTTTGCCCAGGGAACAGCTCTTAAAATTAAAAAAAAAAAAAAAAAACTACCTTTATCCATTTGCCATGGAAAGATGTTTTATCCTGAACATCCAGACAATGGGCTCTCTTTGGAATCATTACTTAGGATTAGCAAAGGTGGTCAATAAATTTCACCTCGAGGGCAGACTACTTTGAAGAAAATGAAAATACTCCAGTGTCTTACTTAACATCCTAATCGTTAAATTACAAAGACAATCGTCCTTACATACATTTCTTGCGCCTTCCGCAGAAATGCTGCTTCTGTGGGTGCCTGAAGCTGAAGCCGCGTGGGAACTGATCTTCGTGGTGGAAGAGATGGTGGTTTTCCAGCCCCCACTTTTTCTCCATCATCGCGACCCGGTGGGGCCCCACGGCCGGTGGCTCGGTGGATCTCTTGTACAGGATGTGGGAGGGAGGCCTGCCCCCCGTGGAGTCACTGGGGCTCCCTGCCAGGTGTGAAGGGAGGGGCTTCAGGAAATAGTCCGCTTCCTGGGTTCTTATCATGCCTGACTGCAGAAGAGAGAGGGAGAAAGAAAGGTGCATCGCTCCTTTATCATCTGCTCACAAACACGCTGCTCCCTCCAGGGATAAACCTGGAATGGGAAATGACAACCCACTCCAGTATTCTTGATTACAGAATTCCATGGACAGAGGAGCCTGGAGGGCTACAGTTCATGGGGTCCCAAAGAGCAGAGAAACACACACACACACACACACACAAAAACACACGGTTCCCTCCAGGGAGAACCCATGTGGAAAAGGGTCATGTAGGGGGCTGAGAATTAGGGGATGAGGGGTCCACCCCATCTTTTCAGAAACAGTGGTGTGGTGGTCAAAGGACTTGACTCTTGGAGCAGAGAGAGATCTCACAGCATACCAAGGTCAGGTTCTTTACTGGAAAAAATGGAGGAGAAAGCACACACACAGCCCTAGATAGTAATACGGGTCAGGGTGGGTGGGGGAGCTCTCAAAGAAAGACATAAATTTATAAACCTATTATACAGAGTGAAGTAAGCCAGAAGGAAAAACACCAATACAGTATACTAACGCATATATATGGAATTTAGAAAGATGGTAACAATAACCCTGTGTACGAGACAGCAAAAGAGACATTGATGTATAGAACAGTCTTATGGACTCTGTGGGAGAGGGAGAGGGTGGGAAGATTTGGGAGAATGGCATTGAAACATGTAAAATATCATGTATGAAACGAGATGCCAGTCCAGGTTTGATGCACGATACTGGATGCTTGGGGCTGGTGCACTGGGATGACCCAGAGGGATGGTATGGGGAGGGAGGAGGGAGGAGGGTTCAGGATGAGGAACACATGTATACCTGTGGTGGATTCATTTTGATATTTGGCAAAACTAATACAATTATGTAAAGTTTAAAAATAAAATAAAATAAAAAAATTGATAAACCCAGCATAGTCAGCTGTTTTTCTAGTTTTATGCACTGTTCACTGAAGAAGGCCTTCTTGTCTCTCCTCGCTATTCTTTGGAACTCTTCATTTGGTCGAATGAAACTTTCCCTTTTTCCCTTGCTTTTTGCATCTCTTCTCTAGAAGAAAACAACAGAAGAGGAAAGACTAAAGATCTCTTCAGGAAAACTGGAAATATCAAGGCACCATTTCACCCAAAGATGATCACAATAAAGGACAGAAACAACAGAGACCTAGTAGATGCTGAAGAGATCAGGGAAAGATGGAAAGAACACACAGAAGAGCTGTACAAAAAAGATCTCAATGAACCAGATTATTATGATGGTGTGGTCAGTCACCCAGAGCCAGACATTCTGGAGTGTGAAGCCAAGTGGACCTTAGGAAAAACTGCTGCTAATAAAGCTAGTGGATGTGATGGAATTCCAGGAGAACTATTCCAAACCCTAAAGGATGATGCCATCAAGGTGTTGCATTCAATATGTTAGCAAATCTGGAAAGCCCAACAGTGGCCACAGGACTGGAAAAGGTCAATCCTCATCACAATTCCCTCGGACATGGGGTAACTCCTCTCGTCGCTGCCCTTGACCTCGGACACTGGGTATCTCCTCTCAGCTGCACCCCCTGACCTCGGACGCGGGGTAGCTCCTCTTGGCCGTTCCTGCGCCGTTGCAGTCTGGTACTCTCGGCCACTACCCCTGACCTCGGACATGGGGTAACTCCTCTTGGCTGCCGCCCTTTGGGCATGGGGTCCTCCCGGCTTCTGCCCCTGACCTCGGATACAAAATGATAGGATACTGAAAGAGGAACTCCCCAGGTCAGTAGGTGCCCAATATGCTACTGGAGATCAGTGGAGAAATAACTCCAGAAAGAATGAAGGGATGGAGCCAAAGCAAAAACAATACCCAGCTGTGGATGTGACTGGTGATAGAAGCAAGGTCCGATGCTGTAAAGAGCAATATTGCATAGGAACCTGGAATGTCAGGTCCATGAATCAAGGCAAATTGGAAGTGGTCAAACAAGAGATGGCAAGAGTGAATGTCGACATTCTAGGAATCAGTGAACAGAAATGGACTGGAATGGGTGAATTTAACTCAGATGACCATTATATCTACTACTGCCTGCAGGAATACCTCAGAAGAAATGGAGTGGCCATCACGGTCAACAAAAGAGTCTGAAATGCAGTACTTGGATGCAATCTCAAAAACGACAGAATGATCTCTGTGCATTTCCAAGGCAAACCATTCAATATCATAGTAATCCAAGTCTATGCCCCAACCAGTAATGCTGAAGAAGCTGAAGTTGGGTGGTTCTATGAAGACCTACAAGACCTTTTAGAACTAACACCCCAAAAAGATGTCCTTTTCATTCTAGGGGACTGGAATGCAAAAGTAGGAAGTCAAGAAACACCTGGAGTAACAGGCAAATTTGGCCTTGGAATACGGAATGAAGCAGGGCAAAGACTAATAGAGTTTTGCCAAGAAAATGCATTGGTCATAATAAACACCCTCTTCCAACAACACAAGAGAAGACTCTATACATGGACATCACCAGATGGTCAACACTGAAATCAGATTGATTATATTCTTTGCAGCCAAAGATGGAGAAGCTCTATACAGTCAGCAAAAACAAGACCAGGGGCTGACTGTGGCTCAGACCATGAACTCCTTATTGCCAAATTCAGACTTAAATTGAAGAAAGTAGGGAAAACCACTAGACCATTCAGGTATGACCTAAATCAAATCCCTTATGATTATACAGTGGAAGTGAGAAATAGATTTAAGGGCCTAGATCTGATAGATAGAGTGCCTGATGAACTATGGAATGAGGTTCATGACATTGTACAGGAGACAGGGATCAAGACCATTCCCATAGAAAAGAAATGCAAAAAAGCAAAATGGCTGTCTGGGGAGGCCTTACAAATAGCTGTGAAAAGAAGAGAAGTGAAAAGCAAAGGAGAAAAGGAAAGATACAAACATCTGAATGCAGAGTTCCAAAGAATAGCAAGAAGAGATAAGAAAGCTTTCTTCAGCGATCAATGCAAAGAAATAGAGGAAAACCACAGAATGGGAAAGACTAGAGATCGCGTCAAGAAAATCAGAGATACCAAAGGAACATTTCATGCAAAGATGAGATTGATAAAGGACAGAAATGGTATGGACCTAACAGAAGCAGAAGATATCAAGAAGAGATGGCAAGAATACACAGAAGAACTGTATAAAAAAGATCTTCACGACCCAGATAATCATGATGGTGTGATCACTGACCTAGAGCCAGACATCCTGGAATGTGAAGTCAAGTGGGCCTTAGAAAGCATCACTACGAACAAAGCTAGTGGAGGTGATGGAATTCCAGTTGAGCTCTTTCAAATCCTGAAAGATGATGCTGTGAAAGTGCTGCACTCAATATGCCAGCAAATCTGGAAAACTCAGCAGTGGCCACAGGACTGGAAAAGGTCAGTTTTTATTCCAATCCCAAAGAAAGGCAATGCCAAAGAATGCTCAAACTACTGCACAATTGCACTCATCTCACACGCTAGTAAAGTAATGCTCAAAATTCTCCAAGCCAGGCTTCAGCAATATGTGAACCGTGAACTTCCAGATGTTCAAGCTGGTTTTAGAAAAGGCAGAGGAACCAGAGATCAAATTGCCAACATCCGCTGGATCATGGAAAAAGCAAGAGAGTTCTAGAAAAGCATCTATTTCTGCTTTATTGACTATGCCAAAGCCTTTGACTGTGTGGATCACAATAAACTGTGGAAAATTCTGAAAGAGATGGGAATACCAGACCACCTTATCTGCCTCTTGAGAAATTTGTATGCAGGTCAGGAAGCAACAGTTAGAACTGGACATGGAACAACAGACTGGTTCCAAATAGAAAAAGGAGTTCGTCAAGGCTGTACATTGTCACCCTGTTTATTTAACTTATATGCAGAGTACATCATGAGAAATGCTGGACTGGAAGAAACACAAGCTGGAATCAAGATTGCCGGGAGAAATATCAATAACCTCAGATATGCAGATGACACCACCCTTATGGCAGAAAGTGAAGAGGAACTAAAAAGCCTCTTGATGAAAGTGAAAGTGGAGAGTGAAAAAGTTGGCTTAAAACTCAACATTCAGAAAACGAAGATCATGGCATCCGGTCCCATCACTTCATGGGAAATAGATGGGGAAACAGTGGAAACAGTGTCAGACTTCATTTTTCTGAGCTCCAAAATCACTACAGATGGTAACTGCAGCCATGAAATTAAAAGACGCTTACTCCTTGGAAGAAAAGTTATGACCAACCTAGATAGCATATTCAAAAGCAGAGACGTTACTTTGCCAACAAAGGTTCGTCTAGTCAAGGCTTTGGTTTTTCCTGTAGTCATGTATGGATGTGAGAGTTGGATTGTGAAGAAGGCTGAGCGCCAAAGAATTGATGCTTTTGAACTGTGGTGTTGGAGAAGACTCTTGAGAGTCCCTTGGACTGCAAGGAGATCCAACCAGTCCCTTCTGAAGGGGATCAGCCCTGGGATTTCTTTGGAAGGAATGATGCTAAAGCTGAAACTCCAGAACTTTGGCCACCTCATGCGAAGAGTTGACTCATTGGAAAAGACTCTGATGCTGGGAGGGATTGGGAGCAAGAGGAGAAGGGGACGACAGAGGATGAGATGGCTGGATGGCATCACTGACTCGATGGACATGAGTCTCAGTGAACTCAGGGAGTTGGTGATGGACAGGGAGGCCTGGTGTGCTGCGATTCATGGGGTCGCAAAGAGTCGGACACGACTGAGCGACTGATCTGATCTGATCGTCACAATTCCCAGGAAGGGTAGTACTAAAGAATATTCTAACCATTGGACAATTGCACCCATCTCCCTTGCCAGTAAGAGTGTGCTTAAAATCTTGCCTGCTAGGCTTCAGCATTATGCAAACCAAGATGTCCAATCTGGGTTTAGAAAAGGTAGAGGAACCAGAGATCAAATTGCCAATATTCACTGAATCATAAAGAAAGCAAGGGAATTCCATAAAAATATCAATCTCTGTTTCATTGACTACACTAAAGCCTTTAACTGTGTGGATCATAACAAACTGTGGAAAGCTCTTAAAGAGATGGGAATACCAGACCATCTTACCTGTCTCCTGAGAAACCTGTATGCGGGTCAAGAAGCAACAGTTAGAACCATGTACAGAACAACTGTTTGATTCAGGATTGAGAAAGGAGTATGACAGGGCTGTCTGCTGTCATCCTGTTTGTTTAACCTATATGCTGAGCACATAATGAGAAATGCTGGGCTGGATGAGTTACAAGCTAGAATCAAGATAGGTGGGAGAAACATCAACAACCTCAGATACACAGATGGTACCACTCTAAAGGCAGAAAGTGAAGAGGAACTAAAGAACCTCTGTATGAGAGAGGAGCAAGTCAGCTTAAAACTAAATATTAAAAAGCTAAGATCATGCCACCCGGCCCTATTATTGGATGGCACATAGAAGGGGAAAATGTGGAAGTAGTGATGGATTTCCTCTTTTTGGGCTCCAAAATCACTGTGGATGGTGACTGGAGCCATGAAATAAGAGGACAACTCTTTCTTGGCAGGAAAGCAATGACAAACCTAGACAGTGTGTTGAAAAGCAGAGACATTACTCTGCAGACAAAGGTCCATATAGTCAAGGCTGTGGCCTGCCCAATGGTCATGTATGGTTGTGAGAGCTGGACCGCAAAGAAGGCAGAGCGCCAAAGAATTGATGCCTTTGAACTGTGGTGCTGGAGTAGACTCCTAAGAGTCCCTTGGACAGCAAGGAGATCAAACCAGTCAATCCTAAAGGAAATCAGTCCTGAATATTCATTGGAAGGACTGATGCTGAAGCTGAAGCTCCTGTGTTTTGGTCATTTGATAAGAACAGGCGACTCACTAGAAAAGTTCCTGATGCTGGGAAAGATTGAGGGCAGAAGGAGAAGAGGGCAACAGAGGATGAGATGGCTGGATGGCATCACTAATGCAATGGACATGAACTTGGACAAACTCTGGGAGATGGTGAGGGACAGGGAGGCCTGGTGTGCTGCAGTCAGTCCATGGGGTTGCAAAGAGTCAGATGTAACTGGGCAACTGAAGGAACGAACAGATATAGTCAATAGCAAAACTCCATTCAAACCTGAATATGATGTAACACTTTCTATAAAAGCGTAACAATGAAATCAACCCAGTAGGAAGCAAAAAGGAATAGTTTAAGGAATTGGGGAGATCTTTCTAAACAAGGTATTTGGGAAATAGAAAAGAATTGATTATAAAAGTAAAAAAAAAAAAGTACAGTATAACAGACAATGAAGCACAATGGCAAACATAGCTTAAGTGAGAGAAAACAGAGACCCTTTTACATTTAGAGTGACAAGGACTTTCAGAGTTGATAACTATTGGGAACAGACTGGCAGTGTGGCCCCGGGAAAGGGTGAACTGGGGCCCCGCCCGGCTCATCTATCAACACTGAAAATGAATCATTTGATTCCAGGATTTTAACCCTCTGGAATTCTTGCTTAATTTATTTTAATTGAAGGATAATTGCTTACAATATTGCAGTAGTTTCTGCCATACATCAACATGAATCAGCCACAGGCATACATATGGCCCCTCGCTCTAGAACCTCCCTCCCACCTCCCACTCCGGCCCACCCTCTTAGGTTATCGCAGAGCATGGGGTTTGAGCTTGTGTGATACAGCAAATTCCCACCAGATATCTATTTTACATATGGTATTGTACATGTTTCAATGCTATTCTCTCTATTCTTCCCTAGAGGCTATCACACAGAGTGAAGTAAATCAGAAAGAGAAAAACAGCTATCCTATATTGCCAAATGCTTCTAGCAGGCACTCCCCCAGTATTGATACATATTTGTGAATGTATAATTTAGTCACTGTTTATAATCATTTAAAAGTACAGACAAAACAAATTAATAACAAAAATAAATAATGTTTATCAATTAGTTCAGAGTGGTTTTTAAAGTACATTTTTTTGGTATTTGGAGAGTATATAACCATTTTAAAAGGCCAGTTAATTATGTCCTGATGATAATCTTAAGTAAACACTTTTGTGTGAGCTCCTAAGATTATGGCCAGCATTTCCTATATGACACCTTATTTATCACAGACATCCTGGAAGGTTGGTATCACTCTGCTCTTCCTTCTATGGACAAGGAAATACAGAGTCTGGCTGATTAAATAACATATTCAAGGTTACCTGGGAAAGTATAAGAATTTGAACAAAATCAGAGTAAGTTCAAAACCTGTAAGGTTTAGGCTTATAATGTAGGGTTCCCAGAAGTTGTTAAATTTTTTTTAAAGTGTATGCTGCTACTGCTGCTGCTGCTGCTAAGTCGCATCAGCCATGTCCGACTCTCTGCGGCAGCCCACCAGTCTCCCCCGTCCCTGGGATTCTCCAGGCAAGAATACTGGAGTGGGTTGCCATTTCCTTCTCCAGTGCATGAAAGTGAAGAGTGAAAGTGAAGTAGCCCAGTCGTGTCTGACTCTCTGCGACCTCATGGACTGTAGCCCACCAGGCTCCTCTGTCCATGGGATGCTCCAAGCAAGAGTACTAGAGTGGGTTGCCATCGCCTTCTCCTTTAAAATGTATAATAAAGTATACATATAATGTATAATATATGTATTATACATATATTGTATAATAAAGTATATAGTGTGATTCCAAATGTGTTCATTTTTTTAAGTGTGCATCTCCACTTAAAGTATTTTCCTAGAAGGGCTAATGAAAAATTGCTGAAGCTGGTTATGTTCCGGGAGAGGAAATCAAGGAGGAGGGATGTAAGAAGAGAATTCCACATCCATTTTTACATCTTTAGGCATTACTCAAGTTTGTAAAATCTGTGTACATCCTTACCTTAAAAATATCAATGGCGTTGCTGGATCGTGGGATGACAGATAAGCTTTTAAAATCCTTATGAGTGTTTTAAAATATCTTTATAATTTTAGAATACAGTTAACTATTCCTACAGAACTATTAAGGTATCGCTTAGCATTCTCCAATATAGTATTATAAGAGTGCGGATATTTTCCTAATTATTTTCTTAATTCAGCACGTGATTAGCACTTTCTAGGTACTCAGAGACACTGGTGCTCGGGTGCTTATTCTCAGCGAACATCTGATTTAGGACCTGAAGCTGACCCTCATCTGGGGGGGGGGCAGTGCCCATCACCACCCACCAAACTCAGTTCTGTGGGTGCTGAGCTGTCCTGCACAGATCTGAGTGTTTGCACAGGGTGGGATGATAGACACGGAGAAGCCCTTCCCAGATCTCGGGAAAGTGTCAAATGCAGCTCTCAGGGACAGGAGGGTGGGGTGGACACAAATGAGAGGGGAGACCAGGCTTATCGTGCATTCAGAGGTGAAGCCCTGGCCACAGTGTTCCTGCAGGTGGGGAAGGGGGAGACCAGATCGTGCGTGAGTGCTTAGTCACTCAGTCATGTCTGACTTTGTGACCCCATGGAGCCTGCCAGGCTCCTCTGTTCATGGAATTCTCAGGCAAGAGTACTGGAGCGGGCTGCCATTTCCTTCTCAGGGGAAGAGAAGGTTAACAGCAGTAAACAATCAGTGAAGCCATCAGCACCTTGGGGGGTAGACCTCCCAGGGCAGAAATGCCAGCCTGCAAGGAAAGGTGAAATCCTTGGAATGTATGCTGCAGATCCAGGTGGTGGAGGAGGAGGGCTGGGGAGGCTGTCCCTGGTGCTCTCCATGGATGCCCGGGAAACCTTTTTGGCTAAGTACTCTGCCAACTAAACTAGAAGAGACAATACTTTAACATCTGCAGTGCTATCAAGGAAAAGTCAAGTGTGGGATTAAATAAAAGCTGGAGCCAGGTGGGTTTCATCCTGTTGGCAATTAAACTAACTCAGGAGTAGCAGGAGCAGTTATGGGTGTGTTCAGCCTTGTGTGATAACATACCCAGGAGTTTCCACACTTGCAACTAGTTGAAGTGTTATATTCAGTTCAGTTCAGTTCAGTCGCTCAGTCGTGTCCGACTCTTGGAGACCATGAATTCTGCTGAATTCTGCTCATGAATTGCAGCACGCCAGGCCTCCCTGTCCATCACAAACCCTGGAGTTCACTCAAACTCATGTCCATTGAGTCAGTGATGCCATCCAGCCATCTCATCCTCTGTCATCCCCTTCTACTCCTGTCCCCAATCCCTCCCAGCATCAGAGTCTTTTCCAATGAGTCAACTCTTCACATGAGGTGGCCAAAGTACTGGAGTTTCAGCTTTAGCATTATTCCTTCCAAAGAACACCCAGGGCTGATCTCCTTTAGAATGGACTGGTTGGATGTCCTTGCAGTCCAAGGGACTCTCAAGAATCTTCTCCAACACCACAGTTCAAAAGCATCAATTCTTCGGCACTCAGCTTTCTTCACAGTCCAACTCTCACATCCATACCTGACTACTGGAAAAACCATAGCCTTGACTAGATGGACCTTTGTTGGCAAAGTAATATCTCTGCTTTTGAATATGCTATCTGGGTTGGTCATAATTTTCCTTCCAAGGAGTAAGTGTTTTTTAATTTCATGGCTGTAGTCACCATCTGCAGTGATTTTGGAGCCCCCCAAAAATAAAGTCTGACACTGTTTCCACTGTTTCCCCATCTATTTCCCATGAAGTGATGGGACCAGATGCCATAATCTTCATTTTCTGAATGTTGAGCTTTAAGCCAACCTTTTCACTCTCCTCTTTCACTTTAATCAAGATGCTTTTTAGTTCCTCTTCACTTTCTGCCATAAGAGTGGTGTCATCTGCACATCTGAGGTTATTGATATTTCTCCTGGCAATCTTGATTCCAGCTTGTGCTTCTTCCAGCCCAGCATTTCTCATGATGCACTCCGCACATAAGTTAAATAAGCAGGGTGACAATATACAGCCTTGACGTACTCCTTTTAAAAACAGTCATTTTTTTTTTCCTTAAAAAACCCTTTTCTCATATGCAAATAATGTCTTACTGTTCAAATCACCTGGAAATACGAACAACTCCTGTGGGTTCTCTAGAGTCAATGATGTCCAGCATCTCTGACTGGAGCCCAGATGGACTTACAGAGAACAGAGAGATGAGTCTGATACCGATTATTCGATTCTAACATTACAATCTTTGTGCCTTTGGACGAGTTACTCATTCCCTCTGTGCTGTTCTGTCCTAGGGAGTGTATACAAAGACAGCCACTTGCCATGAGTTTGTAAGACTTAACACTAATATATACCTAAATACATAAATGAACGCTCAGTCATGTCCAACTCTTTGTGACCCCATGGACTATACAGTACATGGGATCCTCCAGACCAGAATACTGGAGTGGGTAGCCTTTCCCTTCTCCAGGGGATCTTCCCAACTCAGGGATCGAACCCAGGTCTCCTGCATTGCAGGCGGATTCTTTACCAGCTGAGCCACAGGGAAACCCATTTAAAATACATGACCTCCAGTAAAAAAGCAAAAAAAAAAAAAAATTTGCTGCATAAATGAAACAAAGACTGCAGATACCATGCTTCAGCCTGAAGATCTATGATTCCCTTTGGATAACGCAGGTGGTTTTTGTCGGATGGTTCACTCTACAGTACAAGATCCCTCTGAAGCCTGAGTGTGGGGGTGCCCCAACAACATCATCATCACCCCAAACACACCTTGGTTCCTGGCTTGCTGCATTGGCCTTTCTGGCTTACTCCCCTAAAAACACTTGGGTTCTGTGAGCACTGTTCCAGATTCAAACCCATCTCCTTTTTCCCTTGGGTTCACTCTGGGTGGCCCAGAGAACCAGACTGTCAGGCAAGAGTGACCTCCACCCCCCGACCCAAAGGACTTCTGAATGTTCACTGACCAAGCAGTCAAGTGTTTATGCTTGTTTCATTTATAATTCAGTCTGAGGTACAGTATTCTGTGTTTAAATAATACCCATGTTCATTAAATACATAGAATAAAATAACTGATAACACTGATATTTTGATATTCCTTGATAATCAATACACAACGAAAAATACAAGAGGAAAGTGACCCCACTGTCTTGCTGCATTATTAGTTTGCAAGCTTATTTAAATGATTATGTAAATTGTGGAAGATTAATGTTTTCTTCTTATCAAAGCTTTTCTTCACTGAATCAAGAATATTTACTTGGAGGCTCATAAAATGTCTGGTGTACACCTGCCCACAGTCACCACTGGGAGGTCAGCTGGGTGGATTATTAACCGGGCTTCAGAAAAGGCCAACATCCCCCAGACATCACAGGGGAGCTCTCCAGATGCCTGCATCTCTCATTGCCAGCTCTGTAAATCATTTGACACTGGGGAACTCAACACTAGCATTGCATTTATAAGAAGAGGAAGAGTAAGTGCCTTGTCAGTGATGAGAATGGGCAGCTCCTCAGACTCACAGACACAAACAACAAAGTTGTGGTTTGTCTACAACAAAGTAGACAAGCAGTGACTGGGAGGGGCGATATAAGGGCAGAGGATTAAGAGGCACAACTATTATGAACTAAGCTATGAGGATATACTGTACAACATGCGGAATACATCCAATAATCTATAACAACTATAAATGGAGTATAACCTTACAAATTGTGAATCACTATACTGAACACTTATATTGCACAGCAACTATATTTCAATAAAAAGAACATTTTAAAAAAAGAAAAAAGCTGCTTCTGAGCAATGTGAGTAAAGAAAAAAATATTGAAGCTTGAAAGTAGGATGTTTACTGTGTTATATTTGTTGCTATTCGCCCTTAAATGTTGATAGACCTTTATTTAAGCGTGCTTCCCAGGTAGCTCAAATGGTAAAGAATACACCTGCAATGCAGAGACCTAGGTTCGATCCCCTGGGTTGGGAAGATCCCCTGGAGGAGGGAATGGCAACCCACTCCAGTATTCCTGCCTGGAGAATTCCATGGACAAAGGAGCCTGGTGGGCTACAGTCCATGGGTTGCAGAGAGTCAGACATTGAGTGACTAAAACACACACACACATACACAGACTTTTATTAATGTATATCTATTTAGAAAAGTTGTCTGTAAAAGTTGTGTGAGTCAAAAAATAAAGTGTAAATTAGGAAGTGATGAGCTTGGTGGGGCGTTCACAT
The DNA here is from genome assembly GCF_055505025.1 of Bos grunniens. Classification (NCBI taxonomy): domain Eukaryota; kingdom Metazoa; phylum Chordata; class Mammalia; order Artiodactyla; family Bovidae; genus Bos; species Bos grunniens. The sequence continues at coordinate 3,958,908 of NC_141184.1, read as the reverse complement.
GGTGCCGTCGTGAAAGGGAATTCCCACTGAACTGGGGCCAAGCTTGTCTCGGGTGGCACCATGCGCCCTTTGCTCAAGAGCTAGCTATCAGTCAACACAGGGAAAAAGAGATCTAGCTAATTAGAAGAAATATGAATTTCAGTTCCAATTCATTTCACTTTTTACTCAACTTCTTTGTCATTTCTTCCAAAATGTGGTTTGTCTGGGGACTATTCTTCTCATTCTAGTCTTCTTAGTGACGTTTCTAAAGCACAAGACAAATGCAGCGTCTATAGATCTTTCACACTTACTTTGTCTCGGGCACCATCTTTGTGGCTGCTACTGCCCTAGGTGTTTTGCTTTATTTATTATCTTGTCCTAAGTACTCTTGCCTGGAGAATCCCAGGGATGGAGAAGCCTGGTAGGCTGCAGTCCATGGGGTCACTGAGGGTCAGACACAACTGAGCGACTTCACTTTCACTTTTCACTTTCATGCATTGGAGAAGGAAATGGCAACCCACTCCTGTGTTCTTGCCTGGAGAATCCCAGGGACGGGGGAGCCTTGTGGGCTGCCATCTCTGGGGTCGCACAGAGTCGGATGCGGCTGAAGCGACTCAGCAGCAGCAGCAACAACAAACATACGAAGTGAGAATCACAATTCCCATTTAAAGGAATGGGACACTAAATGCAGACATTTGCCCAAGACGGAAAAGCTAGGAAGTGGGGTAGCTAAGAGGGAAACTGAGTCTGAGTAACTCAGATTTACAAGCCACTGTCAGCAAACCATGTTACTTCTCTACCACCATGTACCCTTGAGAATAATACCAATGGTTGTGGTCACTGAGAGTGAACTCAACTTAGTTGTAAATGTATATTGCAAACACTAGAGCAAAAAAAAAATTTTTTTTAAGTATAACTGATATGCTAAAGAAGGATATAAAGTATGATTATAAAAATGCTAAATTAAACTCACAAATAGCAGAAAAACAGTTGAAGGCAAAATATGAATAATGAACAAAGGCAATGGTAGAAAACTGTAACATATATAGTAGATATTATTTCAGTTACATCCACTTTGACTGTCAATGGTTCAATGTACCAATTAAAATACATGTAAAATATCATGTATGAAATGAGATGCCAGTCCAGGTTCGATGCACGATACTGGATGCTTGGGGCTAGTGCACTGGGACGACCCAGAGGGATGGTATGGGGAGGGAGGAGGGAGGAGGGTTCAGGATGGGGAACACATGTATACCTGTGGCAGATTCATTTTGATATTTGGCAAAACTAATACAATTATGTAAAGTTTAAAAATAAAATTAAATTAAAAAAAAAGATACTAAAAAAAAAATAAAATACAGAGATTGTCACAGGGCAGAAAACATGATCCATCTATATGCTGTCTACAAGAAACCCATTTAAAATATAAAGACACTTATAAATTAACAGTAAATGGATGCAAAAATATACCTTGATAACACTCATCAAAAAAAAGCAAGAGAACTATATTAATTTCAGAAACAGCAGACTTCAAAGTAAGAAAAGTTATTAGAAACTAAGAGGGAAATTAAATAATGATAAGGGAGTCAGAACTCTAAGAAGATGCAGCGATTCTTAATACATATGTACTTAACAACTTAACTACATGAAGCCAAGTCTGGTAGAACTGAAAGGAGAAATAGATGAATGCACTATGGTAGTTGGAGTCTTTATTGCTCCTCTTTCAGAAATGGACAGATTCAGCAGGCAGAAAATCATTAAGGACATAGATGAACTCAACAATGCTGTCAGTCAACGGGATATAAATGACATCTATAGATAGGAAGCTGTCGGGCTTCCCTGGTGGCACAGTGACAAAGAATTCGCCTGCAATGCAAGAGATGTGGGATCTTCGATCCCTGGGTCAGGAAGATCCCCTGGAGAAGGAAATGGCAACCCACCCCAGTATTCTTACCTGAGAAATCCCATGGATGGAGGAGCCTGGGGGACTACAGTCCATGAGGTTGCAAAGAGTCAGACCCAACTTACCAACTAAAAAACAACATATATGATTTCATCCGACAACATCAGAACACACTTATTTCTCAAGCTCATTTAAGACATTCATCCACATAGACCACATTTTGGGCCTTAAAACACACTGCAACATATTTAAAAGAATGGGAATTATACAATGTCTGCTCTCAAACCACAAGAGAATTACACTGGAAATCAATACAAAAAAGTAACTGGAAAATTCCTAAATAAGTAGAAATTAGACTATACACTTCTGAATAACACATGGATCACAAAGAAATTCAAGAGAAATTTTGAAATATTTTGGACTAAATTGAAATGAAAACCCAATTCATCAAGATTTGTGGGTTGCAATAAAATGCTAAATGGGTAATTTATGATACTGAATGCAGACATTAGAAAAGAAGGAAATTCTAAAGTCAGTTATTTAGGTTCCTGGCACAGGAAACTAGAAAAAGAAGAGTGAATTAAGTGCAATGTAAGAAGAAGAGAAGAAATGATAAGAATTAGAGCCTAATCAATAGAATGGAAAACAGGAGACCAACAGAGGCAGGTCAGAAAAACCACGAGCAGATTCTTTAAAACTGCAAGATGTTCTCATGCTGCACTTGGAGAAATTTGAAGCTCTAAATGCTTTCCTTTTAAAAAAATAAAGAAAATAAACCAACCAAGTATTAGGTCAAAGGGTTTTTAAAATTGCAATGAATGCCTACCTAGAAACCAGAAAAAAACTTATTAAAAATAAATTCAGAATAAATGAATCAGTAACTACTAAAAGAATGTGGTTATTAAATTGGAAAAGCCTAATAAAGTCAAGATCAAAACGGGTATACCTCATGAAAAACAATGAATATGAAAACAGTTAAGAACATAGATAAACCTAATAGGCCATGGCAGTTATTTATAAGGGCAGATCAGATCTCTCTTGGAGCTTAAATGTTATGGCCATGTGTAGTCTTATTTTTCATTAGCAAATTCTGGGGTTCAGCTTTCAATTTTATGACCTCTTTCAGGTCAATCTATTACAAGGATTTTAATCTCTGCTAGAGGAAAACTTCTAGATATGTGCTCTTCCAAATGGTAGCCACTAATTTTAATTAACATTGAAGAAAATTAAAAATTCACTTCTCCAGCTGCTCAACAGTCAAGTTTAAACAAATTAATATCAGTTCAAGTTGAAAAGGTAGTCTTGCCATTCCTCAATAGCCACATGTGACTAGCTGCTCCCATACTGGACATCACAGATAATAATATTATGGCACAAAATTTTATGGAAGAACACAGTTCCAGAACAACTGGTAATTAACAAATCTTTGGGGGCTTACTTCTTAAGACTGGTCTCCTAATTCATGATAGTTGGCTACAGTACTCGTCTGTAACAAGTAGTACATATCACATAATTAGGAACATTCTTATAAATCACATCCACCTAGCATCTTTATAAAAGTTTGCCAGCTACAAATCAGAACATGTCCTAGACTGATGCTTAGTAAGACTGCCTTTGGTTGACACGAAAATATCTGAACTAAAAACAGCTCAAACTCTCAGATCCTGTGTTTCTCTGTACATTCCCAAGACACAAAAAGAAATGTCTATGCAAATAGTCATTTAGTCAAGGCAATGGATACATTGCTGCTACCTAATGTAATAAAAATACCATGGATTAAATGCTCCAAAAAATTCATTTACAGAGTTGCGCAACATTGAGACATGAATTTGATCCTGTAGTGGAGGAAATTCACAAATTCTCTCATCCAAGAAATGTGCAATATTATATATTCATTCATTCATTCATTTAATGCATTCATTTAATTAATTCATTCAATTAATTGCATATTATGAGCTGGGTTCTCTCTTGTCTTAAAGAGATGGGAATACCAGACAACCTTACCTACCTCCTGAGAAACCTATATGCAGGTCAAGAAGCAATGGTTAGAACCAGACATGGAACAACAGACTGGTTCCAAATTGGGAAAGGAGTATGTCAAGGCTGTATATTGTCACTCTGCTTATTTAACTTATATGCAGAGTACATCTCGTGACATGCTGGGCAGGATGAAGCACAAACTGGAATCAAGATTGCAGGGAGAAATATCAATAATCTCAGATATGCAGATGACACAACCCTTACAGCAGAAAGCAAAGAAGAACTAAAGAGCCTTTTGATGAAAGTGAAAGAGGAGAACAAAAAGGAAAAAGCTGGCTTAAAACTCAACATTCAAAAAATGAAGATCATGGCATCTGGTCTTATCACTTCATAGCAAATAGATGGGGAAACAGCAGAAACAGTGACAGATTTTATTTTGGGGGGCTCCAAAATCACTGGAGATGGTGACTGCAGCCATGAAATCAAAAGATGCTTGCTCCTTGAAAGAAAAGTTATGACAAACCTAGACAGCATATTAAAAAGTAGAGACGTTACTTTGCCTACAAAGGTCCGTCTAGTCAAAGCTATGGTTTTTCCAGTAGTCATGTATGGATGTGAGAGTTGGAGCATAAAGAAGGCTGAGCACCAAAGAACTGATGCCTTTGAACTATGGTGTTGGAGAAGACTCCTGAGGGTCCCTTGGACTGCAAGGAGATCCAACCAGTCCATCCTAAAGGAAATCAGTCCTGAATGTTCATTGGAAGGACTGATGCTGAAGCTGAAGCTCCAATACTGGCCACCTGATGTGAAGAACTGACTCATTAGAAAAGACCCTGATGCTGGGAAAGATTGAAGGCAGGAGAACAAGGGGACGGCAGAGGATGAGATGGTTGGATGGCATCACCAACTCAATAGACATGAGTTTGAGCAAGCTTTGGGAGATGGTGAAGGACAGGGCAGCCTGGCATGTTGCAGTCCATGGGGTCGCAAAGAGTTGGACATGACTGACTGATTAACAACAGCTCTCTTGTCAATCCAGATACAACAATGAACAAAATAGACAAATACAACTTCCCTTGTGAAGTTTAAATTCCATCTTGGGGGCTCGGGGGGCTTGGGGGACATATAATAAACAAAATGGATGACAAAACTAAACGTAAAACTATAAGCTTATAGAAGATGACATAGGAGAAACTAGATGACCTTGTCTGGCAATGACTTTTTAGACCCAATGCCAAAAAGATCCATGAAAGAAGGAATTGATAAGCTGGACTTCACCAACATTTAAATTCTCTGCTCTAGGAAAGATACTGTCAAAAGAATGAGAAGAAAAGCCACAACTGAGGGAAAAATGTGCAAAAGACATACCTGTCCTTCAGTAGGTTAATGGATAAATAAACTCTAATGCATCCAGACAATGAAATATAACTCAGTACACTAAAAAATAAGCTATCAAACCATGAAAAGGCAGGGAGGAAGCTTAAATACATATTACTAAGTGAAAGATGTCAGTCTGAAAAGGCTGCCCACTGTACAATGCCAACAATACGACACTTTGGAAAAGACAAAACTATGGAGACATTAAGAAAAAAACAGCAGTAACCAAGGCTTAGTGGAGCAGAGCACAGAGGACTTTTAAGGCTGAAACTATTTTATATGACACTGAAGAAGACTCTTAAAAGTCCCTTGGACTGCAAGGGGATCAAACCAGCCAATCCTAAAGGAAATCAGCCTTGACTATTCATTGAAAGGACTGAAGCTTCAATCCTTTGGCCACCTGATGTGAAGAGCCTACTTACTGGAAAAAACTCTGATGCTGGGAAAGACTGAGGGTGGGAGGAGAGGGGGACGACAGAGGATGAAATGGTTGGATGGCATCACTGACTCAATGGACATGAATTTGAGCAAACTCTGGGAGACAGTGAAGGACAGGGAAGCCTGGTGTGCTGCAGTTCATGGAGTCGCAGGCAGTCTGGCACAACTGAGCAACTGAACAGCAGTGACGATGAATACACATCCTTACACCTATCTGTGTATGGGTGTGTGCGTACTCCGTGTCTGACTCTGCGTGACCCTATGGCCTGTAGCCTGCCAGTCTTCTCTGTCCACAGAATTCTCCAGGCAAGAATACTGGGGTGGGTTGCCATTTCCTTTTCCAGTGGATCTTCCTGACCCAGGGATCAAACCTGCGTCTCCTGCACTGGCAGGTGGATTCTCTACCAGCGAGCTGCCTGGGAAGCCCATACGTATTTATCCAAACCCAGAGAACGTGTATCACCAAGAGTGAACTGTAACATAAACCATGCACTTTGGCGATTATCAGATGTCAACAGAGGTTCATCAGTTCTGACAAACGTACCACCTGGTGAGGGATGTTGACGATGGGGGTGGGTGGTGTGTGTGTGGGGGCAGGGTGTGTATAGGAATTCTGTGGACTCCATTTTGCTGTGTCCTACTAAAATTGCTCTGAAAATAAACACTATTAAAACATAACTCAGAAGGAAGAAGAACACCAGGAGTGTAGGAGAGGGGGTTTCAGTCTTAGACAGGGTAGCCAGGAAGGCCTCATTGAGAAGGTGTATTTCAGCCAAGCCCTGATGGGTGGGGAGTCGGCTGTGAGGTTCCGGGGGAAGGCTGCAGGCCCGGCAAGGGAGCAGCACCCCCAGCGGGCCTGTGGCCCAGCGCGGCATCAGCCGATGCTGTGTTTGCTGCAAAACGTCTACACGTGATAGACTCACCAACGAACAATGTTAACAATCATTCAGCAGGGCCTTGCTTGGACTGCATAGACTTTTGAGGAGGCCTCTTGCGGCCCATCGAAAGGGGGGACACATAAAGATCCTTCTGGCTTTTCCACCTCCACCTTCTCCCGTAGAGGGCTACGCTTACTGTCCGCCACTTCCACTCTTATCCTCCTTCTAAGGTTTCCTCTGCTTGTTTGGAGGAAAGAAGAAGCATCAACCAGATCACTGACTATATACAACCTTGCAGTTGCATCTTCTGATTTGAGAGCACAGTCCTGGAGCCTCCCCCGCTCCAGCCTGTGTCGATTTCCTTCCAGGTGATGCTCCTGCCGCCTGCCCTGGGCTCAGGACCCTCTGCTGCACCTGCCGTCCTGCAGTCTCAGCAGCACCTGGGCACCTTCTGGCCTAAGAGTCTGGGCTCCCACTTGTCCGGCTTCCTATGTACACCTGCACAGACCTCCACCAGCCTGGCTCTTCCTCCCCTCTCAGTCTGGAGTGACAGGGGGAGGCGTGGGGCCTTGCTTGCCCTGGTGTCGCTCTTAAGGGCAGAACAGATGTTAAACCCAGCCTCGTGATATGTGCTGCACTGATGCAATGGCCAGCAGTCACCACTGAGGTCCAAGCTCAGGTTCAAGTCCTAACTCCACCTCTCTTCCCAGGGCAAGCCTGTGTATGTGTGTGTATTTACTTGCATGTGTCTTGAGTGTTCTAGTGTGAGCTGCTCAATCATGTCTGACTCTTTGCAACCCCATGAACTGTAGCACATCAGGCTCCTCAGTCCATGGAATTCTCCAGGCAAGAATATTGGAGTGGGTAGCCATTTCCCTCTCTTAAGGGATCTTCCCAACCCAGGAATCGAACTGAGGCTTCCTGCATTGGCAGGTGGATTCTTTACCAGCTGAGCCTCCTGAGACCTAGTTCCTATCTTTGCAAATACAGGACAATATCTACAGCTATTTCCCAAGCTGACTGTGCAGATTAAATCTATACACTTCAGAGGTGGCCAGGCTTCCCTTCTGGCTCAGCCGGTAGAGAATCCAGCTGCAAGGGGGGAGACCTGGGTTTGATTCCTGGGTTGGGAAGATCCCCTGGAGAAGGAAAAGGCTACCCATTCCAGTATTCTGGCCTGGAGAATTCCGTGGGCTGTTTAGTCCATGGAGTCACAAAGAGCTGGACACGACTGAGTCACTTTCACTTCACTTCACTTCAAATGTGGTCAAAAAACAGTACTTTAAAGACATCCATCAAGATCCCAGCAGATACCGTGGAAGAATGAGGGCAGCACCTCACTTGGAAAGCTGCAAAGAGAGGAGGCAGCGAGTGTGCAGGGCTGGGCAGGTTGGCAAAGAAAGGCCAACAGGCCAAGGGCAGCTCCAGAGGGTCCCAGCAGAGCCGGTCAGCCATGGCCGCAGTCAGGGCAGAGAAGTTGCCAGAGTCGCGAGGCGGGGCAGGCACACATGTTTCTCATCAGAGGCCCTGGGGCCCCGGGGTGTTGTCACCTGGATCCCCGAGCCATTGCTGAAATCACCCCGGTTTTTCCGCACACACTCAATCCATCCCAGTGGATGATCTGGGCACTCCCCCCCACCCCCACCAACGCCAACAGCGGCAGGCTGCTAGCTCTGGGAGGCTTCTGTTATGAGCTCATCAAGCTGACACTTAGCTCATGAATCAGCTGGTTTTTCTATTTAATTGGCAGCTGGGGTATTTCCCTTCCCCTCTGGTCTTGGTGTTGATATCCAGTCTCTGACAACAGTGCCCTTTAAGCTCTGGGTTCCAGGACTGTGGCATCATGTTTCTCTGAGCCTGTTAAGTCCCTTCAGTACTCTTTGCAACCCCAGGGACTGTAGCCCACCAGGCTCCTCTGTCCACGGGATTCTCCAGGCAAGAGTGCTAGAGTGGGTTGCCATGCCCTCCTCCAGGGGATCTTCTCAACCCAGGGATGGAACCTGCGTCTCTTATGTCTCATACATTGGCAGGTGGCTTCTTTACCCCTAGTGCCCCTTGCAAAAACTTAATCATCTCAATATCGATGCCATTCTGCCTATCACACCACTCCTCTGTCCCAGGGACTGGGATACCACCTTCTTATCAGTAATCCTCAGAACAGGATTGCAAGGGAGGGATCGGCAGCTACATTTCTGCAGACAAAGAAACAGGGATGCTCAGAACCCAAATATCCATCAACCGGTGAATGGGTAAACAAGATGTGGTGCGTCCTTACAATGGAACACCGTTGGCAATGAGAAGGGATGCAGTATGAATAAACACGGATGAATCCAAGTGTGCGGAGTGAAGAAAGCCATACCGTGTTGTGTGATTCCATCTCTCTGAGATGCCCAGATGAGGCTAAACCATGGAGGCAGGAAGCAGAGCTGTGGTTGCCAGGCTGGATGGGAGCAGGGAGTTACTGCTGGCACAAGGGTTCTCTCCTGGGTGAAGTGAATGGTTTAAAACTGAATCACCGTGATGGTTGCACAACCCTGCCTGTTTACTGAAAGACCACTGAACTGTGCACTTGAAGCAGTGAGGTTTTCTTAAGTGAATTATATCTTGGTAAAGCACTCAGAGGGGCTTCCCTGGGGGTTCAGTGGTAAAGAACCTGCCTGCCAGTGCAGGAGACATGAGTTTGAGCCCTGGGTAGGGAAGATCCCCTGGAGGAAAAACTGACAACCCACTCCAGTATTCTTGCCTGGGAGATCCCATGGACAGAGAAGCCTGGTGGGCTATGGCCCATGGGGTCGCAAAAGAAGTCAGACAACTTAGCAACTAAAAAACAACAAAGTGTCTAGAAAATAAAACAAACCTGGGGCCCCAGGAGTGCGGGCTGAATGAGGGCAGCAGCCAGGACGGCTGGGCTCCACTGGCCTTTCCTTGCACACCTGGGGCTTCCTGGGTGCACATCGAAGTCATTCAGAGACGTGCCCTCACCAACAACCCGCCTGATAACCAGCACAACACAGACTTCACGGCCCTCCAAGGGGTCAGATTCCTCATGAGCGATCACAGAGGCAGCTGATGAAGCTGAGAGACTCAGAAAGCCCAGGGGCCAGAAGCCTGGCCCGGGCGGGAGCTGTCTTCCCCGTGATCCACCTGGGGCATCCTCGCAAGGCTAAATGCGAAGCCTCTGTCCACTTCACTTCACCTTTTCCACGAACCCTGTCACTAAAGATGATGAACACTGGAGATCAGTTCTTCACCGGGCTCCTCCCCGCTGCCCCGGGACCGGGCAGAGCACAAGGCAGGGGCATGAGCTTTTCATCTGAGGGGTCCCTGCTGCAGACACACCACAGGAACTTCATGTGCACCCCCCGAGGAGGCACTGGGTTGGGGAGGGTATCACTTATGCAGACCATGTATCCAGTGGGGACTCCAAAACCTGTCCATGAGAATCCTCTGAGAAGCCCATGGAAACCCACACTCCCCTTCCCTGCCCAACGTTCTGAATCAGCAGATCTGGGTGGGGCTTGTGACAATGTGCATGTTTAATGAGACACATCGACGTGATACTGAGACACACCCAGTCTCTGTGTCTCCAAGGCCAGGGCGGGTACATCCCACACTCACCTGGCACCTTTCACTTTCCAGCCCTGCGCTCAGGGAACAGGACCCGCGAGACCCCTGTGGGGTCAAACAGTTTTGTCAGATGTCTTCTGCTTACTGAACAACTTGCCAGGACACAATTCAACTTCACGAGAAGCTTGCTATAACTAAGCTTCCTTGTTTGCAAGCAAGTTGACATCAGACTTGCTTGCTGTCAGAATCAATATGGCCCCATACTGGCTTTTGTAATGTAGGGCCTGGGATGGTCATCTGTACCAACACTGTGTGTTTGACACGACTTCTGTGACACATGTAACCTTCCAGGCAGTTTCTTTAAACATCCGTCACTATGGATACCAAATCTGACCGTTCACAAATTCCAGCCTCAGTCATATATATGACTGCACATACTCTCACACACATGTCAGAATCCCCAGGGGGTTATAAAAGTTAGACCCATCCTGTTTCCAGAATGTTAACTCAAATTGCATGATCATTATAATGTGGCAAAGCATATTCGAAATGGTCTATTTTAGAATGACTTCTTTTTAAAACATGTTTCCTGATTCCTTCTTTAGTTTTAAAACAGCTAACAATTACAAACAGGAATGCATTTTAATTTTAAATATTCAAATTTAGTTGGACACAACTGAAGCGACTTAGCAGCAGCAGCAGCAACATGTGCTACATATTCCTACATTAAATGATTGATTGGAAATAAACAATAATAGCACCATGATGGGTAAAAACAAAAGAGAATGCCTTCTTAATAAGCTGGTGGTATCAAGAACCCATTAGGCAAATACCATCTCTTTTTTCTTTTGGTAGAAATTCCCTAATAGCTCAGTTGGTAAAGAATTCAGCTACAATGCAGGAGACCCTGATCTGATTCCTAGGTCAGGAAGATCCACTGGAGAAGGGATAGGCTACCCACTCCAGTATTCTTGGGCTTCCCTTGTGGCTCAGCTTAAGAATCCGCCTGCAGTATAGGAGACCTGAGTTAGATCCCTAGGTTGTGAAGATCCCCTGGAGAAGTGAAAGGCTACCCACTCCAGTATTCTAGCCTGGAGAATACACAGTTCTGTATACTCCATGGGGTCGCAAAGAATTGGAGCAACTTTCACAACTCACAGCAAAAGCATTGAACACACTAAGGCAAAATCAGTCCATACGAATCTAGGGGTATTCTACACAGCACCTTCTCAAGGAGAATGCTCACTGCAGAAAACGTGGACAGATCCAGCACTTCCAGAGAGGGAAAGCAACAACAACAACAACAAAGAAACAAGACAAACAGCAACAAATAGGAAAAAGAAACCAGGCCAAGGCTGGTTCCTTCCTGTGATTCACAGCTCGCTCCCCTCGTGGCAGATTGCCTTTGCCAACCAGTGAGGAAAGGATTCAGTTCCCATGATGGCTCAGAGAAAAACCTCCAGATTAACCTGGTATCAGCTCTGTCCTCCTTTCCTACAGCCACGAGAACCGCCCAGCTACGCAGACTGAGCCTGTGGTCCTAGGGGTGGCAAACAGCTATTCCAGACCATGCAGATATACTGTTCTACCTTAACTGGGTTTACTGCTGATTTAGCCTCCTCCACAACTCACATTCAATTATGTCAACCACCAAAGAGCCCCCTAAAAGGATGAACGTCACCTACATTATTTCTCCCATAAGCATTTGTGCTCAATCAAATCAGTCGCTCAGTTGTGTCTGACTCTTTGCGACCCCATGAATCGCAGCACGCCAGGCCTCCCTGTCCATCACCAACTCCTGGAGTTCACTGAGACTCACGTCTATCGAGTCAGTGATGCCATCCAGCCATCTCATCCTCTGTCGTCCCCTTCTCCTTCTGCCCCCAATCCCTCCCAGCATCAGGGTCTTTTCCAATGCTGTATGTTAATCACAATTCAAATCCTTCTGTCGTCAGTCGCTTCTCTGGGAACCCAGAAGCAGGTATCATGGCTCAGCTGGTCCTTCACATTCTTGGGAGTATTTTGTATATATTTTAGAGCAAGCATATCTAGAGAACTTGTCAAATAGATGATGGTGGATGGGGATCATTCAGCTGCCTTGAATGGTGCATTAACCAGTAACTCTGTGGTGCCTTGGCTCACTGATCTCTGGCCTTTTCACATAAGTCATGCACATAAAGCAATAACTGTTAAAGACTGAGACCCAGGTCCAAGTGACTGGTTCTTCTACAGGTCAGCACATTGAAACCCTTGGGGGTGGTCCCCATGGGAACACTCAAAATCCATGGGTTATGCTCTGCAGAAGGGTAAGATATTGCTCACATACTAGGATTACATATTATGATTAACATATAGATAAGAGCTAGAAATATAGAAGATGATCAGTACATAAGAACTCCGTGTCTCTGATCAGATCATAAACTTTGTATTAACAGGGCAACTCTTGGACCAGTGAAGTTAATCACACTCAGGTTACCTCCCATCCCATCTAAAAGTATAGCCCAGAAAGTTAAAAAGTTTCTGGAAGGACATTTTTTTGAAATTGGTATGAAAGAAAAGTGAAAAGTGAAAGTTGCTCAGTCGTGTCCAACTCTTTGCAACCCCAAAGACTATACAGTCCATGGAATTCTCCAGGCCAGAATACTGGAGTGGGTAGCCTGTCCCTTCTCCAGGGGATCTTCCTGACCCAGGAATCGAACCCAGGTTTCCACATTGCAGGTGGATTCTTTACCACCTGAGCCACCAGGGAAGCCCACCAGGGAAATTAGTATAAATTAGTATATATGAGTATGTATGTGTGTATTTAATGGACAAAGATGATTTCTGATGAGATAGTTTATTTATTTTATTCACATAAGAAATTAAACAAGAGAATGCCTGGGACCAGTTCTCAGTTATCTGCAGGTGAGACACTCATTTCTCTCAGTCAGCCTATTATAGCTACACTCACTGTGCTCCCTGAGGCTGCCTTTTTGCCAGTTTTCTACATGCATTTTCACCTCAACCATCTGGAAAGGAAATAATGCTATTACACACTGCTTTCATGTCCATAAGAAACGGACAGTGAATTAGGCTGAAACACAGGGACCAGTCACTGTTTATGATGAGAGATCTCTGTAGCCTTCCTTGATTAGTTTTGGATTATGAAAGCTTTAAACTATGTTCTCTGTCATCTGTCTTTATGGTCTTTCATCACTAAATAATATAAACGTGTGAGTTGTAACCACTAGAATGCTAAAGGACACAGAAGCCCCCTAAGTTCTCCACAAGAATCATGCCATCTGAGAAAGGTTGTGCAGAATTGCATGGCTGTCCTCCATGCAAGCATCAAAGTGATTAAAGGCACGGGTTTTGTACATCTAAGTTCTTCTTGTGGTGCCCAACAAGTCAGCTGACTCCAAGGAGAAAGAGGAAGAATGTCCTTCAAGGAGACAAGAGTGTGAGGGGTGGGGGACAGTTCACCATTTGTTCTCAGGTCCGACGAACATGGCTTGGATCCAGACTCTGTCCCTTATAGGATGGCAGCTTTGGGCAGGCTGAAAACTCTGACTGATCCTTGATTCCTCTTATTCACAATGGGAACAGAGATCCTTCTTGTATTACTAATATACTATGCAAGAGTAATGCAATGAATCTGATTGCAGAAATACCTGGCCTGGAATTAAAGCAAGCGCTCACTTTAATATCAATATCCCTCCTTATATTAGTGCATTTTCATGTTATTTGAAACTATTCAGAATGCCTCATTGATACATACTATATATAACACACATGCTCCTATGGTGACAAAGTTGAACACACCTGGACTTCTCTGCAATGGAAATCTGCCTGCAATTCAAGAGACCTGGGTTCAATTCCTTGGTTGGGAAGATCCCCTGGAGAAGGGCATGGCAACCCACTCCAGTATTCTTGCCTGGAGAATCCCCATGGACAGAGGAGCCTGGCGGGCTGCAGTTCATGGGGTCGCAAAGAGTCGGACACAACTGAGCAACTAAGCACACACACCACATGTTTGCTCCATAAACACCAAAAATGGAGTGCAAATTAAAAGCAGGACTTTTCAAAATGATGGCTCATTGGTACCCAGGTACATTGAGCATTAGAAGAATTTTATGTTCAGATTTTCCCCAAAAACTGTGGTTCAGAAGTTGGAGGAGAGCAGTTGGTAGATTAAAAGATGGTTAGTTAGCATCACTGACTCAATGGGCATGAGTTGGAGCAAATTCCAAGAGATAGTGAAAGAAAACTATGACCAACCTAGACAGCATATTAAAAAGCAGAGACATTACTTTTCCAACAAAGGTCCATCTAGTCAAGGCTATGGTTTTTCCAGTGGTCATGTATGGATATGAAAGTTGGACTATGAAGAAAGCTGAGCGCCGAAGAATTGATGCTTTTGAACTATGGTGTTGGAGAAGACTCTTGAGAGTCCCTTGGACTGCAAGGAGATCCAACCAGTCCATCCTAAAGGAGATCAGTCCTGAATGTTCATTGGAAAGACTGATGTTGAAGCTGAAACTCCAATACTTTGGCCACCTGATATGAAGAGCTGACTCATTTGAAAAAACCCTAGTGCTGGGAAAGATTGAAGGCAGGAGAAGGGGACAACAGAGGATGAAATGGTTGGATGGTATCACTGACTCAATGAACATGAATTTGGGTAAACTCCAGGAGTTGGTGATGGACAGGGAGGCCTGGCATGCTGCAGTCCATGGGGTCACAAAGAGTCAGACACGACTAAGTGATTGAACTGAACTGAACTGAGTGAAGGACAGGGAAGCCTGGCATGCTGCTGTTCAGTGTCACAAAGAGTCATACAGGACTTAGCAACTGAGCAACAAGACTGAAAGAGGAAGAAAGTGAGTTAAACAGCTTTCCCATGAAATCATCACACTTCCCCTGTTTGTCTGTTGACAAGGAACAGTTGAACCACCATTTCCCAAGAACCACAAAACTGAAACAGGTCAAAGCTTAAGAATGTGTCCGCTTTCCTATGATAGAAACAGTATTACCAGAGCCTACCCATCTGGGCAAGAGCTGGAAATGTGGGATGTGAGATTATTAATATTAAAAAAAAATAAAAGCAGTGGAAAGAACATGTGAATGAAAGATGATTAAAACACCACAGGAATTTGAAAAGTTAGCTCAACATAAAAGGAATTCTCTAACCACTATTCAACTAAACACGACGGCAACAGTGACCAGAATCTTATGATACAACTGTCTCTATACCTGACATATACAAGAGCACATTATCCACTGTGTTTATGGATCCCACAACCTTATCCACATGCGCATATCTATGATGTGTCATGGCCCCTCCATGCCCTGTAGAGCTGGAACGGGCCACATCTTTGACAAAGCAGAGATGAAAGGGCTTGAAACCAGAGAAAGGAGAAGTTTGTTGGGGTGGACTTTGAAACCAAGATCAAACAAAGAGTGCATGAGATAAAGGAGAAATCTGAACCATGAATAATTGCCAAATGAGAGGGTTAATCTGCAAACTACACAGTGGAACATGATACAAGGTCACAGTGTAATTAATATTCTTGACCTTCATAGTTGGAAGTCAATGTTGGATAGAATGGATGTTAACCCCTGATTTTATTTTAGTATACAGTATATAGTATGAGATGGTTGGAAGGCATCATCGACTCAATGGACATGAGTTTGGGTAAACTCCATGAGTTGGTGATGGACAGGGAGGCCTGGCGTGCTGCAGTCCATGGGGTTGCAAAGAGTCGGACACGACTGAGTGACTGAACTGAACTGAGCTGATATAGTATATACATAAACAATAATATAAGTAACACACTTGGATCTATGTGACTGAGGAATGCCACTCAACAACTGATGTTTTTTTATTTATTTTTTTAATTGAAGGATAATTGCTTTACAGAATTTTGTTGTTTTTTGTCAAACCGCAACATGAATCAGCCATAGGTATACATATATCCCCTTCCTTTTGAATCTCCCTCCCATCTCCCTTCCCATCCCACCCCTCTAGGTTGATACAGAGACACTTTTGAGTTTCCTGAGCCATACAGCAAATTCCCATTGGCTATCTATTTTACATATGGTAATGAATTGGTGATCGCAGCCATGAAATTAAAAGATGTTTACTCCTTGGAAGGAAAGTTATGACCAACCTAGATAGCATATTCAAAAGCAGAGACATTACTTTGCCAACAAAGGTCTGTCTAGTCAAGGCTATGGTTTTTCCAGTGGTCATGTATGGGTGTGAGAGTTGAATTATGAAGAAAGCTGACCACGAAGAATTGATGCTTTTGAACTGTGGTGCTGGAGAAGACTCTTAAGAGTCCCTTAGACTGCAAGGAGATCCAACCAGTCCATCCTAAAGGAGATCAGTCCTGGGTGTTCTTTGGAAGGACTGATGCTAAAGCTGAAACTCCAATACTTTGGCCACCTCATGCGAAGAGCTGACTCACTGGAAAAGACTCTGATTGGCAAAGATTGAGGGCAGGAGGAGAAGGGGACAACAGACGATGAGATGGCTGGATGGCATCACCAACTTGATGCACATGAGTTTGGGTGAACTCCGGGAGTTGGTGATGGACAGGGAGGCCTGGCGTGCTGCAATTCATGGGGTCACAAAGAGTCGGACACGGCTGAGCGACTGAACTAAACTGAACAGAATGAATTTAAGTGATGGGCTTTTAAGAGATTTTTGTGGTTGAATTGCAATCTATGAAACTGTCAAACTATTCTTACTGATATATTCACATTATAAGACAGAAGTGGCCAAACCATTTCGAACACGTATGTTCCTTCATATGTATAGAGGCACAGGGGTTCTGGGGCACCTGGCCTTTCTGATGAGGCTGAAGCTGGGTTTGCCCATCCTCCCAGTACCAATGCACTTCTGTGATACAGGCCTGGGGTGAAGTTGGGGTTTGGCTTTGTTGTTTTTAAAGTTTTAAATCAACGTGGAGAGTATTTTCATTACTTTGAAGCAAAACTTTCTATCCCCATAAAGCCCCTGCACCAATCGCAGCTTGAGGGCTGTAGTCATTTTGAGCCTTTAGATGTAGGTCGCTTTCAAATCTATGGGCATAGGTCGTTCCTCTACGGTTTTCATACACCAAGTGCCTCCAGTTCCTCCTCCAATAGAGGAAGCTGTGATGCACGTATTACTAAATCTTCACTGAGGGTTGTGTATGCATGCATGTGTGTATGCATGTACGTTTAGTCGCTCAGTCATGTCTGACTCTTTTTGCGACCCCATGGACTGTAGCCCCCAGGCTCCTCTGTCCCTGGAATTCTCCAGGAAAGAATACTGGCGTGGGCTGCCACTTCCTTCCCCAGGGAATCTTCCCAAACCAGGGGTTGAACCTGCAGCTCCTGCCGCATCTTCTGCAATATAGGCAGATTCTTTACTGCTGAGCCACTGGGTTAATAACAGCAAACTTGAAAGTGTTGGGGATTAATAAGCTCAATTTTATTAGCATATACAGCACATAAGCTACTCCCCATTGGACAACATATTGGATTTTTGGAGCTAGAGGTAGGAAATTATAATTGATATTAAATTCAGAAAAGTTTTTAATAAGGAAATATATAACTATGGCATGTATCAATGTTAAAAATTCATAATATGCTACCAAGTGGTTAATTGGTATATTATATTATATTATAATATATTATTGACCTTCTTTAGAACATATAATGACTTCTGTTTCCATATATGCCACGCTTACACTGTACAGTACTTATTATACATTTAAACATTTACCCTTCATTCTCCAAAGTCTTCTATGCATACTTGTACATTTCAGCTACACATAGATGGGTGCTATAAAATGTCCTAGCTTCTCTTTTGGCTTATTATTATGCAATCCATCACTTTTTATTTTATTACCTAATGATGACCTGCAAAGGGAATAGTCAAAACTCCCCCAGCTTCAGTTAGAGATAATCTCTGCATATAAAACAAGGTTTATAGCTCCTTTGGCTGCTTCAGGAGTATACAAAGCCAAGATGTCCACTATTCTGGGCATTTTTCTCATTTATGATACCTTGTAAGCACAAAGGAATCTCCCAGGTGTTAGGAGAGGACTGCTTTCTTTCAAATGTGTGGAAATAAGCAATGCTTCTAAAAAGTGCATAAACAGCTCCCTTGGATTTTAAATTGCTTGTTTAAATGATGTCTTTTAATCATCCTAAGTGCTTTCAATAAATCACCTAAGAAGTTTTAGTGTATTCTAATCCAGTCCTAATCCTATTCCCATGCCATCTGTAGGCCTTCTCTGAAGGTCAGTGGAGCTTCACTCTATGTTCTTTAATACCACTTGAATTTGCTTACCTGACAGTGTATTCAGTCATATTCTAATAAGATATTTTTGAATCTTGTTCTTATACTTTAACAAACTATTTTGGAGATTTTTCATGTTCAGTTAAGAAGTGCAGTCATGTCTGACTCTTTGTGACTCCATAGACTGCAGCACACCAGACCTCCCTGTCCATCACCAACTCCCAGAGTTTACCCAAACTCATCTCCATTGAGCTGGTGATGCCATTCAACTATCTCATCCTCTGTTGTCCCTTTCTCCTCCTGCCTTCAATCCTTCCCAGAATCAGGGTCTTTTCCAATGAGTCAGCTCTTCTCATCAGGTGGCCAAAGTATTGGAGTTTCAGCTTCAACATCAGTCCTTCCAATAAACACGTAGGTGTTCATAGGTCCATCCATGTCTCTACAATGGAACATAGGTCCATCCGTGTCTCTACAGATAACCCACTTTCACTACTTTTTCTGGCTGAGTAATATTCAATTTTATATACTGGAGGGCAGGAATAGAGACAAAGATATAGAGAACAGATGAGTGGACTTGGGGGAGGGGGGTGAATTGGAAGATTGGGATTAACACATGTGTATTGCCCTGTGTAAAACAGGGCAGCCAGTGGGAACCCAAAAGGCAGAGAGCTCAGCTCAGTACTCTACAGTGACCTAGAAGGCTGGGATGGCAGGGGAAGTTCAAGACGGAGGGGACATATGTATACATAGCGATTATTCACTTTGTTGTAGGGCAGAAACTAACACATCATTCTAAAGCAGCTATATACCCTAATTTACAAAATCAGGTAGATATTTATGTCCTAACATGAAAATCACTGCAGATGGTGACTACAGCCATGAAATTAAAAGACACTTAGTCCTTGGAAGGAAAGTTATGACCAACCTAGACAGCGTATTAAAAAGCAGAGACATTACTTTGCCGACAAAAGTCCGTCTAGTCAAGGCTATGGTTTTTCCACTAGTCATGTATGGATGTGAGAGTTGGACTATAAAGAAAGCTGAGAGCTGAAGAATTGATGCTTTTGAACTGTGGTGTTGGAGAAGACTCTTGAAAGTCCCTTGGACTGCAAGGAGATCCAACTAATCCATCCTAAAGGAGATCAGTCCTGAGTGTTCATTGAAAGGACTGACGTTGAAGCTGAAACTCCAATACTTTGGCACCTGATGTGAAGAGCTGACTCATTTGAAAAGACCCTGATGCTGGGAAAGATTGAAGGCAGGAGGAGAAGGGGGCAACAGAGGATGAGATGGTTGGATGGCATCACCGACTCAATGGACATGAGTTTGGGTAAACTCTGGGAGTTGGCGATGGACAGAAAGGCCTGACTTGCTGTGGTCCATTGGGTCGCAAAGAGTCAGACACGACTTGGTGACAGTTGAACTGGATGGACCTAGAGTCTGTTATACAGATGAAATTAAGTTAGAAAGAAAAAATAAATATTGTATGTTAACACACATATGTGTAATCTAGAAAAATGGTGTAGATGAACCTATTTGTAGGGCAAGAATAGAGATGCAGATTTAATTATGTTTTTATTTGCATTCATAGTTTAGTAATGGGGGTTACTGAGAACAACAGACACTTGCTCAGATCCTACTGGGAGTCCTATGATAAGGCCTTTTCTATATATGTTGCCTCATTAATTCTCATGTGACCCTATGAGGTCAGAGTTATCTATAAATTAAAGAAACTGAAGGAAAGTGGTGAACCATTTGGCTAGTAGTAAGGGAAGTTAGATTTGAACAAGACCTTGTGTGATTTCAAAGGCTGTGTTTTTCATTAGATTTACCTTTTGTTTACCTTAAGAAGTCATTTTACTCTGCTTCTTATTTGAATGTCTGTCTAAGTAAATATCGTCCTTCATGTGTGAAGAGTTCATGATTTTCCCTCCACTTGCAGCTCTGAAAAACTACCACAGCCCTAAAATTGCAGCTTCTCCAAAATGCTTGTTGACTAGCTTGGTTCTAAATAAAATAGCTGCTTAATACTTATCTTAAATAAATGAAGTAAATATGGAAAATTTCTTATTTTATGAGAAGTGTCAGCTTCTCATCCCTGAAAGTTAGTATAGAATAAATTTGCTGCATCACATTTTGTGAAGGATTCATGATGAGAAGAATGTAATTTCTCAGACATTTTCATGTGCAGTAGGCAATTCTCCTTGGTCATAAGCTTGATAAACAAGGAAGACAGCCATCCAAGAGACTGAGACACCCAAATCACACTGTAAAAATCACAGTATCTCTATGCTCATGTAGGAAGGTATAAAAGGCTAAGAGGTGGACATGTGCCACTGAGTTTCTTAAACCATTTTTTTACATAAATCATATTATATCTTCTTGTCTAAGTATATTGCGATGCCTCTTATTTAGGATTTGCTTAGAGATACTCTGTCATTAGAAAAATTATTAATATGGTTAGGCCTGTAAAGTGCTCATTTGCAGATTGCGTTTTCTGAAACTACGTGAATGTGAACAGCACTTGTTCTGCTCTTTTCTGCTGTGGAGACACACTCCCAGGCCTCAACAGACAGGCTTCAATCTGAGTGATGCCTGGGAAATGCATGCTGTCCAAATTTAACCTAAAGCTGTTTCTAGACAGAGCTTTTCACAGTCACTACACATTCTCTCTGGAAACAGGAGCTTTCTCCAGTATAGCTGGAACTAGTATCTGAAACGAGGATCCTCCATCCACCCATCCATCCATCCACCCATCTACTCAGCCCACCTCTCATCTACTAACTCCTTCCAAGGTCCAGGAACACTGCTGGGTGCTCTGATCCTTGAGGTATCCCGACAGTTAGTGCTACCATTAGGATGCTGACTATCTACTGAGAGAGGTGGGTAAATACTAAACTGGTGACCAAAATAAGAATTAAATTGATATCATTCTTTAAGTGAGTCATGAAGGTATTACAAGGGAACTTACCCTGGTCTGGAGCATCAAAGAAATAGGACTTCTGCAAGTGTCTTTCCAACTGATGCCTAAAGAATAGAGAACACTTAACTGGAGGAAGAAGGATGGGAATTGTGTTCCAGGCAGAAGGAACAGCATTTGCAAAGACCCTGAATAGAAGAGAAGCTCAGCATTATTATGAAAGAAAGAAACTGATGTCACTCGAGCCTGGAGAGTTTTCCCTACGAGGCTAAAATTGTAGGCAAGGGCATACTCCAAGGGCATCTTCAGTCATACTGAGGAAGTAGGTTTCCCCAGAGTGCTCTGGGAATATACTGCTGTAAAGGAACGAAAAGATTGGAACTGTGCTTTTCAACCTCCACTTAGGCTGTAAAACTAGGAAAATGGTAGGGCTGCAAGCAGTTGGCCTCAACTTTCACAGAACCGTCTCTGACCCCTCCGTCTCCATGTCTGTGCATGGTTCCCAGAGCCCAATTTGAACTACCTTGCATGGAGGCCCTGACTACTTCTGAAGCCCAATCAAATCTAAGAATATTCTTTCAAAGTCCTCTATTGTGTAAACTTAAATGTAGGCTTACCTATATTTAAGCTTACATACGGGACAGCCCTGCTTTTTCACCTAAGAGAAGAAGATACAATGCATTCACATGAAAATTTAAACTATAATGAAATGAAATAACCCTAAGGTCATCAAGGCAAATATTTTTTTCAGACTTTACATACTGAAAGAAATCACCAATTATTTAAACTACATGTTACTTTACATGTATTACTCCACATTTCTAATGTCTTACTCCAAATTTCTAATGTCTTAAGGGATGGAGCTGTAACTATTCAGTGACAGAAAATTGGAAAATTGGATAATATCTGTCATTTCTGAAGCTTTCTATTATTTTAGTGTGTGCACGTGTGTGTGTGCGTGTGTGCATGCACTCCCTCAGTCATATCTGACTCTTTGCGACCCCATGGACTGTGGCCCACCAGGCTCCTCTGTCCATGGAATTTTCAAGGCAAGATTACTGGAGTGGGTTGTCATTTCCTACTCCATATTATTTCAGTACTGTTTTTAAAACTAAAGGTAGCCAGTCATTTTAACATGACTGCAAATCTGGTAACAGCTTGTATTTTTCTTTTAGTTTTTGTTTCAGTAATTTTTGTTTCAAAACTGGTAACTTTTACTATATTGACAGTTCATACCTCACTGGACATGCTCCTTCACTGTCAATTAACTATACAAAAAAAAAAAAAATCCTGCCTACATTTCTTTAGATTGTCATTTTTAAAATGAGATATTATAGTTAGTTTTCCTATAATTTCACAGAAATAGAGAAAATGAAATTAGCATTGATTTTGCTACTAATTTAAAACATGGAGTTACTTAATGTCTTTAAAATACATGTTATTCTTATAATATTAAAAACAAGCCCTTGAGTAGTGAAAAGTATGTGCAATAAAGGACAAAGAATGAATACTATTATTAAACAAAGGAATAAAATCAGCAAAAATGACATGTACTTGGAATAACTGGGAACTGGAGTAGAAGTAGAAAAGCAAATACTAATATAGTTGAGCTCTGAGGCTCAGGGAACCTGAGAGTTGGGGTGGGATTACTGAGAATGGCTGTTGTCCAGAATAAGCAAAGACGAGATCCACTAAGTGTGTAAATTCACGTTGATACCGAGCCTGGCCTCAGGCCTGTAGATGATGATACTCCAATATCTCCTTCAGAAGTGGTTTAGAGTAACCAGACTCACAGACACTATACACACACACACACACACAGGAGCCCTGAGTGCCAACTTATTCCTGTGTAGTAAGCAATGAAATACTACTTCCAGCCTACTGAGGAAACTCACAGTGTGATGCTTCTCTCTCCAGGCAAGCAACACATGGGACTTTATTTTATTTTATTTTATTTTTAATTTAATTTAATTTTATTTTTAAACTTTACATAATTGTATTAGTTTTGCCAAATATCAAAATGAATCTGCCACAGGTATACATGTGTTCCCCATCCTGAACCCTCCTCCCTCCTCCCTCCCCATACCATCCCTCTGGGTCATCCCAGTGCACTAGTGGACTTTATTTTAATCAAGTCAGGAAGAAGGGCAAGAACAGCCCATCTCAGGGGAGGAATGTCTGCATGCAGGGGTCTCACAGCTCCACCCTCTCACAGTAATATGCCTGCTACCAGGCCTCGGGAGATCTATTTCTTGAGGTCCAGCCCTTTCCCTAAATAGGGCTGTGATGTTCCTACTATGCTTTGTTTTTCCTCCCCAACACCTCTTCTGAGCAGTGCCTGTGCAAATGATTTTTGCAAAGCAGCAGAATTTCCATTTCTCCATTAAAAAATAATTTGTTCATAGAATACCTTTTTATTGAGGATTTGAAAGGTCTGTCTAGTCAAGGCTATGGTTTTTCCAGTGGTCATGTATGGATGTGAGAGTTGGACTATGAAGAAAGCTGAGCACTTAAGAATTGATGCTTTTGAACTATGGTGTTGGAGAAGACTCAGTGTTCCCCCTGTTCTCTACTCACCTTTAATAACAGCCAACACAATGGGGGATTGGATAGAACTAGGAAGGTGGAAGAATGTGTTCCTTTCTTCCCATCTACTTCCTGTCTGCACCCTATGAACTTCCTGTCTGCTCCCAATTGACTTCCTGCCTGCTGCTTGTGGATTTGTGGACGCTCTATCTGCTCCTCATGAACTTCCTGTCTACTACTTATTGACTTCCTGCCTGCTTTCTGTGGACTTCCTGTCTACCCAGTAGACTTCCTATCTGTTCCATGTGGACTTCCTGTCCAGCCCCTGTAGAATTCTATCTGCCCAACATGGACTTCCTGTCTGCTTCCTGTTCCTGTCAGCTTGGTTTCATCCTGGCAGTGGCAGTTGATTCTAGTAATTGGCAGTGATAGCAGCTTACAGCAGTATACAGGTGGCTTAAAAACCCAGCTGCAAGGTGCCCCCTCCCAGTCCTGGCACCAGTGGGCCAAGTCCTCCTCCTCAGGGGTTTGAGCCCAGCTCCAAGCATCTAAATTTTAATGATCCTAACTTCTTCCTCAGTCCCTCAACTTTAGGTCCAGTGGCTACTTCCTGCACTTGCTATGCTGTGATGTCTGGGTATTTTCCTTTTCTGTTTTCAGTTTTTTAACATCCGATTAATGCACTGTATTAATTCTCTCTTTTCAATTAGTTTATGTGGTTTGTGTCCCTAACCAAGCTATAATTAATATTGATAATGATAAATCTGAGTAGAAACATAAATCTGGGAAGGGAATAGGAAGTACATGTGAAAGGAGAAGAATAGGCAATTTTAGATGGTGGTGGGGGGGAGGATCAGGGAGGTCCTCTTGTTGAAAGAGATATTTAAGAAGAAAAATGTTACATGTGATTTATGCAGGTACAATCAGACTGCTCTGGTCAAACCTCAGGCAAGACAGGATCACACTTTAAGGACCTTGCCTTCATCTGACCTCCTTTTTATATTCTCTCTGGCATGGACTTTCTCTGAAATAGCCACTCTCTAAAAAGTAGGTTTCAGGTCCTTTGAAAAATTCCAGACATGAATCATCCCTTAGAGGGATCACATCTTGGCTCCTCCAGGGGATCATAAGGCTGTTCTCAGGTTGAACTTTGCCTCGTAGAAAATCCTGGTCATACTGGTTGTGGAGATGAGCACCATTCCAGTGATCCTCACAGTAAATGTTGTACTGGCCACAGAGAGTGCTTATATGGGAGCTGCCATATGGGGGAGGCACTTACTTCCAACAAAAAGATATCAGGAGTACCAAACACTAACCATAACTGAGCATCCCACTCTGTCTTCTCCCTATGCTACCTGCCCCAGATCTCCAGAACAAGGATCACTTGCTTTATCATTAACATCTTTGGCATATATTTGAACATAGAAAGTCTTCAACTGACTCTTCCTTGTAATGAAAACTAATAGTATCCATTTCTGTTACAGTGAAAACATCCCTGGATGGAGAATCTAAAGACAAACATCCTAGACCTTCCTAAACCTTACCTGCCTTTATAATATTGACCAAGTCATTCATCTCTTTGAATCTCAGGTTCATCACTTGAAAAGTAAGGTAAATGGAATAAAATCAAGATTTTATACTTAAATTTCTCCAATCATCTCATTTTCTTGGTTTGTTTACAATGAATGGTAACCTAATAGAAAAATATGGTCACATCAAGTATATGCGTGTTCAGTTGCTCAGCCGTGCCCAACTATTTTGTGATCCCGTGGATTGTAGCCTGCCAGGCTCCTCTGTCCATGGAATTTTCCAGGCAAGAATACTGGAGTGGGTTGCCATTTCCTACTCCAGGGGATCTTCCTGACCCAGGGATCAAACCCACATTTCTTGTGTCTCCTGAATTGGCAGGTGAATTCTTTACCACTGCCTTTGACTGTGTGGATCACAATAAACTGTGGAAAATCCTGAAAGAGATGGGAATACCGGACCACCTGACCTGCCTCTTGAAAAACCTATATGCAGGTCAGGAAGCAACAGTTAGAACTGGACATGGAACAACAGATTGGTCCCAAATAGGAAAAGGAGTCCATCAAGGCTGTATATTGTCACCCTGCTTATTTAACTTATATGCAGAGTACATCATGAGAAACGCTGGGCTGGAAGAAGCACAAGCTGGAATCAAGATTGCCGGGAGAAATATCAATAACCTCAGATACGCAGATGACACCACCCTTATGGCAGAAAGTGAAGAGGAACTAAAAAGCTTCTTGATGAAAGTGAACGTGGAGAGTGAAAAAGTTGGCTTAAAGCTCAACATTCAGAAAACGAAGATCATGGCATTTGGTCCCATCACTTCATGGAAAATAGATGGGGAAACAGTGTCAGACTTTATTTTTTGGGGGCTCCAAAATCACTGCAGATGGTGACTGCAGCCATGAAATTAAAAGACGCTTACTCCTTGGAAGGAAAATTATGACCAACCTAGATAGCATATTGAAAAGCAGAGACATTACTTTGCCAACAAAGGTCCATCTAGTCAAGGCTATGGTTTTTCCAGTGGTCATGTATGGATGTGAGAGTTGGACTGTGAAGACAGCTGAGCACCGAAGAATTGATGCTTTTGAACTGTGGTGTTGGAGAAGACTCTTGAGAGTCCCTTGGACTGCAAGGAGATCCAACCAGTCCATTCTAAAGGAGATCAGCCCTGGGTGTTCTTTGGAAGGAATGATGCTAAAGCTGAAACTCCAATACTTTGGCCACCTCATGCGAAGAGTTGACTCATTGGAAAAGACTCTGATGCTGGGAGGGATTGGGGGCAGGAGGAGAAGGGGACGACAGAGGATGAGATGGCTGGATGGCATCACCGACTCAATGGACGTGAGTTTGAGTGAACTCCGGGAGTTGGTGATAGACAGGGAGGCCTGGTGTGCTGCAATTCATGGGGTCGCAAAGAGTCGGACACAACTGAGTGACTGAAATGAACTGAACTGAACTGAGCACCACCTGGGAAGCCCCACATCAAGTATATTATAAATGTTACTTTATTGTTACTCACTCAGTCATGTCTGACTCTTTGTCACCCCATGGAATGTAGCCCACCAGGCTCCTCTGTCCATGGGATTCTCCAGGCAAGAATACTGGAGTGAGTTGCCATTTCCTTCTCCAGGGGATCTTCCAGACCCAGGGTTCAAACCTGGGTCTCCCGCTTTGCAAGCAGATTCTTTAACTTATGAGCCACAAGGGAAGCCCAAAAGTTACTTTGACCTTGTTCTAATAATAACATACATTCCATTCTGTCAATTTAAAGATTTGCATTATATTTAATCTTAAGTAGTTAGCAGAAATTTATGTAGTGATTCAGTACATTAAGTTCCCCATACCCACTTTTAAAATCTCCTAATAATCAATACTCAGGCCATACTTCACCCAAAAACTTTATTTTTTGTACAGTTTTCTTACATGCCTCCTAAGGCTGACCTATTTTCAACTGGTATGCCATCACTGGTCTTCTCAGATAGTGACATTTTTCTTTTAAAACTCATATTAGCTTTGCTAACCATCTCTTGTGTTGGTCCTCCCTTTCTGCTCCTGTTTTAGTTTCCTGGCTCAAGAACATTTTTCAAAGTCAGTTACAAATTTGGCAACATTTCAGACAGTTCCTAGGATTTATTGGGTGCATTAGGAAAACCCTCAATGACTAGGTTTTCCAGAGAATCCCTGGAGTTTGTGTCTGGAAATGAAACGTCATACAGTTCAAAAAAGGGCCCCAAGTAAGTCTCCAACCAAGTGAGGGAATTTGAAAACTTAAGTAAGAACTGTGGCATTTACAAGGTTTGCAATACTACTGAAAACAAGAAAGTAATTAGATTTTAGGAGAAGTGGTATGTATCCTATGCATTAACACCTTAACAAACTACACAAGAGGAGCTAAAATTCTGCCAGATTTTGTGCCAAGGACAAATGATAGATTTAATGTCTTTTTTTTTTAAAGTACTAATCCAAGTATATGTTTCCCTGGTAGCACAGCAGTAAAGAATCCACCTGCAGTGCATGAGACGCAGGTTCAACCCCTGGGTCAGGAAGATCCCCTGGAGGAGGGCATGGCAGTCCACTCCTGGAGAATCCCATGGACAGAGGAGCCTGGCAGGCGATGGTCCATGGGGTCGCAAAGAGTCAGACATGATTTTGTGACTGAGCACAATCCAAGCATAGGACTGGCATAAGACCCTTTGAGAAAATCTAATTCTGTTATATGCAACAGAAGACAGTTCCAAAGAAAGCTCATTTAAAGTATTGACAATGGAAGTTTCTAAAAATAGCCTGTCAGAAATCTTATTGATTAGACCATTTCTGAAAAAAAATGTACTTCAAAAGAAAAAGAAAATTTATATTACTTGACATTAGTCACTAAAGGAAATCATACACAATGTATTATAACATGAATTTTATATTTATTCATATCTCAAAATAGAGATTGAGAAGACGAAATATTTTTGTTTGTGAATGTGAAATACAATCATTCATTGCGAGAAAAAAAAAGGAACTCAGTGTTAACAGGAACTTTGGAAAAACAAAGATGAATAAAACAATATCTCTTCAAGGATTCACAGTCTGGTATAAAAAAAACCTATAAATAAATAATTGTGGCATTGAAACATGTATAATATCATGTATGAAACGAGTTGCCAGTCCAGGTTCAATGCACAATACTGGATGCTGGGGGCTGGTACACTGGGACGACCCAGAGGGATGGCATGGGGAGGGAGGAGGCAGGAGGGTTCAGGATGGGGAACACATGTATACCTGTGGCGGATTCATTTCGATATTTGGCAAAACTAATACAATATTGTAAAGTTTAAAAATAAAATAAAAAAAAATAATTGTGGAATGAATCCATGTTTTTCAATATAAGGGCCTAATATATTACACATCACCCACTAAATTCAAAGAAGGCTTGATACCGAGGAAGGTGGCCTTGAGGTGGAAACCAAAGGAGAGCATGCTTACACTTCAGCATATTCAAGGATGATGCAATGGAATCCACATAAACAGCCTTGTAGGTCCCTGTGGTGCAACAATGACCTCATGATCAGGGGAAGCAAGACAGTCCTATAAGTTCAAGTGCTGTTTCTGAAGTCACTCAGCTTAGGTCAAAATCCCACTCTTTCAAGAATTACCTTGGGAATCATCTGTAGAATGGCCATAACAAAATAGCTTTGGGCAGTGCTTTGCAAAATATGTTCATAATAGCATCCAACAGAGACTGACTTCCAGAATGGCTGTGTAAGGAATGCAGAAGATTCTCTCTCAAGTGAGACAGCCATTTGCCTGGCGAAAATCACACACACACACACACACACATCATTGAAAGTCTCTAGAAATTGTCCTAAGGGCATAAAAAGTAGAAAATCTTTTCTCATATAGATTATCACAGACTACAAAGTAGAATTCCCTGTACTGTGCAGTAGGTCCTTGTTGATTACCTATCTTATATGTGTATAGTAGTGTGTGTGTGTTCATCCAAAGCTTATGATTCACTTCTCTCATACTCTAATAAAAAAAAAAAAATGAAGGACTTCCCTGATGCTCTAATGGCTAAGACTCCATGCTCCCAATGCAAGAGGCCTGGGTTCAATCCCTGGTCAGGGAACTAGGTCCCACATGCCACAGCTAAGAGTCTGAATGCCACAACAAAGATCAAAGATCCCAAGTGCTGCAACTAAGACCCAGTACAGCCAAATAAGTAAAATAAGTAAATGTATTTTTATAAAGAGTGGGAAATCATCTATTGAATTAAATTTAGTAAATCTGTAAAAGAATGATAAAATTTGGTTGTATTTGAGCCCATGGTCTAGTCACATATTACCTTTTCCCCTGCTCAATATGACCACACTCCCTACGGCCTTAACACCCAATCTAGGGCTATATTTTAAAGTCAGGAGACACAAGGCACCAACACTTCTTATCCCCTTGGTATTATATATATATATATAAAATCCCATGTTCAAGGGCAAGGAGAAGCCCCAAAAAGACAGTAGGAGGGGTGAAG
This sequence comes from Bos grunniens, assembly GCF_055505025.1. Taxonomy (NCBI): domain Eukaryota; kingdom Metazoa; phylum Chordata; class Mammalia; order Artiodactyla; family Bovidae; genus Bos; species Bos grunniens. The sequence goes on along the minus strand of NC_141184.1, from coordinate 3,929,016 downwards.
TTGCATAGAATCAAACCCCATACCCACTAGAGATGCTCAGAAGGCTCAAACAAAACCTTGTGCCCACCAGGACCCAGGGACCCCACAGAGACTGAGCCAGACCTGCCTTTGAGGAATGCTTGAGTGTCTCCATCAGAGGCACGTGTCAGCAGTGGCCTGCCCCCGGGACAGGGGCTCTGGCTGCATCAGACCTTGGAGGCACAGCGTGCGAGCCCCACTATAGCCACCAGGCAGACAACCCACAAACTGGAGAACAATTATACCAAAGAAGTTCTCGCAATGTTGCAAAAGTTCAAGGGCCCACAACACATTTCCCAACCTGAGGATACACCAAAGGGAGTGAGAACCCCTAGGGAATGTGACTTTGAAGACCAGTGGGATTTAATTACAGAGCTTCAACAGGACTGGGAAAACAGACTCTTAGTTCAGTTCAGTCACTCAGTCGTGTCTGACTCTTTGTGACCCCATGGACTCCAGCACACCAGGCCTCCCTGTCCATCACCAACTCCTGGATTTTACCCAAACTCACGTCCATTGAGTCGGTGATGCCATCCAACCATCTCATCCTCTGTCGTCCCCTTCTCCTCCCACCTTCAATCTTTCCCAGCATCAGGGACTTGGTGGGCACAAACAAAACCTTGCTCCTTGGAAGAAAAGCTATGCCATACCTAGACAGCATATTAAAAAGCAGAGACATTACTTTGCCAACAAAGTTCTGTATAGTCAAAGCTATGGTTTTTCCAGTAGTCATCTATGGATGTGAGAGCTTGACCATAAAGAAAGCTGAACACCAAAGAATTGATGCTTTTGAACTGTGGTGTTTGAGAAGACTCTTGCGAGTCCCTTAGACAGCAAGGAGATAAAACCAGCCAATTTCAAAGGAAACAAACTCTGAATACTCACTGGAAGGCCTGATGCTGAAGCTGAATCTCCAATCCTTTGGCCACCTGATGCGAAGATCTAACTCATTTGAAAAGACCCTGATGCTGGGAAAGATTGAAGACAGGAGAAGGGTACAAGAGAGGATGAGATGGTTGGATGATCTCACTGACTCAATGGACATGAGTTTGAGCAAGCCCTGGGAGATGGTGAGGGACAGGGAGTCCTGGCATGCTGCAGTCCATGGGAGCAAAGAGTGGGACACAACTGAGCGGCTGAACAGCAACAACAACGTGAGTGTGTGTGTGTGTATTTACATGGATAAATATATTTTTGGCCATACCACATAACATGTGTCATCTTAATTTCTCAACCAGGGATCAAATCTCTATCCTTTGTATTATAAATGGGAAATCTTAACCTCTGGAATGCTAGGGAGACCCCCACCCCCACCACAGTTCTATATTGCAGAAACTCTATTAAGGACAGGCATGGATATGTAAGCTGATTTGCCTTCTGCTAAGCCACCCCCACCACTCCTCAAGATTTGGTGATAGACAGGGAAGCCTGGTGTGCTGCACTCCATGGGGTCACAAAGACTTGGACATGGCTTAGCAACTGAACTGAAGAAACCCCTGATCACAGGATGGAAGCTCTACATCAGGCTCAGCAGGCTGAGAATAACAGATCCTGGAACCCCTCCAACCTAGAACCTTTGTATAGTAAGGATTTCATGTTTGGAACCAAAGTAGACACAGCCAGGAGCTACTATTAGCATCCAGAGCTCCACTCAGAGATAGGGGTGTTACTTTGGAAGGAAAAGTATATATCAGTTCCAGCTCCTTTACAGGCACACAGATTTTTCCCAGGAGGAAAAACAAGTTCTATGAACAAGAAGCTCACTTTAAAGGAATGATTCTATTTGGAACAGACTGTGAAAGTTATGCCTAACAGCATTATAAAAAATAATGGGTATTCTTTAGGCACGCAATTAAGAGAAAGCTGATTGCTCCATGATACACATACCAATAAATGAAACAGTACCCCAACTGGAAGTTTAGCAGAGAGATTTAGGGAAAAAGACAAGAGGATTCTTCCTGCTGTTGGAGTAATCTCAGTAACTGGCCGCATCCTAGTCCTGAAAAGCTCTTCTGTAATCAAATTAGACTGTGGAGCAATTCAAGACCAAGCATGCTATTAAAAATAATGCAAAAAGATCACCTAGTAGTTAATGTAGGCTAAGAGCTGGGTGTGATACCAATAGAGGCAGATTAGCACAGGCTTTCAGAAAGATTGTGCACATGCCCTAACTCTGCACTCTCTGAGAGGCCACATTGCAGGCTGCATATTGCAAAGAAAACAGACTTCACTGATCTAGTCACTAAACAAGCAAGAAAGAAAGCAACAGCAACAATCACTTGAGTGGTGGCATATGGTCAGTCTCAGAGTATCGAGAGTTGCTAAGATATATTATCTACAATGCTCAGTATTCAGCAAAGAAATTATGAGAAACACACACACACACACACACACACACACAACAGAAAAGTGTGACCCATACACAGGAAAAGAAAGAAGAAATGGAAACTGCCTCTAAAGGGATCTAGGTGTTTAACTTAGTAGACAAACACTCACTCCAAAGTCACTGTTACAAATATATTTAAAGAACCAAAGGAAACCATGTCCAAAGTATTAAAGAAAGGCCTAATAGCAATATCTCATAAAGTACAGAATAAGAGAAATTATAAAAAGAACCAAATTGAAGTTGAAAAGTACACTTTCCAAATAAAAAAATTTACTACAGAAGCTTAATAATAGATTTGAACTGCTAGCAGAGAATCAGTAAGCTTGGTGATCAATCAATTGAGATCATACATTTGAGGAGCACAGAGGAAAATGAATGAAGAAAAATGAGTGGAACCTCAGAGAAAAGTGCTACATCATTAAACACACCAATATATGAAGAGCAAGAGTACCAAAGGAGAGGAAAGAAAGGAGAAGGAAAACATAGTTGAGGAAACAGTGGTCAAATACTTTTCAAATTGAGGGAAAATATTAATATGAATATTCAGGGAGCTCATATAATTCTAAGAAGGATAAACTCAACCATACGCACATCTATACACAGCATATAATAATGTTGAAAGACAAAGACCCATTGAGAGCAGCAACAAGAGCAGAAACCCCCAATGCTTTATGAATAACAAAACTACAGTGAGATAAATAGAAGACTTCTTAACAGAAACAATGCCAACGGCGGCAGGATGGAATATGCAAATGCGGATGGAAAAGCACACAGCAAACAATGAAAACTGAAAGAAACTGTCAACCGATCATCTCCACCTAGCAAAGCAAATTCGGAGCAAGATAACGCTTCATATCCACTCGGATGTCTCTAAGAAGAAGAGATGGACAAGAACAAACGTTTTCAAGAATGTGGAGAAACTGGAATACTTATACATTGCTGGATAGATGCAAAATGGTGCAGCTACTGTGAAAAAATGGTTCAGAATCTGATAAATATTAAGCACAGAATTCCCATTTGATCTAGCAATTGCACTTCCAGGTATATACTCAAGAGAAATGAAAACTTATGTCTACACAAAAGCTTGTACACAAATGTTTATAGCAACACCATTCACATAACCAAAGAAAATACAAACAATGCCTATCAACTGATAGACATCAAAATAAAAAGTGGTGTATGTATACAAAGGATTATTTACCAATAAAAATAATGAAGGCTTTAAACATGTTACAACATGGATGAATCTTGTATTCTGTATACTAAATGAAAGAAGCTAGTCAGAAAAGTCAATGCCTCCATTTATCAGAAATGTCCAGAGTAGGGCAATCTATAAACACAGAATGTTACACTAATTGGTGTCTACGACTGACTGATGAAGGTTTCAGAGAAATGAGAGGGACTGGACTATACAAAAGTTTCTTTTGGGGATGATGTAAATGTCTCAGTTTGTGGTAATGTTTGCACAAGTCAGAGAATATACTAAAAAAAAAAAACCATCAAATTATACATTTTCAAGGGGTGAAACTCTGTTGACATATAAATTATATATTAATAAAGCTCTTAAAAATAGTACCTATCTCTTAGAGATATCATTAGGCTAAGTGAGATAATGTGATGTGACTGGTGACAGAAGCAAGGTCCAATGCTGTAAAGAGCAATATTGCATAGGAACCTGGAATGTTAAGTCTATGAATCAAGGCAAATTGGAAGAGGTCAAACAGGAGATGGCAAGACTGCATTTGACATTCTGGGAATCAGAGAACTAAAATGGACTGGAATGGGTGAATTTAACTCAGATTACCATTATATCTACTACTGTGGGCAGGAATCCCTTAAAAGAAATGGAGTAGCCAGCATGGTCAATGAAAGAGTCTGAAATGCAGTACTTGGATGCAATCTCAAAAACAACAGAATGATCTCTGTTCATTTCCAAGGCAAACCATTCAATATCACAGTAATCCAAGTCTATGCCACAACCAGTAACGCTGAAGAAGCTGAAGTTGAATGGTTCTATGAAGACCTACAAGGCCTTTTAGAACTAACACCCCCCAAAAGATATCCTTTTCATTATAGGGGACTGGAATGCAAAAGTAGGAAGTCAAGAAACACCTGGAGTAATAGGCAAATTTGGCCTTGGAATATGGAATGAAGCAGGGCAAAGGCTAACAGAGTTTTGCCAAGAGAACGCACAGGTCATAGCAAACACCCTCTTCCAACAACACCAGAGAAGACTCTACACTTGGACATCACCAGATGGTCAACACCGAAATCAGATTGATTATATTCTTTGCAGCCAAAGATGGAGAAGCTCTATACAGTCAGCAAAAACAAGACTGGGAGCTGACTGTGGCTCAGATCATGAGCTCCTTATTGCCAAATTCAGACTTAAATTGAAGAAAGTAGTGAAAACCACTAGACCATTCAGGTATGACCTAAATCAAATCCCTTATGATTATACAGTGGAAGTGAGAAATAGATTTAAGGGCCTAGATCTGATAGACAGAGTGTCTGATGAACTATGGACTGAAGTTCATGACTTTGTACAGGAGACAGGGATCAAGACCATTCCCATAGAAAAGAAATGCGAAAAAGCAAAATGGCTGTCTGGGGAGGCCTTACAAATAGCTGTGAAAAGAAGAGAAGTGAAAAGCAAAGGAGAAAAGGAAAGATACAAACATCTGAATGCAGAGTTCCAAAGAATAGCAAGAAGAGATAAGAAAGCTTTCTTCAGCGATCAATGCAAAGAAATAGAGGAAAACCACAGAATGGGAAAGACTAGAGATCGCATCAAGAAAATCAGAGATACCAAAGGAACATTTCATGCAAAGATGAGACTGATAAAGGACAGAAATGGTATGGACCTAACAGAAGCAGAAGATATCAAGAAGAGATGGCAAGAATACACAGAAGAACTGTATAAAAAAGATCTTCACGACCCAGATAATCACGATGGTGTGATCACTGATCTAGAGCCAGACATCCTGGAATATGAAGTCAAGTGGGCCTTAGAAAGCATCACTACGAACAAAGGTAGTGGAGGTGATGGAATTCCAGTTGAGCTCTTTCAAATCCTGAAAGATGATGCTGTGAAAGTGCTGCACTCAATATGCCAGCAAATTTGGAAAACTCAGCAGTGGCCACAGGACTGGAAAAGGTCAGTTTTCATTCCAATCCAAAAGAAAGGCAATGCCAAAGAATGTTCAGACTACCACACAATTGCACTCATCTCACAAACTAGTAAAGTAATGCTCAAAATTCTCCAAGCCAGGCTTCAGCAATACGTGAACTGTGAACTTCCAGATGTCCAAGCTGGTTTTAGAAAAGGCAGAGGAACCAGAGATCAAATTGCCAACATCCGCTGGATCATCGAAAAAGCAAGAGAGTTCCAGAAAAACATCTATTTCTGCTTTCTATGCCAAAGCCTTTAACTGTGTGGATCACAATAAATTGTGGAAAATTCTGAAAGAGATGGGAATGCCAGAGCACCTGACCTGCCTCTTGAGAAACCTATATGCAGGTCAGGAAGCAATAGTTAGAACTGGACATGGAACAACAGACTGGTTCCAAATAGGAAAAGGAGTTCGTCAAGGCTGTATATTGTCACCCTGCTTATTTAACTTATATGCAGAGTACATCATGAGAAACGCTGGGCTGGAAAAAACACAAGCTGGAATCAAGATTGTAGGGAGAAATATCAATAACCTCAGATATGCAGATGACACCACCCTTATGGCAGAAAGTGAAGAAGAACTAAAGAACCTCTTGATGAAAGTGAAAGAGGAGAGTGAAAAAGTTGGCTTAAAGCTCAACATTCAGAAAAGTAAGATCATGGCATCTGGTTCCACCATTTCATGGGAAATAGATGGGGAAACAGTGGACTTTATTTTTTGGGGGGTTCCAAAATCACTCCAGATTATGACTGAAGCCATGAAATTAAAAGACACTTACTCCTTGGAAGGAAAGTTATGACCAACCTAGATAGCATATTGAAAAGCAGAGACATTACTTTGCCAACAAAGGTCCATCTAGTCAAGGCTATGGTTTTTCCAGTGGTCATGTATGGATGTGAGAGTTGGACTGTGAAGAAAGCTGAGCGCCAAAGAATTGATGCTTTTGAACTGTGGTGTTGGAGAAGACTCTTGAGAGTCCCTTGGACTGCAAGGAGATCCAACCAGTCCATTCTAAAGGAGATCAGCCCTGGGTGTTCTTTGGAAGGAATGATGCTAAAGCTGAAACTCCAGTACTTTGGCCACCTCATGCGAAGAGTTGACTCATTGGAGAAGACTCTGATGCTGGGAAGGATTGGGGGCAGGAGGAGAAGGGGACGGCAGAGGATGAGATGGCTTGATAGCATCACTGACTCGATGGATGTGAGTTTGAGTGAACTTCGGGAGTAGATGATGGACAGGGAGGCCTGGCGTGTTGCGATTCATGGGGTCACAAAGAGTCGGACATGACTGAGAGACTGAACTGAACTGAAATGAGATAATAAATGGGAAGCTATTAGGAAGTCTTTGGCAAATAACATTCAGTAAGTTACTGTTGTTCCTTCTGCTACTGTTATGGTCATCGTTGTTTCTTATGGTGTAATTAGCCCCATAATTCCATCCATTATTTAACAAATATTGAAGAGCACCTACTGTGTGGCACACATTTATGTGCTTGTGACTAGTAATCAGAACAGCTTTCTGATGTTATTTTGGTAGAGATGTAAGTACAGCAGATACTATTTTTTTATTAACCTTATTTAGCAAAATGAGTCAATATACTCTTGGCAACACCAGAGTGACTCTAGAAGTCATTTTAGGGCTTCCAGATCTTATTCAGTTTACTATACTTGGGCTTCATATACAAATATTAACTCCAAATACTCATGGATGGTGTTACCAAGGACCCATGAGCTTGACTGATGTTCATGATCTTCCCCGAGACTGCCTGTGACTCCTCCATTCACAAGCATCACACTCCAATTCTACAATAAGGATTCGGCTTGCACAATGTTCCCTCCAGAAGACTACTCTGGCACTGCTGCCCCTCACCGCTTAGAGCGAGGCGTCTTCATTTCAGTTCTCCTAACACCCATATCTGTCTTTATTTTATCACTCTACAGCAAATTAACTACCTCTGGCTTCTCTCATCAGACAATGCATTCCTTGGACCCAACTCTGATAGGCTCTGGCGAGGCACACTTCTGAAGCACATTCACTATTCACAGACAATTAAAAACGAAATGTTCATTTTGGTTTTGTCTTTCTTCTTTAAGAGTATGTACTTACTATAAATCAGAACCACACTCCTGACTCCCATCAGATCACTGCGTTATCTAGAAACCCAGTAAAAAAGGGCTTAACTGATATTCACCTGGACCTTTAATTAGAACCTGAAAGAACCAAGAATAACAATAACAAAAAAGGCAGCATCATGTAATATAAAAGGTATGCTATTTTTCTTCATGTGTTAACAGGTTTGGAAGAGGAGGGATGGGGTAACCATCAATCAAGGAAGGAAATCACAGACTTGGCAGCGATTCATGGGGCATCTCCATTCAATAATTTTATTATCGGGCTAAAGATAGAGGACTTCTTAACCCTCCTTTTTTCTTCCTTATAATGCCTTTGATTTGTCCTATCATATGGTAAATGCCCCTGAAATGCACACTCCTAAGTCTAATTGAGGTCATGTATGAGGTCATGTCCACACTCTATGGACAAAATATCACTTTAGCTGGAACTAAGGTATTTGGAAGATTAATAGTGAAGCACACAGCTTTCCATTCCAGTCACCAAAGTATTAAATTCCAACGTTTATTATGCAGAGGAGTCTTTTTCTGTTCCTTTCGCTATCTTTTATGTAGTTGTCATTTACAGCTTTTGGTGTTAACTCCCACTGAGTTCAAAGAGAGCCAGAAATCTCAAGCTGCTGCCAACCAACTCTATTCATGGGACAGACTCCAGGGCATAGCTCAGCCATCATGGAAAAGCCTTGGCTCACAAGACCCAAGGCATCCATGAGCCTGTGCCCCTGCTGGGTTAGTAGGGAGCCAGTGCCTTACTCAGCCTCCACAAACAAATTCAAGGGTGCTGTGAAGGGCATGGTGCACCTCCCTACCACAAAGATGGCTCCCATGCCTGGTCTGAGCCTTTGTTGAAGAAAGCCAAGGAATCTTCCTTTGGAGCCTTATATGAAGAGTTATAGCTCTTTCATTAAGGAAGATCTATGCTTCTCAAGAGAACAATGGGAGAAGCTGACCACGCCGTCTTCATGCTTAACAAGCGTGCCAAGTCACCACCAGCCTACCCCTGACAATTCTCCACTGTATCCGTTCTCAATCCAAAAGCCTTTCCAAAGATAGTAGACATGAGCCCAGACCATACCAAATTCTCCCTAAAAAGCAGAATGCTAATATATATATTTTTTAATTCACAGGACACAGCATTTTCACATATTTAGTATTTCAAGGAATTAACTTTGAATGCCCCTTCAGCATCTAGTATTCATGTACACGCACACAAAATCCTTACAAGATGTAGAGTCTGAATTCTCTTTCCAAACAGGGAAAGGAATAAGACAGACTTAGATGATTTTCTGGAGATGTAACAAATGTACAAAAACCTGGTTGCCAAACACGATCAAGATCTTATTGCTTTGACCACACATTGTTTTCAGCTTGCTACTTATGTCATGCTTCCCCCATATGTGTCTGACTAATTAGCTTGTGTCCAAGAATTTAAGCATCTTCTAAGCTTTTGTCTTCTAAAATGGAAATATTTTAAGAAAAGTAAAAGACAAGCCATTAAGACTTCAGCTTAGGTCAGCCTGAGGGATTCAGGTACCTTTTCAAGTTGACCTGATGCTCCAAACTCTGGGTTTGGAGCAAAGAGGACCACCTGCAGTATCGAAGATGTTTAATGGCTAATTTAGATAGTAGGCTTCTCTGGTGGCTCAGATGGTAAAGAATCTGCCAGCAAAGCAGGACACCCATGTTCAACTCCTGGGTCAGAAAGAACTCCTGTAGAAGGGAATGGCTACCCACTCCAGTATTCTTGCCTGGAGAATTCCATGGACAGAGGAGCTTGGCAGACAGTCCATGGGGTCGCAGAGTCAGACATGACTGAGTGAATGTTTCATTTCAGTTCAGATACTAAGGACAAGAAGAAAACACCATAGCATCACCAGCCCAGTAAGACCAGCTCTGCCCTGCCATCGACTCATTACTACGTTTGAAATGAATGCTCAAATCTGTAAATATGTCACCAACAGCAGAATGACAGAAATAAGGCATTTTCAAGCACTAGATCGAATAGCCCACATGGCCAATCAGTTGAATGCCATTGTTCTGTTCAAAATTAAGACAATCCTCCAGTGCTAGTAAGTGAGAAACCTGTTTAAGGAACCAATAAGTCAGAACCAATAACCCTGAAGAAGTCACAGCCTTCAGACTTGTCCATAAGTTCTTATATACAGTTTTCAAGCCTCACTCACTGTAGAATAAAAACAACAGAAGTCAGGACCTTCACGCTGCTTCCAAGCAGGGAAAGGACGCAACCCAGCATATTTTAGAAAGTACCTCTTGGCAGTTTTTCCTCCTGCTTTGACAAATCAGAGAAGTCTGTACTGCAGTGGTGGGAGAACAACCCAAAGTACAAGGGAAATATTGTCGCTTGTCCCCTTTTCCATGTCCCCATCACTTCATGATCAGCGGCATGAGCTGTACTCACCAATCCTTTGCAGGTCGAAAGAGCCACTGAGGAATTTTTGTGGGATCGCAAGGAGCCTTGATAAAAACAGAAATCCTCGGGTAGGAAAGCCTGCACCGACTTCGTGCCCTGCTTTCCCAAAGTCTGGATGAGAAATCCAGGTGCCACCAGCTTGCTGGAGGCTTTCAGATCCAGGTGGAAGTCATGCCTGAAGCCTTTCAGCCGAAGGTGCAGAGAGTCAACTCCGAGCTGGGCCAGAGCCCTTTTCCTCCTCTGGGGGTGGGTGATTTCATGGGACACGTAGTTGCCCTTGTGGTCAACCTCGTAGGGAGACACCAGCTCATAGTCTGAAATCAAGAGAGGATGTGTGGCTGAGTAATTTCAGAGTTCTGAAAAGGACCAAGAAATCTTCAAATATAATTTACACTGGATGATATTTTCACCCAGCAAGAAAGATGGTGGAAATGTCAACCTCCACCCGTTCAAATCCAAACTGAATGCATAAAATCAGAGTTTAAAGGGGAAATCTTAAAAGGGGCCTTTGGGGAAGTCACTGTTGTCCCTATAATGTGATATTACCAATCCAGCAATTGCTATGACACTTCTAAGGAGAAAGAGATTACAGACCAAATGAAGCTAAGACTGGGCTTTTTGGATCACTAGAATAATTATAATAAGTAATCATTTTTATATCCTTAAACATTCTTTTAGTCATATTGTCTTTTACCAACATCTTCATTCCACTGATAAGAAATTTTAGCTTAAAAATACTGATAATGTTTCCGAGACCAATTAACAAGATTCATGTCCGACTCTTTGCAACCCCAAGGACTGTAGCCCACCAGGCTCCTCTTTCCATGGTATTCTCCAGGCAAGAATACTGGAGTGAGTAGCCATTCCTTTCTCTGGGGGGTCTTCTATCCTGGTGTTCACTGCAGCACTATTTACAGTAGCCAGGATAGGGAAGCAACCTAGATGTCCACCAACAGATGAATGGATAAAGAAGATACGGTATATACATAAAATGGAATATTGCTCAGCTATAAAAAGGAAGGTATTTGAGTCAGTTCTCATGAGGTGGACGAACCTAAAGCCTGTTTTACAGAATGAAGTAAGTCAGAAAGATAAAAACAAGCATCGCTTATTTTTCATTGCTTGGATCAAAATTCTCTCTTTCATCCCCACCATTAACACATCATCTCTGCCATCGAGAGGTCAGGGAGCAGTTTTTTCTGGGCAGAGGGACAGAATGTAGACCACAGACATGGGGTGGGCTTTACACCAGGGATCGTATCTTCCTGAACTGCCATGCTCTAAGCTTGAACCTGGGCTTTTAGACCATGTGAAGGTCAGTTTGCCGAAGTCGGACATGCTCAGTCCTGTCCAACTCTTGGTGACCTCCTGGACTATAGTTCACCATGCTCCTCTGCCCATGGGATTCTCCAGGCAAGAATACTGGAGAGGGTAGATATTCCCTTCTGCAAGGGATCTTCCCAACCCAGGGACTGGGCCCATATCTCTTGTGTCTCCCGCATTGGCAGGTGGATTCCTTATCACTAGCACCACCCAGGAAGATCTGAAGGCAGATTTATCAAAGCTGAGGCTATGAAATATTTTAGCCAATGTATTGGTTTGATTTACATCTTTCAAACATTTAAACATATCTTGCGTGTCTCTCTATCTGTGTACTAGCAATGGGCCTGCACAGCTTTGGAGAAGACTTGCTATCTAGCCTGCATTTTGTCTCAACACCAGGAAATAGACAAGAAAGACATGGGCCTTCTCCAAATTCCCTCTAAGATGCCTTTGAAAGGGGTGTCAGACCCCAGCACCAGAGGACTAGACCTACACCATGGTGCTCAGACCTGAAAGACAGGATGCAACCTCCTCTTACATGTAGGACAAGACTTGGTCCTGATATTCTCATCCGGGTCCTCCACCAATAAGTGTTCTCAGGAGACAGTTTGATGCTTAATAACTGGTCCTTTTGCATGGGTTGGACATGTTTCCTGGAGTCATAATGTAAAGTAAAACATTGTCCTACAGAAATGGCATTTGGTCATTTGGCGAACAATCCTAGCTAGGTTTTTATGTTTATTCTTGCCACCTCTTCTTAATATCTTCTGTTTCTGTTAGGTCCATACCATTTCTGTCCTTTATTGTACCCATCATCGTATGAAATGTCCCTTTTGTATCTCTAATTTTCTTGAAGAGCTCTCTAGTCTTTTCCATTCTATTGTTTTCCCTTATTTCTTTGCATTGATCACTTACGAAGGCAGTGATCAATGCCTTTTGTAAAGAAGAACTATACAAAAAAGATATTAATGACCCAGATAACCACAATGGTGTGATCACTCACCTAGAGCCAGACATCCTGGAGTACAAAATTAAGTGGGCTTCAGGAAGCATCACTACTAACTAAGCTAGTGGAGGTGATGGAATTCCAGCTGAGCTATTTCAAATCCTAAAAGATGTTGCTGTGAAAGTGCTGCACTCAATGTTGCAGCAAATTTGGAAAACACAGCAGTGACCACAGGACTGGAAAAGGCCAGTTTTCATTCCAATCCCAAAGAAAGGCAATGCCAAAGAATGCTCAAACTACTGCACAATTGCCCTCATTTCACATGCTAGTAAAGTAATGCTCAAAATTCTCCAAGCCAGGCTTCAACAGTATGTGAACAGAGAACTTCCAGATGTTCAAGCTGGATTTAGAAAAGGTGGAGGAATCAGAGATCAAATTGCCAGCATCTGTTGGAACATAGAAAAAGCAAGAGAGTTCCAGAAAAACATCTACTTCTGTTTCATTGACTACACTTAAGTCTTTGACTGTGTGGATCACAATAAACTACAGCAAATTCTGAAAGAGATGTGAATACCAGACCATCTTACCTACTTCCTGAGAAATCTGTATGTAGGTCAAGAAGCAACAGTTAGAGCCAGATGGAACAACAGACTGCTTCCAAACTGGGAAAGGAGTATGTCAAAGCTGTATGTTGTCATCCTGCTTATTTATTTGACTTCTATGCAAAGTACATCATGTGAAATACTGGGCTGGATGAAGCACAAGCTGGAATCAAGATTGTCGGGATAAATTATCAATAATCTCATATATGCAGATGACATTACCCTTATGGCAGAAAGAGAAGAGGAACTAAGAGCCTCATGATAAAGGTAAAAGAGGAGATTGAAAAAGCTGGCTTAAAACTCAACATTCAAAAAACTAAGATCATAGCATCTGGTCCAATCACTTTGTGGCAAAAAGATGGGGAAACAATGGAAACAGTTACAGACTTTGCTTTCTTGGATTCCAAAATCACTGAAGATGGTGACTGCAGCCATGAAATTAAAAGCTGCTTGCTCTTTGGAAGAAAAGTTATGGCAAATCTGTACAGCATATTAAAAAGCAGAGACATTACTTTGCCAACAAAGGTCTGTCTAGTCAAAGCTATGGTTTTTCCAGTAGTCATATATGGATGTGAAAGTTGGACCATAAAGAAAGCTGAGTGCTGAAGAACTGATGCTTTTGAACTGTGGTGTTGGAAAATACCCTTGAGAGTCCCCTGGACTGTAAGGAGATCAAATCAGATCAGATCAGTCGCTCAGTCATGTCCAACTCTTTGCGACTCCATGAATCGCAGCACGCCAGGCCTCCCTGTCCCTCACCAACTCCCGGAGTTCACTCAGACTCATGTCCATCCAGTCAGTGATGCCATCCAGCCATCTCATCCTCTGTCGTCCCCTTCTCCTCCTGCCCCCAATCCCTCCCAGCATCAGAGTCTTTTCCAATGAGTCAACTCTTCGCATGAGGTGGCCAGCTTTAGCATCATTCCTTCCAAAGAAATCCCAGGGCTGATCTCTTTCAGAATGGACTGGTTGGATCTCCTTGCAGTCCAAGGGACTCTCAAGAGTCTTCTCCAACACCACAGTTCAAAAGCATCAATTCTTCGGTGCTCAGCCTTCTTCACAGTCCAACTCTCACATCCATACATGACCCCAGGAAAAACCATAGCCTGGACTAGACGAACCTTTGTTGGCAAAGGAAATCAACCCTGAATATTCATTGGAAGGACTGAAGCTGAAACTCCAATCCTTTGGCCACCTGAGGTGAAGAGCCGACTCATTAGAAAAAACCCTGATGCTGGGAAAGATTGAAGGCAAGAGGAGAAGGGGGCAACAGAGGGTGAGATGGCATCACCGACTCAATGGACATGAGTTTGAGCAAGCTCTGGGAGATGGTGAAGGACAGGGAATCCTGGCGTGCTGCAGTCCAGGGGCGTCCCAAAGAGTCAGACACAACTGAGAGACTGAACAACCACTAGCTAGGTGGCGATAGTGGTAAAGAATTGGCCTGCAATGCAAGAGACATGAGTTCAATCCCTGAGTCAAGAAGATCTCCTGGAGGTGGAAATGGCAACCCACTCCAGTATCCTTGCCTGGAAAATCCCATGGACAGAGGAGCCTGGAGGGCTACAGTCCCTGGGGTCATAAAAGAATCAGACGTGATGAGTACCCCTCACACATGTGGGAACAGTACTTGAGTAACTCTTTTTCTGAAAAAAGAAATTTTCCTTAACAACCAAAGCTCTTTTGGTATAGGTACTTGCCCACAAGTCCCTGGGCCATCCTGGCAGGTATCTGAAGGGTTACACTGGACCACAGAGAGTGGGTGGCAGCCAGTGGATGGTCATAAAAGCAAGTGTCTGGTTTGGGCGAGGCAGAGAAGGTGGGGATGATAAGGCACTGTGCAGAGCCCCTGGTAATGAGTTCCTCAGCAAGGTGAGTGTCAAGGGCCCGGCACTCAGCCCATAACCGAACTCTTGGCCATGGCCTGTTTGAGCCCAGGCTTCCTGCTTCCTCGGGTCAAGGGCTTTGACGTCAACCCCTGGAGGGCTATTCGCGGGCTTACAGACCTGGCCCATCGTCCAGGTAACTGGTGATCTGGGGCCCATACAGATTAGACAGTCAACAGGTGCTGACTGGCCAATGGACAACCAAACTTTGCAATATCTATCAAAGCAGGGCCCTGGTGTCTGATATGGGAGAATACACTGTGATTATTTCACATTTTAGTTAGGAAAACAAGAAAGTAAAACAAACCTGCTTGAATTCTATGCAATAATTTTAAAAGGGGAGGAAACAAATTAGGTATTAATATCCTGGTGTAAGTGTGTGACCCCAGTCACTGCTTGTAGTTGGTCAGTCATTCAGTCGTGTCTGACTGCGACCCCATGGGCTGCAGCACACACCTCTCTGTCCCTCTCCATCTCCTGAGTTTGCCAAAGCTCATGTCCACTGAAGCATGATGCCTTCCAACCATCTCATCCTGTTACCCCCCTTCTCCTTCTGCCTTCAATCTTTCCCAGAATCAGGGTCTTTTCCAGTGAGCTGGCTCTTTGTATCAGGTGGCCAAAGTATTGGAATTTCATCTTCAGCATTAGTCCTTCCATGACTATTCAGGGTTGATTTCCTTTAGGATGGACTGGTTTGATCTCCTTGCAGTCCAAAGGACTCTCAACACTACAACTGAAAAGCATCAATTTTTAAATGCTCAGCCTTCTTTATGGTTCAACTCTCACCTCTGTACATGCCTACTGGAAAGACCATAGCCTTGACTATATGGACCTTTGTTGGCAAAGTGATGGCTTTGCTTTTTAATACACTGTCCACTGGGGGAAGGAATGGCAAATCAATTCAGTAAATTTTCCATGAGAACCTCATGAACTGTATAAAAAGAAGTCTGTCCCTGGGCATTCCAAAAAACAGGGAAAAGCTCTTGCTCATGTAGTTGTGTTTCCCCAACTGCCTTCCTCACCCCGCTTTCTGAACTCAGGGGAAAAGCTAGTGTGATGTGGCTGTGTTAACACCTTTCTTCCTGCCCTGCGAGCCCTTGGGGAGTCTCCACCTCACACCCGCCTGTTTCCATCCCGACAGAGGCTCTGGAATGAGGACAAAGCCTGGGGACTGTTCCAAACCCTGGTAACGAGCAGATTTATTGCACATAAAAAGATGATTACCATTCAAAAAATCAGATTGTTCCCATATGACATAAAGTCATATTCTTCTGACCTTTACTTGGGAGGACATACAATCTTTATCCTTTATGGGGAAGGGGGACCTACCACAACTCTTTTTCAAAGTAACTTTTAAGCCTCTTTTACAGAAACACACACAGCATTCTGCTGATGCTTCTTTCACAACCAGCTATGGTGGGGGTGGGGTGGGGGGATGGCCTGGTGGAAAGCATTTGCCAATTTCCATGGTATAAACACTCCCACCGAGGCTGATGTCAACTGCCCAGGCGACATCACTGAACGTGGAGTTTAGAGGTTTGCAAGGTGGCACATGGTTACAAAGCGTCTCCATACAGAGGAGATGCTGCTGTCGCTCAGCCGCTAAATCATATCTGACGCTTTGCGATCCTAAGGACTGCAGCACACCTGGCCTCCCAGTCTTTCACCATCTCCCAGAGTTCACCCAAGTTCACTGAGTCAGTGTGCCATCCAGAGAAGGTGGGATGGTAAGGCACTGCTCAGAGGCGACACAGGCAAGTATTGTCAAGAGGATAAACAACAGCAAAACCTTTAAAAACTGGGAAGTGATGAGATTTCAGTGTTTTAGTTTTGGTCTTTTTTTATTTTATGTTACTTTATTTGTTTATCTATTCTCTGGACCTTGGTACCCAGACCAGGGATCGAACCCAAGCCCCCTGTAGTGGAAGCTAACCACTGGTGCCCCAGAGAAGTCCTAATCTTCTTTAGAACATGATGGTTTCCCTGCAAGTTTCTTTTGATTTTCAACAAACCAGCTCACAAATTTCCTGATGAGGTTAAGAGTCAGCTCTGGAGACCTGGTGCGTGCTCGCACAGCACACTGGCTCCAACAACCGAGAAGCCGCTCACTGTCACCAATCACAGTCCCTTCCCAGGATGAAGGGGAACAGGAGTGAAAACTGAGCCCAGTGGCTCTCAGCGGGGGTGCTACCCCTCCCCCACCCCCAGGAGATGCTGGGGACATTGGGGGACACTTTGGTTTTCAGAAAGCAGAAGGAGAGGGCAGTGTTGTGGGGGTATAGTGGGTGAGTCCAGCAAGGTTGGTACATATTCTTCCAGGCACAAGACAGGCTGCCTCAACAAGAGATCTAGAGCATCTCCAAGGTGGGGAAACCCTGGCTCTTCTATCAGGCAGCAGTCCTCCGCATCAAATACACACTGTCAGTTCTGTGTAGATGACCGTGCAGAGGCTCGTAGCCACAGAATTCTATGAATGAACAGAGTAAGCAGAGCTTCTCCCCTGTCCACTTACTACTACTCCGAGAGAAAGTGATATATCATTGGTATAAAATGATAGTTTCAAACTAACTCTCAAGCTTAAGGTTTAAAATGATAATCCCCCAAACTACTGGCTTGTAAAATCAAGAAAAAAAAAAATTAGTGAGATTCCTGATCCTTTAGAATCCCTGAAATAAGACCTCAGCCCTACAGAGGCGTTTTTAAGGAGAAGAAACACACACGTGGCTGCTGCAGTCAGCACCCTGATCAACTTGATTTCAAGAGCTGTTTTTGACTAAGCACCAAGTCTAGGGAGAGTCCAGTCTCAGACTGAGTGCATGATGCATGGCCCACCTGTGAGTGTACACGGTCTGCCCGGTGCCAGCTCTGGAGGACGGATTTTGTCCATTGAGTCCTAACTGCATGTTCAGGGCCTCACACGCATAGCTTGTCATCAGCCACGGCGGGAGCATTTAGCCCATGGGAACCAGAACACATGACAAATCAGAGCCTCCAAGAAGCTGTTGTTAAACAGTTACCAGCAAAGCACTGGGCCAGCCTGCCCTGTCTCAGGGTATGTGAATGTGTGAGTATAAATCAATATAAACTATGAATGCACACACACACACACAGGTCTCTCTTGTTCAACAAAACAAAATTCTAAAAACTTCCCACCCTTGACCTGGAAGCTTAGCTTACCCTAGATTTTGAAAAGTTATTAATAACAAGCTCATGCTATATCTTTGGGGATTCCCTGGTGGCTCAGATGGTAAAGAACTGCCCGCAGTGCAGGAGAGCTGGGTTCAACCCCATCGGCCAGGAAGATCCCATGAAGAAAGGAATGGCTGTTGTCTTTGCTCTGAAAAAGACCTGCTATTATTATGACAAAGGTTAATTTGTAGAAAAAGCATTCAAGTCTTCTCTTAAGGAAAAGCAATGCTGAATCAGCCAAAATGAAAGGGGTGCACCGAATGTCTGAAAATAGAATTGATCTCAATGAACATATCTACTGTTGCTCACAGAATATATGGAGTTCTATTTCTAACTGCATAATTACTCCAGACACCCAGGAACATTGACTATAGAGGTTAAAATATGTGTTAAACAAACCTTTTGGCCAAAAGAGTTATTTCAAAGCCAGATGTAGGTTTTGAAAGAAAAGAAAGTGTTAGTCACTCAGTCATGTCGGACTCTTTGTGAAGTCACAGACTGTAGCCTGTCAGGCTCCTCCATCCATGGGATTCTCCAGGCAAGATACTGAAGTGGGTTGCCATTCTGTTCTCCAGGGCATCTTCCTGACCCAGAGCTCAAACTCGGGTCTCCTGCATTGCAGGCGGATTTTTTATCATCTGAGCCTCCAGGTTTTGAAGGCATCCCCAGACATCTAGCAGTCAGCTAACCCCAGCATCACACAGTCTATTCCATCTCTGCCATCCTAGGTCGAAAGAGGTCACTGCTGAGCACAAGGAGTCTTTCCCTGATCCTGTGGGAGCTTTCCACTGAAACTCACTCTCTCAAGTTAGCCATCTATAACTGGACCCGAAACACCCACACAGTGGGAGATGAGGGGGCGGCGTGTCCCCTGGGCTAGAACCTCCCTGACGATGGCGCCCACCTTCCCCATGAGGTTCCAACCAAGCCAGCTAACTGGTTCTTTCAGGAACTCTGGGCTTGTGACCCCCAGCTGAGGAGTTAGGTGACCAGAGCCACGTGCCTGCCAGGCTGGAGTCCAGTTCACAGGATGCTCCTCCAGGGAGAAGGGCACACTTGGGCAGGATGTCTTGGGTTCTCCTCCTGGAGGTGATTCTGTATCTCCAAAGCTTTTACCTCCCAGAAAACCCCATAAATGTTAAGAAACACTTTGAAAATTCTTCTGAGACCTTCAGGAGTTCTCATGATTCTAGAAAGCTAGAATTTTCAAAAAATCTTACTTTTTAAGTGGGGAAAGACAATTAACTACAGTGTAAGTCATTACATACTAGAATGAAACGTAAGAGAAACGCTGAGGATGAGGGCAAGCCCAAACAGGTGAGCTTGAAATAACTCTGGCAAATACAGGGACAGAAATGTTTTCTATTATTTACCGCTGGTGCCCTCTGGTGGATTTGGAAAAGGTCCTACGTTCCCACATTTCATTTATCACTTTACAGGCTCTTACAGGCGGAATCTCAATAATTAATGCATATAATTCAATGATTGTCTTTAGGAGTTTTATTAAGAAGCTACGTTCAGGAGTTCTGAATTATTAACTCATTTTTTAAGGTTTACTGAAAAAAATATGATGGGATAATCAAACCTGATTCTTCTTCTATAAGTCACTAACAACATTTGAGATGGCAATTTCTTCTTGGAATCGATGCAAAGTATTCGTATTCAGCAACTGCCAATGGACTGGGTTCAGATGAAAAGCCAGCTAGCAACTGAAATTAAACACCTGCTTTCTGATCTACCCTAAAGCAGGTGAGGACAGGGAGGTCTCTCCCCCTGACACATGAAATAATAAATGCCTCTTGTGAGGAGAGAAAGTACAACCACACACTGCAAAGTTCTGACCTGCTTTTATGTCAAAACAAGGCATGGACTTGGACACTGCTCTTACAGTCCCATGGACAGAGGACCCTGGTGGGCTACAGTCCATGGGGTCGCAGAGTCGAACACGACTGAGCGACTTCACTTCACTTCACTTATGAAGTCACAAGACGCTGATTACCCATCCTACCAGCTCTCCAGGAGCATGACTTTCGATGCTAAGGTGGTAACTACTGAGCAGAACAGCTGTCTTTTTGTCTCCTGCTCTGGCTTCCCAGGTGGCTCAGTGATAAAGAATCCACCCGCCCATGCCGGAGACCTGAGTTCCATCCCTGGGTCGGGAAAATCCCCTGGAGAAAGCAATGGCAACCCACTCCAGTATTCTTGCCTGGAGAATCCCATGAAGAGAGGAGCCTGGTGGGCTACAGTCCACCAGGAGCAAAGAGTCGGACACGACTGAACAGGCAGGCAGGCAGGGTATATGCCCAGCAGAGGGACTGCTTGGTCCTATGGTTGTTCTAGTTTCTAGTTTTCTGGCAATGGAGGGTGTTCGCTGTAAAAGGCCAGAAAGGGAACAGGTGAAGGAGGGGACGAGGGGATGGAGAAAGGCGTTGTAAGCTTTGTAATCGCTTTGGTGTCTGCATTAATATAACTCCTAGGTTATTTCTCCCTTCTATTTCATCTAAATACATTCCCTTGCTTTCTTCCCTAATGCTTATGGTAATAACCCTGGTAAATCGCATCTGTTTTACTGGGAAATGATATAAATATTGCTGAAAGTTGACTCAGCGGTGTTCGCTGGCGAAGCGCCGCAGCGTCTTACAGGGAATTCCCTGAGTTAGGAACCTTCGCGGCGCTTTGTAAACCAGCCTTCGGGCGTTTACAAGCTGCTCCGCGGAAAAGGTTCGAACCACCCTCCCGCCCCGCGCGGACTTACCGCCCTTTTCCCCCCAGCCCGGCCACTCCGCGGGTCCAGGAGGACGCCGGACGCTCGGGCTCCCGGGCGAGGCCGCTGCGGGTCCCACGGCGCAAGCAGGTGCCTGCGGGAAAACAGCGGCGAGACCTCGGTGAGACCCGGCTGCGCGAGGGGGGCTCCGGGGAACCCCGCCCGCGCCGTCTGGACCCACCTGCACACCCACCTGCGCCAGCAGCAGCACCCAGAGCGCCGCGCGGCCGAGGACCCGCATGGCCCGGCCGCCCAGCGCGCCCCGCGTCCGCCGCCCGCGCTGCGCCGCCGCGGGGAGAACGCACGGCTCCATCTAGGGGCGCTCGGAGGGGCCCGGGCCGCGGGAGGCTCCCCAGCCCGGCGGCCCTGCGAAGCGGGCACCGAGGACCAGCCCGGTCGGCACGCAGCACGGTGTCCTGCGGTGGATGCGCCGCCCGCGCCGGGGTTATTACTGCGGCTCCGCGCCGCGCGGGGGGCGGAGTGGCGGCCGCGGGGGCGGCGGGGGCGGCGGCGGAGCGCCCGCCCGCACCGTGGGAGAGACGGGGAGGGCAGGCGAGGGGAGGGGACGGGGAGAGGCAGGAGAGAGGGCGGCGGGGTGGGGCGCGAGGAGAGGAGGACCTGGGAGAAGCCGCGCGCTCCCGGGCTCGCAGTCGGCGCGCCTGGCCGGCCGTCCCGTGGGCTCGCGGGTGGCCGGGGCGGGGGGACCCGGGGTGGGGGCGGTGAGCCGCTTGAGGCCGCCCGCCCCGAGCGCTCCGGCCTGCAGTCCGCGGCTGGACAGGGCTCGCACCTCGCGGCGCGGCGCCCCGGCGCTCCCCGGTCCCCACTCCTGAGAGCCAGGCTTGCGCATCCAGAGGCCGACACCTGCCGCCCGCCGGCAAGCGGCGGGACAGCAACCCCTGGGCCTGCCCTTCCGCCCCGGGGGCGGGGCGGGGCGGGGGGGGGGGTCGAGTGTGAAACAGGAGTGCCCAGACCTCCTGGCCGATGCGCGCGTCTGAGAGCAGAGGACGCGAACAGGCATCGCCCGCCGACTCGGCAGGCGCTGCGGGTGGGGAAAGCTCCGGCCTCCGTCCCGTCGGCCCTGGGCCTCTGGGCTCCGGGGATCCTGGCCGCCGCGGACTGGCCTTGCTCTGAGCGCGCCTGTCCCGGGGCCGCTGGGGCCCTACGTGCAGCCGATAGGGAAGGCTTTGGCTTCGCGGGTGGGTGCGGGCCGGGGCCAGTTCCTGCGCTGCTGTGTCAGTCGCGCTAGGAGGCTGAGGACGCGCCGCCACCCGCCCGCCTACCAGCCCAGCCCGGGTTCTACACCTGTTGATGGCTCTGTGTGTGAACGCACGTGTGTGTTTGAACGTGAGCGCACACGTACCTGCGCTAGGTGTACGTGAATGTGCATTAGAACCGGTTTCTGTGTCCTTCCTCCCGCGTCCGCCGCCGTGCCTGTGTGCGCGCTGGAGCCTCAGCGCACCGGATTCTCCGGCGTGTGTCCTGCCTGTGACCACTCCGTTCTACTCACTGCTCCTTGGCCTCCCAGACCTCTTACCTCCTGGAGGTCTCCGGAATCTGGGCTCCTGCTTCGTGGTCCCAGTCCCCTGCACATTCAGTTAAGCCCGTCTTGGCCGGTTTTTGCACATTTTGGAGTGGAAATTGGTGGCAGTGGTCTCTGGACCCCCCTTCGCCCGGCTCGCCCTGAGCCAGTGGGTGCCTCTGATTTCTGGCAGCTCGGCGGTGCAGGCTTACTGGGCAGACACGGAGCACCCTCAGGCTGTGAAGGGCAGACTCCGTCTCCATCTCTCGCTCTCTTTCTCATATTTATTTATTTGAAAACACTCTGCAGAAGTGGGAGAAATTTTACAAAAAGTCGTGCTTTGGGAAGTGGGCTTAAGCCCCTCCCCATCCCCTCCGGCACGAAGTTCCTAACTGGTGTGTGCCTTGGTGTGCCCACAGCCAGTCTGTCAGGGGCTCATTGGAAGCTAGCAAAGGTTCTGCAGGAGGCAGAGAGTCCCTTTGTCTTGAGTACTGGGCATTGCATGCTTGGTAAACCGGGGATCTCTAATTATCGCTAATTGCGTCGAAGTGTGCAAGGGCATCAGGTTTTCCAAGTTTAGCTACCATCATGCCCATGGCTCTCTTTAAGTTCATCAGATGGAATGAAAGAAGAATGGCCAGTAAAAAGGATCCACTTTTGGAATTCTTTTATTCCCCTTTTGGAATACAACCAAAATCAATCTTTCCATCGTTAAGAAGCGATATCCTTTACAATGATGAAGGTTTTCCAGGTTTTTTAGCCCCTCATTGAATCTGGTGCTCATCCTAGATGACATAGATGAAGGGTCTACTGCAGCCTGGGGGCAAGGTTGGGGGCTGAGATGAAGGAAATGGAGGGACTGGGTATAGAAGGGCCATAGAACACGGTGGAGCCCATTTGTGATTTATAATAAGATATGTGTATTTGGTCTCCTCCAATTCCTAGCACAGAGCGCTCCAAATTTGGAATTTCCTGAGTGCTGAGAGAAATAAAGGTAGCTTTTGTTATGTTAATGTGGTGACTTTGCACCCAAGGGGAGACCAGTTGCCCAGGGACCTAATCCTGTGGCTGTGCTGTGCTCAGTTGCTCGGTGGCCTCTGACTCTCTGCGACCCCTTGGACGGAGCTGCCAGAAGCTGCCATAATTCCAAGAATTGGCCTCAAAGAAATGGAAACCAACGCACCCGGGAACTGAAAATTAACTGTACCTAAAACAATGAAGATGATGCTGATCAGACCACTGATGACCAATTTCAAGATGACTGTCAGAGTTGACTGCTGTTTCTGCGTATAGTCCCATTCTGTGCAGAAAACCTCTTGCCCCACTGGTTGCTAGGGATGGGGGGGGGGTCAGCCTGCAGACAGACGTCCACCCCGCCCCCCCACAGTTGCCCACATCAGAAATAAAGTGAACTTTCCTTTCCACCAACCTGGCCTGTTTATTGGCTTTTGGGCAGCAAAGAGCCAGACCCCACCATACACCTCTCGGCATCATGACTGGTAAATGTTGGTCATCTTGCCTGTCCAGGCAGGTGTCCTGTGTCTGGCTGTCCTGTAACCCTAGGGCAGGGGACCCCTCGGGACTGGAGAGAAGGGGAGGTGAGGAAGCACATGTGTGCAGACTTCCTTTTCAGGTTTTGTTTTGGCCACTTTGTAAAGTGAACTGCAAAGACTTCCAGGTGATTTCTTTGCTCTGGAACATTTCGAACAAGTGGCCATTGTCTGGGCCTCCCCAGGATGCTGAGTCATGGTAGAACGTTAGCGTTTTCATCCCCTGTGATCTGCTGCTGCCGGTTTTTCCATCTCTGCCTCTGGAATTCACCCGACATGTGCCCTACTTGGGCTTTCTGGGTGGCGCTAGTGGTAAAGAGCCTCCCTGTCAATATAGGAGACATAAGAGATGCAGGTTTGATCCCTGGGTGGGGAAGATCCCCTGGAGGAGGGCATGCAACCCTCTCCAGTACTCTTGCCTGGAGAATCCCAAGGACAGAGGAGCCTGGTGGGCTACAGTCCATGGGGTCACAGAGTCGGACATGACTGAGCAACTAAGCGTAGCACAGTGTTTAGCACTCAGTTCAGTTCAGTTCAGTCGCTCAGTCTTGTCCGACTCTTTGCGACCCCATGAATCACAGCACACCAGGCCTCCCTGTCTATCACCAACTCCCAGAGTTCACTCAGACTCATGTCCATCCAGTCAGTGATGCCATCCAGCCATCTCATCCTCTGTCGTCCCCTTCTCCTCCTGCCCCCAATCCCTCCCAGCATCAGAGTCTTTTCCAATGAGTCAACTCTTCACATGAGGTGGCCAAAGTACTGGAGTTTCAGCTTTAGCATCATTCCTTCCAAAGAAATCCCAGGGCTGATCTCCTTCAGAATGGACTGGTTGGATCTCCCTGCAGTCCAAGGGACTCTCAAGAGTCTTCTCCAACACCACCATTCAAAAGCATCAGTTCTTCGGTGCTCAGCCTTCTTCACAGTCCAACTCTCACATCCATACATGACCACTGGAAAAACCATAGCCTTGACTAGACGGACCTTTGTCGGCAAAGTAATGTCTCTGCTTTTTAATATGCTGTCTAGGTTGGTCATAGCTTTCCTTCCAAGAAGTAAGCGTCTTTTAATTTCATGGTTGCAGTCACAGGTCAATATAGAGTTTAGAGAACTGCTGATGTTACAAAATAACAAAAACCGTTACTGAAAAATGGAAGGTATATTTGTATGTATGTCTAAGCAAGGTTGATAAAAATTTTACTCTACAGGTGAGATGACTATACTCTAACATACACTGCTTTCTTTGTAACTGAATATCAGGGAATTAAGCTAAAATCCTTTTGAAAAAGTGAAAGTAAATACTGGTGATAAAAATAATAAGATACATGGGAAGAGAAAAGTAATGAGATTTTGAATATTTAGAGAACAGCAACAGAAAAATAAAAATCAGGCATAGGTGTGACAACCGAAGATATAAAAAAAAATTAGTACACATGATAAATTAAATTTGCTTATTATAAAACAAGATCTTAGATTTTGTTATGGAAGTAAAACTTGGTCATGTACTCGTAAATGTACCATGTACTGCAAAGGAAAACTGAAGGACTGAATGAATTGTTATTTTCATATTAAATTATTTATCAGGTAAAATTGAGAATGCCAAGATAAGATGCTAGGTCTGTTTCCTATCCTATAGGAGGCTTCATTTTCCCATCTGTGTAATGGACATGATAAAAATAGAAACTACTCCAAAAGGTTAGTATGAGGACAGATAAGTGAATGTTTACAGAGAACTTAGAACAACGCCTGGAATGTAGAAACTGATATGTGAATTTAACAGCACTTTAACTTAAATGCATTTTAGTGCACGTGAATGAAAAATAATGCATGTTATTTTAAAAAATAGAACAAATGAGAAAAAAACCAGTTGGCAGAATCAGATGAGTGTAGAGCAAATTCAGCATGAGCATCAACATTCCCCTTGCTCCAACCGTTGCGTCCAAGCCCAGTTGATTTACATGGGAAATATTTGCAATGATCCTTCCAGAATAAAGATTGCATCTCTTGAACAGAGTTCAGCATTTCTGCAGCCCCAAGACTGAGAATTGCACAGCAAATCTGATGTGACAAATTGGATTCCTTTTTCCCATATCACGTCTCATTTGTGAAGACTTGGATAACTGGAAAAAACTGCCCATCTGACTCACACAAACTATGGGGAAAGAGAACCCAGTCTTTCTCTTTGCTAAAGGATCTGGGAAAAGTCTGGATAATTCCCAGAGATGAAGAATGCCATCTGTAATGTTGTGAACACCACAGTTTGTGTTTAACTTAATGCCCTGGGTAAGATTCAAATGGGAAACCATGTCTTGGACAACTAATTAACATCATGACTCTGTCACTGAGCAATTTTAGTTCAGCTGTCTCATTCTATCTTCATGAGGTGGAAAAAAAAACAAAAACAAGTTCTCAAGCTATAAAATTTCAAATCAGTAACCACATGACACTATTTTACAGATCTCTATCTGTATCAGAGTAAATAAATACTCTATCAGAGTATTTATTGGTATTTTATTAAGGTTGCTTTATGAACAAAATCAGCTGTGGGTCTGTAAGGTCACTAAGATACAAAACTTTCCATTAGTTCCTGATAACTGAGCAATCCTATGTTTGGGGAAATTTGGATTTGAAATGATTACTTCTTAATAATGCAAATAAAATCTTCTCACTTGCTAGCTTTCTTTACCCATTCCCTCAAAAGAACCAATGAGTTTGGCTAATGTCTCTAAAATATCTTTGAGTCACACTTCTGTCATGTGAGTGTATGTTCCTCGGTTCTTTGTCTCGTCACAACAAAGATTTGGAGCAACGGACATTAAAGCCCTTGGCGCGTCACAGCTCTCAGGTCTTGGACAAACTGTGCTACAGCTCTTAGGCAAATCAGTGTTACAGCTCCATTTTATTTAGAAGATAGCAGGAGAATCCAAGACTCGAAGAGAAGGGAGTGGAGGAGTGCATGGGGAAGGAGAAAGAGAGAGAGAGAGAGATAGAGAAAGAGAGAGAGAGTGTGTGCCCATGCACGCGGGAGAGAAAGTCCGAGAGAAAGCACTTTGGCTCCTCCTTTTATATGTTTTTTCCTCCACCTAGGCCTGCCCTATGCAAATTGGGCTTAGCCAGGAGTGCTGTTTGTTCTGTTTGTTCTGCCTGAAGTCTTCACTCTGGTCCTTGGACCTTCCTTGTCTTTTAGCCACCGCCA
The DNA here is from genome assembly GCF_055505025.1 of Bos grunniens. Lineage (NCBI taxonomy): Eukaryota > Metazoa > Chordata > Mammalia > Artiodactyla > Bovidae > Bos > Bos grunniens. The sequence continues at coordinate 3,901,904 of NC_141184.1, read as the reverse complement.
TTTTGGACTCCTTTTCCCTATTCTACTTACCTAACACTTCCAATGTGATAGGAAACATCGAGGGGAGGAAAAAAAGGGGGTGCCAGAGGATGAGGTGGTTAGATAGCATCACTGACTCAATGGATGTGAGTTTGAGCAAACCCCAATAGACAGTGAAGGACAGAGAAGCCTGGCATGGTGAAGTTTGTAGGGTCACAAGGAGTCGGACATAGCTTAGCGACTCAGCAGAAACAACAACTGGTGTGATAAGCGTACAAATCTGATAGCATCCTTCAACAAAATTTGGGATTGAAAAATAAACTTGATATATAATAATGATTAATTAAATCAATACAAATGCAGATTATACTTTTTCAAACTGCCTTTAACGTTCAGGAGCCCCTCTTAGCAGGGACAGGCATGGGTTTAGACATTGAAAAGTCAGTGTGTAGAAAGAAAGCACTGTCGATCAATCTTGGGAAGCACTGTTCTCATACTTCCCTGTCCTTTCATGTCTGAAGGTGTGCTCACAAATGCCTTTCTCTTGTCTGGGGCTTCCCTGGTGGCTCAGCTGGTAAAGAATCCGCCTGCAATGTGGGAGACCTGGATTTGATCCCTGGGTTGGAAAGATCCCTTGGAGAAGGGACAGGCTACCCACTCCAGTATTTGGGCCTGGAGAATTCTGTGGACTGAATGGGTTCACAAAGAATCAGACATGACTGAGCGACTTTCACTTTCACTTTCTCTGCTTGTCTGGCTTTCTTCTTTCTCTTCCTCTGCCTGGTATGACATTCTCTGTTTGCTGGGGGGCCTTGTTTCTTGATCACCTTTCCCCTGGAATGCCTTGCTCGCTCCCACATCTCCCCCACCCAGAGGCACCCAGAATGCCATAGGGTTCAATACCTGTTAGTTACCTGGATGGTGGAACATATCTACCTTTGAGTTTCCTTTTACCTTTATAATTCTCAGGAAAACTCATAATTCTCACTCTCCTGGACAGTCATAGAAGAGCTGGTATCTTCTACTCCATTCTGCAAACCTCCAAACTCTGCTTCAGTGATGGGCGGAAAGTACAAGCCCCCCAAGGGTATTTCAGCATGCCAATGGTTGGAAGAAGGACATTATTTTTCTGCCCAGAGATGGAGTGGCTAGCATGAAGAAGTTATCTCCCCAGGTGGAACGCTGATTAACTGTGGACACTTAATCTCCGTGTCCTCTCTCTTGTCCATATGCTCTGCAGTTGAGTACAGCGAGGAGAATCTGAATCTGTGTTTTAGAACACAAACCAGAGTCAAGCCTTTCAATTCAAAATCTGCCCTCACATTTTAAAAGATTTGGGCTTCTTCTTTGTCATGCTTCAAGTCTAGATGGGGGCCGGAGGCAAAGTTGATCAGATTCCAGGAAAGGATCTGAACCAGTGAGATTCAGCCGCTGGTAGACCCCGGGTCACCTGGCGAGGGGAGACCGGTGCTCAGAGCTGGACCACACAGATGTCAGGTCAACTCAGAGCAATGTGGCAAAGCTGGGGCTGCAGTGGCTCCAGGCCCAGAGTGGAGACTCAGACAGAAACTGAGAGCAAAGGCCCATCGAAAGAGCGAAGCACAGGTGAGGTGGCCAGGTGGAGGAGACAGCTGTGAGCGTTTCTGCCCTTTGAGATGCTGGCACTCAGCAGCGCCTCCTCCTCCTGGTGTCTGTTTCCTGTTCTGAGCGGGTTGTGTGGTTTTTGATACAAGTGCCAACAAGCTGGGGGCTCATTCTCCTCAGTGAGATGGGTTTGCAATTCTGCCGGGGTCCAGCCCCGCTAGATCCAGGGAATTCGAAGCAGGGACGGCGTTGGCAAGGATCAGGAAACAACTGCTTAATTAAACGTTAATTAAGGATATAAAGACTGGTTAAATAAGGATAGCTCAGTGAGGAAATTCAGTGGAGAAAAGAGGCTGAATAATTCAGCCAGAAGGTGAGAGAAAGAACGACATGGGGAGACCAAGTTTCGGTGAACAAGGCCCGCACTTTATTCTCCAAAGTAGTTTTTATACCTTAAGTTATGCATAGAGGATAATGGGGGAAGGGGTAGAGTCTTGCAGCAAACCAGGCTTTCTTCCTGCAAACTTATCATATGCAAAAGTTTAGGTGATTTGCATCATCTTCTGGCCCAGAGGCCTGTTAACATTTTAAGACCCTTTCTTCAGAAAACTTATTTTTCTCTAAAGGTGATTAGTCAGGCGCCACCCTCCAAAAGCATTAGATAAAGTTGCATTCCTATAGGGCAAAGGTGTGGTGGGCTACAACAAGAAAAAGAATTAACTCAAGGGTCCCAGGTTACAAACATTAAAGCTACTACTTACACCAATTATATTAATCAATACACTGCCAGGGACACAGCAGGTAAGTGATATGGAAACTTAGCAGCAAACATTGGCCCAACAAGTGAAAATCCCTTCACCAATACAATTTCTAATCAATCTTTTAACTGCTCAAAGGAATCTGTATTTAGACAGTTTAGAACATTTCATGCCTCTCACAGTTGGGAGGCTCTGAACAATCACATGTGGCCGGAAAAACCTATTCAGGCAGGCTAGAGGACTTCCAAAGGAGTTTATAGGTTGAAACACTATTACACCCAGGAACTTTATTAACTGGAGCTGTAAGTTAACTCTTTTTTTCAGAGAGATGGTGGGGGGACAGCCTCCCATAAAGTCAGAGGTATAGGTGAGAGCACAAAGCAGAAAGTAGGCAGATTCTGGTTTTGGGGGTAGATGCTCGAGAATTTCCAGGGGGACTCCTGAGGCTCGATCCCACCTTTGCGTATGCCGAGCCTCCTTCCTCATGACCTTTGCCATGGGCGGAGCTCCTCACACCGGCTCCTGGCACAGTTCCGTAAAGAAACCTCCCTCCCTAGTTCAGTTCAGTTGCCCAGTCATGTCTCTTTGCCACCCCATGGGCTGCAGCATGCCAGGCCTCCCTGTCCATCACCAACTCCCTGAGTTTACTCAAACTTATGCCCATTGAGTCAGTGATACCATCCAACCATCTCATCCTCTGTCATCCCCTTCTCCTCCTGCCTTCAATCTTTCCCAGCATCAGGGTCTTTTTCAATGAGTCAGTTCTTCGCATCAGGTGGCCAAAGTATTGGAGTTTCAGCTTCAGCATCAGTCCTTCCAATGAATATTCAGAGTTGATTTCCTTTAGGATGAACTGGTTGGATCTCCTTGCAGTCCAAGGAACTCTCAAGAGTCTTCTCCAACACCACAGTTCAAAAGTATCAATTCTTCTGCGCTCAGCTTTCTTTATAGTCCAACTCTCACATCCATACATGGCCACTGGAAAAACCATAGCCTTGACTAGATGGACCTTTGTTGGCAAAGTAATGTCTCTGCTTTTTAATACCCATCCCTAGATTCATCCCCAAATGAGTTGCAGAGCACATGGGAGCATGGTGCAGTTCACAAGAACCCCTGCCCCGTTCCCTTAGCCCGTTGTGTTTATAAAGATCAGATGTGGACTTGATCATGTTCTCCAGCCAGTTCAGGTTTGCCTTTCTTTAGGAGCCCATGGCACCGACTCCAGTACTCTTGCCTGGAAAATCCCATGGATGGAGGAGCCTGGTGGGCTGCAGTCCATGGGGTCGCTAAGAGTCAGGCACGACTGAGCGACTTCACTTTCACTTTTCACTTTCATGCATTGGAGAAGGAAATAGCAACCCACTCCAGTGTTCTTGCCTGGAGAATCCCAGGGACGGGGGAGCCTGGTGGGCTGCCGTCTATGGGGTCACACAGAGTCAGACACGACGAAGTGACTTAGCAGCAGCAGCAGCAGCAGCAGCAGCAGCAGGAGCCCATGGAAAGCAGCAGCTGGTAGTTTCCTCTCTACGTCCTAGCATTTGCTCTCAAGTGGAAGAAATATGCCAATGATGAGCTTTGGGTTAAGAGGGAGGCAGTTAAAAGAGAGAGTCTGCCTCTGCTGGGGAGAAACCTTCCAGACCGAGCTCAGTTACAGCTGCTTATAGCTGGTAGCTGAAAGAAGTCAGGGGAACAACATGCGAAGGGCATCTCGGGTCTCATCCAGACCCTTTAATTTGCCTCCAGCCCCTGCACACTCGGGCACCATCCAAAACACCAGGCTCCGACCTGCATGTGACTCCCAGGCTCAAGTCTAAGTCATCTGTCTTAACTCCCAGCCTGTTCCTGTGGCTCCTGACCCTGGTCGGGCTGGGCCCCCTGGAAGCAGCCCCCATGTGACCACCTTCATCCCTCCCTTTGCTCCCTGTCCATGTCCTCTCTGACTCCCACCAGCAGTCACTACCCGACCATGAGGTCCTGGACGACTCACAAGCCTGCCTGAGCCCCAAACCGACCCCCCCATGCCAGCTCCTGGCTTCATTCCATCACCTGTCACCTGCTGCCAGGCCACGCTCAGAACCTGGAGCTTGAGGGGAACCTCCATCAGGTCATCGTTTCTCTTTCTAGGCTCCAGGCTCGGGTCTCAGAGGGAGACCGATGGAGATTCAAAGTTAGGTTCTTTTCCAGCCTGGGTGGGTATGACTGGGGGGGCTTGATTCATCCTTACCTGCAGAGTCTGACTCATAAACACACTCTCACACACACATACACACCCATCCTCACAGGATGTTCTGGGAAACCCCAGCGCCCCTCTAGACAAGGACAGAGCCCCCTGGTGCCCTCCACTAAAGAACAGAGTACATGTGCTTCTGTGGAACATCTGACTCTGGAAAAAGGAACCCCCAGGGGGTCCGGAGAACCCCAGGATGCTCTCTGTAACCTGGCGGCACCAGCACCAGAGGAGGGGTCTGAGGGTGAGGGGTCTTGGAGGAGGCGACCAGGCAGGGAGGTGCTGACCACACCCCCCGATGTCTGGACCCCTGCCCCTGAGGGACCCCTTGGTGACACTGGCGGGGAGCCAGTGGCCTGGGGCGGCCTCTGAAGGAATTGGAGAGCCCTGATCAGGGAGGGAAGTCAGTGGTCAGCCCCTGCCACTCACCTCCGGGCCCAGGGAGCAGATGTAGAAATTCTGAGTTCAGCTGTTGAGACCATCCAGGGCTTGAGGCTGCAAAGTGCCAGCCGAGTGCACTGAGCAGCTGAGGACCTGAAAGTGCTGAGTGGGGACTCACAGTCCAAGTGAGCAAGGAGAGGGCATCCCGAGGACAGTGGCCACTGCAGCCCTGGGTCAGAGGTGAGCACTGAGTTCTTGGTGGAGAAAAGGGCTCTCCTGAGGGAACCCTAACGCCAGGCTCTGATCACCGAGAAGCAGAGCACAGAGGCCTCGGCGTGGACTTGGTTCTATGGCCCAAGCAGGAAGGATTCAGGGTTTGAACCAGAAGAATTGCTATACCCCAGAAGGGGATAAGGGCCTTTCCCGGGGTTGGTGGGGAAACTGGAGGGGAGGCCTGGTGGCCAGAGGGGCAGGGGGAAGTCTGTCCTTAGGGGGCGGCTCGTGTTATGAGGTGCCAGGGCTTCTCAGGTGGCTTAGTCAATAAAGGATCTGCCTGTGAGGTCTGCAATGCAGCAGACCCCGGTTTGATCCCTGGGTCAGGAAGATCCCCTGGAGGAGGGCATGGCAACCCATTCCCATATGCTTGCCTGGGAAATCCCATGGGCAGAGGAGCCTGGCGGGCTGCAGTCCACGGGGTCCCAGTCACACATGGCTTTGTCACTAAATCCCAAGAAACCATGACTTGCAGTCAAAGCTGTGTGGGTCATCAGAGAAATAGGGGTGCCTGAGAAGCTCTGAATTTCAGAGCAGAGGGGACTGCTTGCTGGCTCCTTTGGGAACTAGGTGGGGGAGAGGGAGCTGTCTCAGAAATTGCCTCCAAGGCCCCTGAGCAGACATCCCCGGGAAAGAGGTGCAGGGACCCCTGGAGGGTGAGTGACCCCAGTGGAGCCGGCTCCTTATTTTTCGCTTCCACGCCTAACACACCTATGACGCAGGCTGAGAGCTCACCCTGGTTTTGTGTTTTCTTTTGTTCCTGCTATTAGCTAGGCAAAATGAGGGCTTGTACCCAAAGGGAACTCAGGTTCAGAGGAAAAAGAAAGGCACATTTCTTCTATGCATTTTGGTTATTGCCACTCATTTTAAACGTGGCATGCTGAAGTCCAGCTGACAAGAGGGTGCTGGAGATGTAGCCTCTGGACACCCTTGGGCACCCCCCTACCCCAGGGACATTCAGACATCCAACCTGGGTGCTCCTGACCATGTGGCTGGCCAGAGGGGGAGAGTCCTGTTCTGGTACCAGCCTGCGTCTGGACAGGAGATGGTTGGTGGGGCTCAGGCCCTCTGTGGTTGTCTATGCGGCCTCTCTGGACTTCTCTTTCTGGAATGTTCCTTTGTATCCATGGAGTATTAAAAGTCATAGTAGGGAGGTGTGCAACTTGGCTGCTCACTGACATTTTTTCCTTTTCTTAGCTCCTTAGCTCCTGTTTCTGGTATCTGTTGATCTCCCGGAGCACAGATTTGAAAAAGAAACGTTCCCAAGAACACCCGTAGGGATGTTACATGCTTTTCGGTACAGTAAAGAAGGGTTGTGAAAATGTGGTCTGTGGAAATGCCTTTCTTCTCGGGGACACTGGTCCTTGGGTATGAGCTCTCCACTTGCAACAACTTGCAGAGTTGGCATATAACTAAATAATCCCCTCCGCCCTGCCGAGAGGCTGAGCCATGGTTTACTGGTGAGGATGAAATGCTTGCTGGGACTTGGTGTCTTTCAACAGATCTTTTCTTGAATTTTGTAACATGCTTCTGCTGCCATCTGCTCAGCTTGCCAAGTGAGTTAAATATCGGATTGGCCAAAAAGTTCAAGTTTTCTGTAACATCTTACAGAAAACCCCAAACGAACTTTTTGCCCAGCCCGATATAAAGAGGGGCTGCCCTTTCTCCTCTGGGTCCTCTGTAATGGTATCCCTGTCTCTTGGCAACAAATGCGGTCCTCTTAGAGTGAATCTCTTCCCTGGTTTCATAACTGTCCCATATGGGAACCTCTGTTGTATAAATTCTACCTCCTGAATTGCTTTTATTTTTTTTGGTATCCAGTTCATCAGCCATCTTAAAATTTTACTTTAGTTTCTAGAGTAAAAGGAACTTCACATTACTCAGTGAATAGTTGTAATTAACTAGTTTCCAAAGTTGGAATATCACACGTTTACCCTAGCTTATTGTTGGGCTGTAGCCTTTAAGGTCTAATGTAGTTTGTATTTTATTTATTTTAAAATTAATTAATTTATTTTTGACTGCACTGGGTCTTCATTGTGGTGTGTGGGCTTCTCTAGTTGTGGCTAGCAGAGGCTTAGCTGCCCCATGGCTGGTGGACTCTTAGTTCCCCGACCAGGGACCAAACCCAAGTCCCCAGCACTGGAAGGTGGATTCTTAACCACTGGCACACCAGGTAAGTCCTTAACGTCGGTTTCAAAATCTAATGATTTCACATAAGTCAATATATTTTAGATTTTTCTGGAAATACTTAAAAAAATGTTTAACATCATTTTAAAGAGTTTAAATAAAATTTTTGTAAATTTGGTGTCTTTTTTTTTTTTTATTGTGAAGCACTGACACATAAAAGTCAGCTTGTGAATGTAGCATATTTGAAGGAATGACACTCAGTTTCCCAGCCAACCTGGAAATCTGAGGGTAGCAATGATAAAAGCTTCTTTAACCCAGATTGTTAAACCCACAAAGTAATCATCTGGAATTGACTGGTCGGCCCTTAAAGTGAAAGTGTTAGTCACTCAGTCGTGTCCAACTCTTTGCAACCCTACGGACTGTAGCCCTCCAGGCACCTCTGTCCATGGGATTCTCCAGGCAAGAGTAGTGGAGTGGGTTGCCATGCCCTCCTCCAGGGGATCTTCCTGACCCAGGGATCAAACCTGCATCTCTTCTGTCTCCTGCATGGCAGATGGGTTTTTTTTTTTTACCACTAGTGCCATGGGAAACCCATGATTGTATATAGTAAGTCATGAAGGGAAGCCCATGATTGTATATAGCAAGTCACGAAGCTTGGCTTGTGGACGGATGGGCCCCGCTCCTTCTTACAGGGCAGGCTTTACTTCTAGAACAGAGAACGGCCTAGATCTCTCTTCCTGTTTACAGTCTGTCTCCTCTGTGTGTTCATGTGTTCTTTGGGTCCAATTCCCTCTTCCAGGCAAGTGAACTTGGGTGCTAACCTGGCTGAAAATCACTGGCTTCCAGGAATCTGGGGTTGGGTCTAGGGTGATAGAGGAAGTTTCTCTGTAGGCTTTATTGGGTCAGATGCAAGATTTGATCAGAGGGGGAAAAATTAATCCTGGAGAGAAACCTCGCTGGATTCAAGGCCCTGGGGCCCTGCAGGGCTCTGCCAGGTGCATTTGGAAAGGAAGCCCAACCTTGACCATGAATTAGCAAAGAAGCAGCATGAAGGACACCAAGCAAGCTCAAAGACCCAGGCCCAGGGTGCCATTAACATCGGTTAGCTGAGTGCATAAGCCAACACGTGTATGTTTGTTGATGTAGGGAGGCTTTAAGAGCTCACTAATAGAGTGAGCTGCCCCAGGAAATTCACAGCATCCTGGGTAAAAGTTCAGAAAACAAAATTCTCTCTGTGTTCTGTTCTACCCACCTGATGGCTAGAGGGACAACTGATATCCGTCTAGTAATTGCAAAGTGAAACGCTGGATATGGTCCAAAGGCAGATTTTGTAAAAGTTCTTTTTGAATTTCATGAGAAGCTAAGCATTTGTTCCACCTGGTCAGCACATACTTTGTTTTGGTATCGTCTCAAAAGTCAAATGAACCTTTGACTGCAAAGGCTAGGCTCTCTTCTCTGTGTTAGAAGGCTAGTGGTCTGGAGAAAGATTTTTCAAAAATTGCTCTTAGTGAGCACAGCCTCAATGAAGGGGGCCTGGGGAACTGACAGCCACAGGATACCAGCTAAGTTGCTTCAGTCGTGTCCAACTCTTTGTGACCCCATGGACTGTGGCCCCAGGCTCCTCTGTCCATGGGATTTCCCAAGCAAGAAGACTGGAGTGGGCTGCCATTTCCTCCTCTAGGGGACCTTCCCGACCCAGGGATTGAACTCACGTCTCCCGCGTCTTCTCTGTCTCCTGCACTGGCAGGCGGCTTCTTTACCATTAGTGCTACCTGGGAAGCCCAAGTGTCTCTTAAAGGACTGAGCACAATCAATGCCCTTCGTAAGGGGAAGAGTCCATGTGTTGCAGAGAAGAAGCCGATTCTAACCCCTTGAAGGAACTGTTTCTTTGACTTGCTTTTCGTGGCTTCTGTTATTATAATCATACAGAATGGCCTGCCTCAGAGGACCCTGCCCCTCTGCCTGACTGTTAAACTAAACTGTCTCTGTTCAGAACCCTGCCCACCTGTGCATGGCAGGCATGGAGAAATTAACACATCCCCTGCTTGCCATTCTCAGAGATGTTTGCAGGATTAATGACTTTTTTGCTTTGCTTCCTCACCTCCCCCGTCTCTAACAAAAGAACCTGGCATCCAGACCCCTATAAGATGGTTATTTTGAGGCACCAGCCTGCCATCTTCTCAGTCAGCTGCTTTCTGAATAAAGTCGTTTTCCTTGCCTCTTCTCTCAGATTCATTGCTCTGTTGTGCAGTGAGCAGAGCCGAGTGAGCTTGGACTCGGTAACCAAATGCCACCCCTTTATTCCACTGAAGCCAAATGCAGTTACACCCCAATGCCTTCAGTTTGAGCTCATGTTCCCCCTCCAGCATGGAAACAAGAACGAGCTAGTCCCCCATGCCTGGGGAACATTTCCCGGGCAGAGGCAGTACCATTGAGATTGACTGTGTCTTGCTTGTTCCACAGGCCTCGCATCTCATCCGTACAGTTATGGTTGGGGCACCAGCTCTGGGTGGGATGGTTTGTATATGAAGGGCCTGCTTGAGGGGGCTGGCCCTGTAAGGGGCAATCTCTCTAGGGTTAGCAAGGCTTAAATGTCAAAGCACCAAAATTACAGAAAATGAAAAGGCACGATGATACTCTTCTCTTGGCACTTATTCTGCCATTGATTATTTTTTTAATGGCAGTGCGGCTGATTTACATTGCTGTGTTAGTTTCAGATGGACAGCAGTGTAATTCAGTTATACGTGTGTTTGATCTATGTTCTTTTAAAAAATTCTTTTCCATTATAATTTCTTGCAAGACACTGAATATAGTTCCCTGTGCTATACAGTAGGACCTTTTTTTAAAATCTATTTTATATACAGGAGTGTATATCTGTTAATCCAATATCCCCAGTTTATCCCTCCCTTACCTCCCCTTTGGTAACCATAAGTTTGTGAGTCTATTTCTGTTTTGTAAATAAGTTCATTTGTATATTTTTTTAAAATTCCACATATAAGTGATATCATGTGATATTTGTCTTTGTCTGAGTTGCTTCACTTACTATGATAATCTCTATGTCCGTCCATGCTGATGCAAATGGAATTATTTCATTCTTTTTTATGGTTGAGTAATATTCCATTATATATATGTTCTGCTGCTTCTTTATCCATTTATTTGCCAATGGAAATTTAGGTTGCTTCCATGTCCTGGCTACTGTAGATAGTGCTGTTATGAACACTGGGGTGCATGCATCTTTTCAGATTAGAGCTTTTGTGTTTTCTAGATATAAACCAGCAGTGGGATTGCTGCGTCATATGGTAGCTGTATTTTTGTTTTGAGGAAGTTCCTTACTGTTTTCCATAGTGGATGCAGCAATTTACATCCCTACCAGTGTTGTAGAATGGTTGCTTTCCTTCACACCCTCTCGCGTGCGAGTATTATTTGTAGACTTTTTGATGATGGCCATTCTGATCAGTGTGAAATGATACTTCATTTTAGTTTTGATTTGCATTTTTCTAGTAATTAGCAATTTAGAGCATCTTTTCAGGTGCCAATTGGTCATCTGTATATCTTCAGATAAATATCTATTTCAGTCTTCTGCCCATTTTTAAATAGGCTGTTTGTTTATTATTATTGAATTGTATGAGCTGTTTGTATATTTTGGAAATTTAGCCCTTGTCAGTTGCGTCATTTGCAAATATTTTCTCCCAGTCTATAGGGTGTCTTTTTGCTTTGTTTCTGGCTTCCTTTGCTGTGAAAAGCTTATAAATTTGACTAGGTCCCATTTGTTTAATTTTGCTTTTCTTTCCATTGCTTCAGAGACCAGTTACAGATTATTAGTTGTTAACTTACCTAGCTAACTTACTGTCTTAATAAATGGATGCTTCCTGTTCAATTTTGTATATTTTGCAACATCCTCTAGTGTTGAATGATTATTGTAAATATTCAGTTGTGTCTGTTCACCAAAAGACAGCACAAGAGACATTTTCCTCAGGATGTGGCAGATGGAGACAGCAGAGAAAAGCTAGGTGGTTATAAAGTGTTTCAGGCCTGGGGCACCGATAAATAAATTGAACATGTGTACTTTGTCTGCAAGACTCACCATTGCCCTGTAAATGGATCATCTATTAGTAATCATCCAGTGTGTTGACTCTCTAAAGAAAACCTCACAAAATGCAAAAGCATTAGTAAATCATGTAAGAACTGAAGGATGAACACTTATACCTTTCCTGCATGCGTGTGTACTCAGTCATGTCCGACTCTTTGCCAACCCATGGATGGCAGCTCGCCAGGCTTTTCAGTCCATGGAATTTTCCAGGCAAGAATACTGGAGCGGGTTGCCATTTCCCACTCCTGGGAATCTTCCTGAGGGATAGAACCCATGTCTCCTGTGTCTCCTGTTTGGCAGGTGGGTTCTGTACCACTAGCGCCTCCTGGGAAGCCCACCTTTCTTCACCTGGTATTTATTTCCATGTCCTTATTTTTAGCAGCACCTAGAAAAAGCCAATAATAATTCAATTACAATGTGAGTGCTTGAAGTTTTTCTGATTAAGCAGATTGCCCGTGAAATGTGCAGCCTGTTTATTTTACAAGTGTGGGTGTGAGTGAGTATGGGCTTCCCTGGTGGCTCAGATGGTAAAGACTATGTCGGCAATGCAGGAGATCTGGGTTCCATCCTTGGGTTGGGAAGATCCCCTAGAGAAGGGAATGTCTACCCACTCCAGTCTTCTTGCCTGGAAAATGTCATGGACAGGCGAGCCTGGCAGGCTACAGTCCATGGGGTCACAAAGAGTCAGACACGACTGGTGAGCGTACATGCTTACTAAATTTGCTCCCTTTTGGGTGTTGGGAAAATGGCCCGAGCTCGATGGCAGGGCTCACATCCCTGAGATGATTTCAGGAGACAGATGCAGAGGCAGGGACCCAAAAAGCCACAAGCCTCTGGGAAGTTGGCCACAGCTTGGCTGCAAACCAACCTTTCAGATTAGATTTGCAGATGCCTCTGTTCCTCGGTGGGGGGATAATGGACAATTTGTCCAGTATGTGTTAATCTAATAATCCATCTCCATTTAACAACTTCAAAGCAAAATAAACACAAGGCACTCATTAATACTTACAAGTGGGGCGTAAACCTAGCCAGGCGATTTGAACACTGAGGTTTGACTACAAGCTGCTTTTGGAAGGTGGCTGTCTCTGCTCTGACTTGACCTAACCCTGAGATATCGTTCAGCTTTCCTCTCTGAGCACAGGATTTCAGGAATAAGTCCAGCAGCAGCGTTGAGGGGAATTGCCCGGGAAACAGGGCTAAGGAGGCCAAAGGGCTTGTTTTCAAATTAGCGGCACAGTTACTAGGGTGGTCCCCTTGCTTTACATATGAACACAGTGAACTTTGTGTAAATGCCTCAATACAGACAAGTCAGCTCAGTTCAATGACTCTTAGTTCCCGTTTCACACAGAGGAAAACCTAAAAGCCCAAAACCAGAGAGCATCAAGCTATTTGTTTAGGGAGCAAATGTAGCCCTTGAACTCAGATCTTCTAATTTCATTTCATCATGATTCAAACCAGTCCATCCTAAAGGAAATCAACCCTGAATATTCATTGGAAGGACTGATGTTGAAGCTGAAGCTCCAATACGTTGGCCACCTGATGACAAAGAGCCGACTCACTGAAAAAGACCCTGATGCTGGGAAAGTTCAGTTCAGTTCAGTCACTCAGTCATGTCTGACTCTTTGCGAACCCATGGACTGCAGCATGTCAGGCCTCCCTGTCCATCACCAACTCCCGGAGTTTACTGAAACTCATGTCCATTGAGTTGGTGATGCCATCCAACCATCTAATCCTCTGTCGTCTCCTTCTCTTCCTGCCTTCAATCTTTCCCAACATCAGGGTCTTTTCAAATGAGTCAGTTCTTCACATCAGGTGGCCAAAGTATTGGAGCTTCAGCTTCAGCATCAGTCCTTCCAATGAACACCCAGGACTGATCTCCTCTAGGATGGACTGGTTGGATCTCCTTGCAGTCCAAGGGACTGTCAAGAGTCCTCTCCAACACCACAGTTCAAAAGCATCAATTCTTCAGTGCTCAGCTTTCTTTATAGCCAACTCTTACATCCATACATGACCACTGGAAAAACCATAGCTTTGACTAGACGGACCTTTGTTGGCAAAGTAATGTCTCTGCTTTTTAATATGCTGTCTAGGTTGGTCATAGCTTTTCTTCCAAGAAGCAAGCATCTTTTAATTTCATGGCTGCAGTCACCATCTGCAGTGATTTTGGAGCCCCCAAAAATAAAGTCTGCCACTGTTTCCACTGTTTCCCCATCTATTTGCCATGAAGTGATACTGGGAAAGATTGAGGGCTAAAGGAGAAGGGTGTGGCGGAGAGTGAGTTGGTTAGATGGCATCCCCGACTCAATGGACATGGATTTTCTCAAACTCTGGGAGATAGTGGAGGCCACGGGAGCCTGGCGTGCTGCAGTTCATGGGATTGCAAAGAGTCAGACGTGACTGATGGACTGAACAGCAGCAGCATTACTCACTCTTAGGAAGAGTTTGAATCTCAGTGATGCTAGAGAGGAGAGATGAAAAATAAAGAGAAAAACTCCCCTGGGAGAAAGCCACTTAGAAAGGCACACACCCTGGTTCTCGGCTGCCTGTCCTGTGTCCACGAGGAGATTTGGGGGACTCTGTAAGACCTCAAGCTCTCTCCTCTCCCTCCACCTGCTTTGGGGTGAAAACTCATAATATTCTCACACTCTCCCACTTGAGGGAGAAAACAAACAAGCATGTGCTTCTCATCACCCTTGTTGACTTCCTTGTCTCTCTTCAAGGTCATTGGGGAGAAAGAAACTGTAAACAGCAGACAAAGTAGGAATTTTAATCTATCAAGTGACAGAACTTTTATAACAAACTTATAAGGCTGGCAACAAAACTTAACCAGAAAATAAAAGGTCTTTGGGATTAAAGCATTTAACAAACATTCGCAGACATCAGTTTAAAACTCGACTTTATACCAGACCGTTTCTTTTTTCTCATGAGTCGACTACTTGGTCACATAAAGAATGGTTGCTCCTTATCACAACACAAGAAAAGCAAAAATTGCTTGTTTATGTTTTTGGTCTATTAAGCATAATCGACATAGCATCCAGTGGCACCTTCGAGATTTCCAAGCAGATTCTGAGTTCTTTCTGGTATAACTTAACTTACACCCACATTTTCCAGCTTCAATCAACTCCCTTCTCACAAATGAACTCTTGATTATTTTAGACAGTCACTCATGCCTCTAAGACTGAGTGTCTGTTATATCTTCCCCCCTTCAGTTCTGACTCATTATAAAGATGTGAAATAGCGCCCCATCACTGCCTCACAAATTCCTACCAGACAGCAGATGTAATAAGGATAATGGGAAGAAAACTGCGTTGTCATCAACAAATGGGAACCAAACCAAGATGGCATCCTGAGGAGCCTGGAGAATTCCACGGACTGAGGAGCCTGGTGGGCTACTGTCCATGGGGTCGCAAAGAGTCAGACACGACTAAGCAGCTAACACTTTCATTTTCACAGACAAGAAACTTGGAAGGGTTTCTGCAAGGAAGTCAAGGCAGGGCAGGTTTGAGATGAAAACCTACCAACTGGCAAAGGATCTTTAATGAGCACGAGGGACTGGGAGGGGCTGGGGTGGGCATTGGGCTGAGGACTAGATGGGTGGGACAGTGATGGAGGGGGATATGCCTGGAGCTCAGTCACTACCTCCACCCTGGAGCTGGAGGAGGGGAGGCTGGGTGCCAGGGGAGGGTTGGGGACCCCTGGGACAGGTGACAGGGGAGCAATGGAGTGGGCGGGGCCTGGCTCTGAACAGGGGTCATCCTGCCCTCTTCTGGAAGTCCTGCATAGACGTGTTCCATTCTCTCAGTCTGTCTTCTGGATCTAACTCCCTTTTCTATTCTACTTTGAAATCACTTTACTCTCTGTTTAGCTTCTGTTTCTGTTTATTGCTTTTCAGTTTTGTTTTTAATTTTTTGTTTGTTTGTTTCTCTGGGCTTAATCTGAAGAAAGTTCTTCAGCCTGGCTACTCAATATATTACCTCTGTTTGTAGGCAGTTGAGAGTCCCTCCTGTTGTTTGGTTCCTAAGTTGTGTCCAACTCTGTGTGACCCCATGGACTGCAGCTCACCAGGATTCCCTGTCCTTCACTATCTCCCTGAGTTTGCTTAAACTCAAGTCCATTGAGTCGGTGATACCATCCAACCACCTCATCCTCCAAGCTATTGCTAATTTTTGTTTTAATGATTATAGTTTTTTTTTATTTCAACTCCAAGCTTTGTTTGTATTTTACACACAGGTTTGGCAGAAACCCCTGGTGAGGATTTTCTTTAGAGGATTGTTCACTATTTAGATGGTGTATAACTTTAATTGGAACCTACTCCTTCAGTCATTAAAGCTTCAAAGACTTATTAGTTTCATTCATTTAAATAGAAAACCTACCATGAGTAACATTTGGAAAAATATTCCCACTTTAAGCTTGGGCCCCTGAGTAGCAGGCCCCCTCAGTAAGGTAAAGTGAAGGTCAAGTTCATGAGCTGAAGTGCTGTCTTAGGTACAGAGAAGGCAACAGGTAGAGAGATAAGACTTTGGTGTGAGTTTGCAATTCTGAATTGCTTGCTAAAGGAACTAGGGTGAATCACATTGCTTTGAACCAATATCCTAATCTCTACATGAGATCAATCCCTTTTTTGCTCATTTTTACTGTGAAAATTGACTCACTTGAATGTGAAAATGATATGTCAAACTGAACCACACCGAAAACTATGAAGTGATTATAATACGATGCTACTGATAGTCACACTGTTCTATAGTTCTACTATGGATTTTTATATCACGGGTTCCTTTGATTCAACGTTATCAGTAACAGAAAAAAAGGTGGCAGGGATAAAAAGGAACGAATTTGAGTCAGTTGAACTGAGGTGGATGAACCTAGAGCCTGTTATGCAGAGTGAAATAAGTCAGAGATAGAAAATGTCACATATTAATGCATATATATGAAATCCAGAAAAACAGTACTGATGAACCTATTTGCAGGGCAGGAATAGAGACACAGATGCAGAGAATGGTCATGTGGACCCAATGCGAGAGGGTGGGATGAAGGGAGAAAGAAACACTGACATATGTACATTACCAGACGCAGGACTGACGGCTAGCGGAAAGCTGCTATTTAGCACAGGGAGCTCCGCCTGGTGCTCTGTTATGACCCAGATGGTTGGGATGGGGGGAAAGTAGGAGGGAGGTTCAAGAGGGAAGGGATATATGTGTATATATATCCCTGGTGGCTCAGATGGTAAAGAATCTGCCTGCAGTGCAGGAGAAGTGAAGAGAAGTGAAAGTCACTCAGTCGTGTCTGACTCTTTTTTGCGACCCCATGGACTGTACAGTCCACGGAATTCTCCAGTCTAGAATACTGGAGTGGGTTGCCTTTCCCTTCTCCAGGGATCTTCCCAACCCAGGGGTCGAACCCAGGTCTCCTGCATTGTGGGCGGATTCTTTTACCAGCTGAGCCATAAGGGAAGCCTATTTCCAGGTTCGATCCCTGGGTCGGGAAGATCCCCTGGTGAGGGAAATGGCAATCCACTCCAGTATTCTTGCCTAGAAGATTCTGTAGACAGAGGATCCTGGTGGGCTACAGTCCAAAGGGTCACACATGACTGAGCAACTAACAGAACAGAGCATATATACGTGAATCAGCCGATTCATGTCTTTGTATGGCAGAAAGCAACATAACACCGAAAAGCAATTATCCTCCAATTAAAATAATAATAATAAAAAAAGTGGCTGGGGAGTTGGTCAAGAAACAGGCAGAAGAAGGAAAGGGAGAGGGCAGAAGAGGCTCAGCCACGTGGTGGGTGTCTCACCCACCAGCTCGCTTCAGCCTGGAGTTCAGTCGCTCTTGTTAGAAAGTGGATTCTGAAAGGTTTTACCCAAAAATGATGAATCACAGCACCGAGGGCCAAGCTGGTCCTGCGGGGCAGCTCCCAGACCCGTCCCAGTGGCCACAAGCAGGAAATCAGCAGGTATCGGTTAATGGCACCAGCAGTAAAATATTTTATGCTGAGATTCTCAACATAAAATCCCTCTCTGGGGAGACAGCTGATGAGAAGCTAGACCTATAAAAATCACATTAGCAGATCCATCATTGGCTTTGAAACAGTAGTAATGAAAAGTGGCAACTAACTTTGGTTGGAAGGCACGATAGCCTGGCTCGACTCTATCTTCAGGGACTCTTCCGCCAGCCAAGCCCGCCGCATCTGTTGCCCGCTCATCTAAGCGCGCGTTTTACGTTAACTGCGTTTCACAGGTAGAGTGAGCCCCTCCAGGCCCACCGGGCCCTGCAGTGGAACGCGTCTAGGACCGGGGTGGGACCATGGCTGGGAGGTCACGGTGCCCAAACTCTCACGCTCACAACCTGCAGGGACCAGAGACTGTCACGCAGCCTCAGCTTCCTGACCTTTAACATGAGGCTGGGGGAAGAACTGCACGTCCAGAGTCTCAGGAAACAGCAACCTAGAGGGAAGTAAGGAGAAATGTGGTATGAAACTGCTCATAAGCCGAATCTAAAAAGAAATGATTCAAATGAACTTATTTACACAGCAGAAGTGGACTCACAGACTTCTGTTATGCTTACCAGGGGGGTAAGGGTGCGAGGAAGGGATAGTTAGGGAGCTGGGGACTATGTTTAAAATGTTACCTATGTAGCAGGCTGAAATGGAAAAGAATTTGAAAAAGAATATATATTATCTTTATATATCAATAGATATCTATATAAATATATATTTATATACATAATTATGTATGTATTATATTTATATATTAATTAAATTAATACATAATTATATTAACATTAAATATATCAATCCTATAATTGTATATAATCATATATATTATATTTAATATATAATGTAGTTATACATTATTTATATTTAAATTATTTATATATATTAATATTATATAAAATATATATTAAACATATACATAATATATGCACTGCTGCTAAGTCACTTCAGTCGTGTCCGACTCTGTGTGACCCCATAGATGCAGCCCACCAGCCTCCCCTGTCCCTGGGATTCTCCAGGCAAGAACACTGGAGTGGGTTGCCATTTCCTTCTCCAATGCATGAAAGTGAAAAGTGAAAGGGAAGTTGCTCAGTTGTGTCCAACTCTTTGTGACCCCATGGAGTGCAGCCTACCAGGCTCCTCCATCCATGGGATTTTCCAGGCAAGAGTACTGGAGTGGGGTGCCATTGCCTTCTCCAATACATAATATATAAATATATATTATATAAACTTTATATATATTAATTTATATATTTAATTATTTATATAAATATATTCTTTATATAAAATATATAAAATGAAATATATAAATATATAAACATAATGTTTATACATCTTTATAAATAAATATATATTATTAAATATATAAAATAATGTACAAATATATAGAATATATAGAAATAAATATAATTAATATACATTATAATATAATTAATATATTTAATTATATAGATTATATTTAATATAAATATATTTATATATTATTTCATGTTTATGTTCTTTAATTATTTATATATATTTATATAAAATGTATTTATACATATAGATATATATAAATAATATAATATATAAATAAAATATAAATATATATTCTTTATATAAAATTCTTTATATATGTGTGTGTATACATATAAAGCTCAATCACTTTGTTGTGCCCCTGAAACTAACACAACATTGTAAATCAACTACACTTCAGTAAAAATTAAAAAGTTAAAAAAATAAGGGTAACTGGCTAACTAAATAAGAGGAAATAAAAATAATCCGTGAGCTGTGCAGTCCTTGACGAGGCACCAGTCACAGTGGGGACTGCTGCAGCAGGGACTGTGGGTGGGGTGCCAGCGTTGGCAGGAGGGCCCTCCCTGCCCCTGAGCCATCCCGCTCTCAGGAAGCACAGCAAGCGGTGTGCAGCGCTCGCCGGCTCCCGGGGTTCGCCAGAGCTGAGGGAGCCCTGGGATGTGAGGATGTGGGCTTTCCATTCGGGAATTCCTCACGAACTGGTCAGGGAACCTGTTTCCAAAGGAGGACTCCTAACGGGTGTCCAGATCCGGTTGAGAATGGCAATGCTTCCGTGGACAGAAGTTTCAGCTGTATTTTCAGAATGCGCTTGGATGAAGCCCTTATGAGGAAATGGAGACTCCAGTGCATGCTAAGGCATGGCATTACTAGGGACGGTTCCGGAGTCAGAAAGATAGAAAAAGTACCCAGTAACGTGAGAGGCCCCATGGCTCAGCGGTAAAGAATCTGTCTACAGTGCAGGAGACAGGGGTTCGATCTCTGGGTCAGGAAGCTCCCCTGGAGGAGGGCATGGCAACCCACTCCAGTATCCTTGCCTGGAGAATCCCATGGACAGAGGAGCCTGGTAGGCTACAACCATGGGGTCACAAAAGAGTCAGACATCACTTAGCAACTAAACAACAGCAACAAACCCAGTAACTCAGAAACGTAAAAGGAATTTGAATTGTGTGATGAACGTCACCTTGTAATGACTTATGTATTCTATTCTTGTTATAAGAAGAATGCATAGAGCTGAGCCAGCAAATTGTCGTCCCTTCTCCCTGAGTAACAGTGCCCTGATTTTTATTCTCCTTTGGGCGTGTGGCCATCCTGAACAGAGATTAGTTTCCTAGTTTCCCGCGAAGCTCGGAGAGGTCAGCAGGGCGGGCTGGTAGGATGTCAGCACCCTTGGCATGTTCTCCTTCCAGGGCATGGCCTCAGAGAAGTGTGTGCTCCTCCCTGCCTCTGTCCTGCTGGCTGGAACATGGATGCAGTGGTTGGAGCTCCGGTGATAATCTTGGACACTGAGACAGTGCCACGCTGCATCCAAGGTTGGGTGGCAGTCTGATGGCAGGAGCCTTTCAAAACCCCCTGCAGGCCCCCAGCTCCCCAGTGTCTGCCCAGACTCCTCTTCAAAGCGAGAGAAACACGTGTTAATCCTGTTTCACCCAAACCTACTTCTTGAAGCAAGAATTAGTCGCTCTGTTGTGCCCAACTCTTTGCAACCCATGGATTGTAACCTGCCAGACTCCTCTGTCCACGGGATTCTTCAGGCAAGAATTCTGGAGTGGGTCTCCATGCCCTCCTCTAGCAGATCTTCCTGATCCAGGGATCGAACCCAGGTCTCTTGCATTGCAGGTAGACATTTTACTGTCTGAGCCACCAGGGGGGCCTGCTTCTTGGAGGTAATAAGGGACAGTTCTGTATGTCACTCCCGGGTTAGGAGACTGACTCAGGTCCAGAGTGACACCCAGTTATCTACAGACAGACAGTAGAATGAGGACAGTGTAGGCATTTCAGGAAACAGTAACATCCTGAAATGGGATAGGAAGGACTTAGTATTCACCCTTTGAACCTGAGCTAGGTTAGGGAGGCTAGGCCAAGTCACTTCAGTCATGCCCAGCTCTTTGTGACCTTATGGGATTCTCCAGGCAAGAATACTGGAGTGGGTTGCCATTTCCTCCTCCAGGGGATCTTCCCCACCCAGGGGTTGAACCCACATCTCTTCATGTCCTGCATTGGCTGGAGGGTTCTTTACCACTTGTACCACCTGGGAAGCCCTGAGCTAATGATTAAATTAAAAGCAATATATTTGTCTTCAATTTTGTTAGCATTTGTATGTAAATGATATTTTATTAACTGATGAGGTATTTTGCTGTTTGTTGCCATAATCAGAGAGCTGGCTTGAATGACTTCCTTTGCTGGGCATCAGGATATGACAGTTGTTTTTCCGGGGCACAAAACACTGGGGTGTGGGTACTTAGCCTGTAGATCAAAGCAGCTGCTTCCAGGGGACACAGTCATACTGAATACAGCGTCTCCATCCAGCGTGTGGTCATGGGGAAGGGGCCCTCATAAGACAGATACAGGCAAAGCTACTCGCCACTCCCTTTCCTATGATGACCCTCACTGAAGCTGGGAAAGATTGAGGGCAGGAGGAGAAGGGGAAACAGAGGAAGAGATGGTTGGATGGCATCATCAGCTCAGTGGACATGAGTTTGAGCAAACTCTGGGAGATCATGAAGGACAGGGAAGCCTGGTGTGCTGCAGTCCATGGGTCACAAAGAGCTGGACACAACTGAGCGACTGAATGACTCAATCATGTGAAGTTTCTTCCTTCTGGTTTTGGTTGGAGAGCACCATGTCCCCCAAGCCCTGTGTTACCCACCCGCCCGCCTCTGTGCCTGGGTTAATGCTTCACCCTTCATGTGACTTACTCCTGACCCCCCGTGGAATTTCCCAGCGTTCCAGTGACCGCCCTCATCAC
This sequence comes from Bos grunniens, assembly GCF_055505025.1. Taxonomy (NCBI): domain Eukaryota; kingdom Metazoa; phylum Chordata; class Mammalia; order Artiodactyla; family Bovidae; genus Bos; species Bos grunniens. Next base: position 3,880,232 of record NC_141184.1, on the reverse strand, counting down.
TCAGTAACTGGGGGTTAACACAGACCACATTGCCATAGCCCCTCAGAATTCTTCTTATATCACATTGGGAATTCTGTTTTCCTTTGACCGAAAGAATAATGGTTTATCTGAGCTGACTCCGTAACCCCAAGAGGGGCAGTGAAGCTCTGAGGAGTTTGGCTAAGGTTCTGGGACAGAGTAGCACCTCCAGTTTCTGAGAGTGGCAAGAGCCCAAATGGAGGATGAGGACACCCCTGTCTGAGTTGGTGGGGGGCTCCCCACGTGGACACACTGGAGCGCATACCACGTGGGGAGGCAGAGGAGACCCTGCCCGTGTGTGCTGGGGTCACTGCAGACTCCCTGTGTTCTCAGGAACACCATTTTCCAAAGCACAGAACTGTTGCAAGGGAGAAGAGCTGAAGCATATTGTGCAAGTCAACATTTAAGCAGCTATTGAAACACAAACAGAAGAGCACCCTGCTTGGCCACCCCTGGCTGGCACTGCTCGCCTTTCTGCTCATCACACGGGGCACAGATGCCTGTTGCTGGGCACAGGGCCCCAGACCGCACTCCTGCATGTCTGCCTGGTCCACAGACTCTCAAAGCCAGCTGCCTCCAGTCTCTTGGACACCGGAGGCTTTCCGGTCTCATATTTGTTTTCAACCAGGCTCCTGGTTAAAGGTGTGCCAGATTCGACTTCAGGCATTTGCCCGTATTGGGGGAAAACACTTTCCGTTGAATGTGATGCTGTGAAGCAAGGCTGGCTGTTTGGTGGGGGTGGGGGGGGTGGGGGGTGGGCAGCAAGCAGGAGTGTGGCTGGAGTTCAGAAACAGGGATGTCAGGTCCTCTTGGTCCTAGAGGACCCCCGGGTGTGGTCCTGGTTCTCTGCCCCCTGTGTATGGTTGCCCGGAACAGGTAAGGAACAGGCTGGGGAAACAGAGATCCTCATAGCTGGCCATGTGGCTCATGAGAGCACCCGGAAGGCTGCACCCCCCGCCTCCCCCGCCACATATATTATAAGTTTCCAGTGACTGCTGACAGTCCATGGTACCAACTTTGTGCCAGAGACTCTGTTGATCAGCCTATTTAGTCGCTGTCACTCTCGGTGGTATTGGAGGTGGGGAGAATCTCTACTTTGCAAAGGAGGACACAGGGACCCAGAAGTGTGAAGGTAAAACCATGGCCCAGGTGGGGACTTGACCCAGTCATCTGGCTTCAGCATCCTGCTTCCAGCACCATCCTTCCGTCAGGGGCTCGTCACCCACCGCAGGCAACAGAGCTGTGAATGACCAACTGGATTCATGTGCGGCCCTAGATGACCCCCAGGCTGCCGGGCACCAGGAGAGAACCATCTTGACAAGGGTGACTCCATCAGGATTTATAGCAGTGACTTCCCACTCACTGCACACCTCTTTGGACAACTGGCTGTCAGAGAACATTTGTCCTGACCTCCCAAGGCCAGTGAGCACTGGTGGCCTTTTTGATATGAAGTAGGTCCTGAATAATTAATTGTTTTGCCAAATGCAGGACTTGAGCTCCCCACCCCCACACTATGTGCATGCCTGATGCTCAGTTGCGCAGTCGTGTCCGACTCTTTGCGACCTTGTGCACTGTAGCCCCCCAGGCTCCTCTGTCCGTGGGATTCTCCAGGCAAGAATACTGGAGTGGTTGCCATTTCCTCCTCCAAGGGATCTTCTCCACTGAGGGGTCGAACCCAGGTCTCTTGCATTGGCAGGCAGATTCTTTACCACTGAGTCCTCTTAGAAGTCTTTCCCCCAGACGATGGAACCCAAGTCTCTGGCATTGCAGCTGGATTCTTTACCAGCTGAGTCACAAGGGAAGCCCAAGAAATGAGGAAATACAAGGAAATCACCACATTTACAGTCTGATTTCCTTTCCATGCATTAAAAATGAGACTAAGGCTGCCAATCTAACACCAGCATACTTGTTTCTTGTTTTTGCATTTTCTTTTCTTTTTTTTGGCTGCCCAGCAGGGCCTGCAGGATCTTCGTTCGTTGACCAGGGATCTAACCCAAGCCCCTTGTACTGGAAGCATGAAGTCCTAGACACTGGACCCCCAGGGAGGTCTCTGTGCATTTTCTTTTGACAGCATACCCCACCTCTGCCATTCCTGGTCAAAGCTCCCTGTTTTGGGGCTAACGTGAGGAGTGAGTAGCTGCAAGTTAGTTTTGGTCCCTGTGGGTGATGTCATGGCTGATTTTATCGCTGGGCTGCCCCCTGCATTTGATTTTTGAGCCCTCTGATCAAACTTTGCCATGTGCACTCATTTCATTGTCTTTTGCATGCCATTTTGAGATTGTCTCAGGTTAAAAAAAAAAAGCATATTGGGATATTTAATCTTTGTGACTAGCAGTCAAGTTTTACTCTACCTGAGAACATCTCCCAGGGCCCAGCCTCCGAGTGTTTATTCCTGGGCGTCTTCACTGTATTAGGGAAGTGGGACTCTGACTCCATATTCAATCTGCTTCTTTTAATCTTTGCACTCTACTGATTTTGCTTCAAGTTAAGAATCTTGCCAATAGGCGGAAATATACAGATAGCCCATTCTCCCATTCCCAAGGCTTTGACCTTATATAGAGCTACAAAGTTGCAGAAAGAGAACATCTTTCATCTTGTTGGAGGTTTATGGGAAGGTGATGACTTGACCTACCTGGTTAGCTGGAAGAACACAGAATTCCAGTACCAAAATGTTTGCAACAACCAACCACATCTCTCCCTCAACTGACCTTTAAAAATGCTTTGCTGAAACCCTTTAGGGAGTTCAGGGTTTTGGAGGCACAAGCATCTGTTCTCCTTGACCCTGCAATAAACCTTTCTCTGCTCCGGAATTTGACATTTCAGTTCGTTTGGCCTCACTGTTCCTCATGCACGTGAACTTGCCTTCAGTAATATTTCATGATGAAGGAATCTGTGACCAAGTCCATCTCAGAAAAGCACCGTGGAACTTAGCTTGCACTTTTCCTCTATAGAGAACTTCCAGAGCCTCTAACCTGCTAAGGGGGTAGGGGATCAGATGGGATGAGTCAGGAGGGAGGGCTGACCATGTGGAGCTCAGGGAAAGAGACACAAAGAGAGGTCCCAGCTGAGGAGGGACCCTGGGCTGGGGTCCAGGCAGCCCCTTCTAGAGTAGTGTCTGTTCTCAACCATTTTAGAAAATGGCCCTCCAGGTATGACATGGCCAGAATCGGGCAGAATATTCATGTACACACACATGTTATCACTCAGTTTATAGCAGAGAAGAACGAACCCGACTCCTTATTGAATCTATTCCTCCAGCTCTAACTCTCGGTCAGTTGCCTGTGCGTAGTAACACTCCCTTTTGTAAGAGTGTTCTCTATATTCTGAAAGACACAGGGCATCCCATTCTCAAGTCTCTGACCTTTAAAAACATAACACTTTTCAATTTAAAAAGTTGAGTAACAGAAAATAACATTTGTCTTGGAGGCTTACAGGAACTTTGTGATCAGACCTACTTGAGCAGCTACAAGTACAAAAGATTTAGGCAGCAAGAAGTTCTCCACAACCAAAAACTCTCCTTCCCCTTTTAGTGTAAAAGAAGCCTGAACTCTGAGGTGGGCAGGATGTTCTTTAAGGATGCTAGTCCACCATCTTCTTGGTCTGCTGGCTTTCTGAATAAAGTCGCTATTTTTTATCCCCAAAACTTGGTTTATTGGTCTGTTGTGTGGTGAGCCTGGACTCGGTAACAAGTTGTTTGGGATAAAACATATGCGGTGATGAAAAATTCTTGAAGGTTGATGAGCTGCACTTTGGAGAATGTAGTCTCCTTTTAAGGGGCACAGAAAGGAAAAACAATGTGATCTCCACATGTCGGTGAAAGAGTGGTGAGATCAGGGTAGGAACTGAGGGTGAATAGGATTCAGGTAAGGAGACACATAAGGAAACAGGATCATTTAAGGTGACGCTGGCAACTCTGATGCGGAAAGCCATGCCTTCCCAGGACTGCGCCTGGAAGGCCCGTGAAGGGATATGAGAGTGAAAGTGATGGGTAACACTTAGATGCCTAAATATTTTCTAACTATTCCCGTTTAGATTGCCCACTCTGCTAGAACGCCCTTTTTTGTTGTCTAATAATCTCCCTCGTTTCTTCCTTCTCTCTGGCACCACTGCTTCTTTCCCTGGGGCACCAGCTTTGAGGTCAAGGGTTCATGGTTTTATCCAACAGCAAGTCCCTAAGACAGAAGACACCAGCGTGAGGAGGGTGTCCCAGGCTGGTAAAGAGCCAGTCATCTCAACCTTCTCCAGGTTTCTCATAAATCCATCAGTTCAGGTCAGTCACTCAGTCATATCTGACTCTTTGTGACCCCATGGACTGCAGCATGCCAGGCCTCCCTGTCTATCACCAACTCCCGAAGCTTGCTCAAACTCATGCCCATTAAGTCGGTGATGCCATCCAACCATCTCATCCTCTGTCATCCCCTTCTCCTCCCGTCTTCAATTCTTCCTAGCATCAGGGTCTTTTCCAACAAGTCAGTTCTTCACAAAATCCACACTTTATGTTAAAAATAAAATGTCAACATGGACACCAGGCAGAGTGGCAATCTGGAAGTTAACTTGCTGCATCTCTGGAGAAGAGAAAGAGAAGAATTGGAGCAGAAGATCCTGTGGCCTAACAGGGGAGAGAGAGGGCAGAATTCAGAAGAAACCAGGGGAAATTGTGCACTGCACACACACACACACACACACACACACTCTTAAACTCCTGGGTTTAGAAGCCCACACTGTCACAATGACAAGAAGACTATTTAGTTTCAAGATACTGGGAGACAAATGCCCTCCAAGAAAAAGTAAAAATTCCTTATGGGTTTATATAAGTCCCAGTCCTCAAAATTTCTTACACTTTCAGGAAATTGTGTCTGAAAACAGGGGATTCTAACACCAGCCACTGTGCAGCCTGACAAGGACTTCCAGGCTGGGCTCAGGGCAGACCGGGAGCCACAGAGCCCTGGGCTGCACATGAAGGCTGTTTCCTGGCCTCTGGTGAAATCCTTTCTCTCTGCAGAGCCGTTCTTCCCAAGGACAGTTTTGTCTTTCCCAGGCCTATGGGGTGAGGAAGACTTCCGGTGGGCAAGGGGTCTCGGCCGCATGGGACAGTGGCGAAAGCAGCTGCCAATCAACCAAGTGGTAGCAACCAGCAAGGAGTCGTTGCTGGAATGCTCAGAGTGTTTGTGGAGCAAGCCGAGGGGCTTCACACTCTGTTCCTCCAGCCCTGAGATTCCTGCACGCTTCCCCTTGCATTCCAGAAATGTTCAGGGCTGCTCCTCAAATAGTTGAATGAATGGCTTTTCCCACCATCAGGTCCATTTCATCCAGGCTTTCTGACTCTGCACAACTGCCATCTTTCCCCAATACTTCCTCTTTATACTTTTATTTTTTATTATTTATCCTTACTGTGGATTTTTCTAGCTACTTTTATGGATATTTCCGTTTTATACCCATAATACAGTCAAGTCAAAGAGTTTACTCTCTCAGACCTCGTCTTCATCCTTCTCTACTGGGGAGCAAACTATCCAGTTTGATTTCAGAATCCCAGAACTGGGTTCTGCGGGGGGGTGCAGGACTCCTCAAGGGGTGAGTGTCTGGGTGTGTACCCTGTGGGAGGGACACCGCAGAGATGTCACCTTCCCTGGGCACTGACTACAGACACAGTGACACTCGGAGCAGAAACTCCATTGAGGACAAATGGTCAGGGCCCATGGAGACTTCAGAAGAAAAGAAGCGAGATGAAAGTGAAAGTGGCTCCATGGTGTCTGACTCTTTGAGACCCCATGGACTATACAGTCCATGTAATTCTCCAGGCCGGAATACTGGAATGGGTAGCCATTCCTTTCTCCAGGGGATCTTCCCAACCCAGAGATCGAACCCAGGTCTCCCATATTGCAGGCAGATTCTTTACCAGCTGAGCCACCAGGGAAGCCCGAGACTTCAAAATAAAATGTGAAATGTGGGATTTTCGTGTTGGTTTCTGCCAGACATCATCATGAACCAGCCAGAGGAACACATATGTCCCCTCCCTCCCACTACCCACCCCATCCCACCCCATCCCTAGATTGTCACAGAGCCCTAGATTTGAGCTCCCTGTGTTGTACAGCAAACTCCCACTGGCTACCTAATTTTACATATCAGCCAGTCAGTTCAGTCGCTCAGTAATGTCTGACTCTTTGTGACCCCATGAACCGCAGCATGCCAGGCCTCCCTGTCCATCACCAACTCCTGGAGTTTACTCAAACTCATGTCTATTGAGTTGGTGATGCCATCCAACCATCTCATCCTCTGTCGTCCCCTTCTCTTCCTGTCCTCAATCTTTCCCAGTATCAGGGTCTTTTCAGTGAGTCAGGTGGACAAAGGATTGGAGTTTCAGCTTCAACATCAGTCCTTCCAATGAACACTCAGGACTGATCTCCTTTAGGATGGACATATAGTGATGTATATGTTCCAGTGTTATGCTCTCCAGTTGCCCCACCCTCTCATTCCCCCAGTGTATCCAAAGTCTATTCTTAGAGCATTTGAGGTTTATAGAACACTTAACACGGGAGGAACAGGGATTTCCCATGTATTCTCTTCCTCTCACAGTTTTCCCTTTCGTTCTTAACAATGTGAACTAGTGTGGTACACGTCTTGCCACTGATGAGCCAAAACTGGTGATTTAATTTTAATAAAGCCCTGACTCTTTAGCCTATGCTCATCACCCAGATCACTGCCGAGAATCTGACTTAGAAAATGTAGCCGAGTCCACCAGCCTCCTCTGCATCTGTGGAAATGAGGCTAGAGGATGAGATGGTTGGATGACATCATGGACACAATGGACATGAGTTTGAGCAAGCTCCTGGAAACAGAGAAAGACAGGGAAGCCTGGCCTGCTGCAGTCCCTGGGGTTGCAAAGAGGTGGACACGACTGAGCGACTGAACAATGACAACCACCTTGTGTCTGGGACATCCCTCCAACTAAATGCTTATTCCAGGTCAAAACTCACGGGGCTTGCCTGCGGGCAGTAGATATAGCCCTCTCTCTGTTGTGTCAGAAGGTTCCAAGCTCCACTTCCAGGACAGGAGCTATGGGAGGAACTGGAGGGCTCCCTTTTTTATTCCTTCTACGTCCTCAGCAAGGGGCATTTGTGTGGAACTGCGGAGGCAGCTAAAAGTTAGTGGGAAAGAGTGTAAATCACTTCATGAATGTATTCAGGAACTTTTTTTTAAACAAAAATGTGTATCTTGAAACATGGCCAATTCAACCCAGCAGAACTGCTGACTGCTGAAAATGTGTGCCTGGTACTCAGTCTATGGGCTCCGAATGCTGAAAATGCAGTTTTATTCATTTAAGTACCCTTACTCATGAACCTGAATGGAGGGAAAGTGTCAAAATGGGGGAGGCTTGGCAGGTTTGCTAATACACTGGTTTTCCTTTTCTCAGATTCAATAGCAGCATGTCTATCAGTTAAAATGTCCTCAGTTGTCTCCGAGGATGGATGAAAAGAAGAGTCAGAAATCAGGTGAGTGAGACATGCAGGGCCGGGGGTGTGTGGGAGACCGTCCAGCCCCGGGTCTGCTTCTCAGCTGGGGACTTGACTGAGCCTGGAGCCCATGTCTCCTGTGAGGGCTTTCCCAGCTCTGCAAACAGCAAATCTGCAACAGTGCCATAGCGCCCAGTGTGCAGGAAACACACATTTTCTTACAGTTGAATTTAATTCAGCTCCAGGAAGCCTGTGTTCATCTGATCAGAAAGTCACTGATTGTCCTTAGTATTTACCCTATGGTGGATACCACAACAGGCACCCTTCTTGTACAATTCCCACGGTGCTTCTGTGGCTTCTTTCTGGGGTGGGATGGTTTAAGGGGGGCTGGACACTGATGTTTTTATTTTTAATTTTTTAAAATTTATTGGCATAGAGTTGATTTATTATATTGTGTTAGTTTCTGCTGTGCAGCAAAATGAATCTGTCACACATGTACATATATCCATTCTTTGTTTAGATTCTTTTCCCATATAGGCCCTTACGGAGTACTGAATACAGTCCTCTGTGCTCTGCGGGATGTTCTGATATATTTACTTTGTATATCAGATCAGATCAGATCAGTCGCTCAGTCGTGTCCGACTCTTTGCGACCCCATGAATCCCAGCACGCCAGGCCTCCCTGTCCATCACCAACTCCCGGAGTTCACTCAGACTCATGTCCATCCAGTCAGCGATGCCATCCAGCCATCTCATCCTCTGTTGTCCCCTTCTCCTCCTGCCCCTAATCCCTCCCAGCATCAGAGTCTTTTCCAATGAGTCAACTCTTCGCATGAGGTGGCCAAAGTACTGGAGTTTCAGCTTCAGCATCATTCCTTCCAAAGAAATCCCAGGGCTGATCTCCTTCAGAATGGACTGGTTGGATCTCCTTGCAGTCCAAGGGACTCTCAAGAGTCTTCTCCAATACCACAGTTCAAAAGCATCAATTCTTCAGTGCTCAGCCTTCTTCACAGTCCAACTCTCACATCCATACATGACCACAGGAAAAACCATAGCCTTGACTAGACTGACTTTTGTTGGCAAAGTAGTGTGTAGATATCAGTTCTAATTCCCAATTTTTCCCTGCACCCTCTCATACCCTGGCAACCATACATTTGTTTTCTACATCTGTGACTCTATTTCTATTTGGTCGATAAGTTCATTTTGGCTATGCCAAAATGCCAGGAGGGATCTTGGTTCCTAGATCAAGGATCAAACCTGTGTTCTCTGCACTGGGAGCGTGGACTCCCAGCCACTGGACTACCAGGAGATTCCTGCTCACTGATGCTCTTGAAGCTTCATCTACTGTTCATATCTTAAAGGTGTCACAAGAGCAAACCATTTCTTCTCTTAGTTGCCAACATTTCAGTTGGGGCACCTGTGAACAAATTGCATTTCAAGGGATTTTCTTGAGAAAAGAAAAGAGAATTAGAGTTCTGTCAGGAAACGTGAGGTCCTTATCTGCCTCTTTAGAAAATAGATAAATGGTTCTCTCTCTTCTCATCTCCTTAATCAGCAATTCTCAACCCTGGATAGATGTTAGAATGACCCTGAGAATTTAAAAAATTCCAGCGACTCCATTTGGGACAAGGCCAACTCAACCAGGGTCTCAGGGCAGGGTGTGTGTGTGTGTGAGCTCTTTTCTCTTGAAAGGGCAGGGGCTGTGTCTGTTTTGGTATCTGCAAGCTCCTCTGGGGGTTCTGATGGGTGGTTCAGCCTGAGAACAGCTCCCTGTAGGATGCCCACTTCTTGGTCCTTTTTGGTTATTTTCCCACAGTCCATCCTGTCACAGTTTACTTTCTTGTTTATTTATTCAGGCTGCCTTCATTGCAGCATGCAAACTCCTTGTTGCAGCCTGTGGGATCTAGCTCCCTGACCAGGGTTTGAACCTGGGCCCCCTGCACTGGGAGTGCAGAGTCTTAGCCACTGAACCACAGGGAGAAGTCCCTGTAATTGACTTTCTAAGGCAGCAATTCTCAAAGCACGGTGCTCTGAAGAGCAGCAACAATGCCCGTTCCCAGCCCCATCCCAGCTCTGCGGACTCAGGTCCTCTTTGAAGCAGGGACGTTTCCAAGCGCCCTCCGGGTGATTCTGTGAATTGAGGTCTGGGAACCACCTGTCTGAGGCATCTGCTCTCCCCTCTCCCAGCACGACTTAAACTTCCCATCTTCAGCTTCATCCTGGTAGGTTTCAGACGTCCATCTGAATGTCCCTGCAACCGTGTCAAACAGGAAACCAAGGCTTCTCGCTCTCCATGTCTACTTAGCTCTCGATGTTATTCACCAGGATTCTGGACATTCCTGCTCAAGATCTGACAGTCGCCTTCAGTTCCACCTTCCTCCTCTTTCCGGGAACCCGTGTGTCCCCGGGTCTGGGTGCTTCTCCTCCACTGCTGTCACCAGGCTCGGCATTCTCTGCTCATCACTCTTCCATGGACACGGCAGAAATCCTCCTGAGGAGGACAGGGGCTGTTTCCCTCCCTCTTGCCCACTCTCTTCATCATGCTACGCCTCCAGGGTAACTTGTAGGTCCCACCCGACCCCTCTGCCCTCACCGCATACCGCAAGCAAGCAAACCCATCAGTTCCTCAGAATTAGTACAAGATGCAAGCCTTGCTCCCCCGTCTGCCTGCTGACACTTGTCCACACTGAACTCCTCTCTGTGGCCCCTGCCACAGACCCTGGGTTTCTGGGGGTGTCAATGGCCTCCAGGCTTCCTGCCTCCATGTCTCTGGTCTACTCCTCTGGACACACCGATTTCACTACTGTCCACCCTTCAGAGTCAGCTGAACTGTGACTATGTCCCACCTGGAAATAATCTCATTTGAATGCCTTTAGCATTTGCCTTGCAACATTTTGTTAACACTGGACATATTAGTAAGAGTCTCATGTTTTACAGACATTGAGGTAACCTCAAAAAGCTCCCTCTCTGTCTTCACCAGAGCTTCCTCCATGGATGAAGCACTGGGCCTTTTCTCTTTGTCCTTGGGTTGACTCTCCCTTCTTTAATCCCTGGCTTGCCATGTCTGCGTGGGATCAGCTGTGTCAGTCGAATGCCTTACTGGGGTCTCTCCAAGTGGAGTTTCTCCTCATTTCTCTGATCTTCTCGATGATCTTAACTGTATCCTTCAAGATGCATTTGACACTCTTCTCACCAGCTCCTGTATTTATTGTTTGCTCAGATGTATGGTTTGACTTTCTCTCTTGTCTCTTGACACCAGACGAGAGAGTCTCCTTACCATTTCATGCCTGCTAAATGTGTAGCAAACACAGGTTGGAACAAGTCCTCAGGTGAGTGGTGTCCTTTTCCTGGGCTCCCCAACTCTGAGTGCTGGATCTCAACACAAGGAGCAGGTGAGTTCCAGACCCAGACAGTCAGGATGAGCACCCATAGCTCTACATGGAGAAGCCATTACTATGGACAGCTTGACACAAACTTAGTTACTTCTGGAAGCATCTATTGGGCTTTAAGGAAGGTTAGCCTCATGCCTCTGTGGGGGCTTCCCAGGTAGAGCTAGTGGTAAAGAAGCTGCCTGCCAAGGCAGGAGACATAAGAGACACTGATTTAATCCCTGGGTGGGGATGAACCCCTAGAGAAGGAAAGGGTAACCTCCTCCAGTATTCTTGCCTGGAGAATCCCGTGGGCAGAGAAGCCTGGCAGGCTACAGTCCACGGGGTTGCCAAGAGTCAGACAGGACTGGAGCAAATTAACATATGTGCCTTTACATGGGTATAAGCCCCTCCCAGCAGCCTCCATCTTTACACCTGCCCAGGTGAGGGTGTGGAAGGGACTGGTCTTCCACACGTGCCAGGAGACACAGGCTGAGTTCTGGCCCCAGGACAGCACCTGGCCGGAGCTCCTGCAGCTGAGAAAAGCCCAGCAAGAGGAGAGTGGGGGACCAACCTGAGTCTCCACTCCAGGGGCAAGGTTTGCCGTCTGACCATTTTCCTCCAAGACCCTTGGAGGAATGGATGTACGGCTCTTTAACAGTATAGCTCAATACAGCTCCCATCTGCTTTCCCCCTTAGTTGTTAGTGGCCTCTTATATACTCTGGAGGGGGTGAGTTCATGGTCCCACACTGAGTTTGTCCCCACGGGCACTGCATACATGGTTCAGCCTCTCTCTCCCAGATGTGGCCTCCATGAAACATCCTCCTCCGCTCCCACAGCTCCGTGCCCATGACCTCCGCTGCTCTCCCATCTCTTCTTCTACTCAAGTCTGCAGGGTGACATGCTGATCCAGTGTGTGCCTCTGGCGGTGTGTGTGCACGCATGCGCACACAGGACTGGGCATGCTGATCCAGTGTGTGCCTCTGGCGGTGTGTGTGCACGCATGCGCACACAGGACTGGGCATGTTTTTTTTTCAGATCTGGCATTTTCACTTGATCGATAGTAAAATAAAGATTGACTTAGAGATACTAAGTGAAGTAAGTCAGAGAGAAATACAGATAATATAGGATATTATTTACATGGGGAATCTTTTAAAATAGGTAAAAACAAACTTATTTACAAAGCAGAAACAGACTCAGAGGCATACAGAGCAAACAGGGTTACCAAAGGGGACAGGTAGGGGGAGGGATAAATTGGGAGTTTGGCACTAAGAAGTACAAACTATATAGAAAATAGATATTCAGCAAAGGCCTCCTGTAGAGCACAGGAAACTCTGCTCAGTATTACATAATAACCTAAGTGAGAAAAGAATTTAAAAAAAGAACAGATGTATGTATATGTGGGGCTTCCCAGGCGGTGCTAGAGGTAAAGCACCCGCCTGCCAGTGCAGGAGTCGCAAGAGACACGGGCTTGAGCCCTGGGTCGGGAAGACTCCCCTGGAGAAGGAAATGGCAACCCTCTCCAGTATTCTTGCCTGGAGAATCCCATGGACAGAGGAGCCTGGTAGGCTACAGTCCATGGGGTCGCAAAGGGTTGGACACGACTGAGCGACTTAGCACGCACGCACATATGTATATGTATAGGTGAATCACTTTGTTGTACATCTGACACCAACACAAACTGTAAATCGATTATACTCCAGTATCAAATAAGCATTTTTAAAAATTAAAAGGAGATCCCGCCAGTTCTGTTCCCAGGGCAGTTTTATGTCCTCTGTCAAGCTTTTCAAAAGATTTGCTATCAAGGAAACACTGCTGCCCGCTTTGTAGCTCCCTGAAGCTTCTATTGTTTATTTATTTAAAATTTAACATCCCAGAGCACGCTCGTCTCTGCCTTTTCTGCCTGACCAGACTCCCAGGGCTGAGGAGGATCCCAGGGGAGCCAAAGACCAGGATCTTCTTTCCCAAAGCCCCACTTGTGGGTCTTCAGATGTCCAGTAATTTCAGCCTGTCTCTAGAAGTTATCTGGGCAGAATGCCAGCTGCCACGGATCTAAAGCTAAGGTCTTTGTCAAACCCTAGGACATTTCTTAAATATGTCAACTAATATTTATTGCTGGTATGTTTCTAATTCAGTTTCTTTAAATATGACCCAATGTTGCTAATGTTGAATGAAGCAAAATTCTATATTAAATTGCATTTAAATTAAAATGTTCAGTTTACTCATAATTAACAACCATGTTTATTTATTAATGTCACCTTACTTTAAATCATTAGATCAGCCTTCCAAGTTTATCCCCATGCTGATTTTCACAAATGGTTTAGGAATAGTTCAGGGAAGTATATAAAAAACCCAACCAAGCTTCCCCTGTGGCACAGGTGATAAAGAATCTGCCTGCACTGTAGGAGACCTGGGTTTGATCCCTGGATGGGCAAGATCCCCTGGATAAGGGAATGGCTACCCACTCCAGTAATTCGAGAATCCCATGGGTAGAAGTAGCTTGGTGGGCTACAATCCATGGGATTGCAAAGAGTCAGACATGACTAAGCGACTAACGCTTCTCCAAGATGAAGACATTCTTTATAGCCAAAGAAACCCAACTTTTCTACTTCTGGTCATTCATTTGTTCACACTAATACACAGTTTTTTTTTTTTTTAACTCTTTAAATGTACATTAGTAACCATATTAAAAAAAATTCTCAAAATGATCTTGTCAGTTTCTGCCTTTCGCTGTCAAACTCTGCAGTGTATTCTTCAGAAGTCAAGTGATTCCTTGTAGGTGTAGGTGCCTGAAATGGGGTGCACCTTTCTTCAGCTGCAACGCCGATTGATACATGTTAATCGGATCAGAGGCAAAAGAATTCCCTGCCCCTTACTGTGTCAACAGAGATCTTCAGTGATTAGCCTGAACCATGTGAAATTGTGTAAATAAAAAAGCTGAATCTCAACAGTTTCAAATGTTTATTTTTTAAATTTATTTTTAACTGGAGAGTGACAGCTTTACAGTAGCTAGGACTCAGAAGCCACCCATGTCCAGCAGCTGTTTCATCTGGTTTAACCGCACATGTACGTCAGCACGCATACATTTTTATGGGACATTTTTCAGGGAGTGTTTTCTGAAGCCTTGCCAAGTGGGGGTCCTCATTTGTCCCTTTCCTTCATAGGCGAGGTTTAAAATTTAAGGTACACATCTTGACTGTGGTTCATGAGAAGAATTAAAAATATCCTCCACGGCACATTGACCAGAAATTACCTGTAGAGACTTCATAGAGACAGACTAAGTCCCTGGACAAGGCCCCACCCTCATGGTCCCCACACTGAACATTCTCTTTCTCAGCCTCAAGTCCACCCCAACCCCTCGCTTCTGGAGTTCTCAGGGCTCAGCCTGAGCCCACTGGCCTGTGGCTTGCAGCTCAGTTTCCCCCCCTCTTTTAAGACACAGCCTGGCAATGTGTTTTTTTAAAATTTTAAGTCCTTTTGGCCTCATCCCAGGAAACTACTTGCTGCTTTGACCCTGGCCCCATCTCAGGGTGACCCTTGATCTTTTCCAGCCTTCTGGGGAACATCCTGGGCTCAGGGAGCTTCAGCTGCCCCAGCTTCCTGTGGAGTCTCAGAGCTGTGCTTTGCAGCACACACACGCATATAATGTATGGTACTAATATATATATATATATATATATATATATATATGAAGAGTATATAAAGTAAAGAGTCTGCTTGAAATGCAGGAGGCCAAGTCTCGATCCCTGGGTCAGGAAGATCCCCTGGAGAAGGCAATGGCACCCCACTCCAGTATTCTTGCCTGGGAAATCCCATGGATGGAGGAGCCTGGCAGGCTACAGTCCATGGGGTTGCAGAGTCAGACATGACTTGGTGACTCACACACACACACACACACACACACACACACACACACCCTACACACACATCTCTCACATCTTCTTTATCCATACATCTTCTTAATATTTTAAACTTACTTTTCACAGCTTTTCAAAAACCATTGGTGGTTTAGAATTGCCATTTATATAATGATGTTTAGATGATTAGATATAGTCAAGTGAAACATCTCTTCACCTCTTTTCTCTCTCATTCCGTATCAGAGCAATATGAAATATCCAGTCTATTGGTGTTTGCTTGGGGTTTTGTAAAGCTCTGAGTGATCTATAATTAGTTTATATCTAAGAGTCCCCAGTAGCTATGTATCTCGTGGAATTATTTTTTATTGAGCCAGCAGGAATAAACTTGGAGTAGTTATTGTTTAATTCTCCCTTAAAATGTGGGGTTGGCTTTGGAGTGGTGTTGGCTGCTCTGTGGTGGCCACGTGCTCATGGATCTGAGTGTCCTGTGGAGTTTCTGTCCACCCAGCTCTGCTCACCCAGTGTTTCCACCTCACCTCCCCTGCCCTGGGTGCACAGGTAGCTTCTCAGGCTGAGTATACACAGACGTCATCTCCACAGCATCAGTAAGTGTCCACTCCCAGGGAGCACAGTGGTAAAGAGTCCACCTGCCAGTGCAGGAGACCCAGGAGACATGGGCTTGATCCCTGGGGCAGGAAGACCCCCTGGAGCAGGAAATGCCAGCCCCCTCCACTATTCTTGTCTGGAAAATCCCATGGACAGAGGAGCCTCGTGGGCTACAGTCCACAGGGTTGCAGAGTTGGACATGACTAGGTGACTAAGCACGCATATGCTCACCCTTTGGATTTCACTCCATGTGGAAGGCCAGGGTCGATTGCAGATTCCTGAAGAATGGAGACCTGGTCTTCTGAGAGATGATCATGGAAGTCAAGGAAGCCAGACAGAGAAAGACAAATATCATATGCTATCACTTTATATGTGGAATCTTAAAAAATGATACAAATGAACTTATTCATAAAACAGAAATAGACCCACAGGTTATTTAATAGACTCTAAGGTTACCCAAGGGTTAAAGGGAGGGATTAATTAGAAGTTCGGGATTAACATATATATGTATTAACATATATACTACTATGTGTAAAATAGATAAGCAACAAGGATCTACCGTATAGCACAGGGAACTATACTCAATATTTTGTAATTATATATATATATAAATAAATATAATGGAGAAGGCAATGGCACCCCACTCCAGTCAGTACCCTTGCCTGGAAAATCCCATGGATGGAGGAGCCTGGTGGGCTGCAGTCCATGGGGTCGTGAAGAGTCGGACAGGACTGAGCGTCTTCACTTTCACTTTTCACTTTCATGCATTGGAGAAGGAAATGGCAACCCACTCCACTGTTCTTGCCTGGAGAATCCCAGGGACGGGGAGCCTGGTGGGCTGCCATCTATGGGGTCGCACAGAGTCGGACACGACTGACGTGACTCAGCAGCAGCAGCATACATATATAAAACTGAATTCTTTGCTGCACACCTGAAACTAACACAACATTGTAAGTCAACTACTGCTCTTCAATTAAAAAAAAAAAATGAAAGCGCCATCCTAAAACCCACATATCATTTTGGAAGAATGAGAAATCCTCCAAATACAACACGTGTGTGGGGCCAGAATCACTTGTGTTTCAGGAACAGATACGCTCTGTGATTGTCAAGCGCTTGGTCCACCACTGAGAAGGACAAGGTGCTGACTCTCGCACTGACGGCGTAGCCAGGGCTCTGTTGCGTCGGAACCCCGAGGCTTCCTGCATGTGACCTGCACCTGGGGTAAAGGAGGGGTCCGCGCAGCACAAGAACACAGCCAAGCTGGGGGCCCCTCTCGGAGAGCCCACACCCACTCGGGCACAGCCAAGCTGGGGGGCCCCTCTTGGAGAGCCCACCCCCACTCGGGGGACGCGTCTGGCCGTGAGCCAGTCACAATGAGCTAGCAGAAGGAGAAGGACGCTGAGTCTTTGTCCAGGAAAAAGGTAAGTTTTTGAATCATAACAAAAGAGTTTGGCAAGATCAGTCTAAGTCCTGTATAAATTGTGTGAGTGTGCTTGCTAAGTTGATTCAGTTGTGTCTGACTCTTTGCGACCCTATGGATTGTAGCCCACCGCCAGGCTCCTCTGTCCATGGGGTTTCCCAGGCCAGAATACTGGAGTGAGTTGCCATTGCCTTCTCCTCTGACCCAGGAATTGAACCCCACATCTCCTGCTGCCCCTGCATTGGCAGGCAAATTCTTTACTGCTGAACTACCAGGGGAGCCCTGATACAAATGATCATAGCATATACAATCAGGGGATTTCACTCCACTTAAATCATGTATAGGGGAAAAGCCTGAAATAGTCCTCAAATATTACTAAGGTAAATATTAATATTGTACAGACTGCTTTAAAAATAAGTAAACTTTGTCATGGGGGACCTGGAAAATCACTTCAAGACTAATAATATTCCAGGAAATTCATCTCTGCTCATTCTGAGCAGCAGACATAACCTGAGTTACTAATCCCAGCCGCTATGACTGGCCAAGTATAACTAGTTGTGAGATCATAACAGGCGCCTATGGGCATGTCTTAAGCAAAAGTCTCTTGGTTTGAAGGTT
This sequence comes from Bos grunniens, assembly GCF_055505025.1. NCBI lineage: Eukaryota > Metazoa > Chordata > Mammalia > Artiodactyla > Bovidae > Bos > Bos grunniens. Next base: position 3,862,894 of record NC_141184.1, on the reverse strand, counting down.
TGGAGCACTCCCTCTGGACTGTCCAGCCAAACTCAGCCATCATGTCTAGAAAGACCTCTGGAAGGACACTCTCCACTACTTTTACGAGACTGTTTCCCCTCAGTGAGAATGGAAACCTACTTTAAATGATTATTGGAACTTAAACGACTTGGTCTATTAAGAATGTAACGTGCTTGTCCCAACCCGTCCCTAGAAATCTGCAAAGTTATAAGTGGGAGATACTATGGCCATCGGATTTCCCCAATGGCTCAGCGGGTAAAGACTCCTCCTGTGATGCAGGGGACACAGGAGACTCAGGTCAGGAATATCCCCTGGTGGAGGAAATGGCCACCCACTCCAGTGTTCCTGCCTGGAGAATTCCATAAACAGAGGAGCCCCGTGGGCTACAGCCCATGGGGACGCAAAGAGTCGGACATGACTGAGCAACTGAGAGAGCAACTGTGGCCATGACTGTGAACCAAATGTCAACATTTATTTCACACTTTAATGTGAAATTTTAATGAACTCCCATTTCTCCCAAATCAGGTACACTGTATCTTGATTCTCCATTTGCCCACAGCTCACACACAGGCTACAGCCTGTATTTTATTTTTACAAGAGGTAGGTAAACTGACACCAAGCCTTGTAAAAGGAGGACCACAGCAACAGCAGCAATGACTGCAGGAGTCAAACACAAAACACACTCATACTGTGTCATACTACTGACATTCAGTCCAGTAATCCTCCCTTCTAACAACTCCTTTATTTTGCAGTGAAAATTGATTTATATAATTTTTGTGCCTGAACTGTTGTGGAATTCCTAGTTTTGTTTTCCTTCCTAACCCTCCCTTCCCCTCACTCTTCTCCATCAATTGCTTCCTTGCACAAATTGGCTGTCCAATTGGAGGCGGGAACACTGCTGGGATGTGGGAAGCCGAAGGAGCCCCACTGTGGCCACACAGAACATAGGAGGGGACAGGGTGACTGAGTCAGATCCTGGGGGGCACAGACAGAGGGGAGGGGATTCTTTCTGCTTGGTTTTGGGGAATCCCTGGAAGGTTTCAAGAGTCTATGAGAGAGAGAGTGAAGTTGCTCAGTCATGTCCAATTCTTAGCAACCCCATGGACTGTAGCCTACCAGGCTCCTCCTTCCATGGGATTCTCCAGGCAAGAGTACTGGAGTAGGTTGCCATTTACTTCTCCAGGGGATCTTCCCAACACAGGGATCGAACCCAGGTCTCCTGCATTGCAGACAGACACTTTACCATCTGAGCCATGAGGGAAGCCCCAAGAGTCTATACTGTTTGATTATCAGAATTAATATCTCACCAGTTGGAGAGGGCAGAGAAAGCCGGAAACGTGAGTGAGAGATGCAGAGAAAGACTCTGAAAAGACAGGTGCTTTCTGGTGTGACCTGTGCATGAGATGGCTGGGGCGGTGTTCATTTTCAACTCATAGCTTGAGGTTGGGTATTGAAGGACTTTGAGGGTTATGCATTCAATTTGCAATCAATCGAAATTTATTTTGAAGAAAGTAGGGACATTTCATATTTTCAAGGAAGGGAATTGTATGAACTGATCTATGTTTTCTAGAGGCAACTCTAATAATAAGGATGGGAACCAATCACAAGAGACGTGCCTAGAAGCTTTATTATTTTCTTTTGCATATTTTATTCTGTCCGGTTAGGCTGGTTTTTGTCTCTAGTGTGAGGTAGTAGGCAAGATTCATGTTTTTTTTTCCTATATAGATGTAGGATTCACCAATACTACCCATGGAAATGATCACGCTTTTCACACTGAGCTTCAGTGCCCCCTTCACTGCATATCAGTGGTCGATTACCTACGCTAAGATCCCAGTGAAAGTCTCCTCTGTATCCAGTCATTGGCTCTAGAACACCTGTTCCTTCCAGTTTGAACTCAGCCCCATGACTTATTTTGACCAATTAGACATCCCATGGACAGAGGAGCCTGATGGGCTGCAGTCCATGGGGTCGCTAAGAGTCGGACACGACTGAGAGACTTCACTTTCACTTTTCACTTTCATGCATTGGAGAAGGAAATGGCAACCCACTCCAGTGTTCTTGCCTGGAGAATCCCAGGGATGGCGGAGCCTGGTGGGCTGCTGTCTCTGGGGTTGCAGAGAGTTGGACACGACTGAAGTGACTTAGCAGCAGCAGCAAAGAACATCAACGTGCATGTGAATTTTCATGTGCCCTCCGACATGATCATGCCTGCTGTCTTTAGAATCCTCTGAACTTAACATGATGGCATGCATGTTGGGATGGAGGATATGAGGGACCTGTGGCTGAGAACCCAGGCATGTTAGCCCTCATAGACCAACAAGAGCCAACTGACCCCAGACGAGCAAGGCAGCCCAGACTCCATCAGCAAAGGCACTGCCAGGAGCTGCAGTTGACCAGGGTGTCCAGATGGGATCTGTAAAACTATCCAGCTGGCCACTGACGCAGGGCATAATACACGGGCACGCTTTAAGGCACTGCCTGTCAGGGTGGTTTGTAAAACACCTTTATCATGATAATAGGGAGCTAGTGTAGACACTGCTACTTCAGAGTAGGGTGGTGCTGTAACAAAAATATAAAATAACCATCATTGCACTGGGGCTTGGTGGTGGGTCAAGACTGGAAAAAATGGGTGGAGACTTTTCAGGAGGCTGGAATTATGGAGGCCACGTTGTTGTTGGTGGTACAGTTTGTAAAACCATGGTGGGTGGTATCTGAGAAACAGCAAATGTACTAAATAAACTTTTGGATTTGAACAATTATATTTTGAGGCAGAATGCTGAATGTTCAGCTGGCTATTATTAGCTAAGTAAAGAGCTAAGATAAGAACACAGCATTTTACAGGTAGAATTTAGAGAAAATATGAAAGAACCAAAATTTTCAGCGTTGGCATATAAAACTATTTCTCATCTCCAGTATTTGCATCTGGTGAAATATTCTCTGGCTAAATTTTCAGCATCGTACATCTTCTCAGGTATGTATAAATTTTACCTACCATCGAACATTAATCAAACTGGGAAATACAACAAGGATATCCACTAATCCACAGTTCACTTTCAAATTTTAGCAATTTTTCCAGTAATATTTGTTGCCCTTACTTTATATTTATACTCCAGGACCCAATTCAGACTCCCACATCACATTTAATTGCCATGTCTATTTAGTCTCCTTTAATTCAGAAAATGTACTCAAGTACTTCTGTCTTCTATGACTTTGACTTCAAGAATACAGCTGTGTTATTGTGTACAATCTCTCTCAATGTGGGTCTGTTGCATGCTTCCTCATAATTGATTTCAAGTTATGCTTTTATGCATAAATATTAAAAAATGATGTTTTCTTCACAGGACATTATATCTGTAGGCAGAGGATATCAGTTTGTCTCATTATTAGGGATATTAACTCAGGTTACTTGGTTAAGACTGTGTTTGGTGAACACCTTGTAAAGTTAATGTTCCATTTGTAATTAACAAGTAATTTTGCATCTACACACACCTCTATTGTTTATCAAGTGTTCAGTGGTCCGTTTTTGTACCTAAAGAACCCAGCTTGACTCAGTTATTGCCATAGTGACGTTCTTCGTTCTTCACCAGGCACAATGACACTCAGTGTTGGTGGTTATACGTAAGTGAATGGTAGATTGTTACAAAAAATCATGAGAACAAATCATAAAATAGTAGAGACACTCTGAGCGTGTCCCACAGGCATCCTCTAAGGGGATGCAGTCAGGAGTGGCACCTGCCTCACACCATGGGATTTCTGCAGCAGGAAGCCACACTGCCCTGCTCAGCCCAGCCTCTGCAGACAGCTCTGTGGCGCTTGGTGTGGGTGCCAGGGCCCGACCTGGTGGACAGGTCTCTACCCTTCCCCTCACCACCCTGGAATCCATAGGGCACCTGTTTTTTACATGTCCTGGTTTCTGGATAGAAGCCACGTTCGAGTTTGTCCAAACAGACTGATTGGTGGAGCCAAGGTCACAAGCCTGCAGAATAGCTGCAAGGGAGTCTGGCGTCCAAGTTGTGGCTTCTTCCTTGTGAGACAGGAGCATCAAGCCACAAGTGAGGGATTCACTCACCTCTGTACGGGAACATTTGGATGATTTTTTAAAATGATTAATTTTAACAACCTCATTTTTCCTTTCTTTTTTATTTTTCTAAAATCACTTTCTACCAGAATAAAACACTTTCTTCATTCTTTTTTCTCTCTTTAACGTTATCCATGCTTTTAATAATTGTGGCTCACTCTAAATTGTGTAACAATGTTTGAAACTATTTAGGCTTTCTAATTTTCAACAGTAGGATAAAGAGCATGCTGTGCTTTAGCTAGCCTCCTGATTCTGTTCCTGTTATCTAGAATTTCAGTGCCAGCTCTTTAACCACAAAAATCAAATTTAGGCTCATAATTAATTATGGTATCACATGTATGTTACCAAGGTCTTAGATGAGCAAGGTTTCTGTATTCCCACTCCAAGCCTCTGCCTACACTTTTCTTCTTTTTATTATGTTTAATTTCTTCTTCAATTGTAAGATGTTTGTTAACTGGCTTAGAATTTAAAATTGAAAATGTCTTTATTATATTGTATGGGCTTCCCTGGTGGCTCAGGGGTAAAGAATCCACCTGCAATGCAGAAGATGCAGCAGGAACCACAGGTTGGATCCCTGGGTCAGGAAGATCTCCTGGAGGAGAATCTCACTGGCAACCCACTCCAGTATTCTTGCCTGGGAAATTCCACAGACAGAGGAACCTGGCAGGCTACCGTCCATGGGGGTTGCAAAATTGTCAGACATGACAGAGTGACTTAACAATATTATTATATCATAAATTTGAAAGACCATGGATCAACATATAATTCAATGTTGATCTTTCCCCCTTTAACATTTTCAAGCTATTATTCCAGTTCTTTCTTTATCAATTTAACCAATGAGAAGTCTATTAGTCTAACAGATATTTCTTTTTATTTATAAAAATTCTGAAAACTTTTATTTTTTTTTCTTTGCTTTGCTGTTCTAAATTTCCCTGCCTTACAATCCTATGTGAATTTTTCCTCTCAACTCACTTTGATATCAGATTGAGTTTCTTATAGAAGACACAAGGCTTTTATTAAATGGGAAAATGTTTCAGGCATCAGCCCTTAGACTGTTGTTGCTACTGAGGGTTTGTTGGAGTCTTTCAGTATATCTCTTTAAGTGTCTCTTAGTTTTCCTTGACTTTTCTCTTAATCCCTTCTTAATAAATTCCTCAGTGTTATCTTACTACCCAGTAATCCTCTGGGAAGCTCAACTTTATCTTGCTTTTCACTCTTATTTTCACTTTGACTATCTTCACTTTTGTTATAGTATCTATGCCAATGGTTAAGAAAGATTCATTCACTCACTGATTCAATACTCTTGTATTTCATGTATCTAGGCATGCTTTCAGTATGACTTCACTGAGTATCTGTTGGCATTGCAGTCTGTGTTAGGGAAGACTATTTCATATTTTTGTTAGGTTAGGAAATGGGCCAATTTTTCTTTACTTAAATATTTTTATTATCTTAGTTCAAGATAAGAGAAACTTGGTCAATCAATAACTTAAGCCTCAAGCTATCACTCTTAGCAAACATTGAATTAAATTTCCATAACTGGCTCTTAGGAGAAACCAAAGACTTTCTTTCTCATTCTAACTCCTTATTTGTGGGCATAAAGCAAAGAGTCGGACACAACTGAGTGACTGAACTGAACTGATGCTTTTCTCCTGTGGGTCACATGGTCAAACCTGTCCCATTAATTATCCCACGATGGAAAAATTCAGGCTACATTTAATTGTTCTTTTCTTTTTCAATGCATGCACTAGAAATAATAATTATTCTTTTTTGATAGATGGCTGGGGTTAAGTCATCTTAAAAGTCTACTTTTCTTCCCTTTCTCCCTTCTTCCTTTCCCTGTTCTTCCCTATTCTCCTTTTTCCTACCTTTGCCACATGTTTGCTATCTATCCCGTGCTGGATGCTGGCAATCCTCACAACAAAATACCTGGCCCTTGACTTCCAGGTCTTCAGATTCTCTTGAGGAGCAGATTTAGCTAAGATTCTAACCATGGCATGGACACGAATTTGAGCAAACTCCAGGAGATCATGAAAGACAGACAAGGCTGGCGTGCTGCAGTCATGGTGTTGTGAAGAGTCTGACAAGACTTAGTGACTGAAAAACAGCAACAAAAAATAACTAACATGGCAGAGCTCCTTGCTTTATCAGGCCTGGGGTGATAATGGAATTCATCAACTGTAAGACCTCCTGGTAAATCAAAGAGACTTCGCAGAGCAGCTGAAGCTTGAATTGAAGCATTCAGGTGTGTGTCGTTGTTGTTCAGTTGCTCAGTCGTGTCTGACTCTTTGCCACCCCATGGACTGCAGCATGCCAGGCTTCCCTATCCTTCACCATCTCCTGGGGCTTGCTCAAACTCATGTCCATTGAGTCAGTGATGCCATCCAACCATCTGGCCCTCTGTTGTTCCCTTCTCCTCCTGCCTTCAATCTTTCCCAGCATCAGGGTCTTTTCTAATGAGTCAGTTCTTTGCATCAGGTGGGCAGAGTATTGGAGCTTCAGCTTCAGCATCAGCCCTTCCAATGAATATTCAGGACTGAATCCTTTAAGATGGACTGGTCTGATCTCTTTGCAGTCCAATGGACTCTCAGAGCATTCTCCAGCAACACAGTTCAAAACCATCAATTATTCAACATTCAACCTTCTTTATAGTCCAACTCTCACATCCATACATGACTACTGGAAAAACCATAGCTTTGATTTATGGACCTTTGTTGACGAAGTAATGTATCTGCTTAAGATGCTTTCTAGGTTTGTCATAGAACCTAGAAGATACAAGGCTTCTATTAATTTCATGGCTGCAGTCACCATCTGCAGTGATTTGGAGCCCAAGAAAATAAAGTCTCTCACTGTTTCTGTTGTTTCACCAGCTATTTGCCATGAAGTGATGGGACCAGATGCCATGATTTTCATCTTTTGAATGTTGAGTTTTAAGCCAGTTTTTTCACTCTCCTCTTTCACCTTCATCAAGAGGCTCTATAGTTCCTCTTCACTTATTGCCATAAGGGTGGTGTCATCTGTACATCTGAGGCTATTGATATTTCTCGCAGAAATCTTGATTCCAGCTTGTGCTTCACCCAGTCTGGCATTTCACACAATATACTCTGCATATAAGTTAAATAAGAGGGTGACAATACACAGTCTTGACATTCTCCTTTCCCAATTTTGAACCAGTTTGTTGTTCCATGTCCAGTTCTAACTGTTGCTTCTTGACTTGCATACAGGTTTCTCAGGAGGCAGGTAAGGTGGACTGGTATTTCCACCTCATGAAGAATTTTCCACAGTTTTTTGTGATCCATACTATCAAAGGTTTTAGCATAGACAATGAAGCAGAAGTAGATGTTTTTCTGAAATTCTCTTGCTTTTAAGATGATCCAACAGATGTTGGCAATTTGATCTCTGGTTCTTCTGCCTTTTCCAAATCCAGCTTGAATATCTGGAATTTCTTCGTTCATATACTGTTAAAGCCTGGGCTTGAAGAATTTTGAGCATTACTTTGCTAGCATGTGAGATGAGTTCAATTGTGTGGTTATTTGAACATTCTTTGGCATTGCCTTTCTTAGAGATTGGAATGAAAACTGATATTTTCCAGTCCTGTGGCCACTGCTGAGTTTTCCAAATTTGCTGGCATATCGAGTGCAGCACTTTCACAGCATCATCTTTTAGGTTGAGATAGCTCAACTGGAATTCCAACACCTCCACTAACTTTGTTTGTAGTGATGCTTCCTAAGGCCCACTTGACTTTGCATTCCAGGGTGTCTGGCTCTAGGTGAGTGATCACACCATCATGGTTATCTGGGTCATGAAGATCTTTTTTTGTACAGTTCTTCTATGTATTCTTGCCACCACTTCTTAATATCTTCTGCTTCTGATAGGTCCATACAGTTTCTGTCCTTTATTGTGTCCATTTTTGCATGAAATATCCACTTGGTATCTCTAATTTTCTTTAAGAGATGTCTAGTCTTTCCCATTCTAGTGTTTTCCTTTATTTCTTTGCATTCATTCACTTAAGAAGGCTTTCTTATCTCTCCTTGCTATCTTTTGGAACTCTGCATTCAGATGGATATATCTTTCCTTTTCTCCTTTTCCTTTTGCTTCTCTTCTTTTCCCAGCTATTTGTAACTCCTCCTCAGGCAGCCATTTTGCCTTTTTGCATTTCTTTTTCTTGGGGATAGTTTTGATCACCACCTCATGTACATTATGAACCTCTGTCCATAGTTCTTCAGGCACTCTATCAGATCTAATCCTTTGAATGTATTTGTCACCTCCACCGTATAATAGTAAGGGATATGATTTAGGTCATACCGTAATGGCCTAGTGAATTTCCCTCCTTTCTTCAATTTAAGTCTGAATTTTTCAAAACGGAGTTCATGATCTGCACCACAGTCAGCTCATGGTCTTGCTTTTGCTGACTGTATAGTGCTTTTCCATCTTTGACTGAAAAGAATATAGTCAATCTGATTTCAGTATTGACCATCTGGTGATGTCGATGTATAGAGTTGTCTCTCGTGTTGTTGGAAGAGGGCATTTCCTCTGACCAGTGCGTGGATGGGTATGTATAGTAGAGATAGTGTGTGGGGCTGAGTCCCAGCGTTAGTAATTGTTAGAGAGAAAGAGAAGCTTGGTTCAAACCCAGTTCTTCCTCTGATTGGCAAATGCTGAACACATCACTTAACCACTAGAGCTTCAGTTCCCTCACTTGCACATGGGTTGCTAACAGCTGACCCAATAGAGTTCTGTGGGGCATAAACCAGGGGATACACTCAGACCCTGGCACAGTGCCTGGTAGGGGGAGCCTTCTGAGGGTGGGGCAGCTGTGACCTCTGTGTGTTGGGGGATGGCCAGGTCCTGAAGTGAAGTATTAGTTGCTCAGTCATGTCTGACTCTTTGCAGCCCCATGGTCTAACCATGGTATTCTTCAGGCAGGAATACTGGAGTGGGTAGCCATTCCCTTCTCCAGGGGATCTTCCCAACCAGAGATCAAACCCCAGTCTCCTGCACTGCAGGCAGATTCTTTACCATCTGGGTGACCAGGGATGCCTTTCTTTCTTTTCTATTTTCTTTTCTTTCTTTCTTTCTTTTTTTTTTACCATCAAACCACTAACACAGGCCTGACTGTCTGCCTTGCTGAGGTCATGGAGTTCACTGGAATAAGGGCATGCCCCCACTTCCAAGCATTATGTGCTGTGTTATGGTCATTGGTGGCTTCTTCTCCAGGAAGCTGTAGATGTGCTTGCCAGCAGCCATCATCAGCTCCTAGAAAGCAGGTGCTTCTGCTCAGCTCCCTACTGGGACCAATGAAGCAATGGACCGAGAGTGCAGGATCAGTGGTCAGATGCTACTGCCTGCAAGGAGGTGTGTGTGCCCCGGGAGCCAGGCCACGAGGCATCCAAGGCTCCCGCTCCATGTCAGGAGGGAGGGCAGAGAGCATGAGGCCAGCCATCCGCTGGGCAGCTCTCCTCTCTGCCTTGTCAAGGACTTTGCACAGACCTGGATCAGAGTACCTGCTGAGTCTGACCCTGTGCCAGGGGCTTAATGGTGGCTTTGAGATGTCCAGATGTGTCCTCCACCTGCCACAGCTATCCCGATGGCAGGGAATGACTTTCAGATCACTATGATCATCAATGGACAAACCAATCATCAATCAAATAGAACTTGGCTTTGGCACTGCATTCCAAAAGAAAATAGTATGGATTCTGTTGAATAATTTAGAATAAAGATGAAACGAGTACTTTGATACAACCTGTGAGTGCTCAGTGGCTCAGTCACATCTGACTCTTTGTGACCCCGTGGACTACAGCCCACCAGGCTCCTCTATCCATGGGATTTCCCAGGCAAGAACACTGGAGTGGGTTCCCATTTCCTTCTCCAGGGGATTTTCCCAATCCAGGGATCAAACCTGCTTTGGCAGGTGGCACTTCACCACTGAATCACTGGGGAAGCCCCAAGTCTGAAGCCACTTTATTACAATTCCACCCTTGAACTTGGAGAAGATTGACATTATTTTATTGGCTTTCTGGTTCAGTGTGGTGTCAGATGTGACAGTGTTTGTACAGGTTTCCTTTATTCCTCATTCTGAGGGTAGATCAAGATGCCAGAGAAATTTGGCATCTAGATTTGGAGAGAAAAGTCCTGGGAGTCTTAGTAGGTGACACAAACCACTTATGTTAAATCCTTTAGGGACTGTTCCTTTTTGGGCAGGAGGTACCCTCAGGAATCTCCCTCCCCCAAGCCCCAACCACACCCTTCACCACTGGCCTTGAGTGGAAACCGTGAAGTTTTAGGATGGATCTGTCAGCCATTTTCTTTCCTTCAGAAAGTACTAATTTGGGGATCTATAAATATTTCTCAAAAGGCAAATACTTCACTTTTCTCTTAATTTGTTGTTCAGTTTCTCAGTCATATCCGACTCTCTGTGACCCCATGGATTGCATCACGCCAGGCTTCCCTGTCCTTCACTATCTCCCTGAGTTTGTCCAAATTCATGTCCATTGAGTCAGTGATACTATCTAGCCATCTCATCCTCTGTCACCCCCTTTTCCTCCTGCTGTTGATCTTTCCCAGCCTTGGGGTCTTTTCCAATTATTCAGTTCTTCGCATCTTCTGGCCAAAGTATTGGAGCTTCAGCTTCAGCAACAATCCTTCCAATGAATGCTCAGGGTTGATTTCCTTTAGAATTGACTAGCTTGATCTCTTTTCAGTCCAAGGGAGTCTCAGGAGTCTTCTCCAGCACCACAACTTGAAAACATCATTTCTTCTGTACTCAGCCTTCTTTATAGTTCAACTCTCACATTGCTAACAATTATTGAATATTTTCCTTGTTGGACTACTTTTGACCCCAGGAATGGTGGAACTAGAAACTAGCTCACCAGTCTATGGTTGTTGTTCAGAAGGGATATTGTGAATGTTTCGACTTGAAATCAGGTTTGTCATTGAACTTTGGGTGAATAAACAGAATATTAATGGCAAAAATATGTTTCTAGCCCAAGATTGCTTTTTCTCCCTATGCTTTATGGTCTTAAAAATCCACATCTGGTAGAAGCACTGTTAGGTGTTGAAAAAAATAAAGAATCTGGCCATCTGCACAGAGTAAAGCCCTTTGAGAAGTTAATATTAGTGAGAAGAAAGAAAAAGAGCTGTCTCTCAGTGACTGCCCTGATCCATGTCATAAGGGCTAAAAAATGAGTATCAGTGCTGAGTTATGCAGTCAGGGTCACCCACAGTCAGGCAGGAGTCACTGTATGGAGAAATTTCTGTTTCACTTTCCAAAAAGAGGAAAGGGCGGTCAGGGAGAACTAGACTGGAAGGCTGCTGGCAGCCCAAGGCAGGCGGTGGACCACGAGCGTGTCGTCTTCCCAGAGGACCTTGGAGCCGAGTCCTGTAATAGAGCAACCAGAGGGAGGGGCCAGGCGCAGTCTGGTCTGTCTTGCCCAACACATTCTCTGGGCCACGTGCTTGCTTGGTGTCTTCTCACCTGGGACTGTATCATCACAGAAGAAGCCTCACACTTATCCTGCCCACAAACAAAAATTATTAAACTTATTAATACTAACCTCAAGTGCTTACATGCTCAATTGTGTTCCACTCTTTGCATGAACTGTAGCCTGCCAGTCTCCTCTATCAGTGGGATTTCCCAGGCAAGAATACTGGAGTAGGTTGCCATTTCCTACTCCAGGGAATCTTCCCCACCCTGGGATCAAACCTGCATCTCCTGAAGTTGCTGCATTGGCAGGCACATTCTTTACCACTTGAGCCACCTAGGTATAATCTGTGAAAAGTGAAAGTGAAAGTCACTCAGTCATGTCCGAGTCTTTGCAACCCTATGGACGATACAGTCCATGGAACTCTCCAGGCCTGAATACTGGAGTGGGTAGCCTGTCCCTTCTCCAGGGGATCTTCCTGACCCTGGGGTCGAACCCAGGTCTCCCGAATTACAGGTGGATTCTTTACCAGCTGAGCTACAAGAGAAGCCCAAGAATACTGGAGTGGGTAGCCTATCCCTTCTCCAGCAGATCTTCCTGACCTAGCAGGACATATATTAAGTTAACCTTAAAAATGCCTTCCAATCTACAGTAGGTGCAGAAAAATACTGTTTGATTCCACTTTATAAGAGGTGCCTAGAATAGTCAGTTTCACAGAGTCAGAAAGTACATTGGTAGATGCCGGAGGCCTGGAGGTGAGGTGGTCGGGGTGGGGAGGGAGGGATGGGAGGTTAGTGTTTAAAGGAGACAGACTTTCAGTTAAGGAAGGAGATGGATGATGGCGAGAGTTGCACAACAATATGAGAGTACTTAGTGCCGCTGACCTGAATGGTTTAATATGGTTAAGGTAGTGTATTTTATATTATGAAACTTTTGCCACCACCACCACCACAACAACAAAAAACATTAAAAAAACTTACAGGTGATTTCAGAACAAAGATGAGGTCAGTGATCAAATGAGAGGTGGCTTAGTTTCTTTGGGCAACCAGAGGTGGTCAAGGAGGTATTGTTATAATGGAGCTCTGGCCTCCTGCCTTTATCTGGAGAAGACTGCATACAGGTTTCTGTTGAGAGCATGGGGGCAGCACAGCAGTGTCCATGGGGCAGATAAATCGAGATACACGTCTAAAACAAGGCTTTCAGTTGACTGTGTGGGCTCCGTGGTAATCTCAGCAAACTCGGGTACTAACACAGGCCACTGAGCAATCATTGCATGTCAGCAAAGTCTTCCTCTCTGCCCTGATTCAGTTCAATGAGCTCTCATTATGTGGTTGTGTAATAAAGGGCAAGGGACTTGGACGTATCCTATGTGGTATAAAAAAGAGAAGAAAGAAAGTAAAAGTGAAAGTCACTCAGTCGTGTCTGACTCTTTGCAACCCCACTGACTATACAGTCCATGAATTCTCCAGGCCAGAATACTGGAGTGGGTAGCCTGTCACTTCTTCAGGGGATCTTCCCGACCCAGGGATGGAACCCAGGCCTCCCGCATTCAGGTGGATTCTTTACCAGCTGAGCCACAAGGGAGCCCAGGAAGAGAAGAGGGGCGTGTAGCTCACTGTTCCCTTTGCTCAGTCCCCGTGCTGGGCGGGCTCTCAGGCTCACGCACCTTACCCTGCAGTGTGCTGCGGAACCTCACACGGATGAGTGCAACCTGAGGCAATGCCCCTTCTTGCCAGCTTCAGTGGTTGGGTTGAAGAGTGCGATTCTTTTAATGAAGGGGTGAGCAGAGACCCAATGAGGGGGGACCTTGGAAGACAATCTGAAGGGTCTTACAATAGGGCACATATCTTTGTGGGGGACAAAAAGACAGTGAGGAGATGGACAGACAGTGGGATGTTTTAAGGTGAGTCAGGGTAAAATTTCTTAGAGATTAAGAAACAAAAGAAGAGGAGATGATCATACGTCTGCTAATATTCTTGAGGGCCACTATACAGTCCAGACATATGTGCTGAACTGTGCCCTGCCCCCTAAAATTCACGTTGAATTCTAACTCTAACTCAGAACATGACTCTCTTTGAAGGCAGGATCATTAAAGAAATGATTAAGGACAATTAATGTAGCCCTTGTAAGTGGCGCAGTGGTAAAAGAATCTGACTGCCAACGCAGGAGACGCAAGTCTAACCCCTGGGTCAGGAAGATCCTCTGGAGGAGGAAATGGCAACCCACTCCAGTATTCTTGCCTGGAAAATTTCCATGGACAGAGGAGGCTGGTGGGCTACAGTCCATTGAGTTGAAGAGTTGGACACGATTGAGCAACTGAAAGCAAGTAAGGGTAAATTGAGGCCATAGGGCTGGGCTCTCATCCAATATGGCTGGTGTCCTTGTGATAAGAGGAGATTAGGACACAGACAGCACAGACTGAGAGGCAGTCCTGTGAGGGTACAGAGCTGTCTGCAAGCCCAAGAGAGGGACTCGGAGGAAGCCAGCCCTGCCAACAGCTTCATCTTGGACTTTCAGCCTCCAGAAGGGGGAGGAAGTCAATGTCTCTTCATTAAGCCACCCAGTCTTTGGTATTTTATTATAGCAGACTAAAACTTCTAGGACATGTTCATTTCACTAGTTCAGCAGTGGGTGCAGAGCATTGAAAAAATTTTAATGTTATTACGGCAGCCTCGGATCTGAACACAACACGGGGCAGCGGAGTGGTAAGTGCCTGCGGGCAAAGACAGGCACCGGCGTGACTCTCTAGGCCAGCACCTCACTGGCTATGTGTACCTGCTGAGCACCTGAACTTGGGCCAGTCTGAATTAAGATTTGCTGTCATTGAAAAACACAGTGGATTTCAGCCACATGGTACAAAAAGAGAATGTGAAACATCTCACTTAACTGTGTATTTATACTGAACAGTGTTGTTCCAGGCAACAAGAGACCCTGGAGAAGGTGGAGGGTGGGCACAAGGTGTGCAGTAACAGAGGTTGACCAGATGCCTGGATGGAGCTTGAGGGTGAGGTGGTGGGACCCCAAGAGCCAATCTGTTTGGAACAGGAGTGGTGGAAGTGGAGGGACCAACTCGTTTTGGAGTGGGAAGGATGATTGACGTGTCACACATGGTTTTGATGTGCTGAAGAGTTCAAGTAACTGGTTGAACATCACCCATTAATGTGGGTCAGAGTTGTGATTTATAAACAAGGACTGATAATGGTCATCCCCCAGGGGTCACTCACCTAGCAAGGGTGCAGGGACATGAAGTTTGATCTCTTTGAGGAAACAAGAGGAGTAAGAGAGACAGACTGGGAATAGTTCGTGCTCTAACAATGTGAATACTGGATATAACAATAAATATCTTACCGTTGAGATGAACAGCGCTGAATGGGTGTGCTCAGTCTCTCAGTCATGTCCAACTCTTTGCAACCCCATGGACTGTAGCCCACCAGGCTCCTTTGTCCTTGTAATGGACAAGAATACCAGAGTGGGTTGCCATTTTCTTCTCCAGGGGATCTTCCTGACCCAGGGATCAAACCCTATGTCTTACATGTCTTGTACTGGTAGGGCCTTTCTTTACCACTGCGTCACCTAGGAAGCCTAGGATGTAAGTGCTACCCACATTTGGGCTAACTGACTTGGGTGAGCTGATGAGCCTGAAAGAGCTAGGAAAAAGGACCTTTAGATACAAATGACAATACTTGGGTACTGATTAGCTGGCCAAGTGCAAGAATGATTAAGGCATGACTTAGCACTTGGAGTTGGGGTGACTTGGAGAAAATGGTGATGACTGCAACATGCAGGGAAATTGGAGGGGGCAGTTAGTAGAATGGGTTTTGTGTTTTCCAACAGGGGCAAATGGCATTTGTGGTGGGATAATACTGTATAGGACTGTGACTCACAAGGTAGAACATACTACGTGTGTACAGCCAGGATTCTGGAGGATGGCACAGGATGCTTGTATAGAGCAAAGACGGCCTCTGCTTGAAGAACTAGGCTGAGTATCAGTGAAACTCACCCATAGCACACAGGCTGGATCCCTGTCATTCTCCACACTCTCTGACTCAATGCCTCCTCAAAGCCACCCTGGAATGCCTGTCATGCCCCAAGTCATCAGTGATTTCCTTTAAGGGGCTACTTTGCATTTGGATAGGCATTGGTATTTGAAAGAGTGTCCCTTGACATGCCTCCTGAATGGGAAACGGAGGCTGCTGCTGCAATGTGTAAAGAGCAGGTGCGTTCCTGGAGCTCTCAGCTCTACTCATTCAAAATCCTTTACCATCCTCCCAGCTCCTACAAAATGAAATCTCTATTTTTGAAGTGTATGTGACCACGTGGCTTCCATGGCCTGTTTTTTTATTTTTTCCCTACCCCAGCCAACAAAGGGATCTTCTCTTGTGGCTCAGCTGGTAAAGAATCTGCCTGCAATGTGAGAGACCTGGGTTTGATCCCTGGGTTGGGAAGATCCCCTGGAGAAGGGAAAGGCTACCCACTCCAGTATTCTGGCCTGGAGAATCCCATGGACTGTATAGTCCCTGGGGTCACAAAGAGTTGGACATGACTGAAAGACTTTCACTTCACTTCAGGGCCAACAAAGAGAGAATCCAATCATGCATTTTTAAGGTTATGTTTTTATTGTTGCTGTTTTGGGGCTTCCCTGGTGACAGAGTAGTATAGAATCTGCCTGCTGCTGCAGGAGACACTGGTTTGATCCCTGGATTGGGAAGACCCTTGGAGAAGGAAATAGCACCCACTTCAGTACTCTTGTCTGGAGAATCCCATGGACAGAGGAGCCTGGCAGGTGACAGTCCACGAGGTCACAAAGAATCAGACATGATTTAGTGCTTAACCAGTAACAACAAACAGGACCAATAAAGAGAGAATGCAGTCATCCCTTTCTCAAGGTTGTATTTTACAAATATTATGTCCTAAATATACAATATAGGCTTTTAAAAATAGACTTTTAATATTTACATTAGTTTAAGGCCTGGAACTTATTAATCTGATTTACTACTAGCTTCAGCATCACAGTATATTAAACAAATTACATATCTAAATAAGATAAGAATGAAGAGCCTAAATGTTTTCCAACATTTTGAAATTGAAAGAGTTTTCTTTCAACTCAATGAACAGAAAATCATCCTGCTCCATAGGTACCTACAATTAAAGCTTGGAAACATTTCTGTGATGAATTCAATAGAACGAGATTGTTCTACTGAGACTGGATTAAGATTTAATAGTCTTTGGGGAAATCATTTAACCTCATGGAAATTGAACAGTTCCTTGGCTGGTAAGGCAAGTTTACATACAAAGAACTTATGAGAAACTGTAGGCAAAAGCACTCTGCAAAACAATGACGAATTTGAGAACGGTAGGGTTTGTTCTTTCAACATCACTCCCTGAAAATGACGTGGGTCAGAGGCTCCCTCACGCTCCTTTCAGAGAGTGGGATCAGGTTCAGGCATCATACAAAAGAATCCAGCGGAATGATAGCCTCTTTGCAAAGTTTTCTAAAACTTTTGAATCAATTCCCTTTATGTTCTCAGGTCACTGAGATTTGCAGACACAAACCAGAGGGGTTGAAAAGATAGTTTTTTTAGGGGAAAAAAGAGAGTGAATTTCAAAGAAATCAAGAAAAACACAATTAAACCAAGAATATATACCCAGGTTAGTAATTCTTGGCTCTTCTCCACACCTGAAACTCAGACAGATTACCCTCCATCATTAGAGTTCTCGTGACAAAAACATAGAAAATAAACTACTATCCCTTATTCAGGACTGAGAAAAACTTCTTCAAATTTGGGCAAGATTTTTTTTTTTAATTCTTGATAATTTTTTTTTAACTTAAAAATGTGGAGTTTTAAGTTAGATTGCAGTTAGTGGAGTGATGTAGGATTTCTGAGCTCACAGCCTGAGCTCAGTTGTGCTATGAAGCTGAATTCTTGTCCTAAAAATCAGAAGTAATTGGTGTATATCAGTCTGCAACAGGGCCTCCAAAACTCACCCGAGAGTGACTTCTTAGAACGGCTGTTGCAGCTGTAAGTAGGAGAGAAGCGTGCTCCACTAAGAGTTACTTTTGGCCAAAGTGCTTAAAGCAATTGTCAGTATTATCAAGGTCCTACCTGTTTTGATCCACCATCCACAATGAAGCATTTGACCAAGAAGTACCCGTGAGAACTGGTCCTCCAGGCTGTTCATGTCTGAGACACGCAGCTGGTGGTAGATAGACCACATAAAGACAGAGCGAATGGTTCTAATTGAGACCATGTAGTAGCCTAAGAATAAAACCCAGAGAGAGATCTGAGTGCTGAATAAGCTGGGCTTTCTGCTGAATTGGATCCAAACCACTGTGTCCAACATGTGGCCTCCAGCTTCAGGAAACTCATCTCTCTGTTCAGGAACAAAGAGTAGACAAGCAGAGTGTGCATTGGGTGCAGGAGGTCCCCCAGACTTGTGAAGAGGTCACTCTTCAGGTATCAGGTCTGCCATCTCTCACACTGAGACCCTCTGATGACCAATTTCAAAGGCTTGAAATGTTTCAGAGTATGAAACAACCACCCACTCCAGTACTCTTGCCTGGGAAATCCCACTGGCAGAAGAGCCTGGCAGGCTACAGTCATTGGGGTCACAAAGAGTCGGACACGATTGAGTGACTGAGCCCACGCACACACTAAGTATGAATGCAGGTGTAAAGATGAGAGCAGCGACTCCCAATGTAGCATCAGAAGAAGTGCGCAGTGAAAGACTTACTGAAAAAATAGCTTACAAGAAAAAAAAAAGAAAGGCGAAAAAGAAGCCATTTGCACTAAATCAAAGCAAAGGGCGAATGAATAGGTAAGTGCATTGCCAGGCACTTCTGAAATTTTTTTGTCCTGAATGTCATCTATCACAACACAAAGGGTAAGATGCAGCTAAGCATGGACTTAGAGACGTTAGTACATGGCTCTGGACACCCTGCAAGACAGGAAACAGAAGAAAAGTCCAGGTTATCAGACAGGGCATGAGATCTGAAGGGCAGGGTGAGTGTCCTGTGACAAGACAGCAGAATAATCACCAACAGGTCAGCTCAAACCTGCAATTCCCTGAATTAGAATTCTTATCCTGCCCTGGCTGCATGAGGACAGATCACATATGTAGGAGGAACTGAGCCTGGACGTGAGGATCAGTGTTACCAACTGTTGGGAGAAAACCTGCCCCTGACTTGGTTCCTTTGAGTTGGTCTGACGCGCCCCCTGGGGAAGATCCGGCCCCAGTCTCATGCTCTGTGATCATCCAGCCTGTTGCATGCTTCCAAGCCCACTTGGTCCTTCCAGATTCCGCTTCACTTCCAAGCCTTGGCTCACTCCCCTGGTTGCAGTCACTTCTTGCCCACATGGCATCCTCAAGTCACCCCAGAGGCTTATCTGAGACCCTTCCTAGAGATTCCTTCTGATTCAAACCCAGAGAGAAAAGGATCCTGCTCTGCTCCTTCCCAGGATCTAAGGCATCACTGCACACAGGGCCCAGGGGTTCAGGCAGGGCACATGGGTATCACTAGATGTGTCACGGTACTAAGAAGGCACTGTCCATCCCTAGATGCATTATGGTACTAAGAAGACACTGTCCATCCCTAGATGCATTACGGTACTAAGAAGACACTGTCCATCCCTAGATGCATTACGGTACTAAGAAGACACTGTGCATCCATTACCTCATCCTCCATCTTATCCAGGCAGGAGAATGATTGCTACTGCTGTTAAATAGATGAGGAAACCCAGGCTCAGAGCTCTATAAAGTGAAAGTGAGAGTCAGTCAGTCTCCAGGCCAGAATACTGGAGTGGGCAGCCATTCCCTTCTCCAGGGGATCTTCCCAACTCAGGGATCAAACCCAGGTCTCCCAAATTGCAGGAGGATTCTTTACCAACTGAGCCACCAGGGTAGCTCAAGAATATTGGAGTGAGTAGCCTATCTCTTCTCCAAATTGAACTGGGGTTTCCTGCATTGCAAGAATTCTAGAACTCAGCCTCAAACCAAACTTCTAAATGAGAGTTTTGTAAAGATTAGACAAGAAGAATTGACGGCGGCAATTGCTCAGGGATGTTTGTTTCCTTCCCGTCTGCTCCGTTACGCCCTGTGTCACACCACAAGAATGCTCTGATGGTGTCCATATAGAGAAGGCCACTGGTGCCAGATCCAGGTGTTTACTGGCTGCATGTGTGGGTGAGAATAACTAGAGCTCTTTTAGAAGATTTTTGGCAATTTTATCATGTGATCCTTAAGCAAAAGAAATGTGTGGCTGGAAAGACAGAGCAAAAGACAAAAGGATGTATCTACTACACACATGCAGACACAGATGTGCACGTATATACACATAAACATGTACCTATATTTGTGTGTATACACACCCCCCCACACACTCCCATGCTCATCCTTCCACCTTGATCCTTAGCTTGGCTCCATCAGGTGGACGAAGAAATGATTGATTGTTAGATAAGTCTATGTAATCCTCTGCTTATAGCTATGACTATACCATGGAACTGAGAGTTCATCGAGACTCTGGCAATTCCGTTGCTGTTACGTGAGCTCTGCTCCTTCCTGCAGCCTCTCAGAGGTGTGGGACTCCTGTCATATTTACACTGCACATGTTTCTCCAAATTCTAAATCCAGGGATAGAAGGAAACCTTGAGCGCAGGACCGGTGCTTTATATTCAGGAAAGGATAGTGGAGCAGTTAAAAGATGTCAGAGACACACTTATGAAGGACTCAAGCTGCTCATATTTTACATTGGTAAGTAACCAGCTGCAAGTGAACCTCAGAGGATACACTGATACAGTGAAATGAAATGTGGCCATCTGAGCACAATGTATTTTTAGCAGGTTCTAAACTAAACACCAACCATGTTTCAAATTCCTAGTTAATCTTCACCAACTATTTAAACTATTTAAAATTGAATATATGTCTTGGGCTGTGCTAAGTCACTTCAGTCATGTCCGACTTTTTGTGATCCTTTGGACTGTAGCCCGCCAGGCTCCTCTGTCCACGGGATTCTCCAGGCAAGAATACTGGAGTGGGTTGCCATGTCCTTCTCTAGGGGATCTTCCCTACCCAGGGGTTGAACCTGTGTTGCTTACATCTCTGCATTGGCAGGTTGGTTCTTTACCACTAACACCAGTTGGGAAGTTAAGAATATATGTCTCCAGTTCAGTTCAGTTCAGTCGCTCAGTCGTGTCCGACTCTTTGCAACCCCATGAACCGCAGCACACCAGGCCTCCCTGTCCACCACCAACTCCCGGAGTTCACCTAAACCCATGTCCATTGAGTCGCTGATGCCATCCAACCATCTCATCCTCTGTTGTCCCCTTCTCCTCCTGTCTTCAATCTTTCCCAGCATCAGGGTATTTTCCAATGAGTCAGCTCTTTGCATCAGGTGGCCAAAGGATTGGAGTTTCAGCTTCAACATCAGTACTTCCAATGAACACCCAGGACTGATCTCCTTTGGGATGGACTATTTGGATCACCTTGCAGTCCAAGGGACTCTCAAGAGTCTTCTTCAACACCACAGTTCAAAAGCATCAATTCTTTGGCGCTCAGCTTTCTTCACAGTCCAACTCTCACATCCATACATGACCACTGGAAAAACCATAGCCTTGACTAGACGGATCTTTGTTGACAAAGTAATGTCTCTGCTTTTTAATATATATCTTAAAAGATTTTAAAACAAACACACACATGGATATCTTTTGCTGTATCTCTGCCTATGAAACACACATGTGTGAGTGTGTATGAGGTGAGTGTGGTGATCACTTAAAATGTAGAGAAGCTGTACAAACCCAGCTGGGCTGGTGGACTCAGAGCCATTTGCTTTAGCATAAATGCTGCTTATGGAAGCCTGCTTGGCAGGAGCCCAAGTCAGGAAAAGGGACCGCGGTTGTCTCAGAAGCAGAAGGCATCCTGCTGTTTCACCGTCTTGGGTTACAAGGATCCCTGGGTGATAGACAAATTTAGAATGCATTTGTAAACTGCAATTCATTGTAAGATGCTAATCGGTCCTTGCTGAACTTTCCCAGTGGGCATATTTCCACTGCAGTATGGGAATTGACAGTTACATTCTTTTATAGACTGGTCACTTTTCCCAAGAGTATTTGAAGTTCAGGCTCAGAACCCTGGATTATCCAATTTTCCATCCACAAGGAAGAATTCTATAATAGCCCTTCAGACATCCATTTCCCAAGCTTCTGTTTGTCAGCTCAGCTGAGGTCTCAGTGAGAATCCCATGAAGGTATTTCAGAGGTCACTCACTTGCTGGGTTTCAAGTTCCCAGAACTTTTAAGTGAGGTGAGGAAACTAATTTCATACTTCTACATTTTATTGGAAGTTTTCATATTTTTATTGAAAAATCAGTCCAGTTATATGTTTATTATTAACATCAGGTAAGCCCTTACTCTCCACCCTTGCCCATCAGTAGGTTTTACCTACACAAGTTCGTTATCTGGGGTGGTTTTTGTTCTTCTGTACATGGTGGTTCCTGGGTGCCTAGAAAGTCCCTAGTATGTATTAGGCCTGAGTGCAAGTGTGTGTTGAGTCACTTCAGTAGCATCCAGCTCTGGGCAACCCCATGGACTGTAGCCCACCCAGTCCTCTGTCCATGGGATTTTCCAGGAAGAACACTGAAGTAGGCTGCCACTTCCTCCTCCAGGGGATCTTCCTGACCCAGGGATCAAACCCGCATCTCTAGTGTCTCCTGTATTGCAGGCAGATTCTTTACTGCTGAGCCACCAGGGAAGCCCAGATATTGGCCTTCTGCTGGTTGAGTAAATGAGCATGATATGAACCTACTTTTGGATGTTCTGCTGTTGGCCCATTTGATAGATGAGGAAATGAAATTGCAATAAGTATTCTGATCCACTCGCCCAAAGCCGCACAGCCTGGAAGCTGAGCTGGGATTTGAACCCAGCCTGTCAGACATCCAGAGGTCTGTCGGTGAGAACATTGAAAAAAGTCCCTGTGCTTCTCCAGGAACGAGGGTCCGGGGGAGGTGACAGACTGACCCCTGCTTCCCTAGCATCCAGTGAGAAGGACAGGTCAAATGTAAAGGTGTTTGGAGGTACATAATCTGACAGGCATCTTTGCACTGAGGCTGTGTCATCAGCTCTCCCCAAATCCCGTGTCTGGTGCAAAGTACCTTGTCTGCCAACTGCTCTTCCTGCTGCTGAAACAGCTCCGTGCGTTTTGTATTAACCCCTTTGAACTCGATCAGTGAGGGAAGCTGCCAGGATCAGTGCAGGTCTTAGAAAACAGATCAGAGCAGCAACACTGTGTGAGGAAACAGGAATATGAAATCTGCAGGGAAAGTAAAGTGTGGCACGTTCATATTCTATTCCCCCCATAACAGATCACAATAAATTCAGTGGCTTAAACAACTAGTTTACTGCAATGCAGTTCTGTGGGCCAGACACGTGGGTCGCTGGGCTACCTCAAGGTGTCAGCAGTCCTTTCCCCAGGGCCCTCATTGTTTATTGCTTCCAAGAGTCACTCGGGTTTCCCTGGTGGCTCAGCTGGTAAAGAATCAGCCTGCAGTGCAGGAGACCTGAGTTTGATCCTTGGGTTGGGAGGATCCCCTGGAGGAGGGCATGGCAACCCAATTCCAGTGTTCTTGCCTGGAGAATCCCACGGACAGGGGAGCCTGGTGGGCTATAGTCCAGGGGGTCACAAAGAGTCAGACACGACTGAATGAACTAAGCACAGCACAGCGCAGCAAGAGTCTCAGAATCTTTGGTTTGTGGACTCAAAGTTGCCAAGCAGCGTTTCTCTAACTATTTCTCTTGTCACACCTCTTTTCTTGTCACACCTCTTTCTCTGGTCTTACCTGAAAGAAACCATAATTCAAGGGATTCAATTAGGCTCAGTGGGATATTCCAGGATCATCTCCCCATCTTCTTCACTTCAGTAACATCTGCAAAGTCCTTCTGGCATGTGAAGTTCTGGGAACCAAGATGTACTCATCTTTAGGGACTACTATTCTGCCTGCACCATATGGCTCTGTCTTAGACTTGATGTCTGCCAGGAGATTAAAACAGGCCCCAAGGCTTCAGGGTGAACACTTTTCTGGCTAGTGGTACAGCTGATAATTGAGACTGGGGGGCTGATCAGATGTGAAGTCTTGTGAAAGAAGGTTTCACTCTTATTCATTTAGGATGATGACCTCTTACCTGCTCATAAAAGCCCTGGATGCGACAGGACTATTTTGGAATAAGTGTTGCAAACACTAAGAAGCATAGAGCTATACATAGAAGCTATTTGTGAGCTTTTTAAACTTTTATTTATTTTTAAATTGTAGGATGGTTGCTTTATGATATTGGGCTGGTTGCTGCCATACATCAACATAAATCAACCATAGGTATGCGTATGTCTCTAACTCTTGAGCCTCCTTCCACCTTCCACCTGATCCCACACTTCCAGGTGGTCACAGCACACCAGGTTTGAGCTCCCTGCATCACACAGCAAATTCCACTGGGCTATTCATTTTGCAGGCTTCACTGGTGGCTCAGCAGTTAAGAATCTACCTGCAGTGCAGGAGCTGCAAGAGACATGGCTTTGATCCCTGGGCCAGGAAGATCCCCTGGAGGAGGTTATGGCAACCTATTCCAATATCCTGTCTGGAGAATCCTGTTAATAGAGGAGCCTGGCAGGCTACAGTCCATGGTGTCACAAGGAGTTGGGTACTACTGAAGCGACTTAGTACGCACATCCATTTTACATTTGGTAAAGTATTTATTTCAGTGAATGGATAAAGAAGTTCTGGTACATATATACAATGGAATATTACTCAAGCCATAAAAAGGAACACATTTGAGTCCGTTCTAATGAGGTGGATGAATCTAGAGCCTAAGAGAAAAGCAAATATCATATATTAATGCATATATATATAGAATCTACAAGGATGATACTGATCAACCTATTTTCTGGGTAACTATAGAGACTTGAACACTGTAAACATTTGGTTTTATTGTATTTTTCCCTTTCATTCTCTCCTGTGTATGACAGCCATGATCTAATATTTCACCTAATTCCCTATCCTGTCAGCTTTTCCCAAAACCCAAGAAGGTAAAAGACAGCCTGCACTGTTCATACCCCTCAAAGTTCCCAGAACTCTGAGAAATTCTTACAACCACAGTTGCTGCTAAAGTTGACTTTCCAGGCCAGGGGCAGTGATCAGGGTCGTGATGCGCTTGTCAGTTTCTGTGGTGTGAATATTCTCACTCTATTTGATTTTATGTTCCCCACATTTAAAATCAGTTCAGAGTTTTATTTAAGCTACTGTCTCTCATGAGCTGTAGCATGTGGCTCCAGCATACCAAGGGACCAACCCACTTTTCTCAGTAGCCTCAATCTTTTTCTTTTCTCTGACTTGGGACATCCTGTAATCAAAAGTGTAGTTTTTTCCATCCTAAGAAAGCATACTTTTCTTTGTGTGTGTGTTAGTTGCTCAGTCGTGTCCCGACTCTGTGCAACCCCATGGATTATATCTTGCCAGGCTTCTCAGTCCTCGGAATTTTCCAGGCAAAAATACTGGAGTGGTTGCCATTTCCTTCTCCAGGGGATCTTTCCCACCCAGGGATTGAACCTATGTCTTGCATTGGCAAGTGGGTTCTTAACCATCTGAACCACCAGGAAAACCCTTAAAATTGTGCTCTGGGTCACTCCAGACCACCCCTCTTCCCTTCTCCATCTGCTCCATGCCCTGGGCACCTACCTGTTTTTGAACGAGTTCAGTCGATGGGAATCAGAGGGAGGGAAGGAAGAGGGCTCGGGATATGCCTATTCCCTTTACAGTTTCCATAGTCCAGCCAATTCCTCCATTAAAACCTGCAGCTGCTGGTGGAGGCCCTTCTCCTCACCAGTCTCTAGGTTTCATTAAACATTCTCCAGTCTTGGGGATGGCAGGACCCACTGCGAAAATCTCCAGGTATGACTTTTCCCACTGTCTTTTTACACCTTTGTAAAAATCCCTTCATTAAATTATTTGGAAAACAATCACGTTTAATATCCTTTCTCTCTCCCATTAGGACCCACGCTGAGCCAGTGCTGACTTCAGTCCTTGTGTCCACATTTTAATGACGGTCCCCACACCCGAAGAAGGTTGCTGGTTCCTCATCTTGAAATCAGTATCTTACTTTTACAGCCATTTTCTCTTTACTGAAGCTGATTCCTCTGAGATCCTCACACCTTTATTACTGAAATACCCATAGGTCACATTGCAATCCTGACTCTGGATATTTGGTAGGGACTTTCTGTTGGCTTTCTGTAGGCTTATGATACAACATCTGATTTAAAACAAAACTTTTCCCTTGGAGTTCTTGGCTTGTGCTTCATTTTGGCTTAACTTACAGCCTTTTTGACTGTCCCTGGGGTTTTATCCATCCCTCTGTTGTCTCCAGAAGGTCACATCTATGAAAATAATGCTTACACTTCTGCCTCTAGACCCTCCTTCATGGGCAACCCCCTGTGTATGTCGAAGGCCCCACTTAAAATTACCGTGTGAAACCCTGCATCCTTTCTTACTCCAGGACAAGCTCAACATGCCCTGCCCAATCCAGGCCCTTGTCCAGGCTTCCCCTTGACCTGTCCAAGGGGCCACTGTGCTTTAATGACCCTCTAATGCCCCAAAGAGAAGCTATTTATTTCTTAAAGGGATATTCAAAACCGTGGGAGGAAAATTAAGCTATCTGAAAGCTTCACTTATTTGGCATTTTGTTTAAACGAGGTTCCCCCCCCCCTTGTTTTATATATATTCCTACCATCAAGCCAAGCAAGCCATGGGTACATTTTAACCTGTTACTTAAATGCTTTAGTTTTGCATCCTTGGTTATACTATAGTATCTATTCTTTTGAAAAAAAATTTTTTTTCTGTTAAACAAGAATCTACTCTGTAAAAATGCATATCATTGAGCTAGGAGAGATTCATGTCTCTCAGCACCTCATGCTCACAAAGGAAATAAGAAGGCAGATCAGTTCTTTCAAGTCAGGAGAACTCCCTTGGATCAGGGCAGAGGGCAGTTAGGAAAAAGGGGATGCCTGTGAATCATCTCTTTCTATCAGGAGACCAAGCTAATGCAACTGAACGTGACTTTGCCAGCATCTGCACTGAACAGCAGTCCACTAGGGCTTTATATTAATGACATGACACAGTGTCATAAAGTCAGACAGAATTATATTTCCATTTTGCATATTTTTATTTGATAAAATAGGTCATAAAAATTGTAGATGAAACTTGAAGCAAATATCGAAGCTGGAGGGATCCCTCTAAGGATTCCTATCAGATTCTCTGTTTTCCATCTGTAGCTTCCATTCATGGGGGAAAACCAGGACACGGTCCAGTAGAATAAATCTGATGAGCTGCTTCTGAATACACGTGCAGCAAAGACAGAATCTCTGGGCATAGCTCAGCAACCGGGGTGGAACTCCTCTCATCTTTTCCTGTTCTACTTTCCAACTTTCTGAACTTCCCTCCCCACTGGCTTTTCCAATGTGTATTGTGAAGCGATAGAAATACAGTTGAAACAGCCACATAATGGCAGTGCTTTAAATCATGGTCCCCAACCTTTTTGACACTAAGGATCAGTTTCATGGCAGACAGCTTTTCCACCAACCAGGAGGAGTGGTGGAGCGGTTTAGGGATGATTCAAGGGCATTCCATCTATTGTGCACTTTATTTCTAGTATTATTACATCAGCTTCACCTCAGATCATCAGGTGTTAGATACCAGAGTTTGGGGACCATTGCTCTAAATCATGAAATGACTCGGTGTTTTCAACATACACCAAAAAAAAATCACAAGGCAGTAAAAGAAACTTTGTACATCTGAGCATGACATTTATTTTTTATCTCTTTTAAGATGTACTTGTATTTGTACATTTGGCTGCACCAGGTCTTAGTTGAGGAAGGTAGGGTTTTCGATATTCACTGCAGCATGCAGAGTCTTTAGTTCCAGTATGTGAGCTCTAGTTACCTGATCAGGGGTCGAAGTGGGGACCCCTGCCTTGTGAGCTTTGCGTCTTAGCCACCAGACCACCAGGGAAGTCCTGGACATGGAGTCTGTGATGCCTGCTCACCACTGGCTGTATCCCTGCCCCCTTACTGTACTTTATAAGGAGGGAGACAGCCTCACCCCCACATATGCCACTCAGGGTAAGAGCTCGCTGACATAGTTCACGACATGCTGCCCGAGCTGACCCCGAGCTGCACAGCCTGCTGGCAGCCTGAGAACAGAAGGGCCCACTGTTACAGCAAGGCCCCGGTCTCTCCCTGGTCCCGCACTCAACTCATCAGCAGTATCAGGGAGGGCCGGCACCAGGCGCATCAGGATTATAAATAAGTCACAGTCCTCCCCACCCACATGCAGACGCATCCTGAACCAAACAGAAAGTAGGAGTCGGTAATGCTTTGTATGTTGGATAGCTTTTTGTTTTACGAAGTATCATAAAGTACTTGTATGCATGGTAAGTTGCTCAGTCATGTCTGACTCTTGGGGACTCTGGGGACTGTAGCCTGTCAGACTCCTTTGTCCATGGGATTTCCCAGGCAAGAATACTAAAGCAGGTTGCCATTTCCTTCTTCAGGGGATCTTCCCAACTAAGGATCAAACCTGCATCTCTGGCATTGGCAGGCGGATTCTTTACCCCTGAGCCACCTAGGAAACCCCGTAAGGTACTTGTTAGCATGAAAAACTTAGTTTACTTATATTAATATAATATTTAGAACATTTATGTTCAAACCATATCATTTTCAAGTCTAGTCTTGAATTATTTGTTTATAAATTAAGGCAATCAAATAAATCTCAAAATTTTCTAGAAGATGCTCATATTAATATTAGTAAATCAAAACACCTTAAAATAACAAAACATAAATGCTTTTGCATTTTTAGTGAACTGAGTGAAAATCACTCAGTCATGTCTGACTCTTTGTGACCCCATGGACTATGCAGTCCATGGAATTCTCTAGCCCAGAATACTGGAGTGGGTACTATTCCCTTCTCCAGGAGATCTTCCCAACCCAGGGATCGAACCCAGGTCTCCCACATTGCAGGCAGATTCTTTACCAGCTCAGCCACAAGGGCTGTAACCTTATTTTTTTAATGTTTACTTTACATTGGAGCTTAGTTGATTAATGATGCTGTTAGTTTCTGATGTGCGGCAAAGTGGTTCAGTTTTACATACACATTTATCTATTCTTTTACAGATTCTTTTCCATTTAGATTTTTATAAAATATGCTTCTCGGGAAAATATTCTAAACTTAAATTTCCTTTAAAGTGATTACATTTAGCTAAAGAAGATGTATCTAGTACCTCCTCAAGAGGTATTAATGTGACTTGATGTGTTAGAGGACAAACAAATGAGCTGAACAGCCCTTGTTCTCCATCGAGTCCTTACATGGGCAATAAGCCAGACACTACAAAAACGAGTGTCAGGAGTGAGTGTTTGGGAGAATGGAGTGAGCATGCTGTCAGACCTTCACGGAGCGTCTGTCACTTGAGCTGCCCTTGAACTACGACGACACTAGGAAGAGAAAACAGATTCCTCGTGACCTAAGTGAGTAGAGCTGTGAACAGTCATGGGACTCTTCAGAAAATAGGTACATTCTTGGTTCTTGGAAGAAATATTTTGAGTCAAAGTTGGAGAAACAAGAAAGCCAGAAAATAAAGCATGACATAGACGTCGGTCTAAGGGTAGAGGGTCGGATGGATGTTACAGTTTCCCAAAAAGCCCCGTTTTATTAGATTTATGACATAATCCATCAGGATTCAGTTTTATTAATTTCTGAACAGCATTTAATGGATGCAGATACAGTAATAATTTACACTTGGCTTATGTTTTTCTTTCGTTATTTCCACAAGGGCACAAATTCACTTAGGGGAGAAACAATAAAAACGTTAACACAATTTATGATGACCATGGGAACATGTATAGTAATTATTCTTTTCGAAACATGGCTAAAGAAGAGCTACAAAATTATTTTCCCTCTCCACATCTAGAATTTCGTAGGAAATTATTTTTCCCTGTTTTCCAAAGGGAGAATTTATTTTTCAGGCTAAAAATAAATGCCAAATGTCAGACTGAATTAGGGTGCATCACCTGACTTCATGATGTAACCCCATGCTCATCTTCCATGTTGCGAGTTTTTGGTCCCCCTACAAGCATGAATTGCCCAGGGAAAGAAGGAGGCTAACAGTGTTTATTTTGGTCAAATTTGATTTTTGTTTTCTATGAGATGATGAAGAATTAAGAGTTCACTTTAAAGGAGAGAGAGAAGTTTCTTAGGCAGGAGTGTGACTTTGACTGAGTTGCATTTTTGGAAGATAATTCTGGAGTCAGAGATCAAGATCAAGAGGACAATCCACCAACACCCAAGGGCAAAGGAACTGCTTTGTGGGACCTTGTGCTCGGTAGATGGAGGAGCAGGAGGAGACGTTTTCAAAGGAAGAACCCAGAAGACCTGATGACCCCAAAAGGTAGCAGTAGTAAAGAATCAGCGTCTCTTCTTTCTATTGTGGGTTTACAAAATTAATTAGCAAATACTCATTGAATATCGTTATTTGTGATTCACTAGAGCTAATTTTCAGTACTCATGTATGTATGTGAGAGTTGGACTATAAAGAAAGCTGAGCACCAAAGAATTGATGCTTTTGAACTGTGGTGTTGGAGAAGACTCTTGAGAGTCCCTTGGACTGCAAGGAGATCCAACCAGTCCATCCTAACGGAGATCAGTCCTGAATATTCATTGGAAGGACTGATGCTGAAGCTAAAGCTCCAATACCATGGCCACCTAATGAAAAGAACTGACTCGTTGGAAAAGACCCTGATGCTGGGAAAGAATGAAGGTGGAGGAGAAGGGGACGACAGAGGATGAGATGGTTGGATGGCATCACTGACTCAACGGACATAAGTAAGTCCCAGGAGTTGGTGATGGACAGGGAGGCCTGGAGTGCTGCAGTCCATGGGTCACAAAGTCAGACATGACTGAGCGACTGAACTGAATTGAACTGAGGGCTAATTTCATATCTTATCGATAAGAAAATACAAGTGTTCTAATATTTTTTTCCTCATTTGCATGATATTGTTGACATTTGATCAGAATGGCAAACATAGATGAATCTGAAAATCCCGATAAACGATTGAGCTACAGAGCAGTGTGGTTAAGCCAGGTCCCTCTGATCTGTCTGTACCCAGAGCATCTCCAGGGCCCCCACCCAGCACAGGACCAAGCCACACCATGGCCACCTTCACCTGATGTGCAGGTGAAGGGCTGGTTGATGCCACATAGAGAAAGAGAAGCTAGGTTTTCGTAATCCAGAAAACCTTAATTTCTATCTCTCATCTTATGTAAGTGTTCAAAGCTCACATCAAGTTTCTCTCTTGATAACTACTTAACTCACTAGATTACATGAACATTTAGTCCTGCCAGTGGCTCTTCTTAAAATTTTATGAATCAATCAAAAAATAAAGAGTGTCAAATCAGCTTATAGTTTTTCATATAAACTGTCCTTAATAATCTATAATGTGGTAACTTTTAAGCTAGTTAGATTACTAGTGGTCATATGAGTACATAAAATGACCTTACAAGCCAACTTCCAGTTTTTTTAATTAATAGAAGTATTTTTTATATTTCTAATAATGCTGGAATGAGGAAACTAAAGCTATCATTATTTTAGGTTTACTGATTAAATACCCCGGCAATCTGAATGAGTCAACTAAAAACTAGAATGATAAATTTATTAAAGTAGCTAATTAAAGGAAAAAACAGAAAGCTAGTCATTTGTATCCATACAATAGTGACTATCTTATAATAAAGCACATATTAAGTACTTTTGGAAGTTTAAAAAGTTAACTATTAATATCATATTATGGAAAAATATTAAAAAAAAGGAACAGCTCACAAGAGTAATATTCGCTCTCTTGACTTTTAGAAAAAAAGACAGAAAAATCTACAGAAATAAAATGAAGTGAAAGGACCAACAGCAGTTTGGAAACATTTGCCTCAAGCGGTTTGGATAAAGAGCCATTATTAATAATACGGGGACTTCCCTGGTGGCTCAGATGGTAAAGAATCTGCCTGCAATGCAAGAGACCTGGGTTCAGTTCCTGGGTCAGGAAGATCCCTTGGAGGAGGGCATGGCAACTCACCCTTGTATTCTTGCCTAGAGAATCCCCATGGACAGAGGAGCCTGGCGGGCTACAGTCCATGGGGTCACAAAGAGTCAAACGTACTGAGAGACTAAAGCACAGCACTAATAATATATAAAACTGCACTGGAGTTAGGAGAAAAGCTTCAGGATGCCATTTATAAAATGAGTAAGTTGTAAAGTATTTTATAACTTGTAAAAAAAAACTTTAGGATGCTGATACGAGATGAAACCAGGGCAGCTGTTTATTGCAGGCATCACGATGAACCCATAACCATGGAATCAGTATGACAGCACATGGGAAGAGCTCTACAGATATCCAAAGACTGTGAACTCTCCAGAAAATCTCTTAAGAATTTATAAGATGGAACAGTTTCCCAGATGTGAAGAACCAAGTCACCCCAGCTGAGCTACCAACGATAGCAAACAATTTCAAGTATTCTAAACAGCTGATGTTAGAGGGAAGTAGATACTTCACTAAGTTGGTTAATATAAATATATTATATATATATATATATATATATATATATATATACATATAATTATTTGTATCACATCTCTTTCCATAGAATACTTGAGGCTGCCTAAAAGAAATATCTGTTAAAATAGTAAAATATGTATAAAGCAAAAAAAAAAAAAAAAACACTAAGGAAAAGGCATACAAAGTTCACATGAGAGTTGGCATTATTTCTATGAATACATTTTAGATGGGGTTTAGAAGCCTATGGATGTCTTAGGCAAGAAAGAAAATAGAAATATATACAGAATTCCAGTTATGAGAAGAACACCCCGAGTACTAGGTGACCAAAGAGTTTCCTTCCTCCTAAGTTCCAAAATGACATCCTTAAACAGAAGTTGGACACTGTGTCATGAGGAACAGTTATGTTACTGTATACGGGTGCCTGGATGATCCAGTTAGGAGCAGACACAGGATGACGCGTGAAGAGGTGCGTGAGAGTGAGAGGTTTATAGCACCCATAGGCCCTAGAGCAGGGGCAAAGCAGGGCACCGCAGGGCATGCTGGGGCGTAGCAGGGCACACTGGGGCATAGCAGGGCACATCAGGGTGTGCTGGGGCATAACAGGGCATGCTGGGGCATAGCAGGGCACAGCAGGCCACGCTGGGGCATAGCAGGGCACAGCAGGGTGTGCTAGGGCATAGCAGGGCACGCTGAGGCATAGCAGAGCACACTGGGGCATAGCAGTGCACAGCAGGGCGTGCTGGGGCATAACAGGGCACGCTGGGGCACAGCAGGGCATGCTGGGGCATAGCAGGGCATAGCAGGGTGCGCTGGGGACCATGCAGAGGGGGCGTCTGGCAGGTGGGGGCCAAGAGTGAGGCCCTGTGGGCAAGGATGTTTTTGCGGGTCAGTGTGGAATACAAAAGCAAAACGAATTGTAATGTATTTAACACAGTGTCTCATAGAAAAGCTTATTTTAAATGGTGACTATTATTTTAGAAGTTATTGACATATTTTTGGTGGATTGTACTTTTTCTTTTGCTGGTGGTGCAGGGATTCAAGTGATCTTGTGTCTTTAGTTTTTTTTTTAATTTATTTATTTTTAAAATTAATTTATTTATTTTAATTGGAGGCTAATTACTTTACAATATAGTACTTTTATATTTGTATAGAATTTAAGCAGTATGGGCCCGTAGGAACTCTCCCTCCAGAGTGGAAGAAATAATTTAGGCAAACTCACATAAGAAACATCTTTAAATTAATTAAACTCTCTTTCTGCAGTTTGTGTAACTATTTTAAGTATTGAACGTCAATGAAGGAAATAAAAGCTTAACTTGACTGGGAAAAAAGTTAAAAAAAAAAGGTGTGTGTGAATGTCACTAGTCAGAGTCAGGTGAGGACAGGAAGGGAACTTGTGATGAAGGCCAGCCTCACGAACCCTGTGGACCCGGTCACCCATCAGGGGCGCTCACAGCCTGTTTGTGGGGGTGCTAAGGCAGCAGGCCAATGCACAATTTAAAGCCTTACAGTGCAAACCTGGAGGATGTGAGCCCGTGTAACGACTGAGTAACCCGGGTGTGGCCAACCCCTGATCTGATGTCTTCAGTATCCTGATGGAGCCTTTCCCCAGAAAAAGTGCTTTCCTGGATCTGGGTTAGCCTCTGTGCTGTGTACTTAGTCGCTCAGTCATTTTAGATTTTAGATTCCTAAACATTCCTAGAATGTTGACATTTAGGAATCAGCGAACTAAAATGAACTGGAATGGGTGAATTTATCTCAGATGACCATTATATCTACTACTGCGGGAAGGAATCCCTCAGAAGAAATGGAGTGGCCATCATGGTCAACAAAAGAGTCCGAAATGCAGTACTTGGATGCAATCTCAAAAACGACAGAATGATCTCTGTTTGTTTCCAAGGCAAACCATTCAATATCACAGTAATCCAAGTCTATGCCCCAACCAGTAACACTGAAGAAGCTGAAGTTGAACGGTTCTATGAAGACCTACAAGACCTTTTAGAACTAACACCCAAAAAAGATGTCCTTTTCATTCTAGGGGACTGGAATGCAAAAGTAGGAAGTCAAGAAACACCTGGAGTAACAGGCAAATTTGGCCTTGGAATATGGAATGAAGCAGGGCAAAGACTAATAGAGTTTTGCCAAGAAAATGCACTGGTCATAGCAAACACCCTCTTCCAACAACACAAGAGAAGACTCTACACATGGACATCACCAGACGGTCAGCACTGAAATCAGATTGATTATATTCTTTGCAGCCAAAGATGGAGAAGCTCTATACAGTCAGCAAAAACAAGACCAGGAGAGGACTGTGGCTCAGATCATGAACTCCTTACTACCAAATTCAGACTTAAATTGAAGAAAGTAGGGAAAACCACTAGACCATTCAGGTATAACCTAAATCAAATCCCTTATGATTATACAGTGGAAGTGAGAAATAGATTCAAGGGCCTAGATCTGTTAGATAGAGTGCCTGATGAACTATGGAATGAGATTCGTGACATTGTACAGGAGACAGGGATCAAGAACATCCCCATGGAAAAGAAATGCAAAAAAGCAAAATGTCTGTCTGGGGAGGCCTTACAAATAGCTGTGAAAAGAAGAGAAGCCAAAAGCAAAGGAGAAAAGGAAAGATATAAGCATCTGTATGCAGAGTTCCAAAGAATAGCAAGAAGAGATAAGAAAGCCTTCCTTGGCGGTCAATGCAAAGAAATAGAGGAAAACAACAGAATGGGAAAGACTAGAGATCTCTTCAAGAAAATTAGAGATACCAAGGGAACATTTCATGCAAAGATGTACTCGATAAAGGACAGAAAAAGTATGGACCTAACAGAAGCAGAAGATATTAAGAATGCTCAAACTACTGCACAATTGCACTCATCTCACATGCTAGTAAAGTAATGCTCAAAACTCTCCAAGCCAGGCTTCAGCAATATGTGAACTGTGAACTTCCTGATGTTCAAGCTGGTTTTAGAAAAGGCAGAGGAACCAGAGATCAAATTGCCAACATCCGATGGATTATGGAAAAAGCACGAGTTCCAGAAAAACATCTATTTCTGCTTTATTGACTATGCCAAAGCCTTTGACTGTGTGGATCACAATAAATTGTGGGAAATTCTTCAAGAGATGGGAATATCAGACCACCTGACCTGCCTCTTGAGAAATCTGTATGCAGGTCAGGAAGCAACAGTTAGAAATGGACATGGAACAATAGACTGGTTCCAAATAGGAAAAGGAGTTCATCAAGGCTGTATATTGTCACCCTGCTTATTTAACTTCTATGCAGAGTACGTCACGAGAAACGCTGGACTGGAAGAAACACAAGCTGGAATCAAGATTGCTGGGAGAAATATCAATAACCTCAGATATGCAGATGACACCACCCTTATGGCAGAAAGTGAAGAGGAACTCAAAAGCCTCTTGATGAAAGTGAAGGTGGAGAGTGAAAAAGTTGGCTTAAAGCTCAACATTCAGAAAACAAAGATCATGGCATTTGGTCCCATCACTTCATGGGAAATAGATGGAGAAACAGTGTCAGACTTTATTTTTTGGGGCTCCAAAGTCACTGCAGATGGTGACTGCAGCCATGAAATTAAAAGATGCTTAGTCCTTGGAAGTAAAGTTATGTCCAACCTAGATAGCATATTTAAAAGCAGAGACATTACTTTGCCAACAAATGTCTGGCTAGTCAAGGCTATGGTTTTTCCTGTGGTCATGTATGGATGTGAAAGTTGGGCTGTGAAGAAGGCTGAGCACCAAAGAATTGATGCTTTTGAACTGTGGTGTTGGAGAAGACTCTTGAGAGTCCCTTGGACTGCAAGGAGATCCAACCAGTCCATTCTGAAGGAGATCAGCCCTGGGATTTCTTTGGAGGGAATGATGCTAAAGCTGAAACTCCAGTACTTTGGCCCCCTCATGTGAAGAGTTGACTCATTGGAAAAGACTCTGATGCTGGGAGGGAGTGAGGGCAGGAGGAGAAGGGGACGACAGAGGATGAGATGGCTGGATGGCATGACTGACTCGATGGACGTGAGTTTGAGTGAACTCCTGGAGTTGGTGATGGACAGGGAGGCCTGGCATGCTGCGATTCATGGGTTTGCAAAGAGTTGGACAGGAATGAGCGACTGAACTGAACTGAAACATTTGGTGGTTGTCATCATGAAGCCGGTGCTGTGCTGTGCTCAGTCGTGTCTGATTCTTTGTGACCCCCTGGACTCTAGCCCGCCAGGCTCCTCTGTCCATGGAATTCTACAGGCAAGAATACTGGAGTGGGCTGCCATGCTCTCCTCCAGGGGATCTTCCCAACCCAGGGATTGAACCCAGGTCTCCCTCATTGCAGGTGGATTCTTTACCAGCTGAGCTACCAGGGAAGCCCCTAGACTATCAGTCTGCTTACTTCCAAGAGTCTAAGAAGCTGAGAGCAGGTGTTTCGAGCTGAACTGTATCTCTCCAAAATCCGTATGTTGGAGCCCTGACACCCAGCACCTGAGAATATGACTGTGTGTGGACAGAGGGGTCTTAAAGAGGTGGCTTAGGACCTCTAAATAGGTTATATGGGTGGTCTTTAAATCTATATGACTGGTCTCCTTACAAAAAGAGGAG
This sequence comes from Bos grunniens, assembly GCF_055505025.1. Lineage (NCBI taxonomy): Eukaryota > Metazoa > Chordata > Mammalia > Artiodactyla > Bovidae > Bos > Bos grunniens. The sequence goes on along the minus strand of NC_141184.1, from coordinate 3,826,177 downwards.
TCCAGGACCCAGAGAGGCACAAAGAGATGGCATGTGATGACCCAGGGAGAAGACAGTCATCTACAAGCCAAGGTGAAATCTCAGAAGAAATCAACCCTGCCAACACCTTGATCTCAGAGTGTCAGCTTCCAGAGTTGTGAGAAAATAAGTATCTGTGGTTTAATCCACCCAGACTGTGGTAGTTTGTTCTGATGGAGCCCACGAGTACAGCAGAGAAGGCAGGAGCAAGACTGCTTTGCTAAAAAGGAACACTGGAGACATGCATAAGAAACTAAAGACTGCTGGGGAAGGGGCTGCTGGGAATGGATCAGCGGCTCCAGGCATCAGAGGGAAACGCTCTGAACCAGGAGGACGTGTTACATATTTAATGGACAGCAAAAGGAACTCCAATCCTTTGGCCACCTGATGCGAAGAGCTGACTCATTGGAAAAGACCCTGCTGCTGGGAAAGGTTGAAGGCGGGAGGAGAAGGGGACGACAGAGGATGAGATGGTTGGATGGCATTTCACTGACTCAACGGACATGAATTTGGGCAAGCTCCAGGAGTTTGTGATGGACAGGAAAGCCTGGCATGCTGCAGTCCATGGGGTCGCAAAGAGTCGGACACGACTGAGTGACTGAACTGAAAAGGAACACTTGTGATAAATGGCTGCACTGTTACTGTTTTACTATCTGACTTCATCATCCTCAGCCTATTAATACAAAGCCCCCCACCTCTCTGCTGCTGTTCATGACATTCATGAAAAACTCTTCCTCCTACCTCTCAAGCTGCCCTGTTACTAAATTCCTGATTCATTTCAGACCTAGAGCACATCACAGTTATGATCGTCGTTTACCATGACATAACCCCAAGTTACCCCTAAGTGATTCCTTTCTGGTATTTGTTGAAAAAAAAAAAGGTGAATTGCATTATCTTCAATTCATCCTCAAACTTCCCACCAGTTAACTTTCCAAATTCTCCTTTCATCCTTTGTTCCACGATTTTCGAGTTCCTGCAGAATAGAAGCCTGACGTTTCAGGGCTGTACTTAAGGCTCTCCGTTATGGTTTATGACAAATGCACACCTCTGCGGGTCCTGCCTCATGGAGTGACTTGAAGGGTCTCCCATCCTGCCTGATCCACACACACACACACACACACTCAGCACCCTGCCTGGCCCTGCGTCTCACAAAGTCCCTGGACAAGATCAGCATTGCTGCTCCTTATGTGCTGGAACTGCCCACTCTGGGTCTAGTGCAGACTGTGAGCGCAGTTGTATTAGCTGAGTTCCCATCATGGTCTTGTCACCAGCAAAGCCTTGCCAGGAATGCCATCACAGCGTCAACTGTCAGACAGGGAGACGAGCTGGGTCCAAAACCCGCTGCTCCGAAGCCGAGCCCAGGAGCCTGCCTTAGAGAGGGATGTGTGGAGACAGGGGGCTTAGTCGACCAGGATCGGGGTGCATCCTTGGTGAGGGTGGTCATCAAAGGGAGGAGAGACTGAGCCTGGATTAATGGACCTAGAGCATCCGGGGTGAAGGGAGTTATGGCCTTTCTCTATGGCCTCTCTGGCCTCATCCGAACCTCAGCATTAGTTCTGGATGCCTCACTGGGAGGGTGTTTAACAAGCAGAGCACAGTCGGAAAACCACAGCCAGAGCGCGTGGCGGGAGAGAGCCTGGGAGAGGGCGGGTGGAAGCAGGGACAGCCGTCCACCTGCTCACAGAGGCTTAGAGTGAAGTGTTGCTTTTGCCTGTTTGGAAGGTCGTGTGCAGAACCAGCTCTGTGCTGTGCTCCGGATGGGCCTGGTAGGTCCACCAAGTTCAAGTCCTGATGGCAACTCCTGTCTCAGTGTGACAACAGGGAGGCTGTCCAAAGATGGGACAAGTCACAGTGCTGAGACGCTCCCTGGAGGCTTCCGAGCGTCGCTGCCTGACCAACTGGCAGGCGTGAGGCGGGGGTAGTTCTCCGATGGGGCTTGGAAAGCGATTTGAGTCACCATACCCAGGGGGCACTTCCCTGGTGGCTCAGCTAGGAAAGAATCCGCCTGCCATCCCTGGGTTGGGAAGATCCCCTGGAAAAGAGAAAGGCTACCCACTCCAGTATTCTGGCCTGGAGAATCCCATGAACTCTATCATCTATGAGGTAACAAAGAGTCAGACTCGACTGAGCGACTTTCACTTCAGACCCAGGTAGCGCTAGTGGTAAATGACCCACCTGCCAATGCAGGAGACATGAGATGCAAGAGACGCAGGTCCCTGGGTCAGTGAGATCCCCTGGAGGAGGAAATGGCAACCCACTCCCGTACTCTTGCCTGGAGAATCCTATGGACAGAGGAGGCTGGTGGGCTACAGTCCACGGGGTCCCAGAGAGTCGGACATGACTGAATGACTGAGCATGCGCTCCATCACCAGATGGAGATCTGCCTGCATGAGATTCTTTACTTCTCTAAGCCCCTTGGCATTTGGGGTGCACACCCGGCTCCCCTCCCAGCTCTGCAGCCTCCGTCCTCCTTCTGAAATCTTTCCAGACTCTGCAAAAATCCTGCCACCACCCAGAAAAGCGCAAGTCACACGCTGTTGCTAGAGATTCCTACATCCATGCTGCAGACCAGCTCTGTCAGGTAGGTCTTCCTTCCAAGGTGACTACTAACACTTACACTCCTTTGCTCTCCTGGGCCCATGGTCCAAGACTTCCTCACACACCCAGAGACACTGCCAAGGTCCTAGCTGGTCCTCTGTCCCCTCCTCCCCTCCTTCTGGCCCAGGCTTCATGCAGCAGCAAACAGACCTTCTCTAACATAAGTGAGATCATGTCATCCCAGCTTAAGGGACTCCCCAGCGGACCCTGGACTTCCCAGGTGACACTGGATTCCCTGGTGGCTCAGACGGTAAAGAGTCTGCTTGCAATTCGGGAGACATGGCTTCGATTCCTGGGTCAGGAAGATCCCCTGGAGAAGGAAATGGCAGCCCACTCCAGTATTCTTGCCTGGAGAATCCCATGGGTGGAGGAGCCTGGTAGGCTATGGTCCATGGGGTCGCAAAGAGTCGGACACGACTGACTGACTTCACTCTCTCTCTTTCTCTTCAGGTGACTCTGCTGGTGCAGAACCGACCTGCTGATTCAGGGGACATGAAGCACGGGGCATAAGAGACACAGGGGACACGAGGCACGGGGGATAAGAGACACGGGGGACACGAGACACGGGGGATAAGAGACACGGGGGACACGAGGCACGGGGGAGAAGAGACACAGGGGACACGAGGCATGGGGGATAAGAGACACGGGGGACACGAGAGACGGGGGATAAGAGACACGGGGGACACGAGGCACGGGGCATAAGAGACACGGGGGACACGAGGCACGGGGGATAAGAGACACGGGGGACACGAGGCACGGGGGATAAGAGACACGGGGGACACGAGGCACGGGGGATAAGAGACACGGGGGACACGAGGCACGGGGGATAAGAGACACGGGGGACACGAGGCACGGGGGATAAGAGACACGGGGGACACGAGAGACGGGGCATAAGAGACACGGGGGACACGAGGCACGGGGGATAAGAGACACGGGGGACACGAGGCACGGGGGATAAGAGACACGGGGGACACGAGACACGGGGGATAAGAGACACGGGGGACACGAGACACGGGGGATAAGAGACACGGGGGACACGAGAGACGGGGGATAAGAGACACGGGGGACACGAGGCACGGGGCATAAGAGACACGGGGGACACGAGGCACGGGGGATAAGAGACACGGGGGACACGAGGCACGGGGCATAAGAGACACGGGGGACACGAGGCACGGGGCATAAGAGACACGGGGGACACGAGGCACGGGGCATAAGAGACACGGGGGACACGAGGCACGGGGGATAAGAGACACGGGGGATAAGAGACACAGGGGACATGAGACACGGGCTCAGTCCCTGTGTCGGGAGGATCCCCTGGAGCAGGGCAAGGCAGCCCACTCCAGCATTCTTGCCTGGGGAATCCCCTGGATAGAGGAGCCTGGCGGGCTACAGTCCATGGGGTTGAAAAGAGTAAGGCATGACTGAAGTGACTTAGCATGCAGACACAACCCAGATGAAGCTGCTTCCCACGCTTCCCGTTGGCTTTAGGATAAACCAGAATATCTCTGCTGTCCCCAGGGCCCAAGTTGTGCTCACGCTCGTCTCTTCCACACTGTCTTGGGCCGCCTTCCACCCCATGCCTGCTGCCCAGCCCCACTGACTCCTCTCGGGCCCTTGGATGAGCCAAGTTCTTCCCTACTCAGACCTGGACCCGCCACTGACTCTGATGGACGCGCCTGCCTCCCCCAGGCTTGGTTGGTTCCTTCTCTGTGGTAAGCTCTGCTCTTAGGTCCCCAGCTCAGACGGGCTCCCCTCGGCCTCTGCAAGGGCAGCCCCTCCATCCTTGTCCTGCCCTGCAGTCGCTGGACCTTCCCACCACTCACTGCTCAGGGCTCATGTTTACTTTGACTACTGGCTTCCTTCCTTGGGGTTGTTTCTGTCCATAGGCATAGAAACTAATTCCATGGTGCTCGTGGGTCACCTGTTCACGTATGCCAGATCATCCCTGACCACCACCCACCAAGTCACATTCCTGACCCTACTTGCTTGTTGGTTGGTCAATTTTTTGCTGTTTCTGTTTTCATAACACTTGACTCTGATGGACACAATTTTATTGACTTAATGCTTCCCATTTTGCTCCCCACCTGCAGAAAAGCATAAGCTCTATTAGGGCAAGAGTTCTATGGTCTCAAACCTATTCCAGTCCTGGGCACACCTAAGGTGCCTAATAAGTGCTTACTGGCCATGTGTTCTGTGAACAAATGTGTTATTGAATTTTTTCTAGTGCTTATCAGTGTGTCCCATGTATAATCAAAGCTATGGTTTTTCCAGCAGTCATGTACGGATGTGAGAGTTGGACCATAAAGAAGGCTTAGCACCAAAGAATTGATGCTTTTGAACTGTGGTCCTGGAAAAGACTCTTGAGAGTCCCTTGGACTGCAAGGAGATCCAACCAGTCCATCCTAAAGGAAATCAATCCTGAATATTCATTGGAAGGACTGATGCTAAAGCTGAAGCTCCAATACTTTGGCCATCTGATGCGAAGAACTGACTCATTTGGAAAGACCCTGATGCTGGGAAAGATTGAGGGCAGGAGGAGAAGGGGACAACAGAGGATGAGATGGTTGGATGGCATCACCAAGTCATTGGACATGAGTTTGAGCACGGTCTGGGAGATGATGAAGGACAGGGAAGCCTGGTGTGCTGCAGTCCATGGGGTTGCAGAGTTGGACATGGCTGAGTGACTGAAAAACAACCCATGTATAAGAGGTACCCAGAAAGCTATTTAGCAAATGTGGAAATAGACAGCAAAATGCCTTCTTGGCCACCAGTAGGATCTAGGTGTTTTTACGGAAGAGACTGAAGACCAGGAGTTAGACGACCCTGCATTGATGTTCTAACCGTGTTTTTCACTCTGTGGGATGCTGGAAAAGCCACATGACATGGTTACAGTGCAGGATCTCACCTTCAAAATGGGACAATGGCATCCTGCTGTCACGTAACTGCAGAGATGATCAAGAAGAACAGGACATACGGGTCCCTGGACTCTCTTGGTGAGAGAAGTCTCCATCTGGCACTGGGGTCGCTGCCCACTTGGGATCCTGAAGACCTCACCCAGGACACTGGTGTCAGTGCTTTTCTTTGTCAGGGAAAGGAAAAAAGAGTCACAGTGAGAAAGATGCATTTTCCAGCAGAAATTAAACAAACGTTGCAAAAAGAAGTGCATTTATAGTGTTATGTCACTAGAGACCCTATAGTTTATGGGAGATGGATATAGTGTATTCTATATTCTGGTGTTATCTGAGACTGCTTTTATCTCCTTGCAGTCCAAGGTACTCCCAAGAGTCTTCTCCAGCACCATAGTTCAAAAGCATCAGTGGAACTGTAGAAAACAAAAACACAAAAATAGAAAATGAAAGATGTATCTAAAGAGACCTCCTGGAACCTGCCAAAAAGTCTACTGTACTTTCAACCAAAAGACACTGACATGCAATCCATGGCTTGTTTAGAAAGTGCTGTGATGACATTTCCTGGCAGCGCAGGAGCGTCTCAGAATTTAGTTCCAGTCTGCTAGCAGAGTGTCTCCTGCTCTGCCAGCCCCACACGGTGTGTGAGCACGCCATGAATCACTCCTGGATTTTCTCTGGGCCTCTGCCACCGCGCCTTCATTCAGGAGGCTGACCTCCATCCAACATACTTCCCTGGACCTTTTTAAAATCCCATAAAACACGGACCTGGCATTTACGGGAGACAGGACGCCAAATGACATGCTGTTAATTAGTTGCTACCCTCAGACCTTCAAACCCCCGGATGACGGCTTCTGTTGAATGCAGAAAGGATAAATAGAGATTTCGAGTTGAGATTAGCATAGAGACATAAATACTATACACAGCACAAAGGAAAAAAAGAAACTGAAAGATTTGGGGAAAACAAAATGCAGGGAGAAATCACTCATTTCCACTTTAAATGATAAGCTTACATTTAAATGGAGAGAGTGGCATGGAAAGGTATACAGGATCACATGTAAAATGGATAGCCAGTGGGAACTTGCTGCGTGTTGCTGGGAGCTCAAACCCCATGCTCTGTGGCCACCTGGAGGGGTGGGCTGGAGCGGGAGGTGCAAGGGAGGTCAAGAGGGAGGGGACATACGCATACCTGCGGCTGATTCCTGTTGATGTATTGCAGGAACCAACGCGATGTTGTACAGCAATTATCATTCAACTGAAAATAAATGAATCAAAAAAATAAAAACACATGCACGGTTACGGGGAAGATTTAGCATGGTAGTCAATGCTTTGCACAAATTGTGATCTTTTGTTTTGGTGAATGTTCTGAAGTTATTTGAGAAAACAAGCATGTATCTCTTTTCTATTTGACAATTATGTGGAATATAGCAGATTATAGTTTAAAAATGTTTGTTTTCTCTGTCTGTGGATGTATGTCTGTTTTGTATATAAGTTCATTTGTATCATTTTTTTGATTGCACGTGTAAGTGATACTGTATATTTGTCTTTCTCTGTCTGACTTAATCACTCAGCATGACAATCTCTTGCTCCATCCATATTGCTACAAATGGCATTATTTCATTCTTTTTATGGCAGATTAATACTCCATTTCATATATATTCCACATCTTCTTAACCTTAACCTATAACCAATAGGTAAATGAATAAACAAAATTCTCCTAAGTTTTGCTATGTCTACATAGAGTGTAGAATTCTTGGGTTTGAATGAGGATAGTGGGAAGCAAGGGAAATTAAAGCACTTAATTGAAAATTTCTATTAAAATAGAAATTATAGCATTTTTAACTACATATTTGTTAACATTTTAGATGAAACTTCATATATATATATGTGTATGTGTGCATAAGCATACATACTGCTCACACACCCAATTTATTATGGTCTAAAAGAATTAGGCTTTTTGAAAAAAGTTAGTAGCTTTTTAAAAAATCACATGATTTTCTTCCATCACTTTGGCCAATGTGGTGCATTTCAAATTCAGGCAAACCAAGTTTGTTTTGTGTTCAGCACTTACTTCAGACAAGTCAAGCCCACAGGTTTGGACGGCGCTCACCGTGCGTGCGAGGGGACTGTGTGTGCTCCTGGCCGTTTAGAAGATGAGTCGCCTCCGTGGGCCCTGGAAGTCCAAAGGGAGAGCGCGGGGCATTTTCACCTGGGCGCATAGACAGGGACCTGTGATGTACACAGTGGTTTCCTGTTGCTGCTGTAATAAATTGCCATGAACTTGGTGGCTTGAAAGAACGTGAAGTTCTCTGATTGCTCTGGAGAACGGAAGTCTGAAATCAGAAACAAGGACCAAACTCAGGAGGTCAGCAGGGCTGCACCCCTGGAGGCTCCGGCAGAGGGTTTGCTCTCTGCCTCCTGTGGCATCTGGTAGCTGTAGCATTTCCAGGTTTGTGGTCATGTGGGTCCACTCTCTGCCTCCTTGGTCACATGGCTTCATGCTATTCAGAGTGCGTGGACCACCCTTCCCTAAAGGTACCTGGGATTGCATTCAGGGTTCACCCAGATCATCTGAGATAACGTCCCCATTCCAAGATCCTTGATCACGTCTGCACAGATGCACACTGGCCACAGAGGCTAACACGTTTTCTAGAAATCAGGAGATAGATGTTTTTTGGGGGGAGTGAGGAGACGTTCTAAAGTCTACTATGGTTTAATAGTTTTCCCTTTAGAGAATCAAAGATGATCAAGATGTCTATTTTAGAACCTAAGGCACACTTTTTAGTATTAGCTTTATCTTGGAACTTGCCCTTGAATGTCTGCTCTCCTCTAACAAGTTCAGGTCAGTTCAGTCACTCAGTCGTGTCTGACTCTTTGAGACCCCATGAAATGCAGCTCTCCAGGCCTCCCTGTCCATCACCAACTCCCAGACTTTACCCAAACTCTTGTCCATTGAGTCGGTGATGCCATCCAGCCATCTCATCCTCTGTCGTCCCCTTCTCCTCCTGCCCCCAATCCCTCCCAGCATCAGAGTCTTTTCCAATGAGTCAGCTCTTCGCATGAGGTGGCCAAAGTATTGGAGTTTCAGCTTCAGCATCAGTCTTTCCAATGAACACCCAGGACTGATCTCCTTTAGGATGGACTGGTTGGATCTCCTTGCAGTCCAAGGGACTCTCAAGAGTCTTCTCCAACACCACAGTTCAAAAGCATCAGTTCATCTAACAAGGGCAGGATCTAAATGCTGTTGTCCCAATACAGCTGCTGGGTACAGGCAGAAGACGGCTCAGGGTGAGAACTGCCATCAATTCTGCTCATGCTGCAACAGGACAGAATTGTTTTATACATCTCCATGCCTTTTATTATTTATTGTTTCCTCTAAGTGTAAATTCTCTGGGCTAGATAAATAAGTCAGACTAAGATTCAAGGCTGAGCTGCCCTTTTCCAGTAACCACTTACCCTTTCAAGGCCTGTTTCTGCCTTTCTCAGTGGGCATTCAAACCAGCTCAAGAAGATGCGTGATGGTTGGTTCAGGGCCCCGTCCAAATGTGCCCTCTTTAAGACAAAACCATGAAAACATCTGGAAGAAAAGTTTGCGCTTTTGGCACCGTTTTCGAATACTCTGACTCTGTAATGCCAACCACTGGATTTTTAGGAACTAAAAGCAGATTCAGAGGATCACACTGCCTCTCCTCTGAAAGTGTAATTAGTTGGAAGACTGAACATTGCCTTTTCTCAAATTTTGGATGAAAAGGATGAAACCGCATATTTTGGATAACACAATAATGTGTACCATTCTCATATAAGGCTTCCCAGGTGGGGCAGTGGTAAAGAACCTGCCTGCCAGTGCAGGAGATGCAAGAGACATGGGTTGGATTGCTGGATTGGCAAGATCCCCTGGAGAAGGAAATGGCAACCCACTCCAGTATTCTTGCCTGGAGAGTTCCGTGGACAGAGGAGCCTGTTGGGCTATGGCCCATGGGGTTGCAAAGAGTCAGATGTGACTGAACACAGCATAGCATGGGCTCCATGATGACAACCAGCAAATTTTTAGGAACTGAGAAAGATTCAAAGGAGCACACTGCCTGTCCTCTGAAAGCTTAATTCATAGGAAGATTCAGCATCTCCTTTTCTCATATTTTGGATAAAACAATAATGTGTACCTTTCTCATATAAGCCTTTCTTTTTAAATTAATGTTACTGAGAAATGCTTTAAAGGTACACAGCCAACAAAAGAGAGATTCTTTTCTCCTTTAGGAATTGGCAGAATCTTTAAATCCCTTTTGTTTGATATTCCCAGTAAGGAATGCATGGATTCTGTCTTGAGAAAATTAAACATGCACAGTGAGGATGTGAAATGAAATATTTGCTTTGCAAACCATACACAGGGTGAAAGAGTTAACAAACGTCTCCCCTGTCTCTACACTTGGCGTGTGTTAAGAGGAAGAGCTAGGAGGCAGAGAGACGAAGAATGAAATAGCTGCTGTTACAACTCAGAAGGCTCTTTGCACAGAGCGGCTTCCATCTCTGGCAAAAGAGGGATTCCTATTCAGCAGCTTTGAATTAAACCCAACCAGCTACCGGCTGAGAAGAAACCCTCCGCTTCCCCTGCCCTTGAAAACCTACAACAAGGAAGATCAGAGCGCAGACGTCTGCTTGAGACACATTTCCAAATAAAAAGGGTAGGCGAGCAGAACGGGCCTCCTCTTTCCTCCTGTTTGCGAATCACAGCATTCATGCCTTCTCTCTTTGGGAGGGGTAAGTGGGTAGAAAAGAGAGGCCAAGAGCACAAACTAACCTAAAAGGAGACCTCCATGTGGAAAGAGAACATTTTTTTTTTTCTATTAAATTTGACATCATTTCCTTATATGTCTGATTTGTTTGGAGAAGCCAACATTCACATCATAAAAGTAGTAAAATTTCTCTGAGAGTCCCCAAGCCACCATAATGAAGCGTCTTCCATCCAGCTAAGCAGGCATATATCCTGGGATGCTTTAAAGAGACACACTGGTAGCAATCAGAATATTAGCCAAAGTATAACTCTGAGGCAGGGAAACAGTCACAGACAGGCCCTGCCTAGTGTGACGCAGGACAGAGATTTTGCTCGTGCGCATGACCCTGGGTCATTGAAAAGAGAATCTACAAAGCGCCAGAGAATTTAATGCAGGGAAACCATTGCACAGATGAGGGAGCAGCTGGCGGGTGGATGTAGAGCTTAGCATGGCAGGAAGCCTCTGCACCCACGCCTGCAGGTGCTGGCAGAGAGGATGGAGCTGAGCTGAGCTGCAGCTCACCTTGGAGGGTCTTCCTAAGATGCTGGGGTTACCACGTTGCTACTGCCGCTGAGAGCAGACCGCACGAAGACTAAGCTGGCTCTTCCCTTTTCTCCACTCCCCAGGCTCTCCACCCGTAGGGTCTGGCAACGCTGCACCCAGCCAGTTTCTGATGGACTAGGATCTGGGGAAGGAAACGTGGATCCGTGGGGCTTGCAGCGCCAAGCAGAGGAGACAGAGAGAGGAACGGACCCGGCGGCCAGGATGCCCAGAAGTCATCAACAAGAGGAATGATTTTCTATCCCACTTTAAATCAAGGAAGCATGTAATACTCTAGAAAGATTTCTGTAGTCATGGTTATTTTGCTTAATGGATCTAAAGTGGAAAGTTTCAATGACTTGGAAAACAGAGGGAAATATAAAAAAAACAGAGCAATTTGAAGTAATTTAGCGAAAAGATATATTCCCAGTAAAGCTCCAGAGGTTTTGAGTGTTATTATATAACAGGGAGAAGTAGCAAACCATTACATCAGTTTCAGTGGATGTTAAATAATCTGGATGTTGGCTTTCCTATTCGGAATGGAGAAAATAAAAAAGTATATTTCACAAACTTCTTAGCACGGACAGTATTTAAAGAGTGATAAAGATGCTTGTTATGGACTAATACTTGATCCCTCATCCAAGTATCATAGTTGTCCCTCAGTGTGATGTTAGGAGCTGGGTCCTTGCATCTATAAGAACAGATGAAGTCATGAGGGTGGGCCCTCAGGAATGGGATAAATGTACTCATTAGAGGTGAGAGGGGGCTTGCTCCTTTCTGCTCTCTGCCATGTGCAGACACAGTGAGAAGTCAGAACCCAGAAGCAGACCAGGGCCAGGCCAGGCAATGCTGGAACCTCCATCTTGGACTTCCCATTCTCCAGCACTATCACAAATAATTTTTTACCCAGTTTATGATATTTTGTTATAGCTGCCCAAGTGGACTAAGATAGTCCCTCTTTGACCACCTCAAGTCAGGCTACTCTGCGCTTTCTTACAATTAGCTGACTTGGAGCAAAGCACAAATTCACAGAAAGATGCAAATTAACAAAACAGATTTAAGAATAAATAGAATATTTGAACAGACCTATAGCAATTAGAGATTGAGCTAGTAACTAAAGCCCCATGAAGAAAAGCTCAGGCCCAGATGGCATCACTGGTTCAGTTCAGTTTAGTTCCGTTCAGTTGCTCAGTCGTGTCTGACTCTTTGCGACCCCATGAATCACAACACGCCGGGCCTCCCTGTCCATCACCAGCTCTCAGAGTTCACCCAAACTCATGTGCATTGAGTCGGTGATGCCATCCAGCCATCTCATCCTTTGTCGTCCCCTTCTGCTTCTGCCCCCAATCCTTCCCAGCATCAGGGTCTTTTCCAATGAGTCAACTTTTTGCATGAGGTGTCCAAAGTATTTGAGTTTCAGCTTCAGCATCAGTCCTTCCAATGAACACCCAGGACTGGTCTCCTTTAGGATGGACTGGTTGGATCTCCTTGCAGTCCAAGAGACTTGCAAGAGTCTTCTCCAGCATCACAGTTCAAAAACAACAATTCTTCAGTGCTCAGCCTTCTTCATAGTCCAACTCTCACATCCATACATGACCACTGGAAAAACCATAGCCTTGACTAGATGGACCTTTGTTGGCAAAGTAATATCTCTGTTTTTTAATATGCTTCTAGGATGGAGGAGCCTGGTAGGCTGTAGTCCATGGGGTCGCTAAGAGTCGGACACGACTGAGCGACTTCCCTTTCACTTTTCACTTTCATGCATTGGAGAAGGAAATGGCAACCCACTCCAGTGTTCTTGCCTGGAGAATCCCAGGGATGGGGGAGCCTGGTGGGCTGCCATCTATGGGGTCACACAGAGTCGGACACGACTGAAGGGACTTAGCAGCAGCAGCTGCAGGTTGGTCATAACTTTCCTGCTTGGAAAGGAAAAGCGTCTTTTAATTTCATGGCTGCAGTCACCATCTGCAGTGACTTTGGAGCCCCCAAAAATAGTCTGATACTGTTTCCACTGTTTACCCATCTATTTCCCATGAAGTGATGGGACCAGATGCCATGATCTTCATTTTCTGAATGTTGAGTTTTAAGCCAACTTTTTCGCCCTCCTCTTTCACTTTCATCAAGAGGCTTTTGAGTTCCTCTTCACTTTCTGCCATAAGGGTGGTGTCATCTGCATATCTGAGGTTATTGATATTCCTCCCTGCAATCTTGATTCCAGCTTGTATTTCTTCTAGCCCAGTGTTTCTCATGAGGTACTCTGCATATAAGTTAAATAAGCAGGGTGACAATATACAGCCTTGACGAACTCCTTTTCCTATTTGGAACCAGTCTGTTGTTCCATGTCCAGTTCTAACTGTTGCTTCCCGACCTGCATACAGGTTTCTCAAGAGGCAGGTCAGGTGGTCTGGTATTCCCATCTCTTGAAGAATTTTCCACAGTTTTTTGTGATTCACACAGTCAAAGGCTTTGGCATAGTCAATAAAGCAGAAATAGATGTTTTTCTGGAACTCTCTTGCTTTTTCCATGATCCAGCAGATGTTGGCAATTTGATCTCTGGTTCCTCTGCCTTTTCTAAAACCAGCTTGAACATCAGGAAGTTCACGGTTCACATATTGCTGAAGCCTGGCTTGGAGAATTTTGAGCATTTCTTTACTAGCATGTGAGATGAGTATACATTGTTTTAAATCCTCAACAACATGGTAGCAACAAAATCCAGCATCATATATGTCATACACCACAAACAAGTGGGATTTATCCCCCCAAAATTCTATTGGTTTAATATCAATAAAAGTTAATATAATTCACAGTATTTGGGGGCTCCAAAATCACTGCAGATGGTGACTGCAGCCATGAAATTAAAAGACGCTTACTCCTTGGAAGGAAAGTTATAACCAACCAAGACAGCATATTAAAAAGCAGAGACATTACTTTGTCAACAAAGGTCCATATAGTCAATGCTATGGTTTTTCCAGAGGTCATGTATGGATGTGAGAGTTGGACTATATAGAAAGCTGAGCACCGAAGAAATGATGCTTTCAAACTGTGGTGTTGGAGAAACTCTGAGACTCCCTCAGACTGCAAGGAGATCAAACCAGTCCAACCTAAAGGAAATCAACCCTGAATATTCATTGGAAGGGCTGATCATGAAAGCTCAAGCTCCAATACTTTGGCCACCTGATGCGAAGAGCTAACTCATTGGAAAAGAGCCTGATGCTGGGAAAGACTGAGGGCAGGAGAAGGGGATGACAGAGGATGAGATGGTCAGCTAGCATCACCAGCTCAATGGGCATGAATTTGAGCAAACTCTGGGAGACAGTTAAGGACAGGGAACCCTGGCAGGCCTCAGTCCATGGGGTGGTAAAGAGTCAGACATGACTTAATGACTGAACAAGAACAACAAAAAGCTTGAAATAGGCCCATACTTACCTTGAAGGAATAATTTCAAACTAACTTCACTTTGTTTTTCTGAGTATAAAGCAAGCTTGTCTGGTTTTTGACCCTACACTACACTGTGTTCTATAAATTTCTTACACAAAAGTCCAATCTAACCTCTTGTATGTGTCTTAAATACGGGGACTACCACTTTTTTCCTGTCTTCCCCTGTGAACACATTCTGTGTTTGAATGAGAGGATAGGGGCCATTTTAAACTATGAAGATTTCACTCACAAACCACAGCCTGTGGATCCGAGATGTCCCAGCTGCTGGGGCTGCTGGAGGCACAGGAAATGCTGTTCTTCAGGCTGGCGCTCCTCAGGCTCTGATTCATCACGTCTCTGCATCTTTTCCCAAAAGCAGACTCTTGACTTGATCCAGTTCTCACTTATAAACTCCATTTATAGGATTTTTCGCACATTTTTGGGATACATTTATTGATTTTTTTTTGTAATGCTCTCACATACCACACATAAGTACAAGTTACTGGCATAGGATAGAAAATAATATTGTTGAACAGTTTCTTAACTTTTAAAGAATGATATCTAAATGTGGCCATTTATCCCAGAATAATCCTAATAGAGAAACATCTCTACTTGAGGACTTAGAAGCACAGTGAGATCTTCCATGCTGGTGCCCATTCACTTGCTCAGAAGTCATGAGTATCACAGACAGATGTAAGAGGCTCCATCAAGGGGCTATGCCTCGCATGCTTTAAAATCAGAGATGACCCTCTATTTCAATGAGGCCTAATTTTGATTTAAATAAACTACAGGACAAAGTTGAAACCTGTCAACGTATCAGGGACCAGGAAAGGGTTACTCTTACGCCCCTTCTCGTCCAGTCAAATGAGACCAAGCGACATTCAAGCAGGGCCTCCCTCATGTCAGCCCTCAGCTGTGGGGGTTCTTCCTTCCCTCACTTCCCCTAAAAGACAGGAGAGCACACAGCTTCCCCATCTAACAGGGGCTCTGCCTCAAAGAACAAAAGCATCTGTCTCCTTCTGAGCCTGTCCTGAGACCGAAAGACGGGCAGAGAGGACGTGAGTCATGGTTCCATTGTCTCATTAGAAAGGGCCCAGTGAGGGTCCTTTCTATTTTTGAGCACAAGTATTAAAGAACAAGAAGCTACGGTCTTGTACCGAAAATTCCCATAGGAACGTTGCAAGCTTTCCATGTTCTCCATCCTGTGGTAAAGTGAACAGTTTCTTTCCAAGAAACGTGCTCATGGATCTTGATGAGAATTTCTTGAGAAAACTATTTAGCAGTCACATTTTTAAAAATTGTCTATTTTTTTTCCCAGGAAAGAGGGTGGTGATACTCAATGCATGGTGAGCACCAGTAAGCTATAGGACACTAAAAAGGCATTTTACTGAGCCTTCTGGTAGAGAGCCCTAATATATGGAGACAATCTTTAGCTTAAAAACAAGGCAAATTGACTTTTCGTAATCAGATCAACATTTTAAGAGCGTCTGTGGCCATCCCTAGTTAAAAGATCTCTGTGACAACTCTTCTGAGATTGCAGAATTCCTTCATGATATAAATAAACACCTCCTAGCTTAACAGATGTGTTGCCTGTGTATTGAATTTTCTTATAAGCATGTCTGTTAGTGGCTAAACAAACCACTGTATATTCATACAATGCCAAACTATTTGATGGTGGACTGTAACAAACTGCTGATGGAGAAGCTGTGGGTCACAGCAGCCTCCCCGCCCCCACCCATCTCACACACGCACACACACACGCACACACACACACGCGCACACACACACACGCACACACACACGCAGGGACCAGTCTGGCAGTTTGGCCTCAATGAAGCCCCTTGTTAACCTCCCCTTGTTTTAGCAAGTGGCCACAGAAAAACCTCTGGCCCAGCACTGAAATACCCCAGACTGCTCATTTGCCCCGTACAGGGAAACTGGGACTGTCAAGTATTTTCTTAACACCAAAAGAAAGTCTCCCTGCTTCCACACTGCACTCAGTGATCCTTCTGTTTACCCCACAAAACTCACTCTCCCTTCTAACACCTTTGAACCCCTGTGGAAATGAAACTAAAAGTAGATGGGTTTCCTTTTGTGAGTTTATGACTACGCAGCCTATGCTTTGGGCTTCCCTGGTGGCTCAGACGGGAAAGAATCCACCTGCAATGCAGGAGACGTGCGTTCGATCCCTGGGTCAGGAAGATCCCCTGGAGAAGAGAATGTCTATCCACTCAAGTAGTCTGGCCTGGAGAATTCCATGGACAGAAGAGTCTGGTGAGCTGCTGCCCACGGGGTGGCAAAGAGACGAAACACAACTGAGAGACTAACGCCACTAGCCTAAGCTTTACACACACACACACACACAGAAACTCCTCTTCACACTCACTGGAATGGTTCAGACTAGAAAGAGAGGTGACATTGTATTTGCCAAAGATGTGCAATAACCTTAAATCTCCTATATTGCTGGCAAGGATTTAAAATAAGGCAATTCCTTTAGAAAATGTTTTGGCAATTTCTTGTAAAGTTAAATGTATAACTACTCTATAGCATGGCAATTCTATTCCTAAAAATAATGAAAGTATTTAGGAAATAAATGGAAAAGTGAAAGTAAATCTCCACAATAAGAATTGTAGAAAATGTTTATTCATGAAGGTCTAAAGCTGAAGACTACCAAAATATTCTACCAATCGGCAAGTAGATAAGTGGGATGGATAATTATATGTGTCAACTTGGCTAGGCTATGGTGCCCAGAAGTTAGGTCAAATACCAGCCTGCATTTTGCCTTCAGATGTGACGAATATTTAAATCAGTAGACTTTGAGTAAAGCAGATTTGTAAGGTGGGTGAGCCTCATCCAATCAGTTGAGGGCCTTAAGGAAAAAATGACTGAGGTCCTCCAGAAAAAACGGCTTTTGCTTTCAGTCTTTAGACTTGAGCTGCAATATCAGCTCTTCCCTAGACCTCCATCCTGCAGCCTCCCCTGCAGAATTCTGATTTCCCAACCCCCACAATCACGTGAGTCAGTTCTTTAAAGACTCTCTGTCCTCTCACATACACCGTCCCCACTCCCTGATATTGATTCTGTTTCCCTGAGGTATGTTGCCTAGTACACAAAGAAAAACCGTGATGTATTGATACAGTGGAACATGGTGCACCGATGGAAACTACTAATGATAGCTATATGAATCTCCAAAAGCTATAATGAGTGAGAGAAGCCAGACACAAAAGAGTAAGTACGGTGAAAGTCTGTTTGAAAAGATACACACACACCTATGTTCATAGCAGTACTATGCACAGTAGCCGAGACATGGACATAAACTAAATGTCCATCGAGGGAAGAATGGATAAAGAAGGTGTCATTTATATGCACAATGGAATATTACTCAGCCATAAAAAGGAATGAGATAATGCTGTTTGCAGTGACATGGATGAAGCTGCTGCTGCTGCTGCTGCTAAGTCGCTTCAGTCGTGCAGCCCACCAGGCTCCCCCGTCCCTGGGATTCTCCAGGCAAGAATACTGGAGTGCGTTGCCATTTCCTTCTCCAATGCATGAAAGTGAAAAGTGAAAGGGAAGTCGCTCAGTTGTGTCCGACTCTAGCGACCCCATTGACTGCAGCCTTCCAGGCTCCTCCGTCCATGGGATTTTCTAGGCAAAAGTACTGGAGTGGGATGCCATTGCCTTCTCTGTGGATGAAGCTAGAGATTATCATACCAAATGAAGTGTCAGAAAGAGAATGACAGATACCATGTGATATCATTTATATGTGGAATCTATAATAAGATACAAATTAACATGTCTGCAAAATAAAAACAGACTCACAGACATAGACAACAGACTCACGGTTGCCGAGCAAGAGGGTGAAGTAGAGGAGGGAAGGACTGGCAGTTTGGGATTAGCAGAGGCAAACTTCTATTAATATATTTAAGGAGGATAAACAACCAGATCCTACTGTTTAGTACAGGGGACTATATTCAGTGCCCTGTGATAAGCCATAACAGAAAAGAAAGTGCAAGCCCATATATATATATTTGCAGCTGAGTCACTTTGCCGTACAGAAGAAATGAACACAACCCTGCGAGTCAATTATATTTCAAGAATTTTTTTTTCTGTTTTTAATTTTTATTGAGGCATTATTATCACATACACTGTATTAGCTTCAGGTGTACAACATAAGGACTCCACATTTGTATGTATGGTGAATTTCCCACCCACATTCATCTATTTTGACCACACCCCACACTCCTTGCCTGTAGCAACCACCAATCGGTCGTCTGTGTCTATGAGATTAAGTCTTTGTTTCTTTCTTTGCTTGCTTACGATTACACATATAATGAGACTATATGGTATATGTCTTTCTCTGTCCGACTTATTTCACCTACCATAATGCCCTCAAGTTTCACCTACATTGTCCCAAATGGTAAGATTTCTTCTGCAAGAAGTTATGCAATCTTTTCAACACTATGCTTTGAAAAAAACTTTAAAAATACAAGTTACTAGTGAGAGAAGCCAGACAGAAGAGTAAATACCATAAAATTCTGTTTATATGATATTAAAGAACAAGCAATAGTAATAGAAAATGGTCGTAGGATATCAGAATAGTAGCTTTCAGATGGGAGGAGCACAAGGGAAAGATGAGAGATATTCTAAATCTTAATTGATGCTACTTACATGGAGGTACACATTTGTAAAAGTCATTGGATTATTATCTGTATTTCATTATATGAATATTTCATTTCAATTTTAGGAAAACATGTATGTGCCTTGGGCTAGAGTGACAGGCATGGAGGTAGCATGAAATCAGATTTTTGACATATTTTTAGTCTAGAGCCAATAGTGATTGCTGTTACATGTCATGTGAACTGTGAAAACAAGGGAGTTCAGTTCAGTTCAGTTCAGTTGCTCAGTCGTGTCCAACTCTTTGCGACCCCATGAACTGCAGCACGCCAGGCCTTCCCGTCCATCACCAGCTCCTGGACTTTACCCAAACTCATGTCCACCAAGTCGGTGATGCCATCCAACCATCTTATCCTCTGTTGTCCCCTTCTCCTCCTGCCTTCAATCTTTCCCAGCATCAGGGTCTTTTTCAATGAGTCAGCTCTTCACATCAGGTGGCTAAGTATTGGAGTTTCAGCTTCAACATCAGTCCTTCCAATGAACACCCAGGACTGATCTCCTTTAGGATAGACAGGTTGGCTCTCCTTGCAGTCCAAGGGACTCTCCAGAGTCTTCTCCAACACCACAGTTGGAAAGCATCAATTCTTTTGCACTCAGCTTTCTTTATAGTCCAACTCTCACATCCATACATGACTACTGGAAAGGGAGTAGTCATGGGTAGATGCAGATTTTTTTCTGTTTTTGCTTGATAAAAGGGAAGAATGGAGTTATTGTTTACAGAGATGGCAAGTTATGAGGAGGGGATAGGTTTAGGGGTCATCTAGGAACTGGTTTGGATCACATTAAATTTTGAGATGTTCAAGTGCAAGTAGCAGTGATGACTCTGTAAGAATACAGAAGTTAGGGGGGAGGATCACCCTGGGACTCACTTGTGCACAGATGGTGTGGAAAGCGTGAGACTTGATGAATTTATCAATGAATAATCGTGGATTGAAAGAAATGATTGAGCTCCTTGGTCAGAGAGATAAGGGCCAGTAAGGAAAGAAGGAGGAGTGAGAGAGGCAGAAGCAACCCTCGCAAGAATGAACATCATGCAGTCTCCTTGTCCCCGTGAGAGTGGCTTGTATACACAAGTTCTGCAGTTTAGGGTCTGTTTGACCCAAAGAGCGAGGTTTGGAATCCTTGAATGGTAGTAGACCTGTCACGGGATGTAATCCAGTAGGCAGCTTGCACCACTATGATCAAGTCCTTCCTTAACAATACTAGCTCACTGAAAAGATTCAGAGTTTTGTAAATGACTCTAAACTGCAGAGGATCGTGCACTAAGACCCCTTAAGTCAAGACACGGTTGCAACTGTGTCAAGCAGCTGCCTAAGTCGACCAGGGAACAAGGAAGGCACTTCTCAGCCCAGGTGTTCTTCCACAAATCCCCAGCAGCACTGAGAGCCACGAAGCCCTATTCTTTCGTGGGACATCAAGACTGCCGAGGGCCAAGGTCAATCCTCGGTTACACAGTCCATGCAAACCGTGAACACACTGGTTCATGTAATAACCTATCCGGATGCTATTTTGGTCCATTCATGCTGCTACAACAAAATATCACAGACAGGGTGGCTTAGGAGCACAGGAATTTATTTCTCATGGTTCTGGACAATGGGAGTCTGAGACCGAGGCACTGGCAGATTCCATGTCTGGTGAGATCCCACTTCTTGGTTCAAGGATGGCCTCTTATCGCTGAGTCCTCACCTGGCGGAAGGATGGAGGGAGCTCTCTGGAGTCTCTTTAATAAGAGCACTAATCCCATTTATGACAGCTCTGCCCTTAGGACCTCCTGGAGGATTCACTCTTGACTCCATCTCCTTGGGGATTAGGGTCTCAATGTTTGAATTTGCTGGGAGACACAGACCTTAGTCTCTAGCACATATTAACTGCTATATGTGAAGTGTTTGTATGTGTTACTTGCTCAGTCATGTCTGACACTTTGTGACCTCATGGACTATAGCTCACCTGGCTCCTCTGTCCATGGGATTCTCTAGACAAGAATCCTGGAATGGGTTGCCATTTCTCTCTCCAGGGGCTCTTCCTGACCCAGGGATTGAACCCAGGTCTCCTGCTTCGAAGGAAGATTCTTTACTGTCTGAGCCACTAGGGAAGCCCAATGGCTGTATATGTTCATAGCTAAAGGAAATTTAACTATTTTGATATTTTTGTTTCTCTTGAAATTTTGATTGGTTAAACATACCAAGAAATGTATTAAAATTGTGCTTGTGTTTTAAATGTTTGAAGTGACCTGGTGTCTTTCATCAGGTGCACCTGTGCACTAGGAGGCAAGGAGCGAGCTCTCTGGGGCAGAGAAGACAGGAGCTGTCATCCCACTGAGAGTGTAACGAACAGGAATGTGAGAAAGTGGGCTGTGCACATGCGGTCAAAATGAATGAATTTAGAAAGCAAAGTTAAATTCTACTCTCTCTATAAAATAATAGGTACATTGATATGTCATAATTAATGAGCTATTTAATATTTAATTTGTATACTACATAGGGAGAAGGCAATGGCACCCCACTCCAGTACTCTTGCCTGGAAAATCCCATGGACGGAGGAGCCTGGTGGGCTGTAGTCCATGGGGTCGCTAAGTCAGACACGACTGAGCAGCTTCACTTTCACTTTTCACTTTCATGCATTGGAGAAGGAAATGGCAACCCTCTCCAGTGTTCTTGCCTGGAGACTCCCAGGGACGGGGGAGCCTGGTGGGCTGCAGTCCATGGGGTCGCGTAGAGTTGGACATGACTGAAGCGACTTAGCATGCTTGCATGCATTGGAGAAAGAAATAGCAACCCACTCCAGTGTTCTTGCCTAGAGAATCCCAGGGACAGAGGAGTCTGCTGGGCTGCCGTCTATGGGGATGCACAGAGTCAGATATGACTGAAATGACTTAGCAGCAGCAGCAGCATGCTACATAGATAACTGACTTGCTATTAAAGTATATGCACGATACTGGATGCTTGGGGCTAGTGCACTGGGATGACCCAGAGGGATGGTATGGGGTGGGAGGAGGGAGGAGGGTTCAGGATGGAGAACACATGTGTACCTGTGGCAGATTCATTTTGATATTTGGCAAAACTAATACAATTATGTAAAGTTTAAAAATAAAATAAAATTTAAAAAAAGAGAGAGATTTATAAATCAAAAAAAAAGTATATGTCCTCTATCAGCTCACAATTTCTTAATAAAATCAAATAATGCTAAAATTTTTGAAATTAGGAAAGTGGTTTATAAGCATTTAATAAGTGTTAATGCAAGCAATCTCCTGAATCGATGCCATGTATGTTATTTACAAGACATTCTGATTTCTCTTTCAGAATTTAGTATGTTGCTGTGACTCGGTTTGCTTATGGTAAGTCCTGCCACCCACAGGTAAACAGGTCTTAGAAGGGCCAGTAAGATCCTGGTGCTCCATAATTCCAGAGGCCAGGCGTATGACTCTGTGTGTGGATTCTGGGAGTGGGTAGCAGCAGGCATTGGCTGATGTCTAAATATCCCCCAGAGTTTAAGACTTTTTTTACTTCTAATATTTTTAAAGCAATCAAATGATAGAAGTTCTGTATTTCTGCCAATTTGCTGTTCTGTTGGTTTAGAGCATGCGTGTTTTAGTCACTCAGTTGTGTCCGACTCTTTGTGACCCCATGGACTGCAGCCCGCCAGGCTCCTCTGTCCATGGACTTCTCCAGGCAAGAATACTGGAGTGGGTTGCCATGTCCTCCTCCAGGGCACCTTCCTGACCCAGGGATCGAACCTGTGCCTCTTGTAGGCGGATTCTTCAACACTCGCGCCGCCTGGGAAGCCTGTTGATGTAGAGCAGTGCTTCTCAAAGGGGGCAGTTCTGGCCCCCAGGGGACATCTGACGGTGTCTGGAGACATCTTGTTGTCACGACTCAGGGGAAGGTGCCCCTGGCATGGCATGGGCAGAGCCTGAGGAGGGGGGTAAGTGTCCTGGGAGGCACAGGCAGTCCCTGCCCCCAACAAAGATTGATCTGGCCCCAAATATTAGCAGTGTCAAGGTTGAGAATGCTGGATTTAGAACCACTGGCGTTATCCTCTGAGGAGCAGTCATTAGCCATCATCCGTCTGGCTCTGTTTCAGGCACAAGCGATTAGCTTTAGGTTAGTGAACTCTGGGAGTTGGTGATGGATAAGGAGGCCTGGTGTGCTGCAGTTCATGGGATTGCAAAAGGCAGACATAACTGAGCAACTGAACTGAACTGACTGAAGGATAAGGGACTGAAGTTTTGCCCATGAATAGTATCTGAAGTTCGGTTCAGTTCAGTTGCTCAGTCGTGTCCGACTCTTTGCGACCCCATGAGTCACAGCACACCAGGCCTCCCTGTCTGTCACCAACTCCTGGAGCTTGCTCAAACTCATGTCCATTGAGTCGGTGATACCATCCAACCATCTCATCCTCTGTCATCCCCTTCTCCTCCTGCCTTCAATCTTTCCCAGCACCAGGGTCTTTTTAAATGAGTCACTTCTTCACATCAGGTGACCAAAGTATTGGAGTTTCAGCTTCAGCATAAGTCCTTCCAATGAATATTCAGGGCTGATTTCCTTTAGGATGGACTGGTTGGATCTCCTTGCAGTCCAAGGGACTCTCAAGAGTCTTCTCCAACACCACAGTTCAAAAGCATCAATTCTTTGGCGCTCAGTTTTCTTCATAGTCCAACTCTCACATCCATACATGACTACTAGAAAAACCATAGCTTTGACTAGACAGACCTTTGTTGGCAAAGTAATGTTTCTGTTTTTAATATGTTGTCTAGGTTGGTCATAAGTTTTCTTCCAAGGAGCAAGCGTCTTTTAATTTCATGGCTGCACTCACCATCTGCAGTGATTTTGGATCCCAAAAAATAAAGGTTGGAAAATGCAAAAGAGAGATGTCTATTTATACTAAGGCAACACCAGCTACTTTAAACATAAGCATCCAGTTCTCACGGCACAGCACAATGAAAGCTCATCTTGCAGTCACATCTTAGTGCAATAACAGGGTCTTCTGGTGGAGCACTGTTCACAGGTTCCTTCTGTTTCCCCACCCGTTTTGAGCCCGCTCCTCTGCTTCCTCAGAGCACTCTGCATTCAATCCATGGAGGGGCAGGGAAAGAGGACATCTCATGGGAGGTTTCCTGGAAGCAATGGGAGCCCTTGGCACTCAGCCACGAGGCCACACCTTCCTGCAGCAAAGGACTTCTGGTCCCACATTCCAAAAGAAGACGCTCCAGGTTCAGGCAGCATCCAATCTGTGCCCGCCAGACCAACCAGCCTCTCTAACTGGTCGTGCACATTTCCGCGATGAATACAAAGAGAATTCTAAAGCTGGGAGAACTTAAAAACATCGACACCCTCTCATTAGGCAGGAGGGGAAAATTAGTCCTGAAACATCTGCCTTTGAATAAACAGCAAGTACAGGGCCAGGGACCTACCTCAGAGCCCTGGCCTCACAGTTCAGGTCCTATTTCATAGTGTAGTGCATGCAATTTCTGAGCATTCTGAATAGCTTGGAAATACTGTTACAAGCAGGCTGCGTGCTAAGTCGCTTCAGCTGTATCCTATTCTGTGCCACCCTATGGACCGTAGCCCGCCAGGCTCCTCTGTCCTTGGGATTCTCCAGGCAAGAATACTGGAGTGGGGTGCCATTTCTTTCTCTAGGGGATCTTCCTGCAACCCAGGGTTTGAACCCGCATCTCTCTATCTCCTGCTTTGGCAGGCGGGTTCTTTACCACTAGCGTAGGAAGCCCAAATAGCAGGCTGCGTGGCAGCTGTTTACTTTAGCAATAATGACAGTAACAATAAATTACCTTTATGCAAAGAAAATAGTCTTAGATATCTTAGAAACAACTTTTCTGCAAAAATGTTGGAGAACAAGAGGCCTTGCTCATCCTGGAGGCATGTCTATTAACCAAAAAACACACCTGTGCCTGGAAAATTCCTGACAAGCCCATTCAGCTTTGGAAAGAACTACCAGCATGTCTGTTTCACTCAGATGCTCCTTGGAAGCACACTCTAGTAACACTTTCCTGCTTCCAAATATACCAGATCCACTTTCCACAACTGCTGGAAACATGGAGAGTTGGATGAGGAAAAAAAAAGCAAACAAACCTGTACTCACATGCGAGGGCCAGCTGGCTCCTTTATAGTACGCTGTAGGGTCTGGGCTTCCCAGCTGGTGCAACGGCAGAGAGTCTACCTGCCGTACAGAAGATGCAGGAGACAAGAGTTTGGACCCTGGGTCAGAAGATCCCCTGGAGGAGGAAACGGCAACCCTCTCCAGTATTCTTGCCTGGGAAATCCCATGGACAGAGGAGTCTGGTTAGCTACAGTCCCTGAGGCCACAAAGAGTTGGGAGCATCCACACAGGTGAAAAGGTATGGAAGCAATAAATCTTAGTACCATCCTCCAGGCAACAACTAAGATGACACTGAGTTGTTCACTTGCTCAGTCACATCCCACTCTCTGCGACCCCATGGACTGCGGCATGCCAGGCTTCCCTGTCCTTCACCATCTCCCGATGCTTGCTCAAACTCATGTTCATTGAATCCGTGATGCCATCCAACCATCTCATCCTCTGTCGTCCCCTTCTCCTCCTGCCCTCAATCTTTCCCAGAATCAGTTTTTTTCCCCCCCAATGAGTCAGCCCTTTGCATCAGGTGGCTAAAGTATTGGAATTTCAGCTTTAGCGTGTGTCCTTCCAATGAATATTCAGGGTTGATTTCCTTTAGAATTGATGGTTTGATCTCCTTTCAGTCCAAGAGACTCTCAAGTCTTCTCCAACACCACAGTTCAGAAGCATCAATTCTTTCACGCTCAGCCTTCTTTATGGTCCAGCTCTCACATCCATACATGACTACTGGAAAAACCATAGCTTTGACTAGACAGACCTTTGTTGGCAAAGTAACTTTTCTTCCAAAGAAAAAGCATCTTTAATTTCACAGCTTCAGGCACAGTCTGCAGTGGTTTTGGAGCCCAAGAACATAAAATCTGTCACTGTTTCCATTGTCCCCCCATCTATTTGCCATGAAGTGATGGGACTGGATGCCATGACCCTTTGAATGTTGAGTGTTAAGCCAGCTTTTTCACTTCCGTCTTCCACTCTTATCAAGAGGCTCTCTAGCTCCTCTTTGATTTCTTCCGTAAGAGCGGTGTAATCTGCATATGTGAGGTTATTGATATTCCTTCCAGAAATCTTGATTCCAGCTTGCGCTTCATGTAGTTCAGCATTTCGCATGATGTACTTTGCATACAATTTAAATAAGCAGGGTGACAATATACAGTCTTGATGTACTCCTTTCCAAGTTTGGAACCAGTCTGTAGTTCCATGTCTGGTTCTAACTGTTTCTTCTTGACCTGCCTACAGCTTTCTCAGGAGGCAGGTAAGGTGGTATGGTATTCCCATCTCTTTAAGAATTTGCCACAGTTTGTTGTGATCCACAGTCAAAGACTTTAATGTAGTCAGTGAAGCAGAAGTAGATATTTTTCTAGAATTCTATTGCTTTTTCTATGATATAACAGATCAAGATGACACTAAAACCACAACTTTTCCATAGGAACCACTAAAATATAATCAAATCTATAGCTAGTACTTATGTTTTGATTTTGCGGTGTAGCTCTGTTGCTTATAATGGTTGTCTTTTGAATTTAAAAGGTTGAGCTGGTTTTAAAGAGGATAGTTTAAGGACACACACATGCACGCACACACACACACACACAGTTGTGCAGATGGCCAAGAGACCCTGTAAGGTAGAGAAGGTAAAGCTACAGGAGCAGTGGTCTCAATGTGCAGAAGTGTATTTCTTAGTCAAGATCCGAAACTGTGTCCCTGAGGATGGGTCACTCTTGTCTAAGCAGGGATTCCAGGATGCATGCTCCTCCCATCTTGGAAGGACTCTTGACCCTCAAGGTGGCATGTTTGTCCACAGCAAGTCAGCAGATGAAGCAAAAGTGTGGCGAGTCTTGGAGAGGGTCTTGAAGGCAAGGACTGAACGTGTTACTGAGCACTGGACGCTAGACCTCACATCTATTCAAACCTGTCAGCTTACGCACAGTCACTCTTTCCTCAGCTGTCTATTCAGAGACATGGCTGATGGCCCTTACAGGGTCTCATTCAACCCTGAAGTTCAATGTTGAATCCACCAGGTCCAGTGATTGTCTTCTACAAGGGCAAGTGGGGTAAAAAAGTGAAAGGGTTAGTTACTCTTTCTACCTGACTCTTTGCGACCCCATGGACTGCAGCCCGCCAGGCTTCTCTGTCCATGGGATTTTTTCAGGCAAAAATCCTGGAGTGGGTTGTTATTTCCTTCTCCAGGGGTTCTTCCCCACCCAGGGATCAAACCCGGGTCTCCTGCACTGCAGACAGACTCTTTACCGTCTGAGCCCCTAGAGAAGCCCAAGGAGGGTGACAGTCCTCCAAAACACAGAAAGAGCTATCGCCAACTGAAAGCCTCCACTTCTCAGTCTAAGGAGGACAGGACAAGGAGGAGCAGAATCTGAGCGATGCTCCCGGGGTGCACGGTGAGCCCCATGCTTAGTTTGGCTCAGGTGAGTGAACGTCAGAGAGACCTGGGAATTTCTGAAAGCATTCTTCTGAGAAGCAAAATGAAAAAGGGCCAGCCGAGCCCCCATGATTCTGGAATGTACTTGTAAACAGTCCTCTGCTTCTGTAAGAACTGTCTTGGTTTTTTTGAGGCATTTGCCCCCAGACGTGTTTTCCCAGCAGAGACTCTGCCTTTGATCTGTGACGGGCCACACTGCCTTCTCACATGAAACCAGCTAAAGCATGCACTCGGCGGATGGGCAAGAGCAGGCTTCGTTAGTGCATCTCGAGAGGGGAGGGGAGGCTGGCAAAGCCATGCCCCATCTGTGAAACTCTCTATAATCATTTATAGACGGCATTCATGAGTCAGGCGCTGGGAGGCAGTTCCCATCCCCGGGTCAGGCTGTAAGTCACTCATCGTGCCCAACAGTTGGCTCTTGTGGATTCTCAGACTAAACTATGCTCAACAACAAAGCCGACAGGCACATGCTAAGTAGAGCTGTTAAGTAATTTAAATAACAGCTTATAGGCACTAGTTTACAAAACAAAAAACGGAACACTGGGATGATTTCAGAGGAGTGATTCATGAAGGGTGACCATTTTAAAATATGCTGTAAATTGAGAAAAGCCACTCAAGAATCATGAGTTTCCCCGAGTCCTTGCGTGATTGGCTCTACATTTGCTCATCAATCAATGAGCAGCAAGATATCTGGGTGCGTCAGGCCCCATGCCCTCCGTAACCTACCCCGTTTAGATGCTAGGAGAGAGGATACGTCAGTTTGGTTATACAACACGTAGTCATGAGGACAAGGATGTGGGTCCATCCATTTGCATGGGTGAGAACTCCAATTCACTTTCAAAGCAGAAAGGGAAATAGGTTCCTGGAGAGAGTTTGGATTGCTGCCTTCTTTTTTTTTTTCTAATTTTATTTTATTTTTCAACTTTATATAATTGTATTAGTTTTGCCAAATATCAAAATCAATCCGCCACAGGTATACATGTGTTCCCCATCCCGAACCCTCCTCCCTCCTCCCTCCCCATATTGCTGCCTTCTATCTTCATAGAATTTTCCAGATTCCTGGAAGCACACAGGCTGGTGGCCATACACAGCAAAGTTGGGTCACCTCTTCTGTTGTCATATTTATCTGCTTCGAGGTGAACAGGACCACTGTGAGATATTTATTTGGTAAATTGATTAATCAGTTTATCCCCAACCTTTTCTTTTTCAATAGAAATCATTTGTTAAAAAAAAATATTTTGGGGACTTCCCTGGTGTTCCAGGGATTAAGACTTCACCTTCCAAGGCTGGGGGTGCTGGTTCCATCCCTGGTGGGGGCACTAAAATCCCACATGCCTTGTGGCCAAAAGACCAGATCATAAAACGTAAGCAATATTGTAACAAATTCAATGAAGACTTTAAAAATGAACCTCGTATATATGTGTTAGTATACTGTATTGGTGTTTTTCCTTCTGGCTTACTTCACTCTGTATAATAGGCTCAAGTTTCATCCACCTCATTAGAACTGATTCAAATGTATTATTTTTAATGGCTGAGTAATAACTCCATTGTGTATATGTACCACAGCTTTCTTATCCATTCATCTGCTGATGGACATATAGGTTGCTTCCATGTCCTGGCTATTATAAACAGTGCTGCGCTGATATATGGCAAAACCAATACAATATTGTAAAGTTAAAAAATAAAATAAAATAAATTAAAAATTAAAAAAAAATGAACCTCATCAAAGCAAAACAAAACACAAAACAACTTTCAACATATGAAGATAAAATAACAATTCAAACCGAAACATGCAAAGGAATCAGACAAAAGAAGAAGGCAGAACGTGGAAGATGACCACCATCCCCATCACCCTCATAGGGGGATTATCCATTGTCTCACTGTTCACTGAACCCAGGGTAGGCAAGGCATGCGCGGAGAAGCTGGAAGAACATGCGAGCAGCTATAAGAGCTGCAGACAAGCTCTACCCACTAGTGGCTGACACAGCAGCAAGGCAGGCATGCTCTATTCTCTCACGGCTGATGCCAAGGCAAGGGCTTTCCAGGTGGTGCTTACATAGGTGTGCAGAACAAGGGTGGCACGTGGCCAAGCAAGTGCACCATGACGCGTGTGCACATTGCTACCAAGGATCTCAGCTGTCACATAACCATGGAAAGTCATCGTTTACAGACGTGAACCGAGAGTGAGAGGACAGAGGTAACACAGCCTGGCCATCACCATCTTGGCTAATCGCGCTTTCCCTACATCCATCTTTTCAAGTTGAAAAAAGTAAAGGCCTGAGTTTCCAACGTGCACACCGTGGGAAGCCAGCCCTTCTCCAGTCACCCCCCAAGGCTTCTGTGACCCCATATTTCTCCTGGTTTCCTTCCCTAAAACTTCCTGCATCTGTTGAGTTCTCCTGCTCTGTGTGTGTATAGAGGGGGAACCTAAGACCGCGCTTAGGCTTGAGGACTCGCTATTGATAGAAGAGCTCCCAGGGCTCGGGGAAGCTATCAGACACAGAGTTATGGCTTATTTTCACGCACGATTGTGGGGTAATATGGGCACAGGGCAAAGAGACACGGTGCAACACCCAGAGAAAACCCAAGAAGCTGCAGGGGTCCTCTCCCTGTGGGCGTGTGTGGTGTAACCATCTAGGGAAGCTCAGCTGACCCCATGTTCAGGTTTCTCAGTGGGCCGCAGTCCTGTTGCCTGAAGTGCTTACACGTTGAGGGCTTTAGTTCTTCTGAATTTTTAGAATCTCTGTACCAGGCCTGTCTTTAGGCTTGCTGTGTGGTTCTCACCACTTCATCCAGATTAGGGAGCAGGTCACAGTAGAGCAGAGCTTCCAAACTGGGAGCAGCGGGTTAGGAATACTCTTAAGTGGGCAAAGATCCAGCATTGCTCTTTTAAAAGGCTCATGGCACGTGAGTACCAGGTCACCTCAGCCGTGTCCAACTCTTTGTGACCCCATGGACTGTAGCCAGCCAAGCTTCTCTATCTGTGGGATTTCTCTAGGCAAGAATACTGGAGTGGGTTGCCATGCCTTCCTCCAGGGGATCTTGCCAACCCAGGGATCAAACCCAGGTCTCCTGAGGCTCCTGAATTGCAGGCGGGTTCTTTACCACTAGCGCCACCGGGGGTAGATGGCTTATACGGCTTTATGTTTTTTACCCCAGCGCCCCCTAGACTCACCCACACTCTTCAATGTGAGAATGTCCTCTTCTTCTGCCTCTGTGAACACAGTTTTCCTACCAACCTGGTCTTCATCCCATCAGCTGGAAAGACACTCAACGGGTGGGTGTTTTCAGCTACTGGTCTGTGGCCCAGCAACCAGGTCATGCTTCACAATCAGCTGTTTAGGACTTTCTGGATTTTAGCCACCGTGAGAGGAGCCTCGCTGCTGGAGCTGGGCGCGGGGGTGGGTGCCCAGGGCCACTGTGAGAATGCTCAGGGATGTCAGGTCCCCACATGCAGTGTTACACACGGCGCCTCAGCCACCTCTTTGGTGGGTTTCTGGGGGCACCGATGACAATTTTGGCTGTGAAAGGAGTTACGGGTGACCTAGGATCATTTCTCTGAGTTTGGGAGATTCTAAAAGGCTTGGAAGTGTCTGCAAAAGAAGTTGGAGAAGGATCGGTCTTCACTTGACTTCTGTTGCTGAGGTGTCAGTAATGTGCTAACAAGGAAGATGCTTCTTAGAGAAGAAAACCAACAAGATGGGAAGAGTATGTCTTCCTGGAGGTTCCTCCTGAGCTCCTAGGATGGGACAGATATTTCAGAAGAAAAAGAGAACAAAAGTAATAGCTTTATTGCTGTTATCACAGAATTACGTAAGGTCTTTGTTTTCGAGCCTTGCAGTGCGGTATCACCATTTTTATCGCGTAGCTTTACAATCTCCCAGGGAGACATAGGCAACTATGATGATGTGTACATAATGGATGAGAAAACTGGAACATAGACTGTTTCATTTAAAAGTCCCTGGTCAACAATGAAAGTGAGAATAAAGGCCATATTTACTCGTTTCTAGGTCCTGAGAGCCACTTATTTAATAATAAAACAGTTTACTATCCCCAGGAATCGAACACTCTGTTAGATGTAGGGGTGAGAGATAAATGTGAGCCAGCAGAGCAAAATATTCAGGCATGAAAATCAGTGTGAAAAGCTACAGTGTGATGTGTGCTACAGTATTGGTGTATGGATCAATTATTATTTACTCGTTGATTGCTTCTACAGAAATCTGTGGAATGATGTGTGCGGGTGATACGCATGGATGAGCAGGGGAGATAGAGTACAGAGAATGAAATATGAGATTCCTGTCTTCCCGGACCTTGCAATCTGGTAAAAAAAAAAAAAAAAAGACATATTAAAGCACAAATACTTAATTGCCATGATCATACGATGCTGTAAAGGATGAGGACAGGACCCGCTGGGAAATTTTATGAATGATCTCAGAGCTGTAGGAACACAGGGAAATTTGTTACTATAGGAACACAGGAGAAATTTGTTATTGTTGAGGATGCAACAACACAATTGATATGAACTCTGTATTAGTTTCTTCTACCTTATCGACATCATTTTCAATTTCTGAAAGAGACTGGAAAGAAAAGGGACAGTGACCTGACCTGAAAATCCAAGGACATGGGGTCTGAGTCGCCACCTGGGGTATTTTAGACAAAGCATGAGGGATGGACTGGGAGGTTTCCAGGGTCTTCTCCAGAATTCCCTTTCCGTTTGCATTTTCAAAATCTGTTTATTGAACACGCAAGTATTTGAAAAGGAACAGGTGAATTCACTCGAGTAATCTTTAAGCTCACGTCACAAATCGTCTCCATAAACTCCTGAGCGGATGCCCTAAAGCCTGCGTAGGTGAACTCCCCAGCGCATAGAGCACTGATGGTCTCCTGGAGAGCGTGGCCTCAAAGCGGTAAAATGACTAACACTGCAAATGGAGTACTTCTGTGTCTATTTGGGATGTTAGCTTAGAAAGTGAAAGTGTCCATCGCTCAGTCCGTGTCTGACTCTTTGTGACCCCATGGGCTGTAGCCCGCCAGGCTTCTCAGTCAATGGAGTTCTCCAGGCAAGAATACTGGGATGGGCTTCCATGCCCTTTAACAGAGGATCTTCCCAACCCAGGGATCAAAGCCAGGTCTCCTGCATTGCAGGCAGATTCTTCACCACCTGAGCCACCAGGGAAGCCCTTGTTAGCATAGAGAACAGGTCTGACTGCAGCTGAATACAGACGTGGGAAAGTAAGGGTGCTGTGAAGAGGCAGTCTCTCATCACTGACTCCTCTTTGCTCCGTGCTGGAGGAACCACAGCCCACTCATCCTCCACTGAATGCACTGCCCTCCGTGGGCATCCTATGTGCTCCAAACGTTCGGAACGCAATGCCATCTGAAGCTCGCTCTTAATCAATGCTATGTTAGAAGACGAGGAGACCCTCAACAATGTCCTTGAAACATATGAAGCTCTTTGCAGTGGAAGGTCACCCAAAAGACCACAAGCTCTAAAAAACATTGTCTCTCTTCAGAATCACGATGGCTCGGATGATAATGCATACTCCTGCAATGCAGGAGATGTGGGTTCGGTCCCTGGTTTGGAAAGATCCCCTGGAGGAGGAAATTGCAACCCACTCCAGTGTTCTTGCCTGGAGAATCCCATGTACAGAGGAGTCTGGCAGGCTATAGTCTATGGGGTTACAGAGAGTCGGACATGACTGAACGCACACGCACAATCCAGAACGCAATCTGTAACAAATTACTTTCTGGATTTGAAATAATATTGAAAGTGTAGGAGTCAGTTTTCATCCTTGGTGTACATAAAAAGCAGATTCCACTATTTCTGTTTTGCTGACAGTGTTTCACATTTGTATTTTCTGCATTCATCTTTAACGTAGCTGCTCCCAGTGCAATGGTTCGGTCCACTGGTGAGTGTGACGAGATCAGTGATCCTCAGGTTTCAGCCCAGAGGAAAATCACCTGGAGGCTCCTGAGGACAAAACCACGGAGCCATATCCCTGGGCTTTGTGATTCAGTCAACCTTGAGTATGAGCTAGTTTATAGGTGATGCTGATACTACTGGTCTGGGGACCACACTCTGAGACACGCTGATCTAGACCATCTCTCACTTGCTGTGGCTGGTGTTTCCAGTGAGGTGTGGTGGGGACCACTCACTCCACTGTATTCCATGTGAACAGAGATACCACGGGCAGCATGGATTACCTCTGTTCAGACTTTCATAGTAACCCAACAAGAAATGTAGGCTCGCTGTTGGAGACCACCAAAGCATTTAAACAAACAAACAAACAGAACCAATTCCTGGTCTTACAGTTACATTTTAAATCTTAGAGCAAAAATAAATGTCTTGACTTTTACCTAGATGTGCACTGATATTACAGAAGCAAAATTAATACTCGCTTGTGAGCACTGACACTCTCCTAAACAAGGCTCACTGATATTGCCCACTTTAGCTTCATTCACATCACAAATGAGTATCCCAAATTCCAGATTTCTCTAGAAGAATATTTTCTTAAATTTTAAATTAAAAAAAATACTGAGATTGCTTGACCTGAATGGCATTAATAAATCAACTACACACCCTATGAAAAAATGTGTGGACTCAGGAGTTAAAAGCTCACATTGCAGTATTATGAAGTCATGTTAAAACATAATCGACTCCACCCATTTCCCTCCTCTTCTAGGCTTCTGCCTTAGCTTAACAGGTGGCTTGCCAGCAGAATGGGAATCAATTGCTGAGAGATATTCCAAACAAGTCAGGATCTTGGAAAACTAGCTGGCATAGGAAACCACTTGAGCTCAAGTCCCTCTGAGTGAGGTGTGTTTCCACACACTGAAAGGTACACGCATGTATTATTTTTCTTATGCATTTTGATGCTCTTCTTTTACAGCATTGCTGTAAAACTTTCGAGGAACTACATTTTTATTACTGATGATTACTATCATTAATGCTCAAATTTGTATTATTTTTATAAGTTCTGAATTATATGATCCACGATGACAAATAGAATATTTAACACTCCGAAATTTGACATTTAGTTTTTTTTTCATAGATCTCTTTATAGATTCGGATCTTGCAGAGGTAATTTATATACTCATCATTGCTGTGTTCCAGATTCTATTTTCACAAAATACAGAAAGTTTACCCCATTCACTACTTTTGGACATATTTTTTACTTTTATTTTCCAGAGAATTAAAGCAAGGAGGACAACTCCCTAAAAATATTGTTCCATTTTAAATTTTCTGAGACACCCTCCACTTCATTGTCAGCCATCAGATGGAACTACTTGATTTCTGTAGAACAAATAGAGAAAAAAAAAAAGGGTGGACTGACTCTTGGGGAAATTTTAGTACTCAGTGAAGTAAGTCAGACAGAAAAAGACAAGTATCATATGATATTGCTTATATGTGGAGTCTTAGAAATGATACAAATGAACCTACAAAACAGAAACAGACTCCTAGACTTAGAGAATGAACTTATGATCAACAGGGGCAAAGGATTGGGGGAAGGGATAGTTAGGGAGTTTGGGATTGACATGCACACCCTGTTATATTTGAACTAGATAACAAGGATCTACTGGTATGGCACAGGGAACTCTGCTCAATATCATGTAACAATCTAAATGGGGAAATAATTTTAAAAAGGATAGATATATGTATATAGATAACTGAACCACTTTACTGTATACCGGAAACTAACATATTGTTGTTAATCACATATGCTCCAATATAAAATAAGACAGAAAAAAAGAGAGAGAGGAAAGAGTGAAGGCAGGTCCTTTTGACCATGGGCTGGTTTCCAGCATCTTCCACTAGAGAACAGTATTCAGGCTGGACAACACAGAGGTGTAAGCAAAACACTCTTTGTCCTTTGAGGCGGGTAGCAAGAAAGAAAATGACCAGATACTCTGGGAAAGTGCACGTTACAATTCAGTCCCCACCAAAGTTACCACTCGGGGCCTGAGAGTATGTGCAGAGTCTGTGAAATGTGACAGAGGAGTTATTTTTCCATGAGAAAATCCTGAATTGTGGGAGAGGAGCCAGAGGAGTGGAGGAGGCAAATATTTTTCCAATTTCAAA
Source organism: Bos grunniens (assembly GCF_055505025.1). Lineage (NCBI taxonomy): Eukaryota > Metazoa > Chordata > Mammalia > Artiodactyla > Bovidae > Bos > Bos grunniens. Next base: position 3,790,639 of record NC_141184.1, on the reverse strand, counting down.
ATTGGAAAAACGGATGCATTCCTGAGACCACAGGCCAATCACTTCAACATTGATCACTGACAACAAGGAAGACATGGTTATTAACAGGCTGGTGGGCACGGTAAAAGGAGCAAGGACCACAGGATCCGGCTCAGTTAGTTTCAAAAAGAAGCAGCGTGTTTTCTCTTTGTGCTCAGTAAATTCGCTTTGCTGGGTCCTGGCGACACAAGGATTAATGAAGAGCTGTACTTGAACTTCAGGAGCAAATTCTACCAGCGTGTCAGACCTGTCCCTGCCTCCAAGTTTCCCACTTCAGCCCGGCATGGAGCTGTCCTTTTCATATCCCCGTGCACTTGATGAAATCACAGTTCAGTAGGTCAGAACCCCCTCAACAATCTACACAAAGACTGCTACTAAATAATTGATGTCAATCAAAGAGCAAAACCCTAAAACACATAAAACTGTGTCCTGTTCTTTATCATGTGCTAATGTCTGTTCCGTGGTTTGGATCAAGGCACAAAACACATGCCTGGGAGATTTGCACATGACGCAAAACTGGGAGGGATCCCTGATAGAGCAGATGACAGAACTGAGCTTCAGAAGTACTCACAACAGGGAACCAGAACCAAGGAAACGGGATAAAACTTAAGTGGGGAATATACAGTCAGGAGTTTCTAGGAATTTATGGGCAGCGGCTCACAAGATGCCCAGCAGTCACAGTTCCATACCTTATCCAGGTTGAAGCTCACAGGACCTGGGTGTGTAATTACGAAAGTGCTGGGGTTTTGGTCCCAGGGCCAGTGGGGACAGCATCCATGCCAGGCAGGGCTGGTGTTCATGTCCAGAGCGATGTGGCTTCTGTTTTCCGAGCATCCACAGAGAAGGCATGCCGTGAAGGGTGTGAGCCTGGGTGAGTGCCCACCCCAGCAGATGGAACCTGAATGTGAGTGGAGCCATCTGGGTGGTATCCACTGTCCTACAGGGCACAATGGGCATGTGGTGGTGCTTTCCAGTAGGAATCAGGTCCTGGCTTTACTCAAAGCCATGTGCACCTACAGACACCTCCATCCAGGGCTGAGCCACGTGTTCCCAGGGGAATTCAAGCCAAGGCTGCAGGGTCATATGTGACACAATGCGGAGTGGACTCTGCATCAGGGACCGGCCAATTCCAGGCCCTTCCGGCTCTGAGATCCTCGCCTCCCTGGTATGGGCTGGCCAAGTGCTCAAGGGTCCCTTCAGGGAGTGTGTGCACAGGTGGACACAGACACACACTCACACATGCACACACACACACACACACTCACACAATATTCTGCTCAAAAGAGAGCCTGGTGTGGAGGAAATGAGAACCATCCGAGTCCAGTTCCTCTCCTGTTGCTGTGGACCCTTCACTCAAAATATGACTCTTTCCAAAGACCATTGAGCAGCACAGTATCCTTAAAAAAAAAATTAGAGTATAATTGCTTTACAAGGTTGTGTTAGTTTCTGCTGACAGCAAAGTGAATCAGTCATGTGTATACATCTTCCCCTCCTGGAAGCCTCCCTCCCCCCACAACCCCATCCCACCCTCTAGGTCATCACAGAGCCCCTGCGCTATGCAACAGGTTCCCACTAGTGTGCTGTTTCACGCATGGTAATGTGCATGTCTGGCGTGTTTTTCATTCACATTTGCTGCTGCTGCACTAAGAGCTCGTTGGGTCTAATGAGACGCCTGGTCGAAAGCCGCCAGGCTTTAATGAGACTTGGGTTTCACTGCAGCTCACTCTCTCTCGTTCCCATTTGTTGCCTATGGCAGCACTTTGGATGTTGAAGTAATGCTTGTCCCAGGTCCAGCTTCTGAATTAGGAAAGCACGGGTTCTGAAAACCTGATGAAAACATCTATGGACAATTAATGAAGGAACTTTATATTGTAATTAGTGATTTTTTTAATTGCTTCCACAGGAAAGGAATAGCAGGTGTTTTTTTTTTTTTTTTTCCTGGATAAAATTAAAAAAAATTAGCAGCAGGAAAATGTAATAGATGAAAACTTGAAGACTAATTGAAGAAGACATGGAACTCTCTTTCTTTATAAAGTGAGATAACAGTTATGAAACATTTTGAAAAGTATGAAGTAGTAATGATAACACCGTTTTATTAAATATAGTATTATTTAGTAATTGGCGCTAATAAAACGGCAATCATCCCACATTTTACCTCTGAGGAATAAACTTGCAGACTACAGCAGAATTCTGTCTGTGCTTAATTTTTTCAAAACAGAAAAAGATGAGAAAGAACAGAAAAAGATGTATACTCATGGTGGTGCTCTCATTTTCTTAGACTTCCAAGACATGGCCTCATCCAAACCCAGACAACTACCTTGGCTATATCATTCATTCCTTCATTCATCCATCCATCCATTCGTTAATCGAGCCAGCAACAGTTTTTATGTGACTCCTATGTGGTACATGTCCTGGGTGTTCTTTGGAAGGACTGATGCTAAAGCTGAAACTCCAGTACTTTGGCCACCTCATGCAAAGAGTTGACTCATTGGAAAAGACTCTGATGCTGGGAGGAATGGGGGGCAGGAGGAGAAAGGACGACAGAGGATGAGATGGCTGGATGGCATCATCGACTCGATGGGCATGAGTTTGGGTGAACTCTGGGAGTTGGTGATGGACAGAGAGGCCTGGTGTGCTGCGATTCATGGGGTCCAAAGAGTCGGACACAACTGAGCAACTGAACTGAACTGAACTGGACTATGTGGTACGTTTCCTATTTGCTTATCTAGTTTCAGTGACTTTCAATGATGTAGATGACAACCGAGAACCTGGGATCTTTTTATTTTTATGGGATTACAGTTGCTTTATAATGTTCTGTTAGTTTCTGCCACACGACAGAAATCAGCCATATGTATACATGGGCTCCCTGGTGGCTCAGACAGTGAAGAGTCTGCCTGTGACGCAGGAGACTCGGGCTCAACCACCGGGGTGGGAAGATCCCTTGGAGGAGGACATGGCAACCCACTCCAGTATCCTTGCCTGGGAAATCCCATGGACAGTGGAGCCTGGTGGGCTACAGACCACGGGGTCACAAAGAGTCAGACAGGAGTGAGCAACTGACACTTTCACTCCATCCGTGGGACTGCGGGGTCATTAATCTCACAGGAGAAGCATTCGACGGTTACAAGCAGTGAGACAGCTTCTTTAGATGGACAGTCCCATCCACAGGGATGTGGGCACATGGATGAGCCACTGAGACCACAGTGAGCATGAGGAGTCTTGCCTGAGGCACACCAAATATACATCCTCCAGTTCTTGCCGTCAACATTCCAGCCGGTGTTTACAGAGCTGAGGGCAGAGGCGAAATGGCTCTTGTTGTCCCCGGCAGGGAACAGACTGTGTTCCCTTGACAGCATGTTCACTGCTTGGTATGAAAACCATACACTCTTAAACCATCAGGAAGGCCCTGCTAAAGAAGGTTCCAATTAGATGGGTATTTTAACTTGGGTTTACTGATCCTGGCGAGGCATAACTAAGTCCTGAACCAATAGCGGTTGGGCACGGGTCTAAGCCAGGGAAATTTGAGAATTTGGCAACTTTCAGTCCTTGGTAATAGAAATGTGCTGCTCAGTCAAACCTCATTTGAACTAACATGTAAACCAACAGGAAGAAATACAATGGAGCGCACTTTACTAGCCCCGTTCACATGAATGATCTGGGTGGAGATAAAAGCGGAATCGCTGGCGATCTGAGCACAGAAATGAGAGATCTTATAAAGAAAAGAACTGCTTCTGCCCATGCAATATTAGACTGATTCAGAAGAAGGAAGCTCTACTTATGGTGCAAAGCAGGAGAAATCATTAAACATCCACTTGAACCTCAATAATCTCACAGGTTTTACATGCAGGTTTTTTTTTTTTTTTTAGAAACTTTGACTGCACCTTTGTTTAATTTGTTTGGAAAGGGCAACTTTAAGCAATTCAATACTTGAGGTCCAGCTGAATGTACTTGTTTGTGTTACCTGGTGTCAGTAAACCCCATCAAAGTGGGATGGAGCTGAGCTCCTGTGCTGTTCAGCAGGTTCTCAGGAGCTATCTCTTTTACCCATAATAGTGTATATATGCCAAAGCTAATCCCCCAGTTCATCCCATCCTCCCCCTCTCTGCATCCTGTGTCCTTTCATCCAGTCTCTATGTCTGTGTCTCTGTTCCTGCCCTGGAGCTAGGTTCATCTGTACCATTTTTCTAGATCCGCATGCAGAGCCACTTCACGGTACAGCAGAACCTAACACAAGCTGCAGAGCAATTATAGTCCATTAAAAAAAAAGCCAAGACACAGACAACCCCCCAAACAAACTTGCAGTGCCATAACAATACATACGTAGGAAAGCTGACATTACAAAGTCCGGCCAACAGTTCTGTTCAGTTCAGTTCAGTCACTCAGTCGTGTCCAACTCTCTGTGACCCCAAGGACTGCAGCATGCCAGGCCTCCCTGTCCATCACCAACTCCCAGAGCTTACTCAAACTCACCTTCATCAAGTTGGTGATGCCATCCAACCATCTCATCCTCTGTCGTCCCCTTCTCCTTTCACCTTCAATCTTTCCCAGCATCAGGGTCTTTTCCAATGAGTCAGCTCTTGGCATCAGGTGGCCAAAGTATTGGAGCTTCAGCTTCAGCATCAGTCCTTCCAATGAATATTCAGGACTGATTTCCTTTAGGATGGTCTGGTTGGATCTCCTTGCAGTCCAAGGGACTTTCAAGAGTCTTCTCCAACACCACAGTTCAAAAGCATCAATTCTTGGGTGCTCAGCTTTCTTTATAGTCCAACTTTCACATCAATATATGACTAATGGAAAAACCATATCTTTGACTAGATAGACCATTGTCCAACCAAACTAAATGTAAAAACCAGGCGGGATGGAAAGGGGTTAGTCTCTGCTGTGTGGGGTTAGAGAAGCAAAGTACAGCCCAGATTCCTTGGTGGCCCTGGTACTTTAAATTAGGCTTCCTCTTCTCTTTCTGTGTGTATGTGCGTGTCCAGGGGCTTTCCTGTTGGCTCACGTGGTAAAGAATTTGCCTGCAGTGCAGGAGACTCAGGTTCTATCTCTGAGTCCAGAAGAGTCCCTAGAGAAGAGAATGGCTATCCACTCCAGTATTTTTGCTTGGAGAATCCCAAGGACAGAGGAGCCTGGTGGGCTACAGTCCATGGGGTTGAAAAGAGTAGGGCATGACTGAATGACTTACAAAAAATGCTATCATCCCTCAGTTTGACTGATTTGCTCCTCACAGCTTTGCTTCTGCAGTGCCTTCCACTCCAGCTGCCTGGAGAAGGTCTCCCTTAATTCAAGTTCTAGTTCAAATGTTCCTCCTGTGAATTTTTCTTTGACTCTACTGCCCAAAGTCAAGAAGAAGCCATTTGGGTTTTGAATGACAAGCTTTATCTGGCTTCCTCCTATGGCTGATGTTACAGGAATATTCTGTTTTTTCCCTGGAGGGACAGCAAAGTTTGGAGACTGGACTACTTTCTACTTCTCCTTGTGTCTTCAGAGTCTAGCTCCAGGCCTGGAACATTGTGGTGCTTCAAAAAGTGTCTGTGGGTGTATGAGCTCCCAGGAAGGGTGTAGGCAGTGTGTCTACCCCCCACAAATAGCCATGTGTGCGGGTTGCTCCTGACCACTGCAATGTCCTCCCTATTCAGAAATCTCCCCTCCACTCCTTGGCCAGAGGGCTGGGACTCTCACCTTGGCTGACACCCTGTGGGGTCTCCTCGTTGCCATGGTGGAAGGCCCTTTCTGCACTTCAGGCCTCTGCACATGCCCCCCCTTTCCAATGGAAACGCACTTCTCTCTCTCCTGGGCACTGGAGGTGAGCCATGAGCTGGGAGAAGGGACAGGGCCTTGCTCCTGACAAGGGTGAGGAGGTACTCCTCAGTTCCACAGGGTTAAATGTTGCTGGTAAAACAAGGCTGAATTACATGCACGTATTTCAAGAACTCAGGAGGTTTGTGACCACTGAACAACCACTGTAGACTCCATTTTGATGACCCATTCTCCACAAAGTTCAAGGGCCACTCCCTGGGGGTTGAAATGCATCAGCGGATGAGTATCAGGGAAGCATGTCAGAAGTGACATTGGTGGGGCAGTTACCAGGGGCTAGGGATCATACACATGGCGTGGCCTCTCACCACATCCTCAAAGCAACACTTGCTGTCCGTTGAGCTCCAGTCTCAGTTCCTAGAGCTTATCCACAGCCCTTACCATGCAGCCCTATCCATCTTTAAAGCCCCAGATGGAAGCCCTCTTTCTTATCAAATCCCTCTCGTTCCTTGAAATGACCTCTCCTGACAGGAAATGTTTAGTTCCCTTTAATGATTCACCTGATTTTCCATCCCAACAAAGACACTTTCATTCTCTTAAAGTAAACTAACTTGGAACCTTGATCACACATTAAGTGAACTCCCTCACAGTAATAGTTAGATTAGTGTTTTACATAATAACTGGAAGATGTGCAAATACCAGAGACCAGAGCTTGAGAATGTTAGGGGCATCACAGAATTTTATCTTAGGGGCATCACAGGATTTTATCTACCATAAGAAGAAAAAGCAACCATATTGCACAATCATCTGTTCTTTCATTTAGCAGATATTTACTATTTTGTTCCATGTACTGGTCAAGTAATTACCATAATTCCGAGTTCTTACGAGCTTATGAGTTCACTATATTGCATGAGCAAGGGATATGTAAACAAATAATAAATGAATAGTGTAATAAATGCTATACTCTATTCAATGTGCCCCATTAAGTGTACCATACTGGTAACCAAAAATGGTATAAAACACCTTTTAAAAGTTAAGCCAAAAGGATTTGTTGATAAATCAGAAAAGTAATGGAAAAGTCAGTGGTGTCCGATCATTAACTGGGAGCAACTATCTAAAAACTGAGCCAGTAACTAGGAGGGGAAGGTAGAATAAATGCTGGTTTTGAGGAGAAACAATTAATTGACAATTTGACAGTCTGAGTTTGAAGTACCAAGAGTCATTCAAGAAGAAGATTTTCTGAAAGTACTAGTCAGAGAGATTTTGAGTGTATAACACTGATGCCATTATTCTAAAGTTGAAGGTGCAGCCATGATTAAATACGAGCAAAAAGAGATGAAGGGGGACGGGATGAACTGGGAGATTGGGATTGACGCATATACACTATCGACACTATGTGTAAAATAGATGACTAATTAGAGCATGCTGTATAGCAGATGGTGACTGCAGCCAGGAAATTAAAAGACGCTTGCTCCTTGGAAGGAAAGTTATGACCAACTTAGACAGCATGTTAAAAAGCAGAGACATTACTTTGCCAACAAAAGTCCGTCTAGTCAAGGCTATGATTTTAGTTATGTATGGATGTGACAGTTGGACTATAAAGAAAGCTGAGCGCCAAAGAATTGATGCTTTTGAACTGTGTTGCTGGAGAAGACTCCTGAGAGTCCCTTGGACTGCAAGGAGATCCAACCAGTCCATCCTAAAGGAGATCAGTCCTGAGTGTTCATTGGAAGGACTGATGTTGAAGCTGAAACTCCGATACTTTGGCCACCTGATGCGAAGAACTGACTCATTGGAAAAGACCCTGAGGCTGGGAAAGATTGAAGGCAGGAGGAGAAGGGGACGACAGAGGATGAGATAGTTGGATGGCATCACCAACTCAACGGACATGAGTTTGGGTAAACTCCGGGAGTTGGTGATGGACAGGGAGGCCTGGTGTGCTGCGGTCCATGGGGTCGCAAAGAGTCCGACATGACTGAGCAACTGGACTGAACTGAACTGATGTAGCGCAGGGAACTGTACCCAATACATCGTGGTGACCTGAACAGAAGGAAACCCGAAAGGAAGGGCTCATGTGTCTGTGTGTGGACGATTCACTTTGCTCTACAGTAGAAACTAGTGAGCACTCCAAGAAAATTAACTTAAAAAAGATGAATCAACTTTCCTGAGAGAGCATGTGGACAAAATGGCAGACATAGTTAAGGACACGATTTCAGGTAATACTAGCGTTTCTCCTGAGACGTGAATATTTGTGAATGTTTCATCCTCTAACCTGAAATTTCTTTCAGTTCATGTTGCCATGTGTTGCTCTTCTCAACCTTCTCCCAGGTCGTATCAGAGTCAGTGTAGTGACTAGCCTACGGTAGCCGTTCAGAGCTTGTTTGTTGATGGGATTATGATATATTTGTAAATCTGAGTTCCCCAGATGTTAACTTACGCCTAACAACTGTGCCAAATCCTTAGGCCAGATGAGATAATGTATCTGAAAGTATTGTAAACCCAAAAAAGCTCTAATAATACAAGTTATTACAAATAGTGGAAGCAAATGTGACTAGTCCAGATAAAACAGTATGTGGAAGGGTGCTCTGAGGTCTCCCTCCTAAGGGTTTTGCTTTGAGGCACCAAGTCGCAAGTCCCTGTGAGCCTAGGAAAGCATGCCCAAGTCGCAAATCCCTGTGAGCCTAGGAAAGCATGCCCAAGTCGCAAGTCCCTGTGAGCCTAGGAAAGCATGCCCGAGTGAAAGCTGGGTGGCGGACTGATGGACCGGGAAGCCGTGGAAGGTAGTGAGAATCACTGCTTCACAAAGAGGAGAATCTCTGGATAGACTTTGACTTTCTCTTCTCAGAGACACTTTGGGAATGTTGTGAGGGCCGGAGTTTGAGCAGGAGTTTTCAAACAGAATTAGGATCCTCATGGGAATTATTCTGTCTATAAGGAACCCCCCAGTATTGGTAATAATCTAAATCCAAATCTAAAATCCTTGGTTCTCCCAGCTGATCTCCATGTCTCCCAGGCATGTGGCTTTGGCCCCTGTGAAATGTCTCGCTTTCCTGCCCATGGTCACCATGGCTCTGTGTACAGAGATGTGTGTGGAGAGTCCTCTGAAGGCTGCTTCTTCACTGATGACTAGCTGTCCCTCAACAACACCTTCTGCAATCCTCCTGGCCACCGAGGCGTCATGTCTGCAGGGCTCCCATCTCACATCTTTAGAAAAGCTCCACAGGGGCTTCCTCAACCCTGTGCCGATCTCATAAAAGAGGTGATTCAGCAACTGAGCACTTAGCGTGTAAGTCGATGAATACTTGTGGTTTCACGTTTAATCTCATCACAATCGGATGAATTCTCCAGTCCTCACACGTACTTTAAAAGAAAATACACACTTTAATGTGGGGAGCATTCCTGCATCTGAAGATGGGAAAAGAGGAAGGAATTGCAGGTACAGAGACAACCATGTTGGGAGAATTATGATTCATCGTCCATGTCCACTGGGTGGAAACTTGGTGGGGAACACTGTGGATGGCCTACACGTTTGTAAAATAATTTAGGGCAGTGGTTTCTTATGTATTTATGTTAAGACTTTCATGCTTGACTCTATATTAATACACATTTTATGTTCTTATGAATACTTTAAGTGAGAACACTCGAGCATCTAATTCTTAAGCAGTAGTGAATGTGAACCGTCTGTGGAAAAGACACTACTTTCATTTACTAAATCTATCTATTGTATGCTGAAGCTGAAAATCCAATACTTTGGATATCTGATATGAAGAGCAGACATAGTGGAAAAGATCCTGATTCTAGGAAAGACTGAAAGCGAAAGGAGAAGGGGGCGGCAGAGAATGAGATGGTCAGATAGTACAACTGACTCAGTGGACATGAGCAAACTTCGGGAGACAGTGGAGGTTAGAGGAGCCCGTCGTGTTGCAGTCCCCGCGACTGCACGCGACAGCAGCAGTTCTATTCTCAAGACGGGGAAAATGCTTTTCCTTCTGTTTCCTATCTGGACTTGTCACCAACTGCTGACTGTCCCGTTCTAATTCCTTCCATATTCTCTCTCTCTCACTCGGCACTGCTGTCACCTGAGCTTAGGCACCACCTCGTGTTTGGTCCTCACTGAAATCAGGGCAGAACTGGGCCGTAAGAAAGAGCACTTAAATTCAGTGCAGAGCAGTAAGGAGGTATGCTCACAGGACCCAACTCTTCCCCTTCTCCATCTTCTGCTCACCTCTTTCCTCCTTCCTTTCCTTTTGCAGACAGAAACTGAGCACATATCTTGTGTTCCCATCTGAGTCTGCATAGGTAAAGAGTAAAATCCTTATCCTTAATGGAGGTAATTAAAAAACACTGTCATAAATGTCACGGCAGAAGACAGAGGGATTGTCTTTCCACTTGGAAAGGGCACTGGGTCTCTAAGGCAGTCATTCTGGAAGAGAATTTACCATCTCAGCTGAAACTTAAAGGATGAACAGGTGGTGAACAGTGAAGGAGAAGGAGTTTGCCGCAGGTCCTGGAAGGAGCAGAAGCACAGAAAATTTCAGAAGAGAATACTTTGCTGTTGTTCAGTCCCTAAGTCGTGTCTGATTTTGTGACCCCAGGACTGCAGCATGCCTGTCTTCCCCATCCTTCACTACCTCCCAGAGCTTGCCAAATCATTGATTTGGTGATGCCATCCAACCATCTTATTCTCCATCACCCTCTTCTCCTCCTGCCCTCAATCTTTCCCAGCAACAGCGTCATTTTGAACGAGTCAACTCTTCGCATCAGGTGGCCAAAGTATTGGAGCTTCAGCTTCAGCATCAGTCCTTCCAATGAATATTCAGGGTTGATTTCCTTTACGATTGACTGGTTTGATCTCCTTCCTATCCAACGGACTCTCAGGAGTGTTCTCCAGCACGGTAGTTTGAAAGCATCAGCTCTTTGGTGCTCAGCCTTCTTTGTGGTCCAACTCTCACATCTGTACATGACTACTGGAAAAACCATAGCTTTGACTATTTTGAACACTGAGTAGAACATATATGGTTCAGAATGACATGAGAATCGGATTCAAGAGAAAGAGCTAAAATAGAGAGCTCAAGTTGCAGCCGGAGTGAGATTTTGATGGAACTTCCAGACCATGCCAAGTTTAGATTTCTTCCTAAGTCAAATGACGAATGAACAGAAGATTTAAACAGAGAGTCATGAATGGGTTCTCCTTCCTGGTTTGTTCATCCTTCTAAATGTAGATTCGAAAGAGCACAGACATCGCTTTGCTACTAGGATCAAGGAGAGGGCCTGCTGATAGTAGGCACATGGTAAATATATGTGGTGTACATGAACGGATATGCATGTGTCAAGAGCGTTAAGTGGAAAGAACTGCAATGGCCAAGACTTTTTGCGGATCCTGGAAGAAAATGCAAATAATCCGATGTGCAGAGCCATAATAAGACACAAGTGCAAGTAATCCGATGTGGATGTGCAGAGTCATTATAAGACACATAAAAACTTACCTCGTAACTAATGGAGAAATACACTGAGGGGGGAGGCTCTGTAGCATAAAAGTGGTCTTCTTTAATCAGTGATGGCATCTCCCAGTGACTGCTCTTGAGAGTTGCTGGGAAGCATGCCCATCCCTGAGGTACTTACTAGTAAGGCAGGAGAATCTCCAACTGCACAGAGAAAAATGTCAAGTATGGGGAATGGACAATGATTATGCAAAATGACGCCAAATGGTAGGCTCTGTGGGTTCCTCAAGCCATGTTACAAGCAGTGGAGAAAGAAGAGTTAAGCTCTCTGGCTGCCTCCCATGTCATCACACCAGTCCACGGGAATAGTCCCCCAGGACGTCTCTCTGGTTCTCATCTCCACTCCCACATTCCTGGTCCGACCGACCTGCACTCCATCAGACTAATGCTCCCCAAACACTCGTTTCATCATGACATTGCCTGGGTCAAATAGTTACAACCTAGACAGCATTCATCTCACAAATATTTATGACTTGGCAGACAGGGTGGCTGGGCTACAGCAAAGCACATCTAGATAAGCCACTGCCCTGCCCTCACAAACCTCAGAGCTGGGGAGGTGCTGGCCACAGGGGAGCACCTGGGTTGGCGGCTTTGGCTGCTGCCCCGGGCAGGACTGGGCTGTCCTACACGCTGATACAAGCTTGGACAGGCGCTCTATGCTGTGGCACTTCAGGTTGCTCACCTGCCAAGTGGAAACCAGGACTGCCTCTCCAAGGGTGGCCCTGGGATTTCATGTGAGAAGGCATGTGAGGGATGAACTACCACCCAGGTTCACTGGGTGTCAAGAGTTGTCCTGATGCTTCCCTCCAGATGATAAAGGATGGCAGTCCTGCCATCCAGATGATACAGGATGACATTTTTTAGGACACTCTCTGACTTGGCTCTTGATTGTCTTGGAAGTTTTTTCCTGACACTTCTAACAAACCCACTCCAGGTTGCTGTCCCCACTATCAAGTATTTCATATTTCATGCAGGGAAAGGGACCTTTGGTTGTTTTTAGAGTGAGGGAGAAGATCTCAAGGTCACCAATGACTTGGTTTGTTTCTCTGTCACATGACAATAAGTCTTTCTCTGACTCTCAAGTGCTGGTTCTAAGTACTATTATAAGGTTAATCCTAATTCCATCTCAATTATGTGACGGTGGGGTGCAGAGGCAAACACACATAAAAATGGACTCATGTTTATGATGAGCTTCCCTAATGGCTCAGATGGTAAAGAACCCTTTTGCAATGCAGGAGATCCGGTTTCCATCCCTGGGCTGGGAAGATCCCCTGGAGAAGGAAATGGTAACCAATTCCAGTATTCTTGCCTGAAGAATTCCATGGACAGAGGAGCCTGGCAGGCTACAGTCCATGAGGTTGTAAAGAGTCAGTTACAGTCATGGTTGAATATTTCACACCACTCTACAGAGGGCAGTTTATCACACCAAATTTTTGGATGAGACACTTGAGACTCATGGAGATGGGATGATTCATCCCCAGTCACTCAGTTAGCAAGTGTTAGAGTCACCTTTCATGTCCTTGCTCCAAAGCCTATATGCTCTCCCTTTATGCTGTTCAGACTCTCAGAAGCACATAAGATCATTTCTTGACTGGCTTCTTGAGTTGCCATAGAGGTTGGTTCTTTCAAAGCTGGCAAAGAGCTTTTTGGAATTTGAGTGATGAGACAAGCCTCCTCCAGAGCGGTTGGCCATCAGTCTAAGAGGATGGCCTTGTCCTGCAGAGCCCTGACAAGAAGGCCAACAGGTATTGTTTACAATGTCTTCTCAAGTGGAACCAGTCTGCTAGTTATTAAGTGTCTGGAAGCATTTCCCAGTTTTTAAGTAGCCAGAACATGCTGCTGATACAGTCAGAGCCAGCATGACGCTCACTGCTCATAAATGACTTACTTAGAAAGAGGCAGGACTGTTGTGACTTGGCTGTCTTTCCATTCTTCAGAGATAAGGTAGAAGTTCCTAGTAACGAAACATGAAAACAAACATATTACAGTTCTTTAACATATGTTACAAGTAAATAATTGGATAACGTACATGTGCCTTCTTTCTCCTCTGCCTTTTGTTATTACTTCCTTTGAACTAACACATTCCCCCAGCTGCCAAGCACATGTTTTTCGGGTGATGGAGTCACTGGGAGGGGCGGACCCAGCACGCTTCTTCACGTTCCCATGCCCAGCGGGTCAGTGCTGAGAGGATGAGGTTACACTTCGACACAGCTCAGCTGTGACCAGAGTCCTGCCAGGCTCTAGTAACGGATCCAGTTCAAGAAATCCTCGCTTGTTACTTGCCACAGCACAGCAGCAAAAGGTGCTTTCTCCAGACTCGCCCGTGCTGTAGCCAACTTGTGACAGATCCTTTGCCTTCCAGAGGATCCACGACCTGCCCTTTTGGGAGTCAGTCTGTTCATGGAAGGCAGTGCTGCATGGTGGATATACGTGTGTCCTGTAGGGCAGAAAGCTTAAGATGAATCCTGGCTCCATCACTAACTAGCATGGGAAGCTACCAGCTTCCCTATGCCTTAGTTTCCCCAACACACCTTGTAGGGTGTTTGAATGGATTAATTAAATTAGTTATATAAACTCTGAGGACAGCGTCTGACCCATGGAAGCATCATGGAGGTGTTTGCTATGGCGATGATGAAAAAGAAGGTGATGAAGATGCTGATACTAATGCTGGTGCTGCTTGGATTATGTAGAAAACCCTTAAAAAATAATAATCTGAGTGATTTATTGGAATAATTGGAGTGAAATTCTGGTAGAACTAACACAAGGAAGTAAAGATGATTGTAAAGTCTATTATTTTTGTAAATGTTTATATTATTTACTTTAATAAATAAATGGATTATATGTGTCTAAAGAGTTAAGATAGACTGAACAAGAAATATTTTTTTCACTTGTCACCTCATTTTGGAATAAAATTGTTTTATAAAGTAAATTTAGTTAAAATTATATGCTATGATTCAGTCATACACAGATAAACTATTTTTTTAAAATGATCAAAACCTCAAAATTTCCCTATGTATCTCTCTATTCAGAGAATTGAGTAGTCAAAGTGACATTATTTGTTTGTCCTGAAAGACTCTTGCTCTTTACCTCAGTCTCTTCGGCATCAGTGTCCAGTTTTTTTTTTTTTTTAGAGTTGTTCTCTTCATTAAAAACATATATTTTATTGTAGACTAGTTTTAAAATTACAGAACAATTGTTAAGGTCCTACAGCTAGTTCCCATACATCTGACAAGCAGTTTCCCCTCTTATTAACATCTTATCTCAGTACCATGTGAATGTGAAAATGTTAGTCCTTCAGTCACATCTGACTCTTTGCTACCCCACGGACTGTAGCCTGCTAGTCTCCTCTGTCCATGAATTTCTCCAGGCAAGGATACTGGAGTGAGTTGCCACTTACTTCTCCAGGGGATCTTCCTGACTCATAAATAGAACCCAGGTCTCCTGTACTGCAGGCAGATTCTTTATCTTCTGAGCCATCAGGGAACCTTAATAATAATATATCTATGTCCCTTGGACTGTAAGGAGATCAAACCAGTCAATCCTAAAGGAAATCAACCCTGAATATTCATTGGAAGGACTGATGATGAAGCTGAAGCTTTAATGCTTTGTCTACCTAATGCGAAGATCCAACTCATTAGAAATCACCCTGATGTTGGGAAAGATTGAAGGCAGGAGAAGGGGATGACAGGGAATGAGATAGCTTGATGGCATCACTGACTCAATGGATGTGAATTTAAGCAAACTCTGGGAGATAGTGAAGGACAGGAAAGGTTGGCGTGCTGCAGTCCATGGGGTCACAAAGAGTCGGACACAACTTAGCATCTGAACAAAATACTTCATATCCAGGTTGCGTTAGTTTTTAAGATGTCTTTTTTTTTTTTCAGTTGTCAATTTTTTTTACTTTCTTTTTTTAAATTTAATTTAATTTTATTTTATTTTTTAACTTTATAATAAGATGTTTTTTTTTATATTCCAGAATTCCATCCTAGACAGCACGTTGCTTTTAATAGACATGCCTCATTAGTCTCCGCTTTGACGTGACAATTTCTTAGGCCCTTTTTTTATATCCCTGACAGTTTTGCATTCTGGTCAGAATGTCCATTAAGTGGGATTCCTCTGATAATTTTCTTGATTAGACTAAGTAGTGGTATTCGGGGAGGGCTTCCCTGGTGACTCAGCAGTAAAGAATCTGCCTGCAATGCAGGAGACACAGGAAATGTGGGTTTAATCCCTAGATTGGGAAAATCCCTTGGAAAAGGGCATGGTAACCCACTCCCGTATTCTTTCCTGGAGAATCCCACGGACAGAGGAGCCTGGCGGGCTATAGTCCTTGGGGTTGCAAACAGCTGGACATGACTGAAGTTACTGAGCTCACACGCATGCATGCTGTCTGGGGAAGAAGGCTCTGGAGATAAAGTACAGTTTTCATCCTATCATAGCATCGTTTCATATACTACCAACCTGATGCATCACTGTTGATGCTGACCTTGACTTCCTGGATGAGGGAATGTCTCTTGAGTTTCTCCACTATCAGGCTCTTCTTTTTCCCCACTGCACACTGTACTCTTTGAAAGGAAGTCACCATTTAAAGCCCACATTCACAGAGTGGACTTTTATCATTTAAAAGTGGAATATTGTCTTAGTCTGTCCTGGATGGTATATCAACAACGACAACAAACAAACAAAACAAACAACACATTTACAGTTTTGGAAACTGATCAGGAGACTGACAAGTCTGAGGGCAAGGCACTGGCAGACCCAGTTTCTTCACAAGGCTCCTGCCTAGCCCACTGATGGCCATCTTCTCCATGTCTTCACAGGGCAGAAGAAGTAATCACTTCCCAAAGAACCACGTCTCATTATCAACTCATTGAAAGTTAGGTTTAATACATGAATTTTGCAGAGGTTTTACTATATGAACGTTCAGCTCAAAGCAAGTGTTTATACACATTATTTGCAGTTCTTCTGCATCTAATATTTGCCTGTTTTTCCCCATTTTTTAATTTGTATCATCCTTTATTTATACCAGCGTGGGCTCATGGATATTTATTTTATTTTACAAATTATAAGCCAACTTTGGATTATAAACCAAGACTACTGTGTTTATTTTGCCACTTTGAAGGTTCTAGTTTTGGTCACAGGGCACCCTTTCATTCGGCTCCTGCATCCCTTAGACACACCCCCATCATTTGTGCAGTTTGTGTGCTCGCTTGTTTTTGAGAAACTCCTTACTTTCTGGCACTGAACGATGCTGCAAGCTCATTCTTTATATCTCCAGTTACAGTCCTAAAATCAGCCATTTCTCCAAGTAGTTCCACTTCTTTATCAGGGAGTGGACTTAGAAATCATCACCCGAAAGCCATATGTGCTGGTTCCTGCTCAGGTGCGGTTGCTTCTTTTCTTTCTCAGCTGACATGGCAAGGGAATATATGTTTGTATTTTAACTACTGAATATATCTACTTATATATCAATGAATACCTGCAAGTATTTCTATATGGAGCACTGTTTGTGACCCCATGGATTGCAGCATGCCAGGTTCCACTACCTCCCGGAGTTTGCTCAAATTCATGTCCATTGTGTCAGTGATGCCATCCAACCATCTCATCCTCTGTCACCCCCTTATCCTTTGGCCTTCAGTCTTTCCCAGAACCAGGGTCTTTCCAGTGAGTTGGCTCTTGGCATCAGGTGGCTAAAGTACTGGAGCTTCAGTTTCATCATCAGTCCTTCCAATAGATATTTAGGGTTGATTTCCTTTAGGATTGATTGGTTTGATCTCCTTGCTGTCCAAGGGACTCCTCCAGCACCACAGTTTGAAAGTATCATTTCTTTTGTGCTCAGCCTTCTTTATGGTCTAACTCTCACGTCTGTATGTGACTGCTGGAAAAACTATAGCCTTGACTATACAAACCTTTGAGTAAAGCTATCTGAATAGAGCAGGTAGCCAAGTCCCCCAGGGAGTTCTGCTCTTTGGAACTGTGGGCAAGAAAGCAACATGCAAAACAATGACCTTTGAAAGGAAGATTAAAACAGCAGCTCTTCAACAGGAGCACTTATGGGAAAAGGGAGTCTGGTCCTGAGGTCTTGGTCTTCCACCATGAATCCAACTTCTCCAGCCAGGGCTCTGAGGTGGCTTCTCATGGAAGGATGCTAGGTGCGGCTGAAAGCCCCAGTCTGCTCAGCTGGCTTTCTGGATGAGGAAACAAGGAGGAAATGGGCTTCCCTGAGCATTGGCAGGTCTAAGAGAGACCCAGCAGGCAAAGCAAGTCCAGGTTGAGCTTCATCACAGCAAAGACTCAAGAGTCACCTGACTCTCCCCTGACTGGGAAAGAGCGAGTGTGTGAGAGCCTGCCAGAGGGGACTGGAAATGTTCTCCGGGCCCTGAGGTATCTTCCCAAGAGCAGGTGAGGACAGGTGGTAACTGTCTCTCTGTTGATGCCAACTCGGCGTTTTCCCTCTCTGTCCTGGCCGTTCTTCATACTCCAACGAAGACCTCATGACACACACGTTCAAACCACCCCTGGTGGTAAATCTCAGCTGCTTTGGCCATGGCCTTCCCTCACACCTGTGGTGGAAACAGCTTCCTGGTAACAGTTTTGGCCTCTGGGTTCTCCACACGGGGGCACCGGGGAAGTGAGTGCTGCTGGAGAAGTCTCACACGACCATGCTCTTTGGGCTAGCTTGCGTTTCTGTGTCTAGTCTGTTATCCCCTCAGCACTGATACTTGACTTCATCAACGCACACCTGTCACCAGTCCCCTCCCATGTTTGTCTAACAGTTACTCCCAAGGTTTCCTGGTCTGTGAGCCTCCACTAACCCCTCCTGTCCAGCACTTGCTCTTTCTTCAGCCTGTCCTTCTCCACTGCTTTCTTCCCCGTAGAAACACACCCATACCTACATTATAAAAACTTACAGAAAGAACCCCAAACCTTGTCTTAGTCTTAGGCCTTTTTCAAACACTGTCTGAAACGTCTCATATTTTGGGGGGTTCTCTGTCTAGAAATGCAGGCCTTTGCTTGTCATCCTGTTTCCTCAATTCATATCCCCCTAAGATCGGCAGTCTGCCCTGTCCCCCACACCACTGAACTCTTCTCAGTGGGATCCCGGTGAGAAACCATGAAGCCAGCCAACAGGGTCCATCCCATCTTTACTCGTAGCCACGTGAACGTGACACCATTGACCCCAAACACCCTGCAGACTGCATCTCTGTCCAGTTTGTTTCTGTGTTTTGTTTTTTTTTTTTTCCTTTCTAGGTTCTTGCTGCTTCCATCGTTTCCTGCTCTGTCCTCTTTGAAGATTCCTCATATCCACCCAGCCCTCCCACCTTGGTGGTTTTCAGTCTCTGCCCTTGACTCTCTCCTTACGTCTCAGCCTTTCCCTGGACAATCTGACCTGCATTTCTTGAACTACCCTAGTCTGATCTCCCTTAGCCCTTTCACTGATTTTTATTCATCTGTATGCAGATATTCTTCCACTCTGCACAGTAACGTGCCTAACTGGCTACTAGACATCTCTGCCTGGCTGTCTTCAGTCTGGGCACTGTTTGAAACACACTGTTTGTGAACGGGTCACTGCTTTTCATCTCAAGTCTCCTACTTGAGATGAAGGACTGTATCTGTGGATCTCCAGGCCCTAAACAAGTTCGGGGACAGTACTTTAATGGAATCCATTTTTTACAGAGTCTGTTCTGCCCAAGGTCATGTGTGGAGGCCCTGGAGCTGCCAACTTTGAGCATCCTTACTCTAGAACATCTTACTCTTTCTAACTATCTGTGCAAAGTCTTAGAGGTACCTGTTGTATGTAACCCCAAGTGGGTACCTCACCTACTCCAGGTAGCCCACCTGACTACCTAACTTACTTGAACACCTGACTTGTTGCAGCAGACAAACCTTCCTTATATTTCCAGCTTTGCTATTGAAATTCACTGAAGAGCCTCACTTCCTAATTTTGATGGTTGGAAGTCAGATAAGCAGAAAGCCCTGATACAGTCTCGTGGTTTCAGGAGCTTGTCCACAGTCTACACGTGAACGTAGGCAGCTGTGTCAGATTCCATGAGGAGTCTTCTGTGAGGTGTCCATCCGTAATGCCCTGAATCCTGTTCTTTGCCTACTACGATTATGTTTTTATTTTCTGCTTTAAAAATCTCTTTTAATACAGCTCTTTCTTTCCTGCAGTTCTGAAGAATCTCTCAAACGTCTGATTCATGGACTTGTCCCAAATTCTGTTAATGTTACTCTCAGCTTGACAAAACTTTAGGCGGACTTCTTCCTGATTCTTGGCCCCTGACCGCTCTTTCCTTTGGGCTTCTTCTTTAGGAAACTCATCCTTGTAAATTTGTTTTCTTCACCTTCAATATACAGGGAACTCTTTCTGGAAGCCTCTTGCCCATTTTACAACCCAGCAATGTTTTTCTCAAGAACCTGGAAGCCATACCTTTGAAATGTGATCATCAAGGAAGATAGCACCCTTATCTCCTAGTCTCCAAGAGATAGGCGAGCCCAGCCTTGGTGGGTGACAGTGAGCAAACACAGACGGCCTGATCACAGAAAGAACCATTTGCAGATGTAGGAATAACTCAAAGTGCTGGACACACCCCACTGATCAAACTCTTGCCTAACATCCTCCAGGACTTTCCACTCCATCACTCCAGCAGATTAAACCCCTACCTCTCTTAGCTTTATCAGAGTTGAGGTCAGTCTGAGTTCTGGTCTCTCTCCCCTGTTGCAAAAGGCTTGTATAAAGTCTTCTTTGCCTGTTTAACCTTGTTCAGTACAATTTCTGTTCTGACAGACTACTTTAATGGGGTTACATTCTTTTCCTTTCTCAGATGTATCAGGTCAATGCTGCAACCACAGAGTTTTAGGAAAGTGATTCACAGAAAATGATGATGCCCACACATAATCAACTATTAAGTAGGTAGGCTGCACAGAGAGACCTATGACACCTAGTGAGACTCAGAAAGTAGTACTGGAGGTTTTCCTTTTCTCTCAAGATGACTTCAGAGGGCTCAGCATTCACTCACTCTTGCTTCTACGACATATGTTCAAGATCTAGATCACTGTAGTCCATACAGATTTCCTTTGTCTCTCACTCCTATGGAAGAGTCCTTTGTCTTAGGAAAGATAGCTCTCTGTACCCTGGACAAGGTTAAAAAAAATCCCTAATTTATTTCCAAAAAAGCAAAGAAGTGATCCTTCTGGGAACCCACATGCTCTGAGGTCATTTCTGGTGTTGAACTCCATCAGTCCCAATTCCCTGGAGAAGATGGGGGACCCTGCTGGCTTCTGGACATCTCTGACCGCCCCCCCTATCTACCAGGGTCCTATCTTTTGTATTCTCCCCCAGAAGCTAATTCTGAGCTTTCCTTGGATACCTCTTTCCAACTGATTCCCAAAGGATCTTGTCTCCATAATGCATTTTTCACACAGCAAGATTAGATCTGTGTTTCAGGATATGCTTTGAAGCAATTTCTGCCCTTAAATGCCCTGTATTTTCAGCAAATGTAACATTCACACTTGGACACGGGGGCTCGTCGCACTAACCCTTCTGATCCCATCGCTGGTTTAGGTTAGGTCACACATGGCAAACTTGCCATGACACAGCAGGATAGGCTAGCCGGTAGGAATTTTAAAAAGTGCTCTGAAACTTTAAAAGTGTTTTTCTGCATCTGGATTTTCACTTTGAATCATCTGGCTGTACTTTATCAGATTAGGTAATGCCGAAGAAGAAAACCATCCCCACCTCTAAAAGTATACCTCAAGGGCTTTGTTTGTGGTGAAAGAAGCATTTGTTAAATCAAATACATTTGCAATTTTTGACCAGAAATTGCATTAAAGCTTGGTAATTAGAGGAATCTGCGTGAAACATCATGCATCAGGCAGTCTGATCTCCCTTATGACTCCAAACAGTTGGAGGCGCATCAAGCAACTTGATTCATCGAATAAAGGGGATCCATCAGGGCTCTGAGTATATCAGTGATTTACTCTGTAAGTAGCGAACTATTAAAGATGACTTTTGGAATCATTTGAAATCTGAAAGCAAATGCCTACGTCTGCATGGGCAGCTTCTTTCCCTAGGAACATCTCCTCCCCAAAAATAATGCACACCTTCACATTTCCGCATGACTCAGTGACATCTGGGCTCTCTCTTTTTCTTTTTAGCTGAAAGATTAAAGTTCCTTAGATTTTTAAAAGAAGAATGCGTTTCTAAGATATTTCCGTTCTGCTTCCTGCTTCATTTTGTTTTTCACCTGAGAGTCGTCTTTTACGGTTTGGCCCAGCCACGCTTTTATGGCCCATTTTGTATGTTCTGTTTTTTTTTTTTTTTTGTAGGTCTCAATCGGGGTAGGTATTGTAACAGCAAGGAGATTTTCAAAATGAAGTTCGAATTTAGTAGTAGCTGTGCATATTCTGTGAGTGTCTTTTCAAAATAGGGCAACATGGTTCTCTATTTTTGCAGTCATAGATTTGAGCACATTGCTTTTTACACAGGCAGACAATGTATGATGTTCAAATTGCGTAACTGAAAAGTGAGAAAGGTGATTCATCTCCGGTTAGGGAGCATTGGTGTGGCGTGAACTTTATGGGATCCTTCACTCAAGGCAGGTGTCCAGGGCACAAGACCCATCATATCTGCGACACAAACAGAATGATTCATCCTGCCCTGAGCAACATCTGCATCTGTGGTGCGTGCGTGCGTGTGTGTGTGTGTGTGTGTGTGTGTGTTCTAGTCGTGTCTGACTCTTTGCAACCCCATGCACTCTAGCCTGCCAGGCTCCTCTGTCCATGGGATTTCCCAGGGAAGAATATAAGAGGGGGTTGCCATTTCCTCTTCCAGGGGATCTCCTCAACTCAGAGGTTGAACCCTCATCTCCTGCACTGACAGGCTCGTTCTTTACCTACGAGCCCCCTGGCAAGCCCTTGCATCTGTCGAGACAAGCTTAAACTCCACACACAGCAGCAATGGAGACTAAAATGGCTCGGAAGGGTTCTTGTCCTTATGTTTCTGTCTTCAGCAACTGCGAATTGGGAAGAATGTTTGTTTGTGTAGGTTCTGAGATTATAACTTATAAACAGGGTCTGTAACCAGAAAAAAAAAATAAATGCTTGAATGCATTTTCAGTTATTGTGTTGTAATCAGATGGCAAACCATGAGTATTAGGGATGAATTTGTTTTATAATTGCACTGGGGTAATGAACAAAACAATAAAATAACAAATAAATAAATAAAATAAATGAACAAAACAATCAAAGTGAACCGCTACTTTTAAATTTAAAAAGCATTACAAAACCCCTTAAAGTACATAATAAAAATAATTGTGCATATTCATTACCAAGTAGAATGCAGCAAAAGAGAAGGCTTTCCAGAAACCCCCAAGGTCACCGCATTTAAGTACAAACCTTCTTTTCTTGTTTTCTGACCCTTGAAATGTGAAGATTTATTTTGATTAACATTATCAGCATTATTTATTGGCTCTGTACCTTCTGAATCATTCAATTTCCAAACTGACCACTGTTTCAGCCTAACTAAGCCCAGAGGTCATTGTCGTAATTACTAGGGTGCTCTCCCTCCTTTAGTCAGACATGAAATTCAGTATTATTTTTGTCTTTGTTAAATCACAATGTTTATCTTTGCTCCCAATACATTTGTTTTTATCACTAAACCAAAGGAGCCTTGGCTTTTTTCACTCATTTCTATCTACCAATTGGGGCAGCATTCTAAACCCGTCCCTCTTGATGAATTATGACGTGTGGGTGAGTGCTTCACACTTTTATTGATACTGACACTCAGAGCTAGGAATATTTCACCTACAGCCTCTGACCATAGTTGATGCCCCAACCAAAGTCCAAAAAGAAGTTTGGGAAACTTCCAATACCTTGTTTCCCAGCCGATGTATCAGAACATCAGTAATGGGTTTTAGAAACTCTGTTGTTGTTCAGTTGCTCAGTCATGTCGAACTTTTTGTGACCCCTTGGACTGCAGTATGCCAGGCTTCCCTGTCCATCACCATCTCTCTGAGTTTGCTCAAACTTATGTCTATTGAATCGGTGGTGCCATCCAACCATCTCATCCTCGGTCATCCCCTTCTCCTCCTGCCTTCAGTCTTTCCCAGCATCAGGGTCTTTTCCAACGAGTTGGCTCTTCACATCAGGTTGCCAACATATTGGAGCTTCAGCTTCACCATCAGCCCGAAACTTTGAACTTGAAAAAAAAAAAAGAAAAAAAAATGTGGAGGAAGAGACTTAAGCCCCTTAGTGTTTCCCAAAGTTTTTGGACTGAAAATATATACAAAACTATTTCTTCTTTTAAATGTCAGACTTGCTGACATCAAGGAAACCTGTGCTATATTGACAACATTTGGAAAATGATGCAATTTTGCACCACATTTTAAAAATTTAATGAAACAATTAGTGGAGCTTAAATAGTCTAACTGTGTCTGTTTGCCAGAATTGTTGTGATTAAAAGATCACACAGTGAAGGGCCACTTTGTCAACTAAACAATGAGCTTTAAAGTCCAAAAAGGACTAACAGTTCCTAAACACAGAATCGAAGTTCAGCTCTACACCCTCATTAAGGCAGGGATTCAAAGACTTTGAGAAATGCCTTACAACCATTCGTTTCAGCCATTGATTTGTTTAGACATCTTTTGTGATTACTTAATGATTTTGGTTTGGGTGAGAACAACCAGTTCGCTGGGAGGAGAGCTTTGTTTCCAAAAACTGTTTATTATGTCCCACAAGTAGAAAATCATTCCCAAGAATTGTGAGATCGATGAGAATTCTGAATCATTTCATCTTATCAGTCAAAGATCTCTTAGAAGTTCTTGAACTTCCCTGACTTATAAAAAAAAAAACCAACTTCATTAAACACTAGACAATTTAGTGTGTGTGCTCAGTTGCTATGTTGTGTCTGACTCTTTGTGACCCCATGGACTGTAGCCTGCCAGTCTCCTCCGTCCATGGAATTCTCCAGGCACAGATACTGGAGTGGGTTGCCATTCCCTTCTCCAAGGGATCTTTCCTACGCAGGGATCGAACCCACTTCTCCTGAATTGGCAGATGGGTTCTTTACCTCTGAGCCACCCAGAAAGCCCAATTTAGACAGATTTTTAATAGTAAAATTCAGTCTTAAATTTTCTTGCTCAGAGAGTCCACTTCTTTCACATGTGCTATTTGTAAAACATGTCAACACGGATTTCCCTCGTGGTTCAGTTATTAAGACACTGAGCTCCTAATGCAGGGCATGGGTTTGATCACTGGGCTGGGAATGAGGATTCCACATATCACACCTTGAGGCAAAAAATACAAACACACACAAAGCATCAACTGGAAGCCAGTGGTGATCTCGTGTCTGTCAAGAATGTCACCATTTACTTGTGGGAGGTGTTGTGGTCACATTTCTTAGGACCTAAATGAATGATAACCAAGTAATTATAGTTATAAAAAATGTGCTTTTCTGTTTTATAGACTCAGCAAAAATGAGGCCTAGAAGAGGAAGTATTCTAAGTGGTTGCGTCCATCTTCTCAGTCTGCCGTGACAAAATACCATAGACTGGATGGGTCAGACAACAGGAATTTCCTTCTCACAGTTCGGTGGCCTGGAATTCAGGAAGAAGGTGCTGGTGTGGCTGGGTTCTGGGGATGGCTCCGTTCCCAGCTTGCAGACGGCCGCCTCCTCCCTGAGTCCTCTCATGACCTTTGCTCAGTGTAAGCCTGGAGACAGAGGTCATGGGACTCGGTCCTCATGACCACAGCTGACCCATCACCTCCCAAAGGTCCTATCTCTAAACACCATCACACAGGGAGGTGGGGCCTCAGCACACGGACTTTTGGAGGTGCTGTGCTGGTCTCAGCCCATCCATTATGATGCTCTTGGCTTGGACGCCCAGGCCTGCACTGCTTGTGGGAGCCCTAGAGACATCTCCCCAGTGGGAGCCAAGTTCACAACTGGACCAGCCCTTGTGATTCTTATAATAATGACAGGATACATTTCAGCAAAAACCATCAGGGAACTTTGAGAGGCAAGTATTACTCATGTCTTGGAGGGTAGAGGGCACACCCAAAGCCACACAGGGAGGTCGTGGGGAAGGAGAAAGGGAGACATTGCAGATCTTGGGCACTGCCTTTGCTGGGGTCAAGGGTGAGGGGCCTAGGGCTTTGTGGGTGCCTCTCAATGGGCCCATGGGGTCGAGAAGAGTCAGACATGACTGAGCAACTTCGCTTTCACTTTTCACTTTCATGCATTGGAGAAGGAAAGGGCAACCCACTCCAGTGTTCTTGCCTGGAGAATCCCAGGGATGGAGGAGCCTGGTATGCTGCAGTCCTTGGGGTCTCGAAGAGTCAGACACGGCTGAGTGACTTCACTTTCACTTTTCACTTTCATGCGTTGGAGAAGGAAATGGCAACCCACTCCAGTGTTCTTGCCTGGAGAATCCCAGGGACGGGGGAGCCTGGTGGGCTGCCGTGTATGCGGTCGCACAGAGTCGGACACGACTGAAGTGACTTAGCAGCACCAGTAGTAGCAGCTCAATGGGCAAATTTAAAACCTGAGAGCAGGAGTGAGGGCATGGGAAAGGAAGGGGTCACTCAGATGGTCAGTTATCATGTGACCCCAGGCTTTATGAAGAGGGAGCTTCATGGGTGTGTGTGTGTGTGTGCACGTGTGTGTGTGCTCAGTGATGTCTGACTGTGATCCCTGACTGTAGTCTGCCAGGCTCCTCTGCCCATGGAATTTTCCAGGCAAGAATACTGGAGTGGGTTGCTGCTTCCTACTCCAGGGATCTTCCTGACCCAGGGACTGAACCCGTGTCTCTGTGTCTGGCCTAATTTCTTATCTGGCTGTTTTGCTTTGCTGTTGTTGTTCAGTTGCTAAGTTGTGTTTAACTCTTTGTGACCCCATGGATCACAGCATGCCAGGGTTCCTGTCCTTCACCATCTCCTACAGTTGGCTCAAACTCATATCCATTGAGTTGGTGATGCCTCCAACCATCTTATACTCAGCTGCCCTCTTCTTCCTTTGCCTTTAATCTTTCCTAGCATCAGTGTCTTTTCCAATGAGTCAGCTCCTCAAATCAAGTGGCCAAAGTATTGTTGCTTTAGCTTCAGTAGGGGTCCTTCCAATGAATATTAAGGGTTGATTTCCTTAAGGATTGACTGATTTGATCTCCTCAGTCCAAGGGACTCTCAAGAGTCTTCTCCAGCACCATAATTTGAAGGCATCAATTTTTTAGCACTCAGCCTTTTTTATGGCCCATCTCTGACTACTGGGAAAACCATAGTTTGACTAAACAGACCTTTGTCAGCAAAGTGATGTCTCTGCTTTTTAATACACTCTCTAGGTTTGTCATAGCTTTTCTTCTGAAGGACAAGCATCTTTTAATTTCATGGCTGCAGTCACCGTCTGCAGTGGTTTTGAGCCCAAGAAAATAGTCTGTCGCTGCTTCTATTTTTTCCTCATAATGACTGGTAATATGTCTATTCGAGATAAATAACTTTGAAAAGGATTCCTCAGCAATCAAAAAGCTTAAGCTCCTTACACTACAAGTGGATACAAACTTTTGGTCTGTAATCAGGAGCTATGTAACAGATGTTACCTCCCAACTAGGAAGCTAACATCACATCACCCTGAATCTCACTTTTCCATGCTCAGCTTCTGAGGCTGGTGCAACGACTGTTCATGTGTTGTGGGTTCTAAACCTGGAGAGATTCTAACCATTGTAAACACGCCAGTGTCCTCTTGTTCCTTCTGCCAAGGCGGCTTTCAGCACTGAGGAAATTCTAAGCCTGCGGTCACAAAGAAGAATATCACTGTCACCTTGATTGTGGCAGGGGTGCGCAGCAAGTGCACTAAAAGTTCGCTTGACCTCTCTGCACTTTGGATATTCCAGTTCTAAAGCGGGAGCAAGGATAAAATTCTAATGAAATTGCAATGTAAAAGGAGATATGATATTCATTATTGCCAAAAGAGAAAAATATCCTCTGGATTTATAACTCATATTCTATCAAATATAAGATGGTTGGATGCCATCACCAACGCAACAGACATGAACTTGAGCAAACTCCAGGAGATGGTAGAGGACAGGGAGGCCTGGTGTGCTGCAGTCTATGGGGTTTCAAAGAGCTGGACATGACTGAGAGACTGAACAGCAACGAATTCTATCAAATTCTGTTAGAGTATCTATTGTCTTCTGAACTATTCTTGTCCCATCACTTTCCTTCTCTCCGTGAAGGAAATTTGCCATCTACAAATGCTAACAATTTTAAAGGAGATTAATTGCGTTTGTAGAACAATTAGTACTTCCTACTGGACAAACAACTGGCTATATTTCTAAAATGCTCAATAGGAAAAGTTTCATTAATAAAACACAAAGCCTAATTTTCTGTTTATTAAATGAAATTTTCTTTTTTCAGATTTGACTAAGGAATTTCAACCTCATGTGATTATCACATACTGGGATTTGTAATCTTCAATCCTATCTGCATGCGTGCATGCTTAGTCGCTTCATTCGTGTCCGACTTTGAAACCCCATGGACCACGCATGGTCTGCCAGGCTCCTCTGTCCATGGGATCCTCCAGAAAAGAACACAGGAGTGCATTGCCATTTTCCTTCTCCAAATATTAAAAGATATACTCATTTCTAAATTGTATTGTCAGTTAGCCATCTATTTTAGAGAAAACTGCCACACGCTTAAAATTAAACTTCACCAATATTTCATTTTAGAAAACATTGGTGAAGATCATTTTTATTGATAGAAATTATAGATGAATAAAATACTAAATTCAGTGAAAGAATCTGTTGAAATGCTATTAAAGTGGTAAAATCAGCAAAATAATTCTTAAAGGCTTCAAACTGAAACTTTAAACGAGAGGAATGAGACCTTATTGCCCCAAGGAGCAGGGTGTCCACAGCATCAGCATGAGGCACTTGCTCTCACTGAGCATCTCATCACAGTAGGGATTCAGGCTGTGGCTACAAATGACAGGTGCCCACCTTATATTTAAGCAGCGTCTGATCTTAGAGCGAAGTCTCAGGGTAAAAAAATGAAAAATCAGGCTAATGCCAGTGCCTCCAGAAGTGCTTTTCTATATTCACATTTCCAGAAAAAATTACCAGCTACTGGAGACCCCATCCTTTGTTATGGATCAAATCATGTCCTCTCTAAACTCACATCTTAAAGCCTTACCCACCAGTGTGACTGTATTTAGAGACGGGGCCTTTAACGAGGTCATTACAGTTATTTGAGGTCACGAGGAGCTCAACCTGATATGACTGGTGTTCATAGGGGGAAGTAACACCAGGGAGTCCCTGCCAAGGGAAAAGGCCATGGGAAGACACAGCGTCAGCTCGTCAAGGACAGAAGCCTTGGAGAAACCAACCCTGCCGACGCCTTGATCCTGGACTTCCGGCCTCCAGAACGGCGGGGACATAAACATCTATGTTTAAGGCACTCAGACTGCAGGGCTTTATTACGCAGCCTAAGCAGCTTACTGCACCCCTTCTCCACCAGACATTTTCAGTGATACCTGAATGGTGGTGGTTGGTTTAGTTGCTAAGTTGTGTCTGACTCTTGTGATCCCATGGACTATAGCCCGCCTGCCTCCTCTGTCCATGTGATTTCCCAGGCTAGAATACTGGAGTGGGTTGCCCTTTCCTCTCCAGGAGTGGTGGTATCTTGATCCAACTTGGGTTTGGAGCTGTGTCTTGCAGAAGATGCCCTAGAACCTTTAACCCTCAGTGTGATGAAGGACCTAGTCTCTGGCTTCTTCAGCCACACACTGTACTGGACTGCTAGTGACCCATCAGATGTTTACTGCAAAGTGTAAGACCACGAAAGGCACCCATCTACCAGCACCCAGCCCCAATTTATACAAAGAAAATACAGCAGAGTGTCTGTCTCCATGGAGCTTGCAGCCAAATCTAACAACAGGCAGGGGTGACCTAACGTCAGATGAGCTGGTCTAAGCAATGTCTTCAGCATCTTTGAATGTCTCTTCAGGCCTCTGTTTCTAGCTTGGGCCATTGGAACAGCATCCCCTTACCTGGCTCAGGGGTTGAGCTCTGAGGTTGTTGTTGTTCAGTCGCTCAGTCATGTCAGACTCTTTGTGACCCCATGGACTGTGGCACACCAGGCTTCCCTGTCCTTCACCATCTCCCAGAGTCAGCTCAAACTCACGTGCATTGAGTCAGTGATGCCATCCAACCATCTCATCCTCTGTCGTCTCCTCCTTCTGCCCTTAATCTTTCCCAGCATCAGAGTCTCTACCAATGAGTTAGCACTTCACATCGTGTGGCCAAGGTATTGGAGCTTCAGCTTCATCATCAGTCCTTCCAATGAATATTCAGGGTTGCTGCTGCTGCTGCTAAGTTGCTTCGGTCGTATCCAACTCTGTGCGACCCCATAGACAGCAGCCCACCAGGTTCCCCCATCCCTGGGATTCTCCAGGCAAGAACACTGGAGTGGGTTGCCATTTCCTTCTCCAATGCAGGAAAGTGAAAAGTGAATTTAGGATTGACTGGTTGGATCTCCTTGATGTCCAAGAGACTCTCAAGAGTCTTCTCCAGCACCACAGTTCAAAAACATCAGTTCTTCTGTGCTCAGCCTTCTTTATGGCCCAACTTGCACCAACTCTAAGTTTAGACACCCCAGTCCTGTTATCCTTGCTGTAGACCTGCTGCGATAGGTCTGGGGTGAGCCTGCCCACAGGCCTCCACCTGGAAGAAATGGTGGCGGTGGTCCCTGCCAAGCACTGCAGACCCGTCTGCAAGGTGCTGCTTCCGGGACGTCACCTCTTGGCCTCTGCACGCAGATGACTTACATGCGTCCTTTTGGGCTGCCTGGCTCGAGTCCTCCACACTTTGGTTCTTGCTGAGGTGACCGATTCCTCCAACCACCTGCCATGCGGGGGCACCGGCCTCACACGTGGTGCCTCTCTCCTACTGATGCTCAGGATTTCCTAAATTAGCTGAATCAGGATGCCTCGTATCTATTATCTGGTAACCGATACATTCAGCTATGTATTTCAAACATACACCATGCTATCAGAGGATCCCTTGGCTCACCTTGGACTCCTGGGACCTTGACAAGGCTGTGGTGTTGAGTCATAAGAAGACTGTCACCCTCTAAAAGATAGATCACGCCTCAAGGCTTGTGACCTCCAGACTCTCACAACCCCTATTCCTGTAGGCTCTTCCCTCCCCTCAGTGTTCAGATACAAAAATGGCTTCACTTAACATCTTCTTTAATATGCTAAGCTTTTCTGAATGTGTAATCTTAGGATATTGGTTTTTAATCAGGTCTCCGGCTCCCTATTTCTAAGAAGAGGAAAATAAAAATCTGGCATTATCTTGGTTATCAGATAAGAGACTATGAAAAAAAGCTTTGTAATCTGCAGCATCCACAGATGCTCCCCCGGCCTCTTTGCTTGTGCATCTCAGGGGTTATTTTTGTCCAGAATTCCTGCTCTAAGAAGAGCCACAGGATCTGATCTGTCCACCTTGCCGCTGTTACCTGGTCCAGGAGTAGGTCTGTGGACCTTCCTCGGTCTGTTGTAAAGCCTCAGCCTTCCTCCGCTCCTTTGTCCCTGCCTATTTTTTTCATCCAGGTTTGATTCCCAAACAGGCAGCAGCAAGACGGTGCTCCCTGGGGATGTTTGAATATTGGGGAGAGGAGCGCCCACCAGCTCACTCCATCACGAGCTGGCTGAAGGCCAGTGCACTCTCCGGGGCAGCCACGTTCGTAAGACCTAAATCCCAAGGCGGAAAAACACAGGACAGCTTTCAAGTCCGCCCCCACCCCCAAAGGCCAATTCCATCTGTGCCCTTCTAAGCAGCCCTGGGGTTCTGGAGCCAGTGTCTCCTTTGACATAAGTTGTTTGAGTTGGATAAACCCCACTTGCAAAGCAAACCTAGTGAATATAAAAATGATGAGTAAAAAAATAAATAAATAAAGTCACAGCCCCACCCTGCCTGACAGGGGAACCAAGTGCCAACCGCATAGACTTACTCTTTCCTAAGAACCAAGAATTTGTAATCGAGTTATAGACTCTGTGGTGGTATCATTATTTTCTGTTCACACAGCTTAAGGGTGACATCACTGTCATTCCTGGACTTACACTCTTTCTGTGTGATTGCATATGTTGCAGTTCCGAGCCAAGGGAGGTGGGATTCCAAGCAGCCTTCCAGATCTTGATAACAGGGTCACTCCCTAGGTCAGGGGGGGCTCTCTAGGCCTGAGGATTCTATGTCAAGGGAGCATCCATCTTGGTCAGTAAGGGAATCCGTTCCTCCTAGGGGATTTTTCCCTCCCATCCTTGATTTGGGCCACCTGCCTGGGGCTTCCCAGACCATCCACTAAGGAGAAGCTAGAGAGGGTATAAAATCCACATAGCCATTGTGCTAATAAGGAATTCACAGACAATGTATTCCAGGAGAAGCAAACAGCAGAGGGCTTCGACTTATGAAGAAAAAGGCAGCTCAGCAATTCATCATAAGCCTACACAGCATTTATAAGTGACTAAATTGAGTCTTTGACTTACTCCCTGCAAATGGAATTGTCTCACAAAGCGGCACCTCTTTCATGCCAAACACGTTATCCTTCATGACCGAACGCTTATGTTTTCAACAGCAGAACTTGGTGTCTATGGTGCTGACCATCCTGGCTCATTCCCGACCATCGCATGCAACTGAGGCTTGTGATGCTCAAACGCAACTTGTCATTTCTGTATCAAGTAGATGAAAATCATTTCTGCGTGCGTTCTGGAGCCACTCCTTGTTATTTATTCCTTTCTGGTAAGTAGATGAGCCTGCAGATTGAGACTCGGGAATGTGATCGGAAAAGCACTGTTCTGGCTCTTGGCCTTTCAGAAGTCAGAATATAAACAGTAAAATGGAGAGGATCAAATTGTTCCTTGAGAAAAAAAATATTGGATCTTAAATCAGATTATACAGAGCCAAAAGAAATAAATCATGTTGCTAGTGAGAAATAAAGGAATCCTGGGGTGGAAGTATTGGTCGGGAGTTTGGAAGACTCAAGTTGCAGCTGAGGGTGGGGTCCCTGAGATTTCTGCCACCTGGAGCTGAGGACCAGTTGGGGTCTTGTGGTCAAAGGACGCCTGGGTGACTCATGTCCTGGGGGAGCAGGCGACCCTCTCTCCTCAACGAGTGCCTGGACCCTTGGGAGTAGAAAGAGGGTTACCTTCTTAGGTCGGGCATGGAAAATTATCCTTGACAAGGTACAGAACTGTGTCCTAGAAGGAAAGAGTCCCTCCTCGCTCCTGAGCCTCGGATACTGCCTGGGTCAGGACACTGAGATCAAAAAATTCTTCCCCTGGCAGAACAGGTGCCAGGGTGGGGTCCTGAGACATTCCCATCCTAGAAGAGGGTGGAGCCCCATCTCTGCTGTTGTTCTTATTGTTCAGTCTCTCAGTCATGTCTGACTCTTTGCAACCCCATGGACTGCAGCCTGCCAGGCTTCCGTGTCCTTCACCATCTCCTGGAGCTTGCTCAGACTCATGCCCACTGAGTTGATGATGACATGCAACCATCTCATCCTCTGTCGCCCCCTTCTCCTCCTGCCCTCCGTCTTCCCCAGCAATCCTCAGAATAAAGAAATGGGGGAAGACTCAGGGACTCGGGGGAGGAATTAGGAAAGAAAAGATGGGAGAGAGGGCTGAAGGGAGAGGCGTGGGCAAGGGAGCCACTTGCATCATCCATCAGGACCTGGGAACATTCCCAGGACAACCTAGATGGGAGCTGAGCAGTGAGGGCTCCTCTGATCCAGGGAAGGAGCCCAGGAAACCATATGTTTGGGACCCGATAGGCCTCCAGGAGATTTGCCTCCAGAAAGCCATGTGGTGTGATAAGATGGAGAATTTTGGACAAGATGGAGAATTTATGCCATCTCCTTCTGACCAGGCAGAAGCAGATATTCCAATTGTCCAGCTGGAGAAACCCCAGCCTCTGTGCCCCCACTCCCTGGATATAAGGAATGAAGCCTCTGAGACCAGTCACCAGAATATACTGGGGGAACTGGACCTTACCAGTCGGACTTTTACCACCAACTAGAAACCTCAGAGAAATGTGATAACATGGACAGATCTTGGGGGAGAAGCAAATCGTAACAAAAGAACAAATTAAAACCCATCAGATAAACACACAAACACACTGGGCAACTCCAGCGTCTTGAGGGCGGAGGACAGAGAGCTCGGAGCCTCTTCTCCGTCCTATAAAAAAAAAAACAAAAAAACACACAAACACAGGCTGATTTAATGTCTCCAGAGGCCACCCAAACAGGTCGATGAAAGTGTACACAGGTAACACAGCTTTCTGCATCTAGAGTTTCACGAGCGATGGGACTGGCAGAAACAAACAAACCAGTGTTTAACTTCTATTTCCTCTTCATCATAACTGCTTTGTGCCATTAGCCAAATTATTTTTCAGTATCCTTCCCAGTTGACTGGGAACAATAATGCGGCCTCCTGCAGACATAAAAGGCACTGTGTAAGCTACAGTTTTTTATGCTTATGATATGGTGCATTAGAACCTGAGGTTCGTTAAACCTGCCTGTGGTGTTAAGTTGCTTCAGGTGTATCCAAGTCTGTGACCCCTTGGACTGTAGCCCACCAGCTTCCTCTGTCCATGGGGATTCTCCAGGCAGGAATACTGGAGTGGGTTGCCGTGCCCTCCTCCAGGGGCTCTTCCCGACCCAGGGATGGAACCTGCATCTCTAATGTCTCCTGCGCTGGCAGGCAGTTCTTTACCACTAGGGTCACCTGGGAAGCCTCCATTAAATCCATTCCTACTTAACGAGCATTTACCACATAGCATGTGCTTTGCCAAACTTTTAAACGTATTTACTCACTTAATCCTTACAAAACGCCCTAGAGAAGGTTCTACCACTGTCTCTGTTTTACGGAAGATGGAACAGGCGCAGAGAGGCAGAGAACCTTAAACAAAGTCAAGCAGCACACGGAAGACATGTCCAACTTTTCAGCAAAAATAAAACTATGCTCATTTTATAGATTAGACATTCTTGACATGATTTCCGAAGGAGGAGAAGCAGCTTATATTTCTATTAAATAATCTGTGTAAAAGGTCAGTGTACAGCATGACTTCTCTCCTGACACAGGCAGATGGACCAAGAAGACAGGGGTCCCTCAGAGTTCCACGTGTATCTCAGCATCTGTAGGTGAACGAAATGCAAACTAGGTAAATGTGAAAAGAACAGACTGCTCAATAACCAGCCGGAGAACAGTCTGGAATAAATAAGTCCGTTTAGATCAGGGGTCCCCAAGCCCTGGGCCACAGACCGGTACTGCAGCGTTAGGGGCCAGGCCACACAGCAGCAGGTGAGTGGCGGGCTAGTGAGCAAGGGAAACTCCATCTGCCTTTCCCTGTCCCTCCCCACTGCTCGGCTCACATTACCTCCTGAGTCATCCCTCCCTCATCCCCATCTGTGGAAAAATTATCTTCCATGAAACCAGTCCCTGGGGTCAAAAAGGCTGGGGACCACTGGTTTAGATGCCTGCCTCATACCACCTGGAGAAACAAATTCCAAGTGGTTTAAAGATCTAAATACAAGAAAACAAAACTACAAACTAGAAAATGTTGTTCTTAGTTGATAATCTTAGAGCGAAGTTGGCTTCTCTCGGGCACAAATAAAACAAAGAAGCCATCAAGAAGACAACTAAAATAAAGGTTAAAAATTTCAAGCCATAGCCTAGACAAAATCATTTGCTATGGTATTTTAGCAAAATCATTTGCGAAAATAAAAAGAAAGCTTGCAAACCAGAAATAGAAAGATCAAAGCCCAGTAGAAAAGTAAGCCAAAGCCTGAAACTTCAAGCCACAAAGAAATGAAAGGAGCAGAGCCAGTTCACAGATAAAAAGATGCTCCTTCCTTGATATTCAGGAAGATGAAGGAGTAACAAAGAGCTGCCATTGCCCACATCCTGAACTTTTACAAGTCTGCATGCTAAACATATCCAGAGATACAAGAAAAGGCAAAACTTTTGCATAAGACTAAGTGAAAGAAAGTGAAAGTGAAAGAAATTGAAAGTGAAAGTCTCACATTCCTGTCCCACTCTCTGCAACCCCATGAACTGTAAAGGCTGCCAGGCTCCTCTGTCCATGGGGTTCTCTGGGCAGGAACACTGGAGTGGGCTGCCATTTCCTTCTCTAGGGCATCTTCCCAACCCGAGATTCAAACCTAGGTCTCCTGCATTGCAGGCAGATTCTTTACCGACTGAGCCACTTAGTAGAAGTGATCACAGTCTTGGGAGAGGATTATTTGCTGTTAACTCTCAAACTTTAAATGCACTCATGGTTTTGCTAACAATTCCCCTTCAAGGA
Organism: Bos grunniens; assembly: GCF_055505025.1. NCBI lineage: Eukaryota > Metazoa > Chordata > Mammalia > Artiodactyla > Bovidae > Bos > Bos grunniens. The sequence goes on along the minus strand of NC_141184.1, from coordinate 3,755,016 downwards.
ATATTTCTGAGAGTCTCATAGACAAAAAGCAATCGTATATACATGTATTTTATCAAGATGTGTAATCATAAATAAAGGGAAGTAATCACATGGCCATTGCAAGGCAAAGGAAGAACTGTAGCTGTTGTTGTTTAGTCTCTCAGTCATGTCTGACCTTTTGTGACCCCATGACCTAGCATGCTGGGTTTCCCTGTCCTTCACTCTCTCCCAGAGTTTGCTTAAATTCACGTCCCTTGAGTCAATGGTGCCATCCAGCCATCTCATCCTCTGTCGTCCCCTTCTCCTCCTGCCCTCAATCTCTCCTAGCATCAGGGTCCTTTCCTGTGAATCTGCTCTTCTCATCAGGTGGAACTTCAGCTTCAGCATCAGTAGAAGACGCTTGCTGTGTCCACCCTCTGAAACACTGTGACAAAGGAAAACCCGGGGAGCTGGATCCGTGGTGAGCGGTTGAGGCCACTGCCACTCAGACTGTTTTTAAACGTCTGCCAGGTGCATTTTATGCATCTGCCTGTGCAGGCTCAGAAGAAGAAATAAATATCACCAGGTGAAATGGTTGGCAACGTGTTCCATGTATGCCTCCATCAGCAAAGACAAGAGGGAGATGCAAAATCCAGCTGCTCTTGCTCTTGTTTGTATCGTTTGGACCGACCTCATGTCTCCACCGGAGAGGTCAATGGCACCCCACTCCAATACTCTTGCCTGGAAAATCCCATGGACGCAGGAGCCTGGAAGGCTGCAGTCCATGGGGTCACTGAGGGTCGGACACGACTGAGCGACTTCACTTTCATTTTTCACTTTCATGCATTGGAGAGGAAAATGGCAACCCACTCCAGTATTCTTGCCTGGAGAATCCCAGGGACAGGGGAGCCTGGTGGGCTGCCATCCATTGGGTCACACAGAGTCGGACACGACTGAAGCAACTTAGCAGCAGCAGCAGCATATCTCCACAGCTGAATCATAAACACAATAGAGGTGGAAATAACCTTCCTTCTTCTGTCACGTTTCTATGCCTTTAGTACAGAGACTACCATTATAGCCCCATAACCAACCCAAACTGTCCCCACCCTGATTCTAACAAGATATGGAGCTGCTTTTCAGAGACTGCAGATCAAAACTACAAGTCTTGCAGCTGAAGCATGCCAAGGAGGAGATTTTTACCTCAACAGTAGAACCAAAGTGTCCCCCCAGGTCACGGAACCAAGATTGGAGGTGAAGGGTCCCTTGTCCAGGAAGATCTGGTGGTTATCTTTTCAGCCTTTTCACACCTTTCAATAAACGGACCAGTTTAAAGCCCACCAATCAGAAGCTGTCCCACCAGAGCATCTGCATACCAACCCGTCTTCCCCAAGTCATAAACGTGTGACCACACCCCATCTGGGGAGACGGATCTGAGCCCTGCCTCCTGTCTCCTTGCTGGTCAGCTTCTCAATCAGTTCAGTTCAGTTCAGTCGCTCAGTTGTGTCCAACTCTTTGTGACCCCATGGACTGCAACATACCAGGCCTCCCTGTCCATCACCAACTCCCGGAGTCCACCCAAACCCATGTCCATCGAGTCAGTGATGCCATCCAACCATCTCATCCTCTGTCGTCCCCTTCTCCTCCCACCGTCAATCTTTCCCAGCATCAGGGTCTTTTCAAATGAGTCAGCTCTTTGCATCAGGTGGCCAAAGTATTGGAGTTTCAGCTTCAAGATCAGTCCTTGCAATGAAAATTCAGGACTGATTTCCTTTAGGAAACCTCTCAATAAAGCTCTCTCTTTTCTCAAGTCAATGCTGTAGTATTGGCTTCTTGGTGTCAGACAACGAGCCTTTTCTTGACAGTACTTGGAGGTATTTTTGGCCGATTCCTTTATTCACAGTGACTCTTATTTGGGGGTGCACTTTCGTCATCTTGGTGAGTGAACACTTCTCCCCTCTTAGGTAGAACCTCTGAAAGGACACGGGTATACTTTGACCCCAGGGGGTCAGTTGTGTCCTGCAATTGGTCCTTAGAGCACGGAAGCCGAGTCCCCCCTACTTGGAAACAGACTCTATGAACGTTGCTGCCAGGGGCTTGGCCAGGAGCTTGGCCGTGTGGTTGGCAGCCAGCCTCCAGTCGGGGTTTCTGCTCACCACTGCCAGGCAGCAGTTATCTTGGATTTTCCGAATTTGGAAGCTTTGACATCCTGGGGCCCTTGATGATCCTGGGGGAATTTCTCCTCCCAGAGTTAGCCGGAGCTAGGGCTTCCCAGGTGGTGCTAGCAGTAATGAGTCCTCTTTGGTCTCCTCCTGCATGGGCAGGCGGGTTCCTTACCCCTAGCGCCGCCTGGGAAACCCCATGTGAGCTTGAGCACCAGGCCCATTGCGTTTAGAGACTGTGGACAAAGCTAACCTGCAGTGTGCCGAGAGATCCCCTAGGTGGCAGCATCTCACCAGTTGGCCAGACGGACAAACCTCATCCTTCCAGCCCGGAGTGCCCATCGTGGCCATGGCAGGAAGGTTCTCATAACATCCCCAGGTCCATCAGGCAGGGTGGCCATCCAGGCAGCATCTCCAAAAGGGAAAGGACCCAAGGTTCCAAGGTTGACAGAAAGCTCTTCCCAAGCAAGTGTTAGTCAGTCATGCCCGACTCTGTGCGACCCCATGGACGGCAGTCCACCAGGCTCCTGTGTCCATGAGATTTTCCAGGCAAGGGTGCTGGCGTGGGTTGCCATTTCCTTCTCCAGCTCTTCCTAAGGAGGATCCCTAGTCAAGGAGTGAGGCCGTGGTGGGGGGCGGCATTGCAGATGGATGTGGGGCTAGACGAGAGGCGTTCAGAGAGGCTGTCCTGGGAGGCCAGAGGCCAGTGATGGAGGAGGAGACATCGGGCAGGGGTCAGAGCATCCTGGTGTGGCAGCCTGGGCTCAGCTGGAGATGTGTGAGCCTGGGGGTCACAGGCCAGGCGACCAGCTGGACTGGAAAGTCTGTGAGAGATCAGAGGAAGTCAGGGTGTCACCGAGTTGCTCTGCCCATTGCAGGGTGTCTGAATCTTCCCAAAGGCAATTCCAGACAGGCACTGGGGGCCGCTACTCACACCACGAGTCAGAAGAAGGTGTTTGAGCACGTTGGGTTTGACTCAAACTGTGATGTTGCTTTAGAAATTACTACTACTACTAAGTCCCTTCAGTCATGTCCGACTCTGTGCGACCCCATAGACGGCAGCCCACGAGGCTCCCCCATCCCTGGGATTCTCCAGGCAAGAACACTGGAGTGGGTTGCCATTTCCTTCTCCAATGTGTGAAAGTGAAAAGTGAAAGGGAAGTTGCTCAGTCGTGTCCGACTCTTACTACCGTGTGTAAAATAGATATCTATTGGGAAGACGCTCTATGACACAAGGACCCCAGAGTGCGGCTCTGTGATGACTGAGGAGTGGTGGGATGAGGGGCTTGGGGGCAGGCTCAGGAGGGAGGGAATATATACGCCTTCATATATACTCATGGCCGATTCTGTTGTACGGCAGACACCAAAACAACATTGTAAAGCAATTATCCTCCAGTTGTAAAGAAATTTAAAAGGCGCACACAACTCCATCTGTAAAGGGGCCTCACAGTTCCCCAAAGGGAACACCATTATTTGTGTTTAAACAAGTCAACCTCGACGTGTAAGGTGTGTGCCTGGTGACGTGACTGTTCAGGTCACTCCGGAGCAGAGTGGGTTTTAAAGAGAAATGAGACAGAACGTGCTACTGCCGCCAGCTGGGGGAGACCCTGGAGTCTTTATCTCGTTGGCGACGTCACCCAGAGCAGAAGACTCGCCATGGTAAGGGGTTATGTGGGGTCTGTCCTGCCCCAGTTCAGCCGCTGTGTCCCAGGACCCACACCAGTTACACGCAGGGTGAAGTCGGTATACGCTTCTTAAATTGAGTCCAAACCGAGTATAGAAATCAATTGCTTTTCAAATACCCACGGTGACTATCAATCCAACATCTTATGGCTGAGCTTCCCTTGCCGTTCCCAGCTCTGTCTTCAGCCATTAAACAGAGGAAATTGTTGTGAGGACAGGAAGGGACCAGAGGCTGAGGGAGGTGGGAGAGGATGAGTAATCCGGGGAAGGAGGGTCATGCGGTGAAGCTGCAGAATCAGCAGGCCCAGAGAACACGGTTTTGCAGACACCCTGTGGCTCAGGGAGCCTGGCCCCGCAGGCCGGTCACATCGCCGAGCCGCAGTTTCTGCATTTGCACAGGTCTCTTCTGTGCCAAGTGGTGGGAAATTCTGCCTCAGGGGGTTCATGGTTCTCTCCCTTGATTTACATGTAACAGTATTCTTCCTTCCTCAGCTTATACCCTCCATCCGTGACCTCAAGGAGGATCGCAAGGAAATCCCACTGCTCAGTCCTAGGAAACCACGCACAGGACCCACGTGTTGTCCATTCACAGGTCTCTTCCCGGTGAGCCTGTGGACGACTAGCTTTGGAAGAGTGGAGACAAGCTTCAAGACTTTAGTCTACCAGATCCATAACTTTTAAACTATTTTTTCATTTCCCCTGTCAGCTTTTCATCGATTGAAAGACTGTTTTCTATTATAGACTCGTTAACTCTACTGTGATAAAAAGTTTAGGCTGATTTTTTCCCCATAAATATTGTACATGTATTAGAATAAGCAGTAGGAACAATAATGTAAAGGTTAGAAAAATAAAGTTACAACGTGGGTCTCGTATGCACATTCCCAAGGAGTCTATAGACATACTGATTATGTCATACAGTGTCTCTGTAATGGATGTAATCCCAGCATAAGGTAGACGTACTCAATACACACTGAGGGCTGCAGCTGAAGTTCCAGGGTGATTAATGTTTCCCCTCGCCAACATGTCTGGAGGGACCTAAAAGAATTTAATAATCCTCAATAAACATATAGACAGGAATTAATGCTTGTGGCTAGATTTGACAGGGAGGCCTGGCATGCTACAGTCCATGGGGTCCCAAAGAGTCAGACACGACTGAGCAACTGAACTGAGATTTCGTTTGGATGAAATGTGTAGGAATCCAACCTTGTGATTCACCTGCTGCTACTATTCACCAAAGGAAGACTTTCTCTTGCTTGATGATAAGACGTCCTGCCTTCTGCTTGGAGGGAGACTCGTCCTCTTCCACTAAAAGCCGCTCCCTGTACAAACATCCCTGAAAAGCTGGAACAAATGCAGTCAGCGCCTCGGCTCACAAGAGAGCTTGGAAGCAGGAGAGCCCCGCAGAGAACTGCCTCCAACTCCTGCTCCATTTGAGATGCCTGAGAGGCTTGGGCACGTGGTACTGTAGACACGTGTTCCAGGAAACAAACTCACTCAAAAGGACAATGCAGAGTGGAGTGCAGTTTATTACACTGGCGGGCCCAAGGCAGAGTCTCTTCTTAGCCAAGGAGTCCAACCAGTTTTTGTGAAAACCTTGTACACCCTAAGTGTATGTGCCCAAACCCATCTCCCCAAATTCCCTGAAAATAGTCTGAACAAAGGAAAAGAAAGACACAGTCAAAGTTAACCCGTGATTCATATGCCTTAAGCCTTGGTGGTTAACAGTGGGCAGTTATCAGCAGGCCTGTGGTCATACCCCAATAAGCACAATAGAATGTATGATTCTATTCTGTTACACAGATAATTAGGGTATTCTTTTAGGATGGAGAGTCTAGGTATAAGCCCTGGGGCTTTTCCATCCAGGGCCTGGTTTTCCAGTTGGCACATTGTTTCCACAGATACTGGGCACAGAGCTCACAGTGCACAGTCCGGCCCGAGCTGGAGTGCTGCTTTTAGGATGCAGCCTGTTCTGTCTGTTTCCTTCTTCAGGGGGAATCGTGTACTCAACACTTCCGAGCATGTGCAGGCGTGAATGAGAGGCCAGCGATGGAAGAGATGCAGGGCGGCGGTCTGGCAGGTAGGCAGTTGGGTGGTTCCCCGCCCCTTCCTGCCTCTGCATTGCTGCTGACGGAGCCTGTCTGAGTCTGACGGTGGGGCGGCTGTTTGGACGGCTGACTGATTCTGTGCACGGGATGTTTACAGGTTCGGTGTGCAACATGCAGGGAGTCCCCAGGCATGGATGCCCGACATATTTTTAGCCACAGTTGGTAGCATGACCTCAGCCCCTAGGCAATACCAGCTGCAAAGGGTTTTGCCACTCAGATCTTGAACCACATGCTTTAATTCTCTGCCCTTGATAGTATGAAATGCTAGTTTATTCTTTTTATTTGTTTTTAAAATTTTGGCTGCCCTAGGTCTTCATTGCAGCGTGTAGGCTTTCTCTAGTTGTGATGTGCAAGGGATTTCTCTGAGATCTTGTTTCGCAGACCAGGGATTGCACCTCTGTCCCCTGAGTTGGAAGGCAGATTCTTAACCACTGGACCACCAGGGAACTTGCACGTGCTAGCTCCAAATGCCAGTCTAGATCATCAAGAAGGAGGAGGAGCTGTTCGCGTGTGTTTGGAAGCCAACGGATTCGTATCTAGCCTGTCCCATCCTTGGCATGTTCATTTTCCCCTGCTTTAGGTAATGAAGACTGAGATAGAAGCTCCTCCCTGGGGTGATTTTCTCAATAGTAGAGGTGCCCCTGAGGCTTCTCTGATAGCTCAGCTGGTAACGAATCCTCCTGCAATGTGGGAGACCTGGGTTTGATCCCTGGGCTGGGAAGATCCCCTGGAAAAGGAAAGGCTACCCACTCTAGTATTCTGGCCTGGAGAATTCCACGGACTTGAGGTCACAAAGAGTCAGACACGACTGAGTGACTTTCACTTCACTTCCAGAGGTGCCCCTGAAAGATCAGATCTGCCAGGTTTCTACTGCTGTTGCCGTGGCAACCTGTTGTTATGCAGAGAAAGCCTTGGTCTTCAAGGGACCATTGTGTGCGTAAAGTGGCAAATGCTTGGGGGGTTGTGTCTTGTTTAAAATGACAGAGACCACTTCTCAGTGCATTTATGTTTTGAGATTGTGCTGATTACCAGAAGAATCTCTAGAGGCAGCTTAGACACCCTTGAGTCTCTGAAGAGCGCTCAAAGTGCTTTTTTGAGAAAATTTCCTCTGTTTTGCTCTGAAATCCCATTCTGGAACCTTTTTTATGCAGGAAGGATTCATTAGAAGGACTGATGCTGAAACCGAAACTCCAATACTTTGGTGGGAAGAATTGACTCATTTGAAAAGACCCTGATGCTGGGAAGGATTGAAGGCAGGAGGAGAAGGGGACGACAGAGGATGAGATGGTTGGATGGCATCACTGACTCAATGGACATGAGTTTAAGTAAACTCTGGGAGTTGGTGAAGGACAGGGAGGCCAACATGCTGCAATCCATGGGGTCGCAAAGAGTGGGACATGACTGAGCAATTGAACTGAACTGAACTGAAGTGCTCAGATATAAACAATTTCCCCATAGATCTCTATGATTATGTATGTGTGAAATGAAAATGTCCCCTGCCGTATCAGGAAATAAGGAATGTCATAGCCAGCAGTGCTTTCCGGCCTCCAAATGTGAATGAGGGCTCCCCAAACTGGGATCCAGCTGATGCTGCCACTCCCAAGGTGATTGCTGAGGAGCTGGGCGTTTTCTCAGTTACTGAGACTGTCTCCTGGGCGGATTCCTGAAGAGTCCCACCAAATAAAATAGCTCTCCACTTTCAGGCTGTGACTGGATTTCTTTGTCGACATACACGCTGTTCTGAAAACAGTGACCTCACTAGTGGACTACTAGCATGTACAAGGACGAGCAGCGTAGTTTGAACACAAGAGCAAGACACCTGGCCAGATGGTTCTTTCTGGACTTTCAGGAGGTGTAATGGTGTGACGTCACGCCGTGACATCACACCCTGACATTATACCATGGAGTAATCACGACATAGGGCTTCCCAGGTGCAGCTGAAAATGAAAGTGTTAGCTGCTCAGTCGTTTCCAACTCTCTGCGAGCCCCATGGACTGTAGCCCCCCAGGCTCCTCTGTCCATGGGATTCTCCAGGCAAGAATACTGGAGTGGGTTGCCGTTCCCTTCTCCAGGGGATCTTCCTGAATCAGGAATAGAACCCAGTTCTCCTGCATTGTAGGCAGATTCTTTACCATCTCAGCCAGCAGGGAAGCCCCGGTGTGGTGCTAGAGGTAAAGAACATGCCTGCCAGTGCAGGAGACACAAGACACATGGGTTCGATCCCTGGGTTGGGAAGATCCCCTGGAGGAAGGCATGGCTACCCACCCCAGTATTCTTGCCTGGAGAATCCCATGGACAGAGGACCCTGGCGGCTACAGTCCATGGGGTCCCAAGGAGTGGGGAGTGACTGAAGTGACTCAGCATAGCACAGCACATGCTATGTTTACAGAAAAGAACAGCAAAGTCTCTGCTACTTCTAAGCAGTTCTAACATATGCACCCTTTAGCTAGTGGCTAAAATGGTTTAGAATCAGGATGTTGACAATTTGACTGTGTTCAGAGAGGTACATTAGAATATTCCATGGCATGCATTTGAAGCAGTCATGGAGACACACATAATGTGATTTTTTTTTTTTTTAATTCAAGCTTGTTCAAGCTTTCTTGCACTTACCCTAGAGAGACGGTGCTGGGGCAAAATGGCCATGTGGGGTTTTATCTGAGGGTAAAATCAGCGGAAGTGAAGTTGCTCAGTCATGTGCGACTCTTTGCAACCCCAGGGACTATATAGCCTACCAGGCTCCTCCGTCCATGGAATTTTCCAGGCAAGAGTACTGGAGTGGGTTGCCATTTCCTTCTCCAGGGGAACTTCCTGACCTGAGGATCAAACCCAGGTCTCCCACATGGCGGGTGGATGCTTTACCCACTGAGCCACAAAGGAAGCCCCAGAATCAATGGAAACAGTCATAAAAACCAATGGATGATTACAATACAGGGTGATAAGTAAAAGCAAGGGGAAGAGAAGACAGTTGTTAGAGCAGATGGTTCAAGGACTCTGGTATTCAAGCTGAGACTTGAAGGTACCGGAAACAGAACAAGAAAGCCTGTCATTAGGAAGGAAGTACATGCGTGTGTGTGTGTTGCAACTCTGAAATGCCCTAAAATATGAAAAATGATTAAAATATAAAAGCCGCACTGTTGACATTTTTGGTCTTGGTTTCAGGAAACTAACTTTCCCTAACATTGGAAGTAAAAGATAATAGAGGAAAAAAGAAGAAAGACGCATTTTGTATATACCAATAAGAGTACTTCATATGTACTATCACAGTGAATTCTCCTGACATATCTACCGCAATAAAACTAGTATTTCCACAACTGTACTTACAGTCAGAACTTGAGCCACCTTCCCGTGACCCCCACCTGGTGAACTGTCATGTCTAGATCCAAACACACACCTGCTTGATGCCAAAGTTGGAGGATTTCCACTCTTTCATGCAGCTCTATCTGAAGCTTTAAAAACTACATCTAGACCTTATTTATAAATAGTATGCATGTTATGATAATGGTAGTGATAAAGTTTGCTATTGTTCAGTTGCTAAGTTGTGTCCGACTCTTTGCAACCCCATAGAGTGCAGCACACCAGGCTTCCCTGTCCTTCACCATCTCATGGAGTTTGCTCAAATTCACGTTCATTGAGTCAGTGACGCCATCCAACCATCTCATCCTCTGTCGTCCCCTTCTCCTCCCACCGTCAATCTTTCCCAGCATCAGGGTCTTTTCCAATGAGTCGGCTTTTCACAGCAGGTGGTAAAAGGATTGGAGCTTCTGCTTCAGTGTCAGTCCTTCCAGTGAATATTCAGGACTGATTTCCTTTAGAATTGACTGGTTTGATCTCTTTGCAGTCTAAGGGACTCTCAAGAGCCTTCTCCAGCATTGCAGTTTGAAAGCATCAGTTCTGTGGTGCTCCCTTAGGAAAATTCTAAACTCTCCGTGATTTCTACATCATTGAGTTTCTTTCTCACTCCCTCCCTTGTGTGCAGGGTGCTGGGCAGAGTCCTTCCTGTGCTGAGTCAGGAGCCTGCGTTCCTGCTCCCTTGAGGGTTGGCCATCTTCAGATGTTAAGAGCTTCCAAGGTCATCAGAGAAAGGGATTGTGTGCAAATGGCTTGTGAGATACATTTACACATCTACCCTGCCTGTGGAGAGAATGCTCAACACCTGTTGTTTAGGACTCAGCCACAGTGTCTGGACCACACCTGACCAAGTAGGGCTGAGCACACGTTCTCCCTGCATGAGGGTTTGATGCACGAGCTTGTCACACATGCTTTTTTACACACAGGTTACACAAATAGAGGGTTTTTTTTTTTTTTCTCTTTTTACAATGCTGCTGCTGCTGCTGCTAAGTAGCTTCAGTCGTGTCCGACTCTGTGCGACCCCATAGATGGCGGCCCACCAGGCTCCCCCGTCCCTGGGATTCTCCAGGTAAGAACACTGGAGTGGGTTGCCATTTAATAGCACCATAAAATCAAATAAAACAAAAGAAGACTGTTACTTATATTCATAAAAATTCAAAGACCTGTTGTCTGAATCCCATAATCAAAGAAAGATGTCTAAAGCTGGTTACTTGCTTTAAGCTTGGTCTCTTTGATGACTGCCAGTCACGTGCCTGAAATGTGAGTTAGAGCGGCAGCTATCAGGGAAAATAAGGAGTCCAGGCATCGGTTATTTGACAGAGTATTAAGGCCACACCTTTTATGTTACATTTTTACTGGGGAAAAGGAAAAGGTGCGAGGAATGAGTTTCCAGTGCTCCTGAGACTGTCTGTTTGCACGAAAGGCTCATGCTGAGGCTGGCACTCCCAGGGACATGTCCTTGTCCAGCTGGGGTGCAGTGATGGGACCCCCCGGGGTGCTGGCTCTGCTGGTGTGGGCAACGTTGTCTCAAGGGCAAAGCTAGGGACATGCACTCTGGACTCACATGGATGCTGCATGGCTCAAAAGTGGCCTCCGGAAGCTTAGGGGTTGCCTTGCAATGAAAGGTATTAAAAGAAATTCCCCAGAGGTGAGGGAGGGGAAAGGTCCATTGGGCCGCCGTGGGCTTGGAGCTTGAGGAGGTCACAGCTTCTCCAGTGACAGGCCCTCCATGGAGATCCTCTTCTTCTTCCTAGGCCCACAGAGCCCTGCAGGCATTCCTGGGGTGCTCCGTGATCTTCAGAGGCCACAGAGCTTCCTGGAGCACGTCTCCAACCCCGGGATGAATAGCACATTTGCTTCCTCAGCACCCAGGTCCCTCCTGATCACTGACCCTTATGTTCCCTCCTACGTGGATCTGAGCCCACTTGGGGAGAGGGAGCCATGACCGATGCCTGTCGCTGCCTCCTGTTGCTGACCCCTCCTGCAGTGAGGAAGCTCACACACAGAGTGCCCTGATGCTCTCGCAGATGTGACGTTCTGGGTTGCAGACTGCCATGATGTAGGACACTGAAGCTGAGAGCCGTGCGTCAGAGTCCTGTCACTGTCTATGCGTCGATTCTGAAGGACAGCAGTGTACCGCTGTGTGTGCCAAGCACGCGCACGGAGCGCACCCCTGGACCCAGCCCCACCCTGAATGTCACCCTGAGCTGACCTAACTTCTGTCTTTATTTTTAAATATGTCGTGTTCACCACTGCTTTGCCAGGCAGAGTTCCAAGAGTTTCTCCTTACATGCCTTGCTTAACTCTCAGAACAAACCCACGTGACAGATACTGTGACTTCTATTTTATGGATCCAAATATGGGAGCATCTCCATGTGCAAAATTTTAGCCAAGGACCAACGTGCTCATTTGCAAAGAGAAAAGCATGTAACCCAGGGGGTTCCTTTACACTTCCCTGCAAAATCATTTAATTTCAATCTCTTCTAAATTGAAGTCTTTGTTCCCTTCTAAGAAACCAAAGCAAAAAAAATTCACGTACACATCCTTTATAGAAAGCATCAAATTAATTGATGAACTTGGCAAAATTCAACATTTTTATAGAAATTTGTATAATATTCATATATTTTGCCCTAAAATATAAATTTCTGTAAAAATACTCAATTTTGCCATTGTTGTTCAGCAGTTAATTGCTCAGCTGCCAAGTTGTCATGGGGAGTTGGACACAGTTTGGTGACTGAACAATAGCAATGGCAAAATGAAACATTATTACAGAAATATACACTTTAGGAAAAGTTATATGAATATTATTTCTGTTGAGATTATGAAAAGTCCTTTCAATTCATTTACAAGTCAGCACTTTGAACTACATGTTGCAAATCTGGGTGACCCAAGCAATTCTAGCTAGATATAATTTAATATCAATTCAACAGTTATTTGTTCTTTGTGCACAATATGGAAATAATAGTTAATATAGATTTGCTGAGGGGCATCACACACGGGTGGCGAGGGTACCCGCCACTCAGGAGGGCGGTCTCGCCACGCACACCACATGCTGGGGGCCTCTTCGTGGGCTTCGTACACAGTGAATTGTGGTGTGGTCTGTACTCTTTCCTGTCTGGTCTCCTTCATCTAAATTTTATGTTTGAATCCATCTGGGTTGCTGCATGAATCACTATCACGTGAATTTTCATTTTTATGGTATTTTACTCTATGAATATGCACAGTGTCCAGTTACTCTCGGTTGACACTTGCATCCTTTACAGCCTGGAGCTGTGGAGAATGCTGCTGCTGTGACATGTTTGCACACATGCTTTTGATGTGTGTGCACAGGCATCTCTGGTGAGCATCCTGTGGAGGCGTCGCTGTGTCATACAGCGCATGTGTTCAGTGTTAGCCAGTGACTGACTGCTGCGTGATCACCGGGAGTTGTGCCGGTTTGTATCCTGTCAGCTGTGAGAAGCCCAGGTGCTCCACATCCACAGTGTCAATGGCATTGTCGAAATTGTGTGCATGTCCATATGTGTGTACACATATACATGTCAAGTGTGTGTGCATATGTGTGTGTACACATATACATGCACATGTGTGCAGTTTTAATATAATAGTACATATGGTACGTGGGTCTAATATAATGGTACATGTAGTAAATATTCTGGTATTATATAAAATCCATACAGCATAAACATGCAGATAATGTGTATTAGTTTCTGTGTGTGTGTCTGTTGTTGTATAGTCACTAGGTCATGTCCATCTCTTTACGACCCCATGGACTACAGCACGCCAGGCTTCCCTGTCCTTCACTGTCTCCAGGAGTTTTCACAAACTCATGCCCATTGAGTCAGGAGTGCCATCCAATCATTTCATCCTCTGTTGTCCCCTTCTCCTCATGCCTTCAATCTTTCCCAGCATCAGGGTCTTTTCCAATGAGTGAGTTCTTTGCATTAGGTGGTCAAAGTATTGGAGCTTCGGCTTCAGCATCAGTCCTTCCAATGAATATTCAGGGTTGATTTCCTTTAGGATTGACTGGTTTGATCTCCTATTTGTCCAAGGGACTCTCAAGAATCTTCTTCAGCACCACAGTTCTAAAGCATTAATTCCTCAGCATTCAGCTTTCTGAAGTGCTGACTCACTGGAAACCACTTTGATGCTGGAAGATTGAGGGCAGGAGGAGAAGGGGCAGTGTAGCACATGATGGTTGGATGGCATCATCGACCCAACAGACAAGAGTTTGAGCAAACTCTGGAGACAGTGAAGGACAGGGGAGCCTGGTGGGCTGTAGTGACTGAGTGACTGAACTACAGCAACAATCTAAGCACACAGACCTGCCTTCTCCTTTGAAGTCATCCCTCCCCACTCTGGAAGTGTCTGGAAGAGGTCTCCTCTGCTTTCCCCGAACCCCTGTGAATGCCCCTCCGATCAGGCTTGCAGCTGTGTATAGGAATGGTTTGGTCTTGGAGACGGGCATTGCTTGTTCCTGGCATCAAAGCCAAGTGAGATCAGAGCACATTTCCACGGCTGGTGCTGAAATCAAGCGCCTCACTCCAGGAACAGTTAGGGCCTGCTCAGAGACAGGGCTCGCCCTGTGTCCCTGGTTTCCTTTTACTGCTGGGCTGGCCCCTGATTGCAGTCGATGCTTCCCAGATGTTCCCGCTTGCACGAGTGCCTCCCCCAGCTCGGCACCAAGCCCCGTCCCCATTCAGAGGGAAGACTGGCTCTCAGGGCAGAGCAGCTCTCCGTAGGGCAAACAGGAGCTTGCATCCTGCAGGAACCTGGCTGCATGTGGACGTCAGTCAGCAAGTTCACCCTTAGAGCTGTACAGGAGATGCTGCTGTAGAGTTCCATGGTTCCTGTGCCCCAAGGGGAGACAGACAATCAATGAGGAAAATGCTGTGAACTGCTGGGCACCCAGTGGGCAGGGAAAGATAGGAGCATCTGGGACTGAGAGGACTGGCAAGTCCCCAAATGATGCTCAGTTAGCAGTTTAGTAGCAGAGGCAGGAAGACCCTACCGCCTTGAGCAGCATATGGGCATCAGGGCTTTGCCCCAGGAAGGCATCTCCTTTTCTTACAAAGTAAGTTAAATGCTAGCTACAGTTTCAACTACAGTCTATGAACTGCGTCTTTAATATAATATGAAAGCTCTCTCTTTCGTGATATCTGTGAAGCTCTCACATAACCTCACCATCCTGTGTGACAGCCCGTGTGTGTGTAGCTGTGATCCCTGTAGCACGGGAGGGTCTGTGTAGAGCAGTGTTGCTCTCTCTGAATCCCACCCTCAGTTCACCTGAGCAACTTAACTTTGCTGTGCTTCAGTTTCTCCCTGTGTGAAGGAGGAAGAGAGATAGCATCAACTGGTATGAGTTGTTTTAAAGCTTGAAAAAACTACGCTTAGTCAAATACTAGTGACTATAATGACCATCACTGACACTGACCTATTTTTCACTATATTGTTACTCTAGAGAAGAGATTCTCATCTGGGGGCAATTTTCCCCCAGGGGACATTTGACAAGGCATGGAGATATTTTTCATTTTCACAGTTGGTGAGAGTGCTTCTTTCATTTCTTAGGGAGGACAGTAAAGCCGCTAAGTGTCCTGGAATGCACAGGAAACCCTCTCCCACTACTCCCCTCCTCAACAGCCAGTTATTCAGCTTAAACTGTTAGTAGTGCTGAGGTCAAGAAACCTGCTCCAGGGAGAGAAAGAAGGTGGGGGGAGGGGGGAACGAAGGTGAGAAATCTGCAGTCTTGGAGGGTATGGTTTCTAGAACGTTCTTTCATCCCTCTCCCCTGAGTAGAAATGCATCTTCTCCACTCGCTCCCTGAGATTCTGGAATTCTGGTTTTCTACTTATCCATCAGTGAAGGTGGCAAAGCTTAGCTGTTAGGGAGGCATCCATGTTTCCTCATGGTCTGGCAGAGACCATGGGCATCAAGGGGCAGGAAAGGATTCAAAATACTTTCTGGAGACCTCTCCACCATGTCAGTGAATACCTCCTCCCTGAGCCCACTTTAATAACTAGAGCTACTTAATCTTCCCAATTTATGCCTCCAAGCTCTGAGTAGCACAGAGTCGGTTTGGTACCTACATTTCTCAGGCAATACGCTAACACTCTACACAGAGAAGCATCAGAAGAACATGGTGCTTTCCATTCAAAAACCAGCATGTGAAATTCACAGATACATCATCAGTGTCATCTCCATGACTGTAGTTGATTTCAGCACTCAAGGTTAATGGTTGGAAATACTCAAAAATGACAGAATTGGCCACTGGACTCCTGGGCTCTTGCCATAGGCAAAGCCAATTGCCGATGTATTTCTATATCCCCAGTGGTCTAGTTCCAAGAATAACTCAATGCCTTAAGCAGCAAAGTCCATAAAACAGAGCTGGAAAGAATTACTCCTGGTGATGCCATAGCAAATAATGAGTTGCCTCAGAAACGGAAGCTCATATACCAGCCCTGCCCCATGGGCACCCAAGTGGTTCCCACATGGAGCAGAAGAGCCGAAGTGGGGCCCAGAGCACAATAGAAATCTGGCTCCTTGGCTGCTTGTTTAAGGGGGGTGTTACATCATGTTAATACACGACCCCGCCAGTCTGTAAAATTGACACCTCAATGCCAGCTGCCTTGACATCACGGAGGAAGGAGAGTGGAGAGGGCACAGTAGCCTTGCTGGAGGTACAGGTCCTTACATGGTGAGGTCTGCACCTTGCAACTCAGGCCTGCTTGTCCTTCATGCTCCGCGTTTTTGGCATTGCCAAGGCATCAGCCACCAGCGCACAATGGCAGGTGTCGCATGCACGGAGTCTTCTTCTCCAGGGTTGTCCTGTGTGGTCCTCTCTGCTCTGGAACCCTGCCCAGACGGGGCTGGCCAGTGAGGCTCTCTTACAAGGAGCTGCAGAGCAGCTGTTTCTACACCGAGGGCTGCATCCCTGCTGTACGCTGCTAGCAGGAATATTTAAACACAGGAGGCAGCCTGGCCTTGAATAGTATGAAGCTTTGATTCAAGTCAGGACCTCAGAAAGTGCAACTGCCCTTCCTAGCAGCTTTGGAGAGTATCTTCCAGAAAGATTTGAGAACTCTGTCATCTCTCCTTTTTCCATTGCAAGACTCAATGAGGAGTCTTATGCTAAATATCACAGCAGAAATGTAGATGGGAAAAAACCTATGGTTTCATTTATCTTTCCATGTTGTTGTTATTTAGTTGCTCAGTCATGTCTGACTCTTTGTGACCGTATGGACTGTAGCCCACCAGGCTCCTCTGTCCAGGAGATTCCCCAGGTGTGAATACTTGAGTGGGTTGCATGCCCCCCTCCAGGAGATCTTCCAGGCCCAAGGATCGAACCTGCATCTCCTGCATTGCAGGCAGATTCTGTGCTGCTGGGCCGCCGGGGAAGCCCCATAAGAGGTGCCTGTTGCTGCTGCTGCTGCTGCTGCTAAGTCGCTTCAGTTGTGTCCGACTCTGTGTGACCCCATAGACAGCAGCCCAACAGGCTCCCCTGTCCCTGGGATTCTCCAGGCAAGAACACTGGAGTGGGTTGCCATTTCCTTCTCCAATGCGTGAAAGTGGAAAGTGAAAGTGAAGTCGCTCAGTCGTGTCTGACTCTTAGTGACCCCATGGACTGCAGCCTACCAGGCTCCTCCATCCATGGGATTTTCCAGGCAAGAGTACTGGAGTGGGGTGCCATTGCCTTCTCCGATGCCTAGAATAGTCAAATCCATGGAGTCAGAAAGTACGCTGGTAGGTGCCAGAGGTTGAGGGATGCAGGTAAGGAGGGGAGATGGGGTGTTAGTGTTTAATGGGGACAGGGTTTCAGTTTAGGAAAGGGAAAAATTCAGGAGATGGATGTGAGAGTTCTTCAGAAGACGGTGTGAGTTGCACAGTGGTGTGAGTGTGCTCACTGCCAGGGAGCTGCGCAGTTAAACATGGTTGAGATAGTATGTTTTATATTAAATGACTTTTACCACAATAAAAACGTTAAACATTTTTTAAATGCAAAATAAGTTAGACAGCATTATCAAAGCTAAGCTAAACTTTCTGATGATGGATGCATCTGCTTATCTAATAACTTGAAGGTTTCTCAGAGATCCTGGCACTGTCTTATCAGAATGAATCACAGATGACATGGTCAATTTATGTTGGTATCCTGTCTCCAGCAGTTTTTAATGCATTACTGAACACTTTGGAGCGAGGCTGGGTGTCTTGGTTTCAGAGCTCATAACGTTTTACTCAGCAGGGGATGTTCCCACGTCCCAGCTGGGCAGGGGTTGAGAGCCTGATTGTGGCAGTTAGTGGGCTTTGAGATTTCACCTTATTTAGAGCATCTGTGGATGCTATTCTGACTCCAGGGATGCTTGGATCCGTAAGTTCTGTTTCTGGGGTATTTGGGTTGATACTTGATTGCGACATAAATGGCTGCCTGCATGCATGCTAAGTCACTTCAGTTTTGTCTGACTCTTTGCGACCCCCTGGACTTAGCCTGCCAGCCTCCTCTGTCCATGGGATTCTCTAGGCAAGAATCCTGGAGTGGGTTGTCATGCCTTCCTGCAGGGAATCTTCCTGACTCAGGAATCGAATCATGTCTCCTGTGTCTCCTGCATTGGCAGGTGGGTTCTTTACCACTAGCGCCATCTGGGAAGCTTGACATTAATGGCTATAGTAGATCATTTCAAAGAGGGCTGGGGGGACCCAACCCAGGAGCCTTCAACATTGTGACCAAAGATTGACTTCTCTATTAGCTGTACTAATCACTTGAGAGTGCTACATTTTCCTGATGGAGACATAAGCCACTTATGTCTATGATGGGTGATGTGGGGAAGTAAAAATAAATGTAAATATCTTCCAAGTTTTTTTTTTTAATGGCTGCAGCAATCATATTTTCTATACTCTAAGCAACCCCTGGAGGCAGGGGGATATTCTTTTTCACTCTCTCTGATCTTTCAAAATACAGCTTTTAAAGTTGAAGGGAGAACTATTGTCCCTTCGTGGCAGGTTTATCTCCCCATGCATGCGTGCTAAGTCACTTCAGTCGTGTCCAACTCTTTGTGACCCCATGGACTGTACCCCGCCAGACTATTCTGTCCATGGGACGTTTCAGGCAAGAATCCTGCAGTGGCTTGCCATTTCCTCCTCCTGGGGATCTTCCCAACCAGGGATCCAGCCTGCATCTCTTGATTCTTTACCAGTAGTGCGACCTGGGAAGCCAGCCCCCTTATGTCCCCACTGGCTGACAATCTCATAGCTGTCCGTCACTTTTAAACAGTTTGAGAAACCTGGTGTTCTCCCCTTTGGATAGAGTGTTACATTGGCTGAGATATCAGGAATTTAGTGATGATGTATAGATGCTCACTCATAGCCCACCATCCTGTAGTATATACCAGATTATATGTTCATTTTAAAGTCCTATTTTGGAGTTTCTGACACATTCCCCTCTCAGGATATAACCAGTAAGTTTCTTCTCAGTTCACCTTGACTGCTCTGCAGTTTACTATGTTTCAGTTGGTGGCGTTTCCAAAACTCGACAGTCTAAACGGGCACTGTAGCTTCCAAGGTTCTTTCAAGGATAGTTTAAGATTTTATACATATAAATAAAATATCCCAACTATTTGAATTTCTCCACCTGAAGGGAATGCTTTCTTCTTTTAAAGGTGAGTTTCTAGCAAGAAACTTGAACATTTATAGATTTTTTTTTTACACTTCCACCACCACCTCTGATTCCAGGAAACCACTGGTGTGCTTTCTATTGCTATAGATTACTTTGTTTTCCACAGAATTTTTACATAGATGGAATAATATGTTATGTACTCTTTTTTGTCTGGTTTCTTTTACTCAGCATAACTTTTTGAGATCCATCAAGGTCATTGCATGTATCAATATTCCACTCTTTCTTACTGCTGTGTGTTATAGGTGTACAAAAGTTTGTTTATACATTAAAAAAATCTACTTCTGCTTCATTGACTAGCTAAAGCCTTTGACTGTATGGATCAGAACAAACTGTGGAATACTCTTGAAGAGATGGAAATATGAGACCCCTTTATCTGCCTCCTAAGAAACCTATATGCAGGACAAGAAAGAACAGAACTGGACATGAAATAAGAGCCTGGTTCAAAATTGGGAAAGAAGTATGTCAAGGCTGTATATTGTCACCCTGCTTATTTAACATATACTCAGAGTACATCATATGAAATGCTGGGCTTGATGACTCATAAGCTGGAATCAAGATTGCTGAGAGAAATATCAACAACCTCAGATATGCAGATGATACCACTTTAATGGCAGAAAATAAAGAGGACTAAAAAGCCTCTTGATGAGGATGAAAGAGAGGAGTGAAAAAGCTGGCTTAAAACCCAATATTCAAAAAGCTAAAATCATTGCATTCAATCCCATCACTTTATGGCAAATAGATGGGGAAAAAGTGGAAACAGGGTCAGATTTCATGTTCTTGAGCTCCAAAATTGCTGTGGACTGTTACTGCAACCACAAAATTAAAAGACACTTGCTCTTTGGAAGAAAAGCTATGACAGACCTAGATGGCATATTAAAAAGCAGAGACTTCACTTTGCTGACAAAGGTCCATATATTCGAAGCTATGTTTTTTCCAGTAGTCATGTATGGATGTGAGAGCTGGACCATAAATGAGGCTGAGTGCCTAAGAATTGATGCTTTTGAATCATGGTGATGAAGACTCTTGAGTGTCGCTTGAACAGCAAGGAGATCAAACCAGTCAATCCTAAAGGAAATCAACCCTGAATATTCACTGGAAGGACTGATGCTGAAGCTGAAGCTCTGATACTTTGGGCACGTGATGTGAAGAGCAGACTCACTGGAAAAGACCCTGATGCTGGGAAAGATTGAGGGCAGGAGGAGAAGGGGACGACAGAGGATGAGATAGTTGGATAGCATCACTGACTCAATGGACATGAGTTTGAGCAAACTGAGGGAGATAGTTAAGGAAGCCTGGTGTGCCGCAGTTCATGGGATCACAAAGAGTTGGGCATGACTTACTTAATGACTGAACAACAACAACAAATCTGTTGATGGAAAATTGGGTTGTTTCTTAGCTATTACAAATAAAGAAGCTGTGAACATCTGTGTTCAAGGGTTTGTATGGGTGCGGACTTTTTTTTTTTTACTTTTGGATAAACGCCTATGGCTAGATCATAAGGTAGGTGTAACTTTAACTTTTTAAGAAAGACATTCATTTTCAGAGTGATTGCACCGTTTTGTGTTTCCATCGGCTGTCTCATGCATCCACAGCTTGTTTCACATCTTAACAGAGAAACACTGATTCTTCTGCCTTAGGTATGATATAATCTGTACCATGGCTTTTTCACAGATACCCATTTTCAGGTTAAGAATGTAGCCTTCTATTCTTTGTTTCCTGAAAGATTTTATAAAAATCTGATGTTGAGTTTTGTGAAGTGCCTTTTCTGCTTTTATTCAGATGTTCATTGCATTCTCACTTTTGTTAATGTTATAAATCATATTGATTGATTTTGAATGTTAAACTCATTTTGCATTTCTGGGAATAATCTCACTTCGTTATATTTCATATACTGTTGAAACAGATTTGGTGACACTTTTGGCTTAGAATTTTCACTCTTCTATGTTCATAAAATCTATAGTCCTCTTTCCTTGCAATAGCTGACTTTTAAAAAGTGATGGCCTCATAAAATGAGGAAGTATAGCCTCCTTTCCATTTTCTAGTTGAGCTTCTGTGGAATTATAATTTTGTCTTTATCCCATATTGGTGGAATTCAGTAGTGAAACCATCTTTTCCTAATATTTCTTGGAGGGGAGATGTTTAACTATAAATTCAGCTACCTTAATAGACATGGGGCTGGCTTAGGTTATCTCTTTCTTCACTGTGTTTTGATAGTTTTTTGTTTTTCAGGGGATTTGTCCATTTCCTTCCAGCTGTCAAATTTACTGACATAAAATTGTTCATAGTAGCCCCCTATTATCTTTAAAAATGTTTATTTGTGGTAAAAATATATATAACATAAAATTTACAGTCTTAACTATTTTTAAGTGTGTAATTCAATAGTGTTAAATATATTTATATTGCTGTGCAATCTCCAGAGTTCTTTTCATCTTGCAAAACTGAAATGATATCCTTTAAAGAACTCTTCTTTTCCACCTTACCCTAGCCCCTGGCATCCATCATTCTACTTTCTGTCTCCAGATAACTCATATGGGGGGAATTATACAGTATTTGTCTTTTTGTGACTGGCTTATTTTTATGACTTATTGGGCTTTTATGACTTATTGGACTCAGACAGTAAAGAATCTGCCTGCAATGCAAGAGACCTGGGTTCAATGTCTGGTTGGGAAGATCCCCTGGAGAAGGAAGTGACAACCCACTGCAGTATTCTTGCCTGGAGAATTCCATGGACAGAGGGGCCTGGCGGGCTACAGTCCACGGGGTCGCAAAGAGTCGGGCATGACTGAGCAACTTCCACTTTCACTTATTTCACTTGTTAGAACGTCCTTAAGTTCCAACCATGTGTGCAGCATGAGCCAAGATCCCCTCCTTTGTAAAAGGCTGTTTATCCATCCTCTTTATCCTCCACTGATGGACACTCGGGTGCTTCCTGCTTTTGGCCACGGTGAATAAGGCTGCCATGGACAGATAGCGCTTGGAGACCCTGCTGTCACTTCTTTGGATATATATGCAGAACTGGAATTTCTGGAGCAAATGGTAGCTCTACATTTAATTTTTTGAGGAACCTCCATCTCGTCCTCCATACAGTAATGCACCATTTTACATTCCCACAAACAGTGCACAAGGGTTTCAATTACTCCACATTCTCACCAAAACTTGATACAGTTTTTTTTTTTTTTTACAGTAGTCATCCCAGTGTGCGTGAGGTGATAGCTCACTGTGGTTTGATTTACATTTCCCTAATGATTATCGATGCTGAATATTTCTTTAATATACTTATCGGCCATTTTTATATCTTCTTTGGCAAAATGTCAAGTGTCTTAATGTGATTGTCTTCATGCATTTTGTTCTTATGTCTCATGGTGTTTCTTGAATCTATGGGGTTGTAATTTTTACCATATTAGAAAAAAATTTTTTTAACCATTAAATCTTCTTTCTTTTGCCCTCACTCCCTCTTCCTTTTTCTTTCTTCCTTCCCTTCTCCGTTCCTTCTTTTCGTCTTCTGTCCATTTTCTTTCAATGACTTTAATTACTTGTGTATTATTCTACATGTATTTGTCTTCGAGCTCACAGATAAATCAGTTTTCGTTCTGTTTCCTCTT